>NC_041030.1:12948453-13573453 GCF_900634625.1 Parambassis ranga | reverse complement strand
AAAAAGATGGATATGTTGATAGACTGAAAGCTAAAGTTGCCCAGGGGCTACTGGTCCTGCATGACTGGGTCTTTTCAGTGAGGCCCCACACAAAGAGGTGCAGTGAACAGAGGAAATAACAAGAGGTTAGTTAGTTAACTGGGGTCAAAAGGTCAAAGGTGATGAGGCTTGTTACTGTGTGTGTATTTGCACGCACTTGTCTGTGTGTGTGTGTAAGGGTGAGTTGTGTTACGTCTGCGTGTGTGTGTGTTGGGGGGAGGGGGTGGGCTGGGCTGGGGGGGGGGGGGGGGGGCACACGAGTGAGTGAGCCATAAAGAAGATGTGTTGTATGATGAAAGGGGCTCTGTGCAGGTGGACGCTGAGGTCAGAAGTTGAAATGTTGTGGGGGGGCTAACGGAGAGGATTCACTGCATGAATGAATCTGTTTGCAGTGGGTTGCCCTGTCAGAGAGCTGATGAATGGGTTTTAAGTGTTTCAGCCTTGTAAGCTCAAAGGTAATGGACTACAGCTGAGTGAGCCAATACTATTGTTTTCAGAAAGTCGGCATGTGGAAATGACTGGTATACATGACAGACATTTGGAGAAACATTAATCTATCAATCAAACATTTTAACAAATTTGATGAACATGTTTAATTATTAGCAGCTGCAGCAGCACCAGACATAGATACAATATAGTTAAATAAGCTTAGAGCTCTATTAATATTAGCAGATGTTTAGTTGTTTAATGTAACAGTGAGCCCTTGAGAAAGAAGTTTCTAAAGACTCATCGGAAGCCAAACTTGTTTCGGTGGAGGATCAGTGGAGCAATGTTTTCTATTTCTAGGCAAGTGTTTTTTATTTATTTTTCTGAGTGCTCAGGTAATTGATAAGTTGGGGCCCTATGGCAGAAGGAGTTAATTTACTTGCTCATTTATCTTTCAGCACAGTTCCCTCCAACACTAACACACACCAGCAGTCATGGAGTGTTAAGATCACAGATGAGTGACATCACCTTGCTGGTAGATGTCACTCATTTGGTATTTTCGAGAACCAGGTATGTTTCCTACATGTTTCAAACTAAACCAGCATGTAACTCATCTCCATCACCTTTACTGGATGACACTGCAGTGCAGCTAAAACTCAGATATAAAACCACAACAGTACAGGTGCACATTTAGATGATGAAGTTAATTAAGTGAGGGTAAAATGTGTATTTGGTTTCTCTATTTTAAGCATATTAAATGTGATTTACTGTGAACACAGAACATCATTTTTTTGGTGAGTAACACAGATCCACTCAGACAGATTCTGTAACTGGAGTTGGATTTCTTTTTTTACACTGGCAGAACAAAGCCACATTCTTGTTATATCAGGTGTCTCAGTGTGCTTGTCAGTGGAGGGAGCAGAGATATGGTGGCATATTTCCTTAGCCACAGTCTGAGGTCATTTTAACAAGGAGATATTTTAATCCCTCCTTACCTGCCTTACCCTCTCTCTCTCTCTGTGTCTCAAACACATCAACATGACTACAGAACCAAAAGCCTTTTCTCTCTGTTTCCTCTGAAACACACATCAAGCATATTTCACAGGCAGCTTTCAGTCTACATATCATCCGATTCTATACACACCATGTGTCATGTCTTTGTATTGTGTGGGGGCAGAATAAAACAAAGCAAGAGAGCTTAAGAGTAGGAGGATAAAGCAGAGAAATGAAAGGTTGCAGCAACAGCCAATGAAAAAAGGACCAAAGAAAATGTAGCCCTGTAAAAAAAAAAAAAAAAAAATCTGAGTCTGTATGTCATCTGGAGTCCTTGGAGATGCTCTTTTCATTTTTCCCCCTGTTGCTTTTTCTATGGCCACTGATCTCTGTGCTCACTTGGACATACAGGTATGCTGTACATCTGCTCTTCTCTGCACGCTCTTAATATAAATGACTACACAAGAGAATAGAGAGTAACAGATAGCATTGTCAAGTTATGGGATTTATTACCAAAGCATGAAAATACAGATTGCATTAAAAAAAAACAAGATGACAAAAGGTACTAAGAGACGTTTGTGTGCTGTAAGTACTGAAGGTACTGGGGGGAGAAATGATACTAAAGTACCCTTAACAAAAACGCTCCTTTTATCAGTGTATTTACTTCCTGTGGAGTAAATTATAGGAGATAGAAAATGATCAAGTCGCTGTGTAAAACTGAGAGGCTGCCTCTATGAGAGGACGTTCTAATAATTGTGTGCATTCCTGTTAGTGCTTTTTGAGTACTCTCAATCAGTTGGGAAAGTCCCATGAGTCATTGGTGCTTTATGTCACCCTCATCCCACATAAAACTTTGGGCACTAGTGCAGCTGCACTCACAAACAACTTGCATCAGAACTGAAGGAGCCACTGAGGCGAGCTGCCTTATGTTTAAATGACTAAGAATCCTCACTGACATGAATGGATCCTCGAAATCTAAATGGAAGAAGTGAAATACAGTTGCAGGGCCAAGCCTGTACTTGTATGTGTTGTGCACAGGGACGTATGTGATCCTGGGTGAAGGATGATGATGAAGGATTAACCTTCCAGACAGCACTGTGTGAGTGGATCATATGGGGTCAGATATAATAGGATGTTTTACTTTGATACTCAATGGGAAATTCTCTTTGTACCTGTCTCAGCAGGAAGGGAGGTCAGACCCCAGGATCGATGTATAGAGCAGCACCTCCTGTGGCCTTGGGGAGGGGTCCAGTGTCTTGCTCAAGGACACTACAACAGTGAGTTGCATTCATAGTATCTTGTCCTTGATTTAAAGGAAATCTATGCATAGCATGTGCTTAATGTAAAAGTTGTTAATGCAAGTGATAGAAAGAGGACTCTGTCTATAAACACTAAAATATCACGGTTTTAAGGGGAAAAAGACAAAATGTTGACAAGAGATGGACTCCGGTCTGCATGGAGTCCATTATTAGGGAAAACACCTTCATTACTTGTGCCTTTCCTCCCAACCTCATGTGGTTTTGGCCTCTTTCACTCTCTCATCTTTCACTCTCTCTCTCTCTCTCTCTCTCTGCCTCTGCCAATATGGAGACAAAAAACATACACCATCAAATGAGGCATGCACAAAGCCACACACATACACACCAAACGACTGTGCCGGAATCAGCATGTGATTTAGACTGGTGTGATTAATGGCATTCGTGCACCAGTGAGCAGATGAACCAGAAAACAGCACAAACATTATCATAACCTGAAAGACCTAATTACAGCAGTGAACATCTGACAGACGTGTGTGTGTCTGCACGTGTATGTGTGTGTGTGGGATGAGTGGGGGGCAATGAGGACAGAAGATTTATGACCCTGCTATGGAATGTTGTTCTGCGTCCCCACCGTCCCTTTTGTGTCTTTCACCATTTGGGTGCAAATTAGGAATATGATAATGGCCATATTATATATTATAATGAGTGTCTGGCCTGTGTGCACACACATGGATATGTATGCATATGTGTGCATCAGTCTTTTCTGGCCAGCTGAATAAGGAGGTCTCTCTAAACATGGCTGTGAGGATGAAGTCAGCAGCTCACTGTCTCTAAGGAATACACTTGCTCACTATGTTTGCAAGCAAGCTAGTGCAGTGCATCAACTTGAACAAGGCCATTACAGTGGTTTTTAATAGTTCAGTGGAAAATGTCTGTTCCAAGACAAATCCTCAGAGCAAGCAGTCTGGGCCCTAAAGTCCGCTATCCCAAAACATTAGTCACTAACCACGCCATCAAACAATAGTCAACTGGTTTCCAGATTGGCCAATAAGTAACAAGAATCTGCAGTAATGACCTTATGTGTGAGGTCATTTTGTGTTACAACCATACAAAAAAGCTTTAATGCTGGTCTCAATAAAAAAATAAAGTTTCTTTATATCAGCCATTATATAGCGGAGATGTAAATGCATGGCTTGCACTGCATAAAATTTGGCTTTTATTCAGAAATGTGTAGAGATAATCTGCCTCTGATACCAACACAATCACTGTGATTGACATTTCATTTGAAGTATTTAAATTCATATTCACTGGGATCTATTTGTGTGAAGGAATCTGAAAAAAAATAAAGATATTTTGATATTCAGCTGCTTGGCACCTTAATGTAAAAATAGGAATAATGACAGGGAAAGGGGGGGGGGGGTCCTGTGGGAGGCAGAGAACATTTCCCAATGTGGGAACGCCAGCTTTTTTTATATTCTGGTCTCTCCTGGTGTGGGGTAATGGATGACACTGGATCAGATACTATACTGGATCAGCATCAAAAGCTTGACAGGACACTAGGTTATGGGTGTCTGTTCCTCATCTTCCTCTTGCCTTCCTCCCTTTCGTGTTCTCTGTCATTCTCACACCATTTCTCAAACTAAATCCGCCCTCAGGCCCCTGGACACCAGAGCAGAACAGAGGGGAGGAGAGAGGGAGGCACGGATGAGAGAGAAAAAGACAGCGAGGCCAATCACAGAGCAAAGCAGCGAGAGAAGGATTGCTGAATGAGGAAGAGAGAATCAGACAGAGATTGAGAGTTTAGGATTAGTGCAGAGAAACTGAGAGCTAACATTAACTTGCAACAAGTGCAGAAAAAAGGCAATAAGGAAGAGTGAAGAAAAATATATCACGGAAAAAGACCACTTCTGGAGAATAAAAACAACATTAAAGTTGTCTTCTTCTTCTGTGTCTCTAATATATGTTGCTTCCTCAATTTTTCTATTGCTCCTTCAGGACAAGCTTTGCCTACTGATGCAAAGTTTCCCAGTTGCTGTGCTGGTGCATGAGTACAAAAATAAAGACATTGGGAGGACAGTAAATGTTATCTGTTGGGAAAAGTGTGACACATTAAGACCTTTTGAAAGCATCTATGGAAATGAGCGATGACAAACTCACTGTGCAGCATGACTGTTACAGCACAGCACTGACTAAAACAGAGGAAGCCAGAAAAGAGATTTACTTTGACAGAACAAGCAAAAAAAAAAAAAAATTTAAAATGAAGTGAGTCAAAAACTCTAGCAGCCTGTCAGTGTGAGCTGAAGTTGATAAAGCAGCTGAATGGCAAACTAAATTACAAAAATTCTGATTCCAGTGTTAAAAAGTAAACAAATAATTCAATGAATATGTGAATGCTGCTCCAGATTACTCTTTTTTAAATTTACCTTTGTATACATTTACCAGCTAGCACTTTTTACACTGAAAAAGTGATATCAGATCTGCTGAGACCAGAAAAGAATCTTGGGGCCACATCTCTGCATGCAAAAAGCATTAGGGAAACACTTACATTACAATAGATATAAAGCTGTAATAATGGTGTAACATTACAGTTTTGAATAATGAAAACTGCATCAAAAAGACTATGGATCAAAGATCTAGTCAAAGGCAAAAACAAATATAAACGACTGTAATTCAAAGAGCTCTCATATCTGTCTAAGTTAATGAGAAGTTAAGAGGATAAAGCATCACAATCCCTGGCATAAGGCTACAAAAGGAGCTCAAATGTACAAGTTAAATATAATCATAAATAAATGATCTGTATCATTTCGACACAACAAACCTCTGAGAAATAAAGGATATTATGATGCTGCCTCGCTGAACTTAAGCGCACATACATCAAAGTGAGTGTTTACTGAGACCCCTCCCCTGCCTGTACACCTTGTTAAGGTTCTTAGCATGCGAAGAACCCAAAGGGTTTCCACAGACGTTTGATGTCTGGGATGAGATGGAGAAAAAAAGAAAGAGAGATGCTGTATAACAAACAGCCTGAAATGAGCAAGTGTTTACTGAACAAAAAAGGACATTAGGAACATTAAGCAAGATGCACTTGTGAGAGACGGTACAGAGATGTAGGCTTCATGCCAAGATAAACATATTTTACATTTATACTTAATTATATCTGCATACACAATTTAGCTGTAACCAAAGCCATGCTTTCTTCCTGGTTTGACTCCAACAGTGACTAAATAGAACACTATGTGGCTGGAATAACAAGTGCTCCTAGTTACCTATATTTAAGAGAAGCAATAATTGAATTGCCCAAATTATCATGGCAATGTCCACGTCCTTATCAATGGTTCCTCAGTGAAGTGCTGCCAAGGCTTTTGTTCACACATGCCCAGAATCAATGCATGTGTAAAGCACAGTGGTGAAATCACATTACATCCACAGCGGGGATGGCTACTGTTTTGTTGGCATTGTACATCAGCACTGCTACAGGCACACAGGTGCAGGTTGTTCCACAAACAGATAGCACTTAAATATATGTGATACCTTTAAGAGAGGAGAGCTGCCTGTGTTTGCACACAGGTAGTGTATGGCAGTGGTTACAGTGAACATAATGCTTCTAAAACACAGTGAGCGGGATGCCAATTAAAGGTAAAAACCAGTTTTAACTTGAATGTGATTCAGACAGAGCAACAGAATCAATTCAAATTAGAGATAAGAGGTGTGTTCAGGCACTGAGCCCAGTATTCAGGAAAGAAGGAAGCAGGATGTGAGGGTTGTTGATAAAAAGAGATGGTTCAGCATTATTAGAAGGGGTCATGGTTTGAGGATGGGGGCAGGTCTGTGTGTGTGTGTGATGAGCTGAAGGTGACCAGGTTTTCTCTGTAGTTCAGTAAAGCTGAAAAGCTGAGTGCCCTGTTTGGCTGCCTATTATGCTGTTAGACCAGCTAGCTTGAACTCTGGCTGCTGTATTCACAGGCTTAGATTACAGACCACGTAAATATCCCAGCGAAGAGCGCCATAATACCGTCAACAATAGCTTTGCGAAATGCCAACATTATCTGCCAGGCAACCAGAGGAGAAAGAAGAGCCAGCTAAAGAGGAATGAATGAGGGGGCGGGCAGGGAGATGAGTTAAAAAAAAAAAAAAAGAAAAAGAAGAAGAGGGGGACTAAATCAAAATGCGACAGCCAGAAAAAGGAAAAAGTAAATAAAGGAAGAAGAAGGGTGACAGAGCGAATAGGATTGAGAGCAGACATGAGGAGATTAGGAGGCCAAGGAAAAGAGGAAGAGTAGGTGATGGGTTAGAGTAATGAAAGACAAAAGGTGAGAGACAGAAGAGGGAGGGAGACGGTGGGGCGGGAGAGCTAACACAGGAAGGCAGCTGTAATTTACATATGCTAATTAAACTTCAGTTTGGGTCACTTGGCCTTCATGTCAGGAGTCCCTTCACACACCTGTCTGCCTTCTAAACCACTCTATTCCTCGATGTTTTATTTTTTTCAAAGGACTGAACATGTCCTGTGATTTTTTTTTTTGGTGAAGTAAAAACCTTTACCTACGTCTTTCTGTCTCCCCTCTCCTATAATCATACCCTCACATGCCTATGTTGTATTTTTGAAACAATATCAAATCTAACCTGCCACCTCTCTCCTTGCCCCCCCCCCCCCCCCAGTCTTTCTTGTCTTCTGTCTTTGTTATCACCTCTGTAGATTTCAACTTTCCAAGTTTCACAACCTTCACATTTTCAATTTCCACTTCCTACCTTTTCACACCTGGAAAAACTTTCATTTCACTTCCCTCCTCTGCTTTTTATTATAATTATCCCTTAATATGCCCCCCTTTTTCAGCTTCAGTGTTCCAAGAGTTTTTTCTTTTTGATCCCTAGTTTCATTATGATCTTCACTTTCCTCATCTCAGCCAGACCTCACAGTCCAAAACTTAAAGCTTAGCCAAGTACCAATCTGCCAAAATACCTACTGCACTGGCCTAAATGCAAACAACACAACACACGCATGTGCTCACACACAAATACAAGTTCACAGATTTTCATGCATGTGCACAAATAGACACACACACACACTCTAGCATCCTCGACCCGTTGCCGGTTTGTGAGCCATCTGTTCATTTATTTCAGAGAACAAACACACCTGACAGTACTGAGGAGCTGCTAAGTCCATTTCACTGTTCACTGAACAGCACAATTGAGTCGACTAGATGGAGGGATAAGCTGGAACAAAAACTTAACGCACCCTGAGGGGAATTGGAGATCGAGAACCACTGTTCCTGTCCAAAGCCATTTCTCTGAGAATCAGAAAACTGTATCTTTCAGTCGCTGTCATCTAACAAGATTCAATACTCTGCTGCTATATCGGCCAAAGTTAATGGGAATTTGGCTTTGGCGAGGCTCAAGACATGAGGGACATATAGTCCAGTTATGTCATATGGTGGGATGTATGGAATACTGTACATTTTCTGCTTCAATGGGAATACTATGGGGTACAATAAAAAGATGGAGATACTATACAGTAAACATGTGTACAGCCTGCTGGCTCCAGTGTTTATTAAAATAGCGTTTTTTTAAGCTATGTGTATTAATATTACATTAGTCTGTTCATTGCAAAAAGAAAACAAACTCATCTCCTTCATTCAGTTTGAAATATATATTACTTGGAATAAACTTCATGTTGGGAAGTCCCTTATTTCTCAGCATATTCACTGCACGGGTGAAGGAGGCGGAATAGAGAGGAATATTAACCATATACCAGATTTAAATTTACATATTTTAGGTAAAAGGTTTGCGCACACACAATATCCTATAACCCTGTACCACATCTTCTCATCTAGCAGCTGGACTGTATATATATTTTACAGTGTAGAAGTCCTATAGTTCCACACAGGTGCCTCTGAGCTTGAGTCTATGCTGCAAAGACTTCTAGATTTTTAAATTAATCTCAGAAAGCTGCACCAGTGTAGCATTGGGTGTAAAGTGGGAGAGTGCAAAGAAAGACTACATTGCTATTTCTGTAACAGACATGACACATCAGGTTTTATTATAAGAAATGTTCTTACCTGAGGTTGAATTCAGCAGCAGAGGTGCAAAGATGAGGCAGAGCAGGAGTCATTGATGGCAGGAAGAAAAAGAGAGAGAGACAAGAAAGCAGATTATTAGATACTGCACTCCAAGAAGCCTGCAACTTCTACAGAGGTTTAATCATACTTTAATTCTGTTTCCTTCTATTTCACCAACATAATCCAATGTGGATAAGGTATACTTATTTTACACACACACACGCACACAGACCTCTTCGGACATCACTCATTTCCGAACACTGCAGTTCAACAAGGCAAATAAATGGACAAAAAATGGAAATTTAAGATGGCTACATTTGTACACATCAGCTGGGAGTGAAAGGGCTGAATGTGCTCTCTGCTTTATGTTCACTGTGATGGGGACAGACTCAATGAGGCAATGTCTTGTTTGAACCAATCAGGGGTGATGAGACACAGGGGCACTAGAATAGACCATAATTGCTCTGTCTGGCTTGCGTCAAACTTGAGATGTGTGCGTACATTTGTTTCTGCCTGTCTGCATGTGAGACAGCAGAGCCACATGGAAGGAAAGAGCAAGAGAGCCAAAGAGAAATGCTAAAAATAAATATTCATGTACAAGAAACGCAAAGTGATAGAGGAGAAATGTGAAGAATTGAAGAGACAAAGAAACACATACAAAAAGAATGCTCAGTGTCTGAAGAGAGACAAATGGGTCATATATCCAAAGCAGACATTCACACTGGACTGAGAGAGTCACTCTCTTCTTCTCATCTCCTTTCCAGAATATTTACTTGCCTTTTCATCTCCTCAAAATATTTCACACTTAATGTCATTGCGCCCTCTCCCACTGCATGCCTCTCTTAGCATTCCCTTTCAGTCCTCTTTTTGTCCCAGCCTATTCCTCCTCTCTAGCTCTACTACAACTCCCTCTCTGTGTCACTGTCAGCATATCTCTGGTGCTCATTCAAATAGTAATCTACATCTTTAAAACCTGTGGCTGCTCCGTGTGTAGCACAACGTTATTTACATTTACCCCAGGATAACACTGCTTATCAATTTTGGTCCTTCTTGCATCTGTTCAGGAAGGTTGTAAGTGACACTTTGTCATTACTGTGTGTGTGTGTGTGTGTGTGTATTTATGATGCCTTATCTTGACTTTGTGTGTTGCCTGTGGAAGCCTTATCATCACCATCTCACACAGGCCTCTGCAATCCAGAAATGTTAACAACCTTGCGTATGTTTG
Organism: Parambassis ranga; assembly: GCF_900634625.1. Taxonomy (NCBI): domain Eukaryota; kingdom Metazoa; phylum Chordata; class Actinopteri; family Ambassidae; genus Parambassis; species Parambassis ranga. The sequence continues at coordinate 13,563,455 of NC_041030.1, read as the reverse complement.
AGCCAATAAAAGAGCACTCACAAGCTTTTTATATAAATGTTTACAGTTTCTAAGTTAGTAGGTTAGTTATTAGAAATAATAACTCTGTGTGTGTGTGTGTGTGCGTGTGTGTTGTATAAACAGACTAAATCTGGTTTAGTTTCCAAAAGAGCTGACAACAACTCACAGCAACCACCCTCTTCTTCGTTGTACTTCTATTCATTGTTCAAAGCTCTGGCTTCAAAAGCACAACATTAAAACTTAAAAACAGTTTTTACAACAAAAACAACAAAAAAGGCTGGTTTGCAGCCATTATTCTTTACAGAACTGCAAAAAAAAGTAAGAATCAAAGGGGAAAAAAAGTCTAATTACACTTGGCATCATGTTGATAATCAGCACCTGATTACTTCCTGGTTTTGGGAACCTTTTCAGCTGCTGTTGACCTATCACGGATGGATTTTTGCCTTTAACGACTTCCTGTGGGAGTTAATGAGCGATGCAGCAAATGACAGCAAAACAAGAAACCTGAATGGCCTTTTGTTGTTTCTGTGGTAATTAAGCCCAATCAGAAAGTGGCCTGGTGTGCCCCATGTGCATTTCTGTGTGTGTGTGTGTGTGTGTATGAGGGGAACCAGCATGCTCTGCGCTCCTGTATGAAAGCATTCCTTTGACACACAACCACTGACACAGGCATTTTCCACACTCACTCACACATATGTACACATGCATACATAGTAGGTAACTGATCTGTGAGGAATCTCTGGTGTTGCTGCCACTGTGTGAGAGCATGTGTTTTATGTGTGTAGTATTCATTGGGTCAGGGCTGTGTCAACATCTCCTCTTGGAATCAGTGAGCTACGATATATGGAACATGCCTCCCCTGTGTGTAGGTCTCTACTATCTGAGCAAACGACATGTTGCTGAATTTCTCGAGAGCAGCTTAAAAGCGCAAAAACGACACATGTGCATGTTCTTAATGGAGGTTTCCTGGCAACGCAGGTCAGTGCAGCTTGCTTCCTGTGTGTGTGATGTACTTTGACATTAGAAAAGTTAAATTGCCCACTGTCACTCAATAAAGAGCTGAAATGGCCTGTAATTTTGCTGAGGCCTGGACGTAAGCCTCTGTAGGTACGTGTATGTGTGTGTGCTATGTGTGGCTTTTAAGAGTATGTGTGTGTGTGCATTTGTAAGTGGTCAACATTTTTTTAAGGGAATGGGAACGTGCTTCCATTAAGACGTCTGATGTCTCCGACTGCCCAGCATGATGGGCTGAGGGAGACAGACAGTGTGACTGTCAGGGAGAGTGTGTGTAACTGCACGCAACTAGTGTGTAATTGATGCCAGGTGTGTGGTTCTGTGATAGTGAGGAAGGCCCCCTGTTGGTATAACTTTGTTCAGACTCTCACAGGTCAGGACACACACACACGAAGGCCTGTTTCTTTCATTATGTACTGTAACTCAGTTGAACCCCACACATCAGTCAAAGACCTTTGACAAAGACCACACAGCCACACTTCAACAACATACAAGTAAAATATGATGTGAGGAAAACTTACACGTCACATGTAACACACACATATTAACAAACAGCCACTCTCATGTTTTCACACATACATTGACTAGCCTTCCTGTACAGCAGGGGCCACCCTAGTTTACACTAAGATTGATTTCTTCATGCTGCCCTCATTTCTGGGTAAGGGCAGTATAAGAGAGAGAACACACACACACACACACACACACACACACACACATACAGTGAGGTCAATAAGTATTTGATCACCCTGTGAAGTTCTCCTTCTTAGAAATCATGGAGGGGTCTAGAAATTTCAGCATAGGTGCATTTCCACTGTGAGAGACAGAATCTAAAAATAAAAATCCTAAAATCACTTTGTATGATTTTTTAACAATTTATTCGTGAATTGCTGTGTCAAATAAGTATTTGATCACTTGAGTCAAAACATTTTAATATTTGGTAGAGAAGCCTTTTTTTTTAACAATTACAGAGGTCAAACGGTTCCTGTAGTTCTTCACCAGGTTTGCACACACTGCAGGAGGGATTTTGGCCCACTCCTCCACACAGATCTTCTCTAGATCTGTCAGGTTGCGGGGCTGTCGCTGGGCAACACAGACTTTTAGCTCCCTCCAAAGATATTCTATTAGGGTTAGGTCTGGAGACTGGCTAGGCCATGCCAGAACCTTGATATGCTTCTTACGGAGCCACTCCTTGGTTTTCCTGGCTGTGTGCTTCGGGTCATTGCTTCGGGAAGACCCAGCCTCGACCCATCTTTGACGCTCTGACGGGAAGGTGGTTGTTCCCCATAATCTAGCAATACATGGCCCCGTTTATCCTCTCCTTAATAAGGTGCAGTTGCCCTGCACCATGTGCAGAAAAACACCCCCAGAGCATGATGCTACCACCCCTATGCTTTACAGTAGGGATGGTGTTCTTGGGGTGGTACTCATCTTTCTTCTTCCTCCATACATGGCGAATGGAGTTAAGACCAAAAAGTTCTATTTTGGTCTCATCTGACCACAGGACTTTCACAGGATTCGTCTGGATCATCCAGATGGTCCCTGGCAAACTTCAGACGGGCCTGGACATGGGCTGACTTAAGCAGGGGAACCTTCCAGGCGATGCATGATTTTAAACCATGACGTCGTAGTGTATTACTGATAGTAGCCTTGGAAACGGTGGTCCCAGCTCTTTTCACGGCATTGACCAGCTCCTCCCATGTAGTTCTTGGCTGATTCCTCACCATTCTTAGCATCACTGATACCCCCTCGAGGAGAGATCTTCCGTGGGGCCTCAGTCGGCGGGACATTGACAGTCATGTTTAGCTTCTTCCATTTTCTGAAGATTGCTCCAACAGTTGTTCTTTTTTCACCAAGCTGCTTGGTAATTGCCCCGTAGCTCTTTCCAGCTTTGTGGAGGTCTACAATTTTGTCTCTTGTGTCTTTTGACAGCTCTTTGGTTTTGCCCATGTTGCTGCTAAGACTTTGGCTGATTGTGGGGTGTCTTTATGACAGTTAATGACCTCAAACAGGTGCTACTAATTCAGAATCATGAACAGAGTGCGGCTGGGCTATTTAAAAGCATAATAACAGGTCTTTGAGGGTCAGAAATCTGGCTGATCAGCAAGTGATCAAATACTTATTTGACACAGTAATTCACAAATAAATTGTTAAATTCTAGACTCCTCCATGATTTCTAAGTAGGAGAACTTGCAAAATCACAGGGTGATCAAATACTTATTGACCTCACTTGAATAAGTTTGAGTCTGGGGTTACAGTTGTAGCAGCCTGAGAGATGTTTTTCATAACCCAGCAGACTTTTGAAAGAAAGAAAAATCACTTTCAAGTTTCATTTACCGTAAATACATAGATTATGTCTTTCAACATGAGCAGTACAATGACAAAAACAATCATTTCTAATTTCCAGGAAAATGGCTGATGACTCATCCTGCACTCGTGGGCGTATACACTCATAGAATTAAATGGTTTCATGAATTTGTATGTCCCTCTCCTCCCCCTCAGTCTCTTCATTCAATATGCAGAAACAAATGTCCCTCAGCTAATCACTCATGGAAACTAATGAACCAATAATGTTAAGAGGCAGAGTACAGAAAGCAGCAGATTACTCAGTTAAACTATTCTCCAAAGAGCTCTCAGCCTGCACATTTTCACTTAGTGACCAAATTTACAATACAGGAAATTAAGGGAACTAGAGTATAGAGAGAGCGAGAGAGACTAGACAAAAAACTAGACAAAGGCCAGAGGCACAAGTCAAGAGTGATAGCTGTCATCATCTGCTGGGGAAGATGACTCATCAATCACCAGGACTTTCATCATTCATTATTGTTCATGTCGGTTCCTCCCACAACTCTTTTCATCAAGTTCACTGTGTCTTTGATAAAGCTTTTTTTTCCTTTTGTGCCATTTATTCATTTCATTTTTTCCCCTTTTATGTTTAATTTGACTCTCCATCACCGTTTCTATCTGCACAATCTAAGGATGGCTCTGTAATCAGAAGTGGAGTCTCCAAAAGCCAGTCACATTTCACTGTGCATTTCTGTCAGGCACAGATGTGAGCAGCTCGCAGACTGGGAGGCTTTTGTGTTATTGTCCAGTTGTTGAAATAAGCAGCTTAGAATTTTCCTCCACACAGCTGAACAGGCAGGCCTGTTCAAATATCAAATACTAGTTGATGCTGAGGTTTGTGTGCAGCAAAAGTTTGAGCAGAAGCCCTGTCTGCTGTCTGGTCTGATCCTGAACTGTCTGTTTCCTCTGGCAGTGCGGGGAGTGTTTTAGAGTCTTATTAGCCATTAGAGTGCTGGACCTCATCTGAGAGGGAAGCTAACCAAGATGATTAACAGTTTAAACTCTCATTTAACACGCAGAGATGGCCCTGGTCATGGCACTCTCTTCACTTTGCTTTCCCTCTCCCTCTTCCACTCCCTCTGAGGCTGAGTAATATTAAGTTCATAGCCCAGCGCCTTAATAGATGTATTAATATAACCAATGGGCTTCTGAGAGCATGAAATTATCTTTGAGCGATGAATTAAAGACTTATTGATTGTCTGTAAGGTATTCACTACACAGCAGACAATTTGGAGCATGCTTTGCTGACTGACTGATTGTACTGGGGAATGACTGAATAAATGAATAAATCACTAGCAGGGTGGAATGATGAGAAAAAAAAAAAAAAAAAACGAATTACCTATTTGACGCAAAACACAGCAGGTTTTCCCTGTTATTTCATAGCAAATCTGTCTTTCTCTTTTTGTAAATCACTTCAAGCAACTAACCTATAAAAGCAGGCAGCAGCTAAGAAATAACATGGAATTATTATTCAAATACACAATGGTGACTTCTTTCCTTTTTTTCCCTTCACTGCCAAAGACTTCTTTAAACCCACCAGCACTCCATGTGTCTAAATTCTGCACAGCAAACATGCCTCACTGTGCTGAAATCACTTGATGTGATGTCCACAGGAACTACGAACCTGCACACATACAAAAGTTTTCACACGTTGCATATGCTTTAAGTTTACCATGTGCATGTATGAAAGCTCACACATCATGAAACTGTAACAGTATTTTCTCAGGTAACACCTATTATATTTTCACACCAAGCAGAGCTTTATTAAGCAATTCACTGATCTGGTAGTGCATCAGACAAAGACATATATCACGAGTAACACAGATAAGCAGCATGTGAGTGAGACCTGTCAGCAGCACTGCAGTCATATCAGCGGGTGTGTTCAAACCTGACACACCAGATGGTTTGTTACACAGAACCATCTGCAAAGTTGTCCTGAAAGGTCATACACTTCAAAAACAATTTGTGGCAGGTGACTGGATGAACCATATGTCCGTCACAGTCTATCACAGTCTGACTTCAGCCAATCAGCTTTCCTGTCGTGTACACTGAAAAAAGAGTGCTACTGTTGTCAGATATAAAACAGTGTTATCCTGCAATCCCTAGTTGGAAACAGCTGTTGCTCTCCTTCTCCAGACCAGCTTGAAACAATAACTCTGTGCTGCTCCAGAGATCAGTCAGTCACAGTAATACCTTAACTCTAAATGTTACATCCAAAGCTTTGCTTCCAACCTGTATACATTACAATGGACAGATGCAGTAATACACAGTAATATAAATGCAGACACTATATGCTAAGAATGACAAGAGCCTTCCCTTTGAAAAAGAATAAAAACATGCCATTCCTCCTCACGCCCTATCTCCTTTCATGAAGCCTTTCAAATGTTACTTTCCCATTCCAGTCAATTTTAAGGCTGTCACAACTATAATAAATCCTCCACTGAAACACAACTGTTGAAAGACAGATACAAAAAACACCAGTTTTGCCTTCATGAGTTGATCCATACTGGTTTTTGTAAGGGTAGGCCAGTCTTTTGTGACTTCTTCACCTTTATACATGCCTTTTTTAAAAGGACTTAAACACAATTAGGTGGATTTATGTTAGATGCAATTATTGTGCTTATCTTTCAAAAACATAAGATAAAATAATATATGTTTATTACAGTAGGATACACATGTACCTGCACTGCACTAGATCAGCAGTGAAGACACACAATAGAGTTTTTTTTTCCTATGAAATGATTACCCTGACATGCCATCTTTCCATACTTGCTTGTTTAATTAAAAAATCCTCCTTGATTTAGAATGAAGTCCCAGAGTGAACAGGCAGCCTTGATCTACAATCTGCCTGCACATTGTTCTCTTAACAATAATAAGCTAAATATAGATTTCAGCTCTCCCAATCCTTTCATCCTTCAGATAAGAGAGACCCTCTCGCTCATTTTCCCTCATTCATCAAATTACCTTTTCCATTTTTATTAGTTTCACTGGATAATCACCTGAGGAGATGTTTGCTGGGTTGGAGGAGTTTTTCAACCCCCAAAGCAACACACACACACACACACACACACGTAGATGTATTCATATAGTTTACATATCATCAATACTAACATAAATACCTATACATGGTAATGCATGCACTCACTTACCTGCTAACACAGGTAGTTATGTGCACATTTGCGTAGGCACGGCAGGAAATCTTCTCTCACATACATGTAGAAGTGCACACTATAATTATAGAAGTCTTCTGTACCTTTTCTCCCACCCAGTGCTATATTTATCATTGTTCCCATAAAAACATGAAGTTTGATTATTTCCGATTCACCCGTTTCATTATTGTTCGTGTCTATTCCTCTCATGACTCCTGTTTGCGCCTCTCTCTCTACTTTTACTCTATATTCTAAAACAGTGTTCAGCAAAGTCTATTTGATGTAAATATCCTCCGCAAACACACATTCTTTCTGTGTTTACCCCACTGTGTTCCTGCTTTTTTGACTGTCTGGGTGTTTGCCTGATGCCTGCCTGTCTGTCTCTTGGTCTGACAGTCCACCTGTCTCCTGTCCAACTGTTATTTACAGTGTCTCTCTCTCTCTAAAGTCAGTCATGCGCTGTCTCGCTACTGCTGGCTTTAGTTAAGCCTTTGTTTAACATTAGCACAGGAAGACAATCAAAAACCACTTTCTCTTTGTCAGGAAACCAACATAAACACACACAGAGCTGCACAAAAAACCATGCATACCAGCAGGACGTACACAGACCCAGAAACACAATTGAAGCCATACCAACCGTGGCAGATAGACACAGTAACAAAGCACAGAGTTCATAAACAAAGAGCCCGTTTGTTTGGACTGGCCGGGGCAAAGAAGATGGAGAGCCAACAAAATGACTTGGCTCCAGAGGAGGTGAGGTTAAAGGTCAAGTGTTTTAGTGGGTTTTCAGAGAGTGTGTATATGTGTGTGTTCATCAGCTGTGATGGTGGTCTTCAAGTAGTCATTCAGTCCACACAATACCCTCCACCAGCCCCTTACTCATTTTTATTTGAGGGATAAACACACACATACATAATATGGGACTCTCCTGACCACACACACACACTTGTATAATATGCCTGACTGTCTTTTGTAAAACTTGTATAAATAGTAGCAAAGAAAACACAGTGGGGGACAAAACATAAACATTCTCCATTGATTTCGAACACATTACATGTACAAAATAACATGCACATAGCTTTTCTGTCATGATCTACACATGTGTTGTTGTTTAGACCTATACAAAACAGGATGTGGTGAATTATTTTCCTAATCTTTGAGGAAAAACTAAACAACTCAGAATAAAATTACCTTTCATCCACCAGCAAAAAACATTGCATAGGGACAAAAACAGGCAGTGTGTGTCATACAGAAACTTTTCAGTTCTAGAACAGCACAACAACAAAAAGCAGCACAAACTCCGCCTCACATTTAAATGAGTGTATCTCTGTTATTAAAGGTTCATGTTATCGTTGTGTTCTCTCCAAATCTACTCTACATTCAAGTCCCCCCCCCCACCTTTGTCTCAATACACACCTACTTTCTACCAAAGCTCAAAGAGTTTTACAGATTTACAGTAAATTCCTCCTCACTGTCACTTCTGAGAAAGAAAGAGTTGACAAGTTCAGGTGAACGAAGGCACAAATGAAATGAGAATACAGGAGTATCAGGGTATCAGACATCAGGGAGGTTATCCAGACAGAAGGTAAGTCTGTCAAGAGTGGCTGGGTTTCTCTTGGTGACATTCCCAATGGTGTTTTTTAGATTTCAAATAGTTTCAAATGCAGAAGAAAAAAACAACACAATGCACAGTTGACGAGTTCCAACTCAGACAAAAAAGTGGGTAGCACAAACAAAAAATGACAAGGTGTCTTGCATCACCACTGCGTACGCCGTCTCAGCATGAGGGAGGCGAAGGAGGCGGGGAGATGGAAGAAGTTAAAATGAAGACAAAACTGCAGGGAGGAGAGATGAGCGAGGGCAAAGCAAAGAGACAAGGTGACGAGAGAAGGGGAAAGAGGCATGAGTGTGATCTTTGAAGACGAGCAGTGTCCCTTGGTGACTCTCACTCCCGCTTTCCGTCGCCTCAACTGCCAGATTAAACGAGGGTGGAACAGAGCGACGGGAGGGAGGAACCGGAGCGGAGGGAAGAGGGAACAGGAGGTTGTAAGTAGGCCTGGCACCCTGCTGTGACCCCATCAATCAACACACACACACACACACACACACACACTGGATATATACCCCCTCCACACCGCTAATGAGCTATTTACACAGAGGTTTGTTTGGGCACATCCATAGAACCCTGCCAAAACGCACACACAAATTCTTATACAGACACACAAGGGAACACACAGCAAGGTGTACTCAAATCCAGGAGAAATAATCAAAATGCAACATCTAGACTTCAAGTCTAAAATCTGTATGTGGGCTACAAATATAATCATATGTATCTAGGCTGCTATATCATCTCTGAAAGAACAAATGAATGCATTCACATGTACACACACACACACACATACAGCGTAACACTGCTCAATCCACACTGTGGCTCCTGTTTATCTGTGTATACACCTACTGAATGTACACTTTGTCCATATGTCTGAAAAAGAGACATAGACGGTCAAGTAAAATCCTCCTCCATCCTGCACCTGTTCAGAGCTCCATTTGTATAATTGGGGAGCAGCTGGCTGATAGCTGTACGATACAGACAGTCTGTCCCCATTGCTCACTACTGACAAAGTAATAGCTGAAGAGCAACAGTATAGTAATCCTTGAAAAAAATCCTGACTGCATTACATATATACATTCATCCAATTCATTTAAAACTAATTTACTTGATGAGTCTTTCCTGCAAATCTCTGCAGTTCTCACTATTGGAACACTAACAATGATTAAATTAGAATTAATATTGTTCCACAGAGTAACATGATTATCTATTTAAGTAATACAGTACTTTTATTTGTTTATGTCTGCACTATTCTCTCTAAACGGGAGCATCAGTCAAATGTGGTTGCGGTGTCTTTCTCTCATATTTCTGTACACATAGTTTTTATCTTTAGTATTTAGGAGAGATATAAATATCTCCTCCAGGTGTTTGTGCCTTTAAGTTGAAGTTACACAGAATGCAAGTTTTCTGCACTAAAGCACCCACACACATATAGCATTTACTGTATACATCCATGCAAACACACACACTGCTTGGCAAGCAGTTAAATTATCTCTATTAAGAAGAAATGGGCTGAGGTCATATGCACCTTTAATGATGCATGGCCAGTTGTTAGCAAACTTTATTGAGCATTATAGGAGTATTTTAGGACACGGTCAGTTGACTGACCAGGCTAGACTGTAAAAAATTAACCTTTCATGCATTGTGTTGCACATGCTGTAGCAACACTGTATATTGCTGGAGGAGAGCAATCCTGTATGTGTCAATACACACACAAACTGTAAATACAACACAAAGGTGTACTGGGGAAAACAGCGGTGTAAAATAGACAAGTGAAAGACAGATGTTTACATGCAAACAAACACAAAAATATGCAGGAGGAAAAAAACACAGCTCCACATAACTTTCCACACGTACAGAAAGTGACTTTGACAAATGGCTATTCTAAAACCGGGACAGTAGTGTGAGCCAGCCCAGACAGACAAACCCACTGTGCTTGTGTGTGTGTGTGTGTGTGTGTGTTGCTGAGAAAAAAAGGGCTTTGCCCTGGATAAAAGAAAAAAAAAACTGAAGCACCCAGTCAGCAACATGACAAACCAATCTACTGGTGCTGCTTTGAAAAGATGACAGGACCACACACACACTTCTGACTTTCCATTGTTCCTGATCTGTTTTTTATGGATGTGTATGCATTCGTGCTGCCAAAGCATGGCTTTCAATAGAAAATGCTATCAGTGAAACGACTGGAGAATGCATACATGTATATAAGAGTTGTTGATTATTTGTAGAGACTAATGCAAGAAAAAAATGTAGGAGGCAACTTTCAATCAAAGCAAGTGGAGGCAGACAACCTGTTAAAACTACCCTTAGCGTTTGAAGTCTTATGAACCTTGCGTGTGTGTTTGCTGATGTTTTTATGTTGGAATGAGGGGAGGGAGCCAGTCATGGGTGAAAATAATGTAAACCCAAGAAAAGCTCTGAAAGCACTGTGCATCAGAAAAGTTGAAAGCCCTAATGGACACTCAGGATCTCAAGGTGACTAAGAGACAGACAAGGAGACAGAGCAGCAGAGTGAAATGCAGAGAGTCAACAACAAGGCAGAGAGAGGGGGAGAGAGCGGGGGAGTTGAGTGAGAGAAAAAGACGAGATTAACAGGAGACACTAAATAATGTACACGATTTGAACATCTGACTGGTAAAGTGCATTTCAATCCTGCAATTGTCACGTCAGCTTTTTGTTGTGGTGTTGCAGTGACTCACCGTGATGTTTACTGAACTTGTTTATGAGTTCATAAAGTAGAACCAGTATTTCCCACTTGCTGATATCTATACATATTTCCACATGAATCACTCTTTGCACTGAACATCCAGAAAGTTGACGTCAATCCATCCAAATACATGAAACATGTTCAGCTTTGAAAGGGTTAATACGTACATTACACACATCTGAATACTGAGTACTGATATCTGTGTATTATCTACAGTGACTTCTTCTTTGCCATCTCATACTGAATGCATTCTGATCTACATGTTGTGCTTTGTATTCTAATAAAACCATAAGATTTTGAAGATATGAACTGCTCCTAGCATGTGTTCATTACACATTGCATAAGTACATAATTAGCCATGCGGTTTATCATCGTGATGAAGGCCTGCCCTAGATCCTTCTTCCAAACCTTTCATTTTAATGTAAAAAGCTACAGATGAAATGTGCTGAATGAAATTCAGAGATATCATGTTGTTGGCAAAAACACCCGCAGAACATCTTAGCAACATATTTAATTGTGGATGTACATGAATAGAATACGTATGTGTTGTTTATATGGACTCTACGGTCATCATAAGCAGTCAGTGTCTCAGTTAAAGTGACCTTTTGAACACAGCTGCAGTGACCCGAGTCAGGATGTGACTCAACAGGCAGCATTCACTGACATTATTACTCTGAATCCACTCTGATGTAAATTTGGCATTTTCTTTTCCTTGAAAGGATTTAGGTGACTCTGAGCAGTACTTTCATCAGTCCAATTTTTACATCACTTTTGCATTCTCTAACCTACTTTCTAGACTTTCACCTTGTTTGTGGAAAAAATAAAAAAGGCTGGAAAAGAACATTTCTAAAAATGCCTGTCGATTTTCACGACATCACATCAGTAATTGCAGTCTGGGGTGACAGATCTTGTGCAATTTTCGATGTCAGCGGAAGGGCATGTTGTTACCGCCACATTCACAAAATCAGTGCCACTTATAGGTACGGAGGAAGAGTAAACTACAGATAGGATTTTTTTTTCCTTTTTTCTGGACACACATGCAGTAAGTGTGATTTAGCAGTTTATACGCCTCAAGGGTCAATCCTAACTGTCTGTCCTGCTGCTTAAAATGAGAGTGCACAATGAACGTCCACTAGTACTCCTGGCTAAAAGCTCTACAGGATGTCAGTGCTTCTAAAAAAAAAAAAAGGTTGCTGCAAAAGTAAGCCCTGCAATGACAGTACACACATATTGTAAAATCACCAGGACATGTTTATAATAGCTGTGGTATAGGATAGAGATCAGATAGAGAAGTGATTTCATAATATGTCCTCCATCTGACTACACCCAAAACTAAAGGCAAAACGGGACACCTTTTCTCAACTCATCCATTTAACATGAGATGTAAATAGCACTGGAAGATTTTACAGGAGCCAGATTGTGTGTGCAAGTGTGGGAGCATGTGTACTGTATGGGTGTGAGTCTGACGGAGATCATTTTAAAAAGAGAATATGCATGAGTGTGAGTAAGAATGAGAGAAAGACAATGACAGAAGGAGAAAGGAGGAGGTTAGAGGGATCAAAACGTGAGGGACTGCAGAGAGAAACAAACAATCCAGGAAAAGGGGACTGACGATGTGTATGTTTGAGTCAAAGAGAAGAATTTGTACAAAGACAACTTTAGGGCATAATTTGAAAAGAGATGTAGGTCAGACCGTATCAATGAAGGTTTTTGAAGTGTGTTGACAGCAAAGGGTGCAGAGAGAGAGAGAGAGAGAGAAATATGGGAGAGAGAAGGAGGAAAACCCTGAAAAGGGAAGAAAAAAAAGAGGTGTAGGTTTTTCCAGGGGCAGCCAGCATGCAGCCTAAGCCCCAAGGTATATGAAGGGCCAAGACCTTTATGAAAGGGCCTGTTGTCATGCTCAGGGCGGGTACACACACATACACAGACACTGGAAGACGGTGCTGAAAGGTCCCAAGGGCCAGGGCCTTGAAAGTACATGTAATCTGTTTGGGAAGTGTGTGTGTGTGTGTGTGTGTGTGTGTGTGTGTGTGTGTGTGTGTGTCATACTCTGTTTCAACTGCCATATCAATAATTCAAATAGTCTCATTGCACTGGAGTGAAAACTGAAGTTTACCCCAGTCAAATCGCTCAGTAGGCACTGCTCTACCTGAGAGTGGAAGATGTTCAAGTTAGAATCAGCACAAAATACACATTGATGGTCAAGCCCAAAACATATCTGAAAAGGTACTTTCTTGAGAACAAGCAGTAGCAGAATGCTACATTAAGTATACCCAATATATAACATACTATTTTTTGGGCGATATCACTCATGTATTACCGCATACCAACAAGGTATTGGTTCTTTAGGAAAATACATAAATTCAGAGCAGAACTCTCAGAGAAGGACAGGGTTGTACTCCCTTCAGGAGACATGAACAGTGTATGTGTAGTTCTTATTGAAGCAGGCTTTTAATACAGTCGCAACGTCTGCAGGAAGATCTCTTGGTGGTTACACGGACATCCCACAGAGCCTCCTTTTAAGTCTCTGATGAGGAAATGATTGTCACATGGACCCCTGCAGATCCTCACACACTCAAAAGAGGAATAACACCAGCCTTACTTTCTATAACCATCTTCCAGTAGACTGAAGTCAATCTGTCTCTTTCTCTCATTAACAATGAATGAGATCTAACACCTGACACAAGTGTGAGCTCAGCATGCTGTTAGTGCATTAGGTGCAACCGTTAAAAGTTAAAAATGGCAAAAGCTGAAGCTGTAAAGCCAAATGCTTAATCTATGTCACGAGTCCCATATTTCAAATGGATTTTTATTGTCTTTAGCAGCCAGAGCCGCTACAACTGGCCCATGCATCAGCACCGTGAAAAAAGTACAAATGTGCTCAACAATCACAGGTCCATACATGCACATAATGGACTACACATGGCATGCGTTTACCTAATCTTGTAAGGATGTTTTTTACTTAAAAATCTTGAGAAGTATTCAGAACTCATTCAGAAGTATGATTTAATGTGTTAAGGAAAACTAAAGAATATGAAATACTGTAGAAACAGGCAGAAGTTTTTGAGGAGCCTGTCATGCTGGCACGAAGCTACACTAACACTGAGCCAGCTAAGGGGCTGCATAATGTGCATAAATAGTCTATAACCTGTGTGCTTTGCTGTTGGTAGATGTCACTTCACTTGTGTGCAGCCATTTTGCACCGAGGGAGCAGGCAGTGTTTGACTGCTATTCAAAGAGGTCTAAAAGCTGGCAGAGGTGACACCACCGCCCCTTGTACTTCTAAATATTACATCAGCTTCATCCCAGCGGGAAACATCTCAGAGAGAGTCCTTTAGCAGAGCTATTTGTGTCTCACTTTTTCGTCCATCCTTCCTCTGGCATCTTCTATTCTACATAAATCACTCCCCTCTCTCACTCTGTTGTCAGTAGACTTTTCTTTTTGACCCCTGACGGTGTATGTCCACTTAGTGTACGTTTTTTTTTAGGTTGACAGTATTACATCATTTGCAACAAACTGAAAATCCCAAAGCGCCCGACTTGAAAAACAAAACTGTTTTGGTTTCTCCCTCTTTAACAGTCGCTAACTGTTTTGCCAATACATCATCTTGTTTTGAGAGCAGATCAAGGCATTAACTCTTCTTTCAAGCCTCCTCAAAGCACTTTAAAGTGAGGCAACGTTCCTCAAAGCATTTTGCACCAGAACAACCAACTTTATATTTTTCCCATTTACTTTGGAACCAGTCATTACACTCTATCTACTCAAATGTTGATGTTTGATATTTTCCAATATTGTTCTTTTACAGTTTATATCACAAAATAAGCCACTTAATGCACCATTTTCAGTTGGAAAAAAAACATACTCTAACCTCCTTTCACCTTTTTTTGTTTGTTCTGTTTGATAACACATCATTTTGCCTATTATAATTTTTAAACTACAGTTTGACCACACTTAACCTTATCAGTCTAATCAAGCCAAAAGCAGCAGGGCAAAAAGCAGAGAAGCAGCTAATGAGGCAGACATGAAAAATCCAATGAGTAATTTGCCTTGTTTTCAAGAGAGGTGTTAAGTTGACCTTTAAGTATGCCATTACAAGAGGGCAATAATATGGATTTGAACTCCAACTAACCTTCCAATTGCAGAACCTTTATTGTATTGGCCAAAATAAATCCACAAAGCCCTTCAGTCCAACTAAAAGCAGCTGCTGTGCAATCACACACAAACAGAAAGCTGTAACAGGAGAGAAAAAGTACATTCTTTCATCGGGTTTCATGAAAAGAGCTACGGCGTTGGCAGAAGAGATTTTTGTTTATCTGAAAAAAAATAAATGGTGTTTTTGTAAAGTAAACACATGCTGACAAGAAACCGAGGTTCGGCCTGCCACATGTGGCAGTAGCTCCATTTCTAAAGAAGGATTCAGTCAGTTTGAAGTTCAAAAATACCCTGTGTGTTCAGCTACAACTCATTTCAATGCAAGTGCTGAACAGAATCTCAGTGTTCAGCCACCCAGTCCCAAGTCTGCCCCCCACTGTCGCCCCTCAGCTCAGCTAGAATGGATGGTAATGACACCTCCTGTATGACCACACAGGATAATGAGCACATTTATACGACTACTGTGATAGCTGAAACCGCAGTCCCCTAATTGGGCTTTCAATGGGTTACTGCAACACAAGTCAGCACACAAAGAACCCAAAAAACTTTCACTAAAACTTTGCAGTAAAAAAAAAATACCCAAATTGGAGGTAAAATGTCTCGGTGTAACAAGAGCTTGATGTTATCATTTAGGACCACACTGTATTTGACCACACAGAATAATGGCACCTCATGCGCCACCGCAGAATAATAAAGGCACCGGGTGTGCAAACGGACATAATTGGCCTCAAAGCAATCAACCCCAATTACCAAACACCATAATTGGCTTCAGAGCAATCAACAACACAGCTATCATTACATATGAGCAGGCACCAGCATGCCCATGACGGTGCTTATCTCTGCAGTTTATCTGCCGCCTTAGTTATAGCTCTGACTGTGATGAATGGCTGAGGACAGCTGTAATTAATAATGTAATGCACCTAATATACTGCTTTACATTCTAACTTTGACATTTCTATCAAAAATGTGTCATGTAATAAATTGACAACATATAAATGATACAGATGAGATGCAGGTTTGAGCTAAAGATTGTCTGCTTGTGTAACTGCAGATAAACACAGGCACCACAATGTGAAAGCGTCCTATGGGAAACGTCTTTCCCTGAAGCGTCTCCATGACAGCCTGCCTGCACGACACAATATCAACACTGTACAAGACAATCCAATCCAACAACTGGGAAACAGTGAAGGTTCCGTTTTTTTGTTGAGAGGTGTTGAATCATCTTACAGTAACTGTTTCTGGGGCCTCTTTCATTGGATTACATCGCACAGGTTTGTGGCCGAATCCGTTCTGCCTGTCTACCATTTTGTCCACCTGTACCTGTACGATCTGTATTTCTCCCCTTTCTCTGTTCTCTCCACTTCCTTCATTTCATAGTTTCTTGCTGGTAACAGAATGTCTAACATTTCCATCTGCCATGAAATATTGATTAAAAGCAGACAGGCATGGATGGTGTGACCGCAGAGCCTTTGAATGCACAGATGCAATCTAACAGTAGCAAGCCTTCACTTTGGTGGTCAAGTACAAGTCACACAAATGTCAAGCAAAAATGACAGTTAAGCACCTCACTGATCAATATAACAATAAAAAAAAATTGTGGTTATCTGTCAACATGAACATGCCTAAATATTGTTTTTATTGAAGCAATGAGATTGGTTAAATTGATTTATTTTTTAATCAATTCAAAAAACAAACCTCAGTGTTTGGCTTTTCTGATCTCTTTGTCTCCCACACCCACACACATAAATCACACGTCACTGAGGGGCAATGCTGCAATAAACTTGACGATCTCTGTCTATAAACCGCAGCATTTTCTGCAGTTTTCTGAGTCTCATTTAATGGTCGATGTTTATGGGGGTAGTAAACAAAAAAAGGACATGTATTTTTTTACAGGAGTGCTTTCACTCTGAACAGAAACATTTTTTTTTCTTTTTCCTTCCTGGAATTTCAGCAGTGCATTCATCTTCCCCTGGATTCTGTATTCACTAAATCTCTTGTTTGACAGTGTGATTATGTGTGATTATCCATCTGCCTGCCCTTTTTTTCCCTGTCAGTCTTGCAGTCAACAAAGTCGCACACATGCTAGGAAACATTTCTCTGTGCACGATGTGAGACAGAGGAGGAATAAGCCTTGCCCGTTCCTAATGACTAATCAATGTTTGGCTGCCAATACATGAGACGCATGCCTCGATCACTCACAGCCTGCATGCTCTGTTTGATTGAATTCTCTTGCACTGTTTCATTGGTAGGTGGACATTAGAATTAGACCTAAGTATTAAGGTATTAAGATTAGGATTAAGACAAGAAGAAAACCTTTATTTGTCACACAATGGGGAAATAGCGCAAAACATTTTGGTCGAGCTAGCCAGCAGTCGAACCTAAAATCTTCTAATCCAGTCAGATGCATTATCCATTGTGCCAAGGCTTGCGCACATGCGTCGATGTTGAGGCCAAAAATCGCCCCGAAAGCGCCGGTTCCAATCCCGCTATCCCCGTGATAGTGTGATTGGCCAATTGGCTGTCGGCGGAGGGGGCTTGTTTGACACACAGTCGGCCGGAGGCACCACCGGCGCTCCATGTGTGTATGTGACATATTACATATATATTCTGAGAGTAGGATGGAAATGCCTGTTAGTGAGCTGTTCAAATATCTGTGACGACTGGATAGAGATTTGTTGAAGCCAATAAAATGGTAGAGAAGGTTGACTAGTAATTTCTTTAACATTGGAAAATGGTCTCTTTTAAGCAAACCATCATGTAGTTTTGATGACCCTCCAGATTTTGACAATCTGTCCTTCATGTATGAGAATGTGTACCAATCTGACTGAATTTCTCTCCCCATTCACAACCTTTTTGTCCATTTTCATTTTAGAAAGTACATTCTGACCTCTCTTCCCAGCAGCTAACCTCAGTCTTCAAAGAATTTGAACAACACGTTCAAAAAAACAGAGATTGTACTTCAACAAAGTGTGAAAAGCATACCAATCATTCACAATCAAACCCAACTCAAAATGATATATTTAAGTAATCAGTTTTAATATATAATTTCATCCAACCAAAAAAAAAGTGCCACAACTTTCTGAACACATTTTTACACTGAGCACTCTGTCTTCAAAGTGGAATCACAGAGCTTCGTTGTAAGCTTCTCTCCTCTCATCTCTAATTGTAAAGTGGTTTGGAAGATCTTTGATGTTTGTCTCTGGGAGAATTGGTGGAAGCCTCAAACCACAAGACAAAAGAAAAGACAAAGACAGTAATTTACTGAGAATTATTTCGATGCTGCTGGGAGAGAGAGGGAGGAGGCAGGAGGGGAGGGGAGGGAATGGGACTAAAGAAAGGTGAAACTCAGCTGGGGTAACTAACCAGTAATGCGTAAATCAATGTATTACTGTCAATGATTTAGGTGTTTAGTGAAATGCGGTGGATTCGGTGCGGTGGACTGGATGTTTAGACAGCCTCTCTGTCTGTCAGAGATGATCTTACAGGTGATGTAAATCTCAGCAAGACATGAAGGCAGAATTACTCCACTGTTTGATTCAAGCTTATGATTTGTTATATTTTCAGGTGAAATGTTGGGATTCCATTTTCTTTTTAAACCAAGTGTACAGACATTTCTGCTCTTGTTCTATTATTCACTCAGTTGTTCGTTTGTTCTGCTGTACACCATCTCCTGCTGTATAGCTCTCAGTCTGTATTCCCACGACGCTGCTCTCATACAGTACGTCTCATTTAGCCTCTGTTTCTCCTTCATTCCTGTTGTGCTTCAGTCAGAGTAGTACCAAAACACTAAACTTGGAGTATGAACCGAGTGAAATGCAGAGAAGCACTGCCTGATATGTTTTACTTTGGTATTACATCTGTTTTAACTGGCATGCAGTTACGGTTCTTGAACAGCAACTAATGCAGGCTGTCAGGCGAGGAACTAGTGTTCCAGTACATCCAAACCATCATCTTAATGCAATAAAAACTACAGCATGTTCTTATCTATAACACAGATGTTTAAATTCAAACATTTACTACTTTGCCTACACAAAAACCTACACATTCTTTAAGTATTTTGACACATCACATAGTGATATATTAAAGACAAATAAGCTGATTAAATTACATAATATGGTCAGTCTGATATTTCAGAGGTGGTAAAAAACACTGAGTGGTAAAGTTGAATGTGCAGTTGTATTGAGATGAGATGCATTAAAATGAAAATTCTCCTCAAAATTTTAATTTAGAACAGCCAGGAGTGGAGGATGTGCACATTATCCACACTGTTAAGGTCTGCTCTGAACTCTATCATGGATCCAGCACAGTCCCTGGTGTGAGTGAAGCGAGTGAAACGAGCCTGGAAAACTTAATTTTGAGTTACAAGAGTGGAATTCCACACCGTTTTTAACCATTGCAAATGATTCAGCGGCGCGCTAGACGCAGGTCAGGTCACGGCGGAATTCAGCTCTGACTGCAACCAGAGAGTTTGTCAGGACCAAAAGTTGGCATAAAATGGCTGTCACATCAAAATGAATCAGAAATAATTATAACTGTCTATTTCCATTGTAAATTATTTAAACAAAAAGGAAACTTTTCCAGCAGTTTCTAGATGATTCAGCAGACAAGTCAGCCAAGGTTGTCTGATATGCTGCACACTGCACTCTGCAATTCAAACCAGCCAATTAGGGTGCGTGCACATAACAAGGATTAGAGTCTATTAAACTTTCATTTAATCAATGGTGGAGTCACAGAAAAATTCAGTTCTATTCAGATTCTACGGAAGAAAAACTCTGGATCCACAATGTGCTCCCCTTAAAAATCAAACAGGGCACCTTAATTGGGGTCAAGACCAGTCAAAATCCTCATTAGGCCAGAATTAGCCCTCCTGCCACACTGTCCAGGGACAAGAGTGTAGTTACAGTAAAAGCACCTTTAACACAGATCTCTGTAATGAGCTGTGTAACAGCGAATAAAGGATACAAATGGAGATTTAAATCATGGCATAGCACAAAGCTCTGGCATCAAAGCCTGTCTTACTGTTATGTTGCAGCAAGAATAGCTAGAGGGAAAGTTTGTTGTGGTGGGAGCTCCATAAACCTGTTCTCTGTCATACTCTCGTTTTATCCCCTCCATCATTTTCTGTTATTCACCTCTACAGCAGTTTTATTGTATCCCACATTCCCTCAGCTTAATGTCTCTTCAGTGTTGAGCTGTTAACCTGTTTCTATCTTAATCCCTTCCTGTATAAATGCTCTCTGTGTGCCTGTGTGTGTATACGTGTGTCCCACTGATGAATCGGCCTATCAGCTTGGCCAGCTGCTTCTGCAGTCCTCAGTCTGCAGGGTGATTGTATATGTGTGCGTGTGACACGATATATAAAAACAGTGAATATGACATCGTAGGAACTGAGCTGTGTACATAGGCATTCTGTAAACAATGTAGCTTAATTTATCATTTTGGCATTCTCCATGTGTGGCCAAAATAACAGAAATGCTAAAATCTTTGATGCATCACTGTGTTGTTGTATTAGTGCTTACACTGGAAGTTAATGGAAAACACCAATACTGAAGGATGTAATGGCTAAACACACAAAGACTTGACCTGTGAGTGCCTGGACAACTGCTCCTCCTGCACTGCTTTCACAGTATATTACACAAGTCAGTTTAGATGACCGTTACATTTTAAGAATAAAGAATGTATCTGTCATGTTATTAATCACCTGTGCATCATGTTACTTTACAGACACGAAAACCTTGTACACAACAGGGTAATTATTAAACGACACATTTACTTAATTTCCTAACTTTTGTTTCCAGACAGATTTCCAGATATAATTCAGAGTAGTATCTACCACTGAAGTTTTTTTAAAACCCTTTATTGCAGTTAATTGGGATGGGATCAAGGTGCAGGAACACGCTGATCGAGCCTTTTCCATCTTCATTACATATCTTACGTAATAAGCAAGCAGGCAATCCCTGTCTAAAAAGATATTAAAATGGTCTTTACAGGAAACATCTTATATATATAAAATATATAAAATAATGGATCATTAAAACTAATAACTTCTTATTTAATAATATATATTTAAAGTAACATTGTCATGTTATTGTAGGCAACCCCTGAATCTCCGTTTTATTTTCAAATGGGATAACCTCAAATTCGAGTCTTCAATTTGGATGCCTTGGGAATTGGGAATTGCTTCAGTGTGTATAACACTTATGAGTGGTTCTGAGCAGAGCAGAAATTAAGGAGAAAATAGTAAATAAATAAAAGTGGACTGAGTTTTGGTGAGGTTGTATAAAGGGGAAGGATTTTAATAAAACAATATGAACATGAGAGATAAAAGGACTCGCAAAGTAAGCCAGAGGAACAAAGAGAAAGATCACGAAACAGTAACTGAGAGCAGCAACATTGAAATGTCTGAAGTGTTTAGAGTAAAGCTCAGTCAGTACAACAATAGAACAAAAAGGAGATGAGAAGTCAGAGCTCAACACAAGCAGCACAGACGACAGCTGATTACTTACTTTCCATGTATTTATGTGTATTTCAGTGTTTAAATGTGTCTGTTGTGTGCATAACTCAACTAATCTGCATTTCTGCTCATTCATGGATCATTTTCTTCAACGTCCAGAAAACAGCCCAATCCAATTACCTTACAGTCAAGACCCTTCACACCCCTGCAAAGCAAACACCCAGTCTGCCAAGACAAAGACCCAAAGTGGAAACACTATCAGATACCAGATACATTAACTGAATGTCTGAGAGATAAAGGAGGAAAAAAATGTTTTAGGCAATTAAAGCAGGCAGATTTTGTAGTCCGGCGCCAGGATGGTTGAATGCATCGTTGCACACAGCTAGATGGCATTTTCAGTTTGACAAGAGGTTTTGAAAGAAAGAGAGTTTAGAAGTGAGGTAAAAGTCAAAAACACTTGTGACAGTAATGATACAATCTCATCATTTTCCCCCTTTTTTCTGTACATTTTATGCCTGTGTGAATTAACATGAATGAGAAGTCGCTTCTAAAATGAATGACCGTCGCACATGTCACTCATTATACAATCACAACAATTTCTACTTACCAATCTAACCACATGCTAGAAAGTGAAATTATACTATCTAAAGTATGCTTCTATTCCATTTTCATTCTTAGTAGATGATTAACACGTGATATACCAGCACAGTTTGGCTCTATGGAACAGGGGGCCACATCAACAATCACATCTGTGCTTGCTCATCCACCCAAGTGTCCAGTTCAAGCTCGAGGCGCGCACAAAAACCATTATCTGACTTTCACTGCACACCTGGGATGTCTACTGTACATCATCTTAATTCATTAGACTCAACTACAAATTAACATTCAAGTATGCAGGGCCATTTGTGAGCATCCAAGTCGGCTAGATAGTAGTGTAAAGCCCCCTCAGAAGCACCGGTGAGGTCAGACAAAAGTACACAAACTGTTTTGCAATCATTTTGTCCACATCTGTAAAAGACAACCAGCAGAGTGCCTGACGGTGCTTTTTTTTACAGGACCTGTTAATACATGGACATCACACAAGTCCCTTTTAATGCAGATGTTTGAAAGTGATCAAAGCTGTGTGTATGTGTTTGTTATCAAAGGCTTCCACACTACACTGTTGCAGTGTGTTCAGTCTTCGCACACACTGTCAGCAGTTTAGAAAGCAGCACAGCAGCACATAAACATGCTCAATCTGTGCCATTTGTCAGGTTATATGGACTTTAATATCTCCCCACCTCACATGTAGGGTGCTCTTAATACAAATGTCAACTCAATAAGGACTGAAAACACTTTAAAAATATATATTCTTGAAAAAAGTATCATTTAGGTACATACATATACTTTCATCTACATTTCACAGGCATCACTTCAGACCTTCACAAACACCAAACACAACCAAAGCAACTAAGAAATCTTTGCAAAGACAATTCTCTGAAACTAAGCAAATTTTTGTGTTATACACCACAATGCTATGCTGGAAAATGAGGGGACAATAAACCCATTCTTTTCTCTCAGTTTAACTGCGCTTTAACTTTTACTTCCCCACATTTCATTCCAGTAGGTGTATAAAACTTAAAATTGCTCAGCTCATAAAGAGACACACGCACTCTTAATTCAAGCATAAAAAAATAAACAAATGCCCAGTGAGGTTTTAATTCAACCCAGGAAAAATATATCCAAAAATGCTAAACAACCCCATAAAATGTAATTAGCACAGAAATGTCAGATTGTTAAGTCATATCCACTTTTTTTTCTGAATGCCAGTAAACTGTTTAGCTAAAGGAAAGGCAGGGAAAATGATGATGTCTTTTAATCAGCGAGAGGAAACACATATATGGTATATCTTTCATTTTAAAGTGTGATCAGTAAGGGTGTTTGAGTGTGGGTGTATTAAGAGTACACCCCCATGCACATATGTTAACAGATTTTATAGAAGAGCAGTAACAGTGGGAATGAATGTGCTTTCAGGGAGCAGACTTTCATGGATATATGTATATGCGTGTGTGTGATGTTTTGGCATCACTGAGTCTGCAGTAGAAGGTTTACCGAGGTCAAAACACATTTCTTGGTCACTAAATGCAAGAAACCATTACCCTGTCAATTCTGATGTGAGTTTAAGGCGGGGATATGGTGTGTGTGTGTGTGTGTGTGTGATACATATTAAATTCCCACAACACGTTTATAGCTTTCTGTGCATTCCCACTAAAGTCTGGTCTATTGAACTGGTTATCATTTCCTGTAATGGGGTCTGTGCGATAAATGTTTATGTCATATTTAAGGCATGCAGTCACTGTCAATAAAACAGTGTGGGAAGATGTTTAAGTGCAGTCAATTTAGATACTTATGGGAGCATACTGAAAAATACATACAGATTGCTCTCAACGTATCATTTTTTTTTTGTCGTACAGACACCACATATCTCCAAACTTCAATTCTTTCTTGTATTGCCAGCGACAAATGTGTCCCTGGAGCAGATAAATACTGCATGACTGTACTGCTGAAATGACTTCTAAAAAATGTCAAAATGCAGGAGTAGAAATGATAAACAACTGGCCACTGCAGTTCTTTTTTTAACATTCTGGAAGGTGAGTTCTTGTAGAAATATTATGATTAACTACATTATTCAATTTATTTTATCTTAGTTTTTATCTTATTGCATGTTAATTGTTATATGTTCTTTGTATGCACCAATCACTAAGGCAAATTCCTAGTAATGTGAACCCCCTTCACTTACATGGCAATAAACATGATTCTGATTCTGATTCTGATTATGCTGCAGAATAACAGGGAACATGTGCATGTCTTAGTAGGAAGTGTTTCACAAAAGGCCTTTCATGCTGATGTCATTGTTTACATGTGTAAACTGAAGCTTATTGTTTATCCACATTTGATTTATTTGAGCTGATTTTAAATGACACTGATGGTATTCTTATGTGATTACATTTGATTTTAATTTCTGATTTACTGTTGCCAGTTTTAAATGAACTCTAGTGAGGCTTTCTTTCAGAAACAGTTTTGTTGCCAGCAGCTGTGCTTCTGCATCAACAGAAGAACAATGATAATGTGAACCTGTCAGCTCTGGTTCAAAGATTAATGGCCCACTGAAAGAAACATGAAATCTGGGTTGCTTTCCACTGTCCACAGACACAGCTGAAAGAAATAAGGGTAAATATGCAGGGCAGTGTGTGGGATCTTACTGTAAGCATGACACAGGGGGTCTACACAGAAAAACCTTATTTGTCAATGAAGGAGTGTTAGCGGTATTATTACATGCATGCATAGTTCACAGTAATGAAATTTAATCACTATATCTGCTGTGAGTTGCTGTGCGTCAGCCTTTATACAGACATGTGCTACCTTGCCCTCAAGGCCTTCCACAACGACACAGTGACGATTAACTTAAACAACAAAAGGACCATTGTTATTATTTAAGCAGTCCAACATGCACACTTAACCTTTTTTTCCATATTATCTCACTTTACTCTAAACATAAAGAAGTCAGTCTGTAGTGTAACACATTTTGTTTACCAGACACCATCCGTTTAGACATCTGCTGTTCAGATACATAAAGCTTCACCATATTTGATTCAGCGTGCAGTTATCAGTACACCATCCGTAATATACTCAAAGTGTTTAGAATCGTATGTTTTAAAATGTTCTGCATCATCTTCTCCTTTCAAACAGTCTGTTTTGATTAGGCGTTACACACAGGCAGGCCTCTGGCTCTCTTAATCTCTGTCTCACTTGTACACTGTAATGCTGATGGCACAATGGGTGGTAGAACATGCGGTGCGTACGTGCTGAAGCAAAGCACCACTATATAGAAGACTAGTGTTGTCTGTGCGTATGTGTGTCTGTGTGTGTTGTGCATGTGCAGGCACACACTGACTTGAAATGACAAGTTAACTGGAGGGTAACTAATAGGGTTAAGTGTGTTGAGAGATAAAGGGGAAGAAGGCGATAGAAGGATTTTTGCTTACACAGAATAAGTAGTTAGTGTCATCTGCCTGCAGGAGGAGGGCAGGCAGACAGAGAGAGAGAGAGAGACTTATCAAAAGGCAGAATGAGGGAGTGAACGTGTGATTAAAAAGAGCAAGGGGATGACTGCATGCATGGCAGGAGGAAAATAAAAAGTGACACAGGCAGGGAGTGGACAGCCGTGGAGCAGTTTTACCAGCAGAAAATGTTAACGTCATTGTGGATGCATATGTGTATAAGCAAAGCAGCAAAGATAAAGGGCTGAGAAAGGCAGTCAACACAAAGTGCAGAAAATCCAGTTTTTCAAGTAGCCACTTGAGGCTGACTCCAAAAACATCATAGAACCCTGACTGCAGAAATAAAAGCCTTGTAAAGGTTTGTGTTGTCTTAAGGTGGCTTTTCATCACACTGTCTTGATGTGCATGTTGTAAAAATGTGAGATGAATAGAAAAAGAGCTGTTGTGCCAAATGGGAGATGGAAAAACAGACAAACAGAAGTAGACAAAAAGAAGTAGAAGTAGTAGAAGAAGTCCACATGTAACGGCTGTTTCCACTAACAGAGTCATCCTGGTCTCTTCTATATAGATTTATAACATATTTATTACCTGTGTGTAATTACAGATGGTAAACAACTGGAAAATACTAGCTGCCACCCTGGCTTGTTTGGTTTGGTCCAACTTGTACCCTCTTCTTTAACTAAACTAACATTGTTTATACTCTTCAACCATTTGAAGTGCACCTGATTTACATTCCTTATTTTTTGTTAGTATGTGAAAGATGCGCTAAACAGATGTACAAGAAAATGCCCATATGGGTGACATCACAGAACCTTTATCCCTTTATCATCTGTAGATTAAAAAATTATTGAAAATTATTAACTAAACAAATAACATGGGACAGTAAATGGTTGTTGATATGGTGGACATATGAACAAAAAAAAATTAAGCAGTGAAGCCTGGCTGTTATTTTCCTGCTCTAGCCCTCTATAATCTAAAAAAACCAAAACCACCTGAAGCTGAAGACTCCTCTTTCTGCTTTATTGGTAAAGTGTGCACAGGTCTTGAAATGCCAGTTGTATTTGTGCATAGACATCCTTTTGAGTGTAGAGCAATTTTTGGAGTAGGCCAGAGTGAAGTAAACTAGGGAGGAAGCCAAGGAAGGAAATAACTTCTAGACGAAGTCATTTACTGGCATATGTTTGTGTACTCAGCTAGCGGTGTGGACTGCAAACATATTTAACCAAATATATCATATGGTCAAATTAAACAACTTGAACCACACAAGAGATCACAGAAGTTGTATAAATAGAAACAAAAATGTGGAATTTCCTCATATTATATAGATATTGTAGCAATAGTTGTTAGCTCCGATGTGGGGACTTCTTTTCTCTCATCCTGTTTAGATAAACTCCCTTTTCTCTGCCTCCCCTCTTTCCTTCATCCTTCTCCATTTCTTTTCTCCTCCATTTTCTCCTGCTGGAATCTCTTTTAAGTGCTTTGAAGGAGAGCAAATGTCCAAAACCACTTTCCAAATCCCCATGTGTGTGCTTGTCCTCATTTTTAAGAGCCTGTGTGGATATGTGACAGAGAGAGAAAGGAGAGAGGGAGTGAGGAAGTAACCAATATATGTGAGAAAATGTCAAAAGCTTTTCCAAATCTCTGTTGTTCCAAAAAGACCCTCTGAAACCCCCACAGAAAACCAGAGGAGGAAAAAAGTTTAAATCAACAGTATTTAGTGACCTGACAAACTCTGTTGTTGGTTGGGAATTGTTATTGCTGATTGGTAGACAGATTATTATCTGTCTCCTGAGCAGCTGGCCTGGGAGGACCAGGAAGAGGTCCACACATAACAAAAATGTTACTGAGAGAAGACAAATAACGGGGTCCACCACACATTCTGTGTGTGTGTTTGAGTGGGATAGAGAGCCAGAGCCAGCGAGGAAATCAAAAGGGAAGACATCCATTCGCCTCTCTGTCTGAGCCCTGTTTAATTTATGTGGGACAAAATGTATAATTTCCTCATGCAGACAAAGAAAGAGTGTTCTCCATACCTTCACCGTCAAGGCCGAGGAATACTGCTTAGCCTTCAGTGGCCCTCACGCTGAAAGTCACTTTAGAATATGTACAGTACATAAACCCTCTACCTAGAAGAAAAGCCCCATTGAGGAAGGAGTAGGAAGCACAGATTCTCTCTCTCTCTCTCTCTAACTCCTGCCTCTTTTCCTGGAGCAACCATTCTTTCTTTCTCCGACTGTTTTTTCACCCTCTTCCTCCCCTCTCTCACTCTTCTGATGACCTCTCTCCCTTGTGTCCTCCATTTCCGTCTCTCCATTTTGTAAGTGTCCACTGGAGAGAGTTTTACCATGTCAGAGCATAAAATGAGTGCTTAGGGCACACTGAGGCATGAATAAAACCTGACATTTGTAGTATTGAGGAGAAGCCCCCACTCCCCCCCACCCACACACACACATCACCTCACAACCAACACATTAAACACAACCTGTGTGCGTAAGAGGACAGCACGCACACACACAACACACACGTAGTCAAGCTGCCAATGGCACTGACGATAAATCAATTGGCTGTGAGGCATATGCAGACACACGTAAACACACACATTGACAGTGGATTTCATGGTCTGACTTACTAAAAGTGACAGAAATCAGAAAGTGCTTCAAGAAAAATATCTGACAACATTAGACAGTCAAAGTCTATGTTAAATATGTTTTATTGTGTGTAGCAATATAAAAAAAGTGAAGTGCTGAAATAATGTGTTGTGTTAAATGTATTGTTTTTTGTATTTATTATTTATTTTTATTCCTTATTGTGAATATAGGATCATACTAACAATAATAATAATAGCGTACATTTATTTATTTTATTCTTAATTAATCATCATCTATTTTGCTTTAGCAAATGGGATTGCTGTCAATTGTTAATTGTAAATAATAATAAAAAAGTAAGCAAATGAGAGTCGATCACATGTACCACACCGTCATGTGTAATGCATTAAAAAAAACAGAAGCAATACAGCAATGGCAGAAAACTAATAAAATAAAGATATGCCACCCCTTTGATGTCTTTATCTCTGTGGGTGCATTAGAAAGTCACAGTTTAGTCTACAGCAAAGTCAAAAAGACTGCCCTGAAAATAGAATAATAATAAAAGACAGAGACAGGGGAGTAGACAACAGAGTGGAGGGAAAGCAAGCAAATGGGGATCAGGCAGAGAGACAGACAGACAAAGCAAACTGTAAATATGACAAGAGGAGACTCTGACATGGAATAGAATAAGAAACCATTAAGACAATCCACATCACTGCTAACAGACAAGGGTTGCTTCAGAATGAGTTTGTTGCCAGATTGGTGTGACCAAAAAAAAAAACAAAAAAAAAAACACCTGCAGATCTGTGATGGCGACCAACAGCAAGTCATCATGACAGTGGTGACCTTTGCAGGAACAGCGAGATTAAGAGTCCAGAATGGAGGGTGGTATAGCTTCAAGCTGTTTTGCACCATTCACCTAGCAGCTGCTCAACAAAAGACAGCACATTTTTTGGAGGAAGGATAATGCTTAGACATGCCTGTCTTCAATCAATGTATCCTTAGATCCTTCCAAGTGAACACGAAACAGACACGCATTGTGTTTTTGAGCACATACGAGGCAGAAATTAGCATCTTTCCACTTAAATGTCATTTCTTTTTCCCTCATGCTCAAGCTCTGCCCTTAAGGCTTCTGTTGCCCCAAATTAGGCAAGCGGGTGCCCTAACACATATGTGGGAGTATGTACTGTGCCTTTGAGTCTTTGTCCCCAGTAAAGGTTGACCACGAGTTATGTGGGTCTCAGACAGCAGGGTTTGTCCTTTGTAAAAGCACCCCGAGGACAGAAACTTTACATAAAATGGTTTAGAGTCCACTCTGTGTGGGCACTCTACTCTGGATCTGCCTGGAGGGTGGAGTTACACTTTCAAATAGGCAACCATCCCGACTAAGTGCTGCCATCTGAGCACTGCTGTGTGTCCTGAGTTCCATCTTTCAGTAGCCTGAGAAGCTGAGAGGGTCGTGGGAGAGAGAGCGAGAGAGAGAGAGAGAGAGAGAGAGAGTGTGTGTGTGTGTGTGTGTGTGTAAGAGAGAGAGAGAGAGAGGGTTTGCCATGTCTTTGGTCACCCTGTGGTTTGTGGCTCAGCGCTCCCAGGCTGCCTCACATTCCTACATCACATTCTTTCCCCTTGCTTCAGCTCTCTGTTAACAGAGATCTGGGGAGGACCCAGATTTATTCCATCCTCAAAGCTCCATTATGAGCCAAAGTGATGTGTAAATTTTTAACTAATGTTTTGCATAATATTAAACACTACTTACTACACAAACCTACCTGATAATTTTCAAAAATACACTTAGGGGTCTATTTTGACACATAAAAACACTCATGTAAACATCTGACTGCAATTAAACTGCCAACTGTTTAGTCAATTGTGGAGGAAAAAAAGTCATGTTTTGTCCCTCAATTCCAAACAACTGAGAGGAATTCTTAGAGAAACTTTGTTAGGAGCTTTAATGTGACATTTTGGCATTGATTTTTGCCATGTGTCAGTGTCTGGCATACACACACAGACACGCACCCCCACACCATTACCTGACACTTTTCACCAATATTGTCAGTCAGCCAACAACATGCAGCAACAAACAAACCTGAAACGGAATCCAAATCAAACCATAAGCCAGTTTTCTAATGTTTTATTCATACACCAACACAGGCATCCCGCTGCTACATGTTTAGTTCATTTCCCTGCCTTTTATAATTGGCTGTCTCACATGTCAATCAAGCCAACTGCTGCCAGCTGGATGTCAGGGATGTAGTAGTAGCTGATGATGAGGGTGAGGAGGAAAAAATACAGTGTGTGTGTGTGTTCACTCTGCATGCTAAAAGCCAGAGTCAGGCTGCTGACTTTGAAAACAGACCCTCTATTTGGAACAACACGATACAGTTAAATACGTGTGGATGCATTAGCACAGGTAAATGTTTAACCGAGCAAAAGCAGGCTTACACTGCAATAATGTTTGACCTACCTCCTACTGCTGAAACACACACCGCTGTGACAATGTCATCTCAGCAGGCTCCCACACAAAAACACCTGTATAACACACCTCACACACATTGGGTCTGGGGAAAAAAAAAAGCCTCTGAGGCACATCGGTCCACATTATGGTGAGTCTATCATTTACCACCTACAAAATATAGAGGAACTTGTGTCAATGACTGCTACCATCTGGTCAACTGAGGACTCACAGAGATGCTGTCATAGAAGTACCGGTAGGTGGTTTTTTTCTCTCAAATGGTGGATTTCATTTTATCAAAATAAAGACAGGAAGAAGAAGAAGGTCTCTTCCTGTGACTGTGGGGGCGAGAACAAGGATGAGATAGAGACATAGAGGGGCCAAGAGAAGAAGGAAAAAAAGGAGAGACATGCCAAAAAAAGCAAGACAGAAAGACAGTCAGACAGTCAGACTAATTGCTTCAGTGCTGTCTGGGCATTAGAATGCAAAGCACCCTTACTTCTGTCTATCTGTCTCACGTAGGCATACAATACGGCAGATAAACAAGGACATGTAGTATCAGTGTGTGTGGAGGAAGATGGAAAAAAGACAAAGCAATACTTTCATTTTTTCACAACAGCTCATCTTCAGTGACTGCTGACCAAACACAAGACATCATGACAGAGGGGGCCTTTGAAGACAGAGCAATGGAGACCCCTACAATGAAGGAAGCCACTCTTCCCTGTTGGTTGCACAAAATGCTCCACAGAAGATGAATGGTTTTTAGGGACAGAAATGAGCCAATGGCACGGATACATGTGAATGCTTGTGAATTTAGTGTTTTGTTAGCACCCCTACTGACCGACAGCTGCAGTTATAAAACAGCGGGAAAGTTTGTCAGCTCTGAAACCGTTTTCACCCATTTTTCATTGAACTGAAGCAAACAGTGTTAAAGTATTTCGTTTTCTACAATCTGGCAGAGCAACTGATGTGTGTGATGATAAAAGAAGTCAAAAGTCAACCATAGATAACAATGTTCCAAGCCAATAAACAGTCGAGGCTCTGGTACGTCCTGCTAAATTCTGTTTGTTTTAGATCAAATTATTGACTGACCTTTTTGTCCGATGTCATTTTGTCTATTTTTCTAAGCATCAGTGACTAAATCTGATCTGCGAAAACAGTCTTATGTGGCACAAAGCCACTGAAGAAAAGAAAAAAATAACAGAATGGAAAAAGTTGGCTTGTAAACATACAATATGGCATTAATTAGTGTTGATTCAGTAGCAAGTTACCACCCTGCCTCTGTTTGTGTGTGTGTGTGTGTGGGTGGATACCACCCTCTCAGCTTCCACAGTAGCCAACAGAGGAACAAAGAAAACATGTGTTTCAAATAGCCAACTCCAGCACTCATGCACTGGAAATACACATGTAATCACTACCGCATGTCAACAGCAAGGCTACACAAACACACACAGTGTATAGAAACTACATATAAACTTATAGGCACTAATGTGCACAGCCTGCACGAGTAATCAAATCAATCTGTGTGCAACAAACATTTGCAAATACTTGTAAAATGGTGCTGAGGGATTGAGGGTTGTGTAGAATAAATCCTTGATTACCGCTGCTCCTTATTACAATATTGACGTGTGCGTTTATATGGCTGTGTACTGTTTGTTGGTGGAGGGCGATCTGCTATAAGACAACTTTCAACTGTAAGATTTACAGACTGACCAGCTGACTGAAAAAAACTGGCTTGATGTGCAGAATTTTTAACAGCAGCTGTGAGATAGAGATCAATCCGTTTCCTTCCCCTGACCTCCTCAACGCTTCCCGTGGCGGACATTACTTCAGACCGATGGTTCCCTATCTCCTATGCACGTCAAGATAATGGGAATCGCACTTGTGATTTTTCCTTTAATTTCTGCATCCATCACCCTGTCTTCCACCTTGTACTATCTTTCAATGACTGCATTTTTGTTCAATAAAACACATACCTTGCCAGAGAGATCTGAACTTCCCCTTTAAAACTGAAAATAACTGTAACAAGCAGGCTTTGGGGGTTCTACAGCACTGCAGTTCATGTGAGACTTACTTATCCAAGGGATATCTTATTACGTCCATTCATTCTGGAGCAAGAGCAGTGTAACCTTTTGACTGGGGAGCTAAATCATGGCCATTATCCACCGGCAGCGCTCGTTATTCTGCACTCCCTCTGCGGGACAGAGTGGTCCGATTGACTAACTGTTCCCTAAACTGTTTCCTTTACGTGGAGGTTGGCAGAGAGGGGAGAAGGTAGATGGAGCGGGATGGTGAAAAAAAGATACAGAGATGAAGGAAAGTCCGTCTCAGCAGATTGACTTTTTTTTTTTTTTTTTACCAAACTACTTTACTTCTCTGGGGCCAGAAAAGGTACAGGAACGGGACAAAGTAAGCTATAGAGAAGGAGAGACGTCACATTGATTAATACCGTTGAAATTATTCGCCCTCTGAGATGAGGTGTCATTTTCCCAAAGAATCTGTTGCAGATGCACAAATGAATAGGACCTTTTGTTCTATATGTGGGGAATAAATTGCAAGTTGAGACTGTGCTTAAAATGACATAGTTGGAACACAGGAACATATAACAATCAATTTCCAAGCCCAGTAATTCTAACCAGTAAGAAAACTGACAGTAAGACCGCATGTGTGTGTGTGTGTGTGTGTGTGTGTTTAAGCATCTGTGACTGTGTCTCCTGTAAGCCAATACCTCTTTCCCTACTGCTGAATGCATGACATATGCCCAGGAAACAAATTAACCATATTTGGGGCAACATGAAATGAAACGAATCCAAGCTTCTATGTGTCTGAGCGAACATGTGTGTGTGTGCTGGTTGTATATGGATATATGAAGAAAGACGTAATCCAACATATTCTGTCTGGCAGAAAGTGTAAGAGATAAAATTGTTGATATATTTATGAATGAGGGCAGTGATGATGAAAAAGGTGTTTCAGAGAAAAGGTGATATATGTATATAAGTTACAATTCTTCCATCCTAGCAGCCTCAGCAGCCTCAGCTCTGTGGACCATTTGCCTGCTAACTCTTGGATTGTTATTCTGCTGCTGACTGACACCAGCCTAATGGCTGCTAATGGTTTCTAGTTTTATGATGCCTTCCTCTTTAAGTGAAAATGTAGGATGCAAGGAGCAGTTTCGTATTGCATTGTTTTAGTCTGTCTTACTGGTGAGCTCAGCATGTCTTCTTCACTGGACACCTGTCTGCCAAATCAATGGTCACCTGCATACTAATGCCATTCTCTGAAAAACACAACAATTAGTTAACTAACTGACACACTTACTAGTTGCACACACTCCTCTGAAAGTAGGCCAGCAAATCTGTAACCTGTGAGTTGATGTTGGCGCAGAGTGCTTAGGTCAGAGGCAGGGTAATAGAAATGGCATGTGTGTGTCTTACTGTGTATGTGGAAGGGTCCTAGGATCCAGTTTCTGATTTACAGCTGCCCTCCCACTGCGAGGACGGCAGTGGCATACAAGTGTTTGCAAGCTCTGAAGCACACTCCAACATCACCACCAGCAATTACTTTTAAGCATTACTTATCCTAATTATTTAGTGGAGTGAGATCTGCTTTACCAGCAACTGTCCAAAGACAAAAAATGGCGGGTAAAGTGAATAAATTAGTGAAACGGTTTGAGATTTAGGGCAGTGCGCAGTCATGCTGCGCTGCTATCCTCTGTGAAGTGCATCCTTCTTCACCCTTCGCTGCCCTTTTACTCCGTGCTTCCTAGAGCGTCTCTTTCCCCATCGCCCTTTACTCCCCATTTCTCTAGGAACACACTTTCACATTCAGAAGCACACACGGGGTGACTTGTATTCATTTCTTGCCTTCTGATTTTAACCTTTACGCCTGCCACTAAACTTTAAAGTTAAGTTTCTTTTCCCCTTTTACAATCATTCTGTACTTGTATGGACCTTGGGCAGCGCAAACTTAACACAGTCAGAGGAGAGAAAAACAAAAAACAAACAAAACATCATATTCGCTCCTGTTTGCATACTAGCATTATCACACACAGACACACACCCTGGCATGCCCATGTCTCTTCTCTGCACATGCCACGGCGGCTCTGCGCTCCTGCCTGAAGCCCGATGATTCCCAGCCCTGTCACCGTGGGCAATGGAATGTCCTGTCACCGGGGGAAACGGAATGCCCTGACACCGGAGGTAACGGAACGCCCTGTCACCTGGAGTAATGGAATGCCTTGTCACCCAGGGTAACAGAATGAAGACATAAACCTCTTCGACAACCCAGACGTGGAGTTATGACACATCTTCAGGACATGAGGTACATATGGAGAGAGAAGGAGAAAGAAAGTGACAGAGAGAGAGATTGTGGAGGGGTGAGGGCTGTGTTGCTAGGGTAGATCAGAGCGGAGTACTAGTAAGCTAATGGGTCAGAAGTAATGTGGACCACTGACTGTTAGAAGGTCAGAGAGGCTTCCTTTATACTTCTCTTTAGTACCACAGTGAGCTAAGTATAGCATCTTTAGTGAAGGATACCTCTGGTTTTATTTGTGTAAATATAACGTGATAAACCTAAAGCAACCACCATCCTTGTGCCCAACCCCCCACACACCTTGGCAGAGAACAGTGTGGCTTATG
This sequence comes from Parambassis ranga, assembly GCF_900634625.1. Classification (NCBI taxonomy): domain Eukaryota; kingdom Metazoa; phylum Chordata; class Actinopteri; family Ambassidae; genus Parambassis; species Parambassis ranga. The sequence goes on along the minus strand of NC_041030.1, from coordinate 13,528,312 downwards.
CACTGGCCTGAAACATAACTCCTAAACCTGCACCCAACACTGACATCATCATAACAGACCCAAATGGTGAGGTATAGACTGAAGTACCACTGGCTGCCTCTAATATCAAATCATATTGATGCAGGTGTACAGCAGCACATAACTTCACTACTACTACTTCTGCTTCTATTACAACACTGGGGCTGTTTTAAGTCCACATAGGAGACATGGTGATGTGTTGCTCACAGGCTGCTAACGTTTGTTTAGTCCGGCTGTTTTCCAAGTGAGACTGCCCAGGTCATGTATGTTGTGTAGGTAAGGATTAGCATTCCACCTGAATCCTTGCTGCTGCTACGATTATGTGAGAGATTCCTCAGCGAGCTGCCACTCAGACGGACTAACAGTTTACTCTAAAACTCCAATGCTATGAACAAACTGACTGAAATGCATTCAGCTCAACAGCAATGTAAATATGTAAAGTCATCAGCTTATTCTGTCAAATGAAGACACTGTTGAACCTACAAAACAGTGGCACTCTTCACTATTGTTGCACAACTCTGCTTTATTCATTAGTAATTCAACCGACGTACAAGATCTCGATCCACGAAGAAACGCCCAGACTCACAATGGTGTCTCTAGACAATCAGTGCTCTGCTGCACAGAAGTTCAACCTAGTACACTAATCATTGAAATGTATAATTAAACTTCATTATCAAGATGAAAAAAATGAATAAAACCCACCCATATTTTCTTCTCATCCTATAAAGGGAGCCAAATGGACTCAGACAGAGGAGGAGAGCTACAAAAAAAATGACAGACAGACTCAGCAGAGATCACAGCAAGGTACCCTAATTGAAAAAGGCGAAAGGAGAAAATCATTAAACAAGCCCCACTGGTGTCTCTCTTATTAGATTCCCCTGCTGGTGCCATGCTGATTAAATTCCCCCTTGTTTCCCCTAACAAACTCTAAACTCTGAGACAATTTGTTAAGGAGAGGGATTATAGAGAACTGCAAGTGGACTGTGTACTTGTGTGTATGAATGCATGCCTGCTTAAATGGGTTTTATGCACTCATAACCAAGTTTCAGTCTGAAAACACACACTGTGTATTTGTGCAGTGAAATTACATGTGTTTTATCAGGAGTTCTGCTGACACTAATGAGACAATATTACTGCTGTAATAAAACTCCCAGTGGAAGAAGTCCGTGATATGTGACACTGCAGTGTCAATAAGCACTGGGTGAATTCAGACATTTTGTTTGACAGTCATGCGAAATATTGTCTGTGTGGAAAAAAAAATCAAATCTGAACCTTCTCTGTGTCAGTATGTCTCTTATTCATTCTCTTGTAGTCTGTGTCACTTTTTTTCCATCTCCCTCATCATCAGCATCATAATATTTTCCATCTGCTTTGAGAGATGGAGACATAAACTGAACCCGAGCCAGCACGAACAGCTGCAGGCATCTATTCCCATATATTACAGTACGCCTAACCCCCACATATTCCCTTTATGTTGAGCCTATCACTGAGTACACTAGACCCCATTACTCTCATTAGCTTTTACAGCACTTGGCTGGTACAACATTTGCATTTGCAGGGAGACAAGAGAACACAGTGCTGATACAGTTTCAGCAATATTGTCTTTGTGCTATGTGAAATGCATGCAAGTGTGCTAATAAAGACATATGATGCTTATCCCACTTTATTAAAGACAATTGTGTCGCTGTGCTGGCAGATAGTACGACTTGTTTGGATGTAATTTCACTGCCATAGTGATAGAAACATCTAAATTTAAAACAGATGCAGCAACTGTCTACAGCCTTTTTAAGATTTAAGTTTCTTGATACAAGTTTAATTCTGATTTTTCTAGTTTCCACTACAGGCTGAAACAGCTTGACAGGCCAGCTCTTTATGCATTCATGAAATGCAAAAACAAGTGTATAATTTCCCTTTATTTCACCTCAAGTCAACATCTCTTGTATTTTTCAGGGAGATTTAAAAAAAACGACAGAAAAAAAGACACATTTTCTTTGTTTGCAAGATGCTGACATCTATATTATTATGGACCCACTGTTTCCTGAAACTACCAAGCTGAGTTGGAAGTCAGGGGCTTGAAATAAAACGCTGTCTCCTGCTAAGCTTCAAAATGTCTGAAACCAGCTGAGGTGGTGGAACAATTGCAGTGCTTTCATTGTACAGTTACAGCCACTCAAACCAATCAAGCCGTGCTGTAATTTCCCAACGTCTCTCGCAGCACATGCTGACAGGACAATACCTACCCCACTTCTCCCAAAAGCACACGTCTCACCGGCTGTATAGCATGGAGTTCTGTGTCATTTAGTGTTTGATTGTCATATCGCTTCGCATTTAAATCAGCTACCGTCTCTCACTCCAAATACGTCTGCAATGTGCTGATGTGTTACAATTTCAGCACTTTGATTCTGCATAAAGCCTTTGAACTGAGCCTAATATGCAGCACAGTTTGCATTAGTGTAAGTGCTGTATATACATTTAAGCATACATCTCCTTATAGTGCTCTGAAATACATTTATAGCAGGTAGTAAGTTGCCTTAAGTGCCACAGAGGTCTGTCTGTGCTACAGTAATGGGCATAGTTTGGGCTTTTGTGTATATGCACATGTGGGTCTTTATTAATAAGCAGTGTCCACACAACCCTCTGCTGTATTATGAGTGTGTGTGTGTCTGCATGCATGCGCACACTGCAGGCTAAAGTCCCAGAACGGCTCGACAAGCTTAATACCATTATCAAGATTTACAGCGATGCTCATGCGGGACTTACATCAAAATGGTTGGTGCAGAGCACAGACAGAACCCATGTCCCAATTAGAGAGCCTCAAGAACGGCCGTACACACACAAACACATACAGACACACACAAGCAGACCCACAATCCCTTTCCCATACAATCTCTACGTCTCACTATCTTCCTCTCTCAGACACTTCTGCATATTCACAATCTCTTGAACTCTCTCTCTCTCTCACATGCACTCAGACACACACACACACACACACAAACACACAAACACACCCCACTCCCCCCAGGGGACGGTGCCTCTGGCCTTTTACGACTGGAGGAAAAAAAAAATGCTGAAATGGTGGAAGTACAGAAAGAAAGTGAGAACAAGACACAGAATGAGCAAGTGAGAAAGAAAGAGACTGGAGCAGCATCCCAAACAGCAGCCATAGCTTCAAGCCTGAAAGTCAGCTTGGGCTGCAAAGAGTTGTTTTTGATTTTTATGATTTAAAAACTGAAACTAGGATTCCCAGCGTATGGAGCTATGATGGCATTATTTTCTGTAGAGGACCTTTATATTGTTCATTTTCTGTTTAGAAAGAAGACAACTCGACGATTGCTCTGTGAATGTCTACACAAAATGTGTATGTGGCCATGCATATGCGTTTCCAGAAATCCAGGAGGAGCTTTAATGATAGGCCAGAAAATGCAGACCAAGCATCTCCCTCTCTGAGTCTCACAGAGACCAATTCAACCACTGAAGCAGGGATGTGTGGAGCACTGGAACGTCTGAGGCGCTCTGCAAGTCTTTGTTATAATAAAACACACCTAACATGAGATGCTCTCCGTGTCAATTCCAGACATCTTGATGATTCATTATTGAGTGCCAAAGCATTCTGTAATTCTCCTTTCACAGAGCTTTGGCATGGAAACAAATGACCAATTTCAATATTGAACTGTCATGAATTATTCATAGACGCTTGTAGAGCTTTAGGCATGGAAATTTTACACAGCATAACCTTGTGTAATATGAAAACAGCTCGTGATGAATGGAAATGCACAGTGCTCATTGAATTCTTTTGAAGCCCTGAGGATTGCAATACAAAAGTTAATAAGACTTAAGTATATGCTTCACTCAGGTACATTCTTAAAGACATAATCAACCCTTTCTTCAGCACGTCATGATGTCACAGATACAGACATTTGTGAGAGAGCAGAGAAATGCAGGATTATCATTTTTTACATGAAAACCTCAAACCTTGTGTCACGTCCTAACTGGTATTTACAATACTAATTAAAAAAATGCCTCTAATGAAAAAAAGCACAGTTTTGATAAATGCTCAGTTTGAGTGATCTTTCAGGAATGGCCCCACACTAATTAGTTGTAAGATGTCCACGCTCACTGATGGGTATTGATTTAACACAACCCTATTTTCATGATCAGATATATGAGTGAAGCTGCAGTGAAATTTTTTTATAGGTGTGTGTAAGTAGTGCAGATATGAAATATGACTGAAATAGTGCTCCTGACTGAGCCCCTCCCCCTCTCTCCTGAGTTTTCATTGCTTTTCATCTGCTCATCTCTTCTCCTCTCCTGTTCTCCTTCCTCTCTCTCTCTCAATAGACTCTACCTGTTGTCAAATAACTCAGTGACTATTTAATTTTGACTTATATATTACTTACTTATTCTTGCTGTACTTTTTACTCTTTATAACTTTTCTGAAGAGCCTCCATACTACTGAGAAAACTAAGAAATTAGTGAAAGAAGCTTAAATGAGAAAGCTTTCTGAAGTGTAATAGCTCCTCATTTTCTTTGTCCTGGCTGGCTACCAAGTCACAGACATACTCCTCACAGTCTCACACACACACACAGAAAATTCCCAAAGCAGAAGACAACAATCAATGTCGGCCAGTCACAGTTCAATAAGCCGACTAAACAATGTTGCTCCATTATTACTGTCTTGTTTAACCAACAGCACAAGAACAACACTGAGAATCGATACTCTGCCACGCGACAGTGTGTGCGTCTCTTCCTAACACCAAGGAACAGTGTGTGTGTGTGTCTGATCCACTCAGTGGAGCAACCAGCAGGAAAAGGTCCTTCATGATTAAATGTCCACTTAAAGCAGACCTCAGAGACACGTGCACGTATGCTTGTGCGCCTTCGTGTGTGCACCTTTATCTCTCTGTGTGCCTTAAACAGAGATGGCAAATTTGCTAAGGCTGATTGTCTATAAGTGACACTGAGCCTGAATACAGCTGGTTTCTTTATCACAGTTCTCTGACTTGAACTGGATCACAGTGATCCCAGATGTGACCAAAATCCATCCAAATTCTGAGGTAGAGAGTGCAGCAAGATGCTAGCCCTGCTGCTGCAACAACTGCATTACTGTACCCTGCTAAACCCACCTCCCCTGAATAATGTCTGTTCTAACCCTTGTTTTTATTTCATAATATTCATATTGTAATTTACGAGAATATAATGCATTATGCTGCATCAGTCCTCTGACCTCAGTGGGCTAGCTCTGACCTCAGTGGTTTGCTCTTTGGCCATATCCAGGCCCTTCTGCTGGTTGACAGTCCTGGTTATGGGAAATCCTTCATTTCTTTATGCAGCTACATGCTGACACACTTGTCTGTCAATGTCTTTGATGGAGACGGTTTTAGGACGGCAGTAAACTATTCTTTGGCTGTTAGCTTCTGCTTGAGGGTTGTTTGATGACTCCGCTGGGCATACAGTTGCATCATAACCTCTTCTGATTTTTTCCAATGTATTTCCAAGAAAAAGAAAAAACACACACACGCCGTCTTATTTTCAACAATATAATATTGCTAAAAAAACATACAAAAAAGAATGATGTCCACAGACCCAACTGTGAGGACTTATGGGGACTTTGTCAATGTCAAACTCAAACTTACAATGACACTTACATTCTGTCTTTTTATAATGGTGAATGCAAACAATGACAAGGTATCACTTAAGAGGTTTTTATTTTTATCTCATTTCAAGTGAGAGATCAGCATTTTCCTCCTCAGCTCTCTATTGCTCAGGTCACTACCCAGTCTGCATAACCCTGATGGCACCATCCTGTCTGAAACTCTGAAGCATTTTGTTACCTTAACTCTGTGCTCTGTAAATAATTCATCGGACACACCTCCCCTCTTAAGCTCTGAAGACCAAAAGTGATGGAACTAAAAGCTTAAAGGACTTAACTCTGCAGCAGCACAGTGCAGAGGAAACTGTTCTGGGAAGGTGAGGACTGCTGTTTTTCCCTATAGTGGTGCAACATAGGTGTTTATTTCCCCACTGAGGATTAAAAGGCACAGTGTTTGCTGTGACACTTTCTGATTAATTAGAGTAAATATTTATAATCATCTTCAAAAATGGATTTTTTTTAAAGGGATTTTCTTTAAATCAATGACCACATGCAAAACTGTCAACCCAGGGATTTGTATTTGTTTTCTTGGCAAATGTAATTTAAGGATTAAAGTCAAGATGAGTGACTTGCTGTCTGTTGAGCTGCAGCTGGTTCTGTAGCTGTGATGTTTTTTTCTTCTTCCTGGAGTGCATTGACACGGTGAAAAGCTGCAAATGGTACCAAACAGTCAGATAAAAGAAACAAAATGTCAACTCAGAAATGACAAGTTCGTCATTAGCTCAGAATCTCAGTTCAATTTCACACAAAAATAAACTTTTTTTGAGTTACAAGTTGACCTGAGGCCAAAACGGCAGCCCTGCCCTCATTTTCTGACAAGACCTCAGCACTGAGCGGAGATAAACCAAAACCCTGGAGGGACCCAGAGGAAGAAGCAACACAAATAACCACTGCAACAATACAAGGATTTGGAGGAGCTAGAGGGAGCCGTGGGCATTGTCTGGCTTTAGTCAGCTACTTTCTGCTTCTTTTGAAACTGTTCCTTGGGTGTGGATGACATTTCTCAGAACAGAGAAGAGGGAAAAACACTTCAAATGTTTCTGCAAACTTTTGCTCCTTCTGTCTTTTGTTCAAAGTTTAAATCTCCCCTCCCCACCCCCCAGGAAGCAAAGAAGGAAGGAAGAAAGGAGAAAAAGGGAACAGACAAAGTGGAGAAAGATGAGAGAGGGAGCGAAGAAGAAACGGACACAAGTCAGCGTAAAAGAAGAGCAGAGATGGACGCTGCCGTTCAGAGAAAACAGAGGGTTCTTTTGATGTGGTCTAACAACCATGCTGTGACTCTATGACATAAGTCCAACGCTCGTTCATCTGCTTTCAAGAAAAGTAACCCCATACACATGATGTCATTGGCACACATGCAAAATATATAGCTTACAGATGGCCACTTGCCACACAGCACATTCCATAATATTTCAACAATCCTATGATTGTGTGTAGCTGGTACAGTTGCAACCAATTTATCTGAGTCCAGACAGGATAGGGTGCTGAAACACAAACACGCACAAAGTGTTAACTACCCATCTTTGAAACAAACGCAGGTGAGGTTGTTTATTTTCATTTTAATACGTGTATATAATATACCCTGACATCAGCACACACACAGGAGACAAACTGTCAGTGTGAATAACAACAAAGTTATTGAATCGCTTCTACAGTACAGGTGGCGTTTCCCACCTTTATAAAAAATTCTAACTGCCAAAATGCCAGACATGGTCCAAGACAGTGACAGGATATACAAAAACCTGCCAAGAACACAACAGATACTGCATATGGAGACACAGTGTCTATCCACACTTGCACTTTAACTGCCAAACAAACCATCTAGTGCCATTCTGTGTGTGTGTGTGTGTGTGTGTGTTGGCTGCCCTGTCTGGAAACTCCCTTGTATGCAAGTGGTGAACAGGGCAGAGACACTTGTCCCTCAGTGTACCCAGTGTGTGTGTGCGTGTGTGTCAGTTTGTACGGGCGTGTTTTTGTGTGTTCTGCCAGTATTTGACGCCAATTGAGCCACATGTCATTGGACACTGAGCCAGTTTTCAGAAAAACCGTTACTGCACCACTACACCAGCTGTGCCTGAGGGAGGCTGATGATGATGATGATGATGATGATGATGATGGGGCAACAAACACAACAAAGAAAAAAAAAAGCCCCCCAAAAAACCCTTACAAATTTCAACCCCCCTGTCTTTGATATGAAACACCTGTGTGTCACTGTGGTCTTTTGATATTGTGGCCTCTTGCTGGAGTGTTGAATTTTTCACTTCTGGAACTATTTCAGTGGAGAGAAAGTTAATCTGCTCCTTTTGTTACAAGCTCAGAATGAAAAAGTGTGTGTGGGCCCCACCAAACTTCATTGACTCACAGGCACCTACAAACAGAAACAGAAAAAGTTCCTTAAGCAAAAATGTCCCGACTATTTTCTTCAGTTCAACTAGCAGAGAATTGATTTTTTCTCTTTATATAATCAACACAACATTACAAACAAGTGAACCTAGAATGTAAATTGCTCACACAGAACAATGCTCTTAATTTGAATTTAATCAGTGGCCCCCTCAGTCTTTTCATTAAAGAACACCATACTGAACTATATTATCCAAACCAGGGCTACATTGATTAAAGACATTATATCAAGTTCATTAGTTTAACAAATATAATAATGAATGATTTTGCTATAATCTACCCAAAAATAAAATGGAATAAAATGAAATGACATAATTCATTAAGTTAAAATGATGCTGGCGAAACAGCTTCTTGATTAAAAGCAGCACTGCTCCACAGAATAAAACAGAAAGTAATCACCGAGTTGTTTACAGCATCAGACTCGTACAGTAAATTCTTTGATAAGACACTGGCAAAGATCAGGTCAGACTTCCAGGTTTTGCACATACATACATATATTAAATCATTTGCTCTGATTTTCTTCTATTTAAGGTACAGTTTTATTTGTTTTTGTTTCATGCATTCTTGCAGCACCTTTCTAACATTTTTCCAATCAAACACATTTGTGAGCGCGTGCCTTCGACGTCCATGTAAAATTACATCGCGATTTCATCAGCCGTCAGATGACAGCAGGGAGCCTCGCCTCCACCCCGCCACAGCAAAGATAATGATGTGACACCTCTGCTGCGTTTCATGAAGGACACGTCCATCTTTGATTTAAACAAGTGCTGACCCTTTGTAAGCATGTGTAATGATAACAGTATGATTGAAGTGTGGGAGTTTAGCGTCCTGCCTGGATCAATGAAACAGCAGTGAATTAAATGTTGTGTTTGATTTGACAGGTTTGCAATGGAATTTATAATTTAAACAAGACTGTCAAAAGAATATATTTAAAATATTAGTCATTAGTGAGGAGCGCAGCAGTGCCTTTGTGTCATCCCTTTCTACATGTCTGCTAATTCAGTACCCCAAACCTGATAATTCCAACTGACAGCACTGGGTTTCTTAATTTTACATCATATTGCACATACACACTACAAAACCAAAACCAGTGTCTCTGTCCACATCGTCACCAAAATAGACTGACTGACTAGAAAAACATGTCAAAGGAGCTCCAATGAACTTTAAATTAATTGTAGAACCACAATATTTACTCTTACAAACATGCTCAGGGACAGACATACAAAATACCACAAGCAGAGGGAGGCAGAGAGAGACACACTTCTGAGGGTCAATCTAAAGGTTGTTTTTTTTTTCTAAACAAACATCAATAAATGTTGTAAGACGACGCAGCCAGAGAACTCATTGTACACACACACACACACACACACATAATGTACGCATACATGGACGCGAACACACAAACTGCGTGGGTGGAAATCAATGGGGAAAAAAGCAAAGCTAAAAACATGCTATAAACAACAGCACAACAACAAGTCAGCGGGTCTGTACTTTTATAGCCGCACTGCTGACTCACAATGTAGAGCAACAGCAAAGCCTCCAACCATTGACCTCATGGCACCCAATTTAATATTAAGCCTTTGGAAAGAATCTGTCCCCAAAAAAAAAATAATATCTGATTATCTCCACCAGCTGCTGACTAAAGAAGGCGCAGGACAGTTGACCTTTGATTTTTTTAAGCTACTATATAGAAGCTTTTAAGCTGTAATCAAAAATGAAGAGAAAAAAAAACTTCAATCAAATCGATATGTGGTGTGAATACAGAAATGTTCCTCCCACACTGGCACACAGCTCTTCAACATGACTGACAGGACGGCTGCTCCACCTCTTACAGAAGCTGCCATTCAAATGTCTAGTGTTCAAAGTTTGTGTACATTTCCCTTCAATATAATAACACCAACACCTGAGTGACTTTGTGTATTTTTCTTTATACAGCACCTTTCTCTTTTCACTCAACACTGAAGTGATTCCCCAAAAGGAATAAATATCTCTCCACACCAAACAATGTACTACTGTTCAAAACAAAAACCCTGCTTTAGAACACGAGGCATGAACTGCACCCCATCATAATGTAGGAGTGCAACCTTTAGGGAGGTGATGTCCAATCTGTTCTCAGCAAAAAGTGATGAATACATTCACCTTCTCTTTTATTAGAGACACTTGTGGAAGGAAGCCAGACTCACAGACAATAGACAGATGTATTTTTCATCACGCAAAAACATCCTTTTACACAAGTGCTAACTTTGCCTCAGTAGACCAACTTTCCTCACAGTTTTGTCAACACACACACACACACAGAGAACTCTGAATCTTATCTTTTTCTCTTTCCTTTTTGGTTGACATTTGATTGAACAACAGCAAATCCTGTTGCGATGTTCATTGGTCCCATTATCTAACAAGCACTAATTTAGATTAAGTGTCAATCAATAATCTGTCATACAAAGATGTAACAAGGCCTCGCATCGCCAATTGGTTTGTAAAGGAATCTTTTTGGAGGCTGAGAACATCCTTTCTTTATGGAAACAATGCAGCTAATTAATGTCAATAAAGCATGTTTTAGTGGTCGCTTGGTGCTGAGAAGTCTGAATGACTACACAAAAACAGTAACGTTGCACACCTTTTCAAAATCCTCTCAACTATTTCCTACATGTGGACTCTCTTTAATCCATGTGCATGTTTGCCAGTGCCCAACAGACTTTGATTAAGAAAAGCACCCGGTGGCCAACAGTGGAACTACACCTTACAGCACTGAGTGCGCCCCAGGTGGAGCGTGCTGCTTTTAACCCTAAAATAAGACATATGACAGGGACACAAACATCACATTTTTTAAAAATATTATGATTTTATCAGGTAACCTCCCTCTCCCTGCCAACTGTAATTAATTACTACCCCTGCAGTTTTTCCATGCACATGGTGTCCCCATATGTCCAAGTCACAATATCATCCAACTTCCACTCACTCAACACTGCTCTGCCTGATTTTTGTTTCCTGAACCCCTCACCATTCTATGATGACTTTTCCCCCCCTGAAGAACAAAAGATTTCAGGAAGCAGGATTTTCACGGTGGAGAGTCATTACTCTCTCTCTCCGTTCTCCGCACTCCTCCACCTACTGTGCCTTCCTTACCTGTGCTCCTCTGGGTGGAGGGGAAAAAAATGCTGTATGCATGGATTATTCTGCAAAATAACAATGTAATATTTCATCTACTTGTACACACACTTACTGGACACATAAAACATGCCTTGTCGGCAAAATGCTGCTCATATTCATTATCTACTGTGTACAAATGATACAAAATAAACTGCTTACATGTAATCTTGTTGCCCTGCAGAGTAAAACACACCGGTTTGTCATGCTACGCAGAGTCAAAACAGGTGAACAGTCCCACGGATGTCTATTGAAGGGAATTATTTTTGTGCCAATCACACACAATAAGCCCACAGTGAATATGTTGTTTTTGCACGTGCCGTCCCCTCTGTGTGTTACGCCCTTGTTTTTGCTACATGGTGAGCAGTACAGTAAATGACATCATGTCTACAGTAGGAAAACAGGCGACCAAAAACCTTTTTTTTACAACATCAAATCCCCTTTTTCATGGCATCCTACGGAATTACAATGTAGTCTTTCAACCCGCGTAAGTCTGGCGTGTTTGTGTGCAAGCACGTGTGCAAACTGCAGACGTAAGCCTGGGAGGTAAAAAAAAAAAAACTTACAGTGGTGATTATAGTAATTATGGTTTCAGGTTTTTGCATATTCCTTCAGATGGACCACTAGATTACCAGCTAGTTTTGGCACAGAGGGAGAAGGAGAGAGTGGGGAAAAGAAAGGAGTTACTGTTGGGGGTGAGGGAGAGGAAGGTTTGAATATAGGGAGCAAGAAAGAGAAGAAACCAGAGGGATTTGTGAGAGAAAGAGCAACAAAGAAAGAGAGAATGTAGCAGCGAAAGACACGAAGAAGAGAACAACTAATCCTTCAGGCAGCTTCCCAACACCACTCAACTCATGTACTCCCCCCTACCTCCCCCTTTTTCCCTCTCAATCCTTTCTCCACACCCAACCAGGAGCTGAATGGGCCGTTACAGTGTGGCTTTGTTTCCTATCAAAAAGGAGCGCGAATGTCAAATTCTCAAGAACAAGAACAAAAAAGAAAACACCTTTATTCTTTTTACTTGATTTCTCTCTCCCTCTCCATCCATTCCTTAATTTCCCTTCTGCTTCTAACCTACCCCTCCTTTCCCTTTCCTTATTTTACTCTCCTTCCACTCTCTCAATACAGGACAATGCACATAACAAGCTTTGAATGGAAACAAAAAGGACCCAGATCCCAACCGTGTGGACCCCCTGTCGCGGCATGTCGTCTTTTCTCAATGGCAGCTTAATTACATATTCATGCTGACATAAATAAGACTCCAGAACACAAACACGTCACTTCACCAAAACACCCAACACCCATCTGCTGGTCGTGTGTCTGCCCTCAAGGAACTGTTCTTTAAAAAGAGAGCACACATAGAAGATTGCCGTCTTTGTGTTTGTGCATGTTTAAGGAGTGACACCTGTCCATGCAGCATGTCAGAAGTTGTAGCGCTGCAGACGTCCTTGATAATGCTCCAAGAAAAACCATACATACATGCAGCCTCATTTTAATATGAGTGCCATTAGCAAAATAAAAATCTGGAGACGCAGCAGATTGGTGCTTTGGCATGAATCCAAACAAAGTGTCAGAGACAGACAGAAGAAGGGACGGAGGATTAAGCTGAAGAGGCAGAAGTTGGTTTACTCACACAAAGAAAAGAAAAAAAGTGTCTCCTTTAATCTCCTGTCTCCAATAAGTGCAGCTTGCTGCTTGTTGTTTCTGAAGCAAATAAACCAACCCGAGCTATTTACTGGAGGTTTTACGGTATCAAATAAAAAGAATATATAGACCATGAAAAGCCTAAGCTGCCGGCTGCGGACAGAGCCGAGGCCTTAAAACAAAGAGATACAGGGTGAGGTTTCAATGGAGAGCAGCTGGCCTGGCGTGGAGCTCCATCTCTCTACCTGTCTCTTTCCTTCCATCTCACTTTCATCTATCTGTATGGAGCCCATGTGTGTGTGTGTGAGACTATGAAGGAAAAACTTTCCCCCTCCCTCTGGCTGACTGATGGGTTTCTGTGACCAAAAAAACACCACACATACACACAAACAAAATGTCCTGCTGATAGTGGGCCCCATTCGGAAGCACAACAATATGTCCACTGTTTGGCCTAGACTCTAATTAAACAGTGTAAATCTAAGTAGAGACAAAGACAGAGTGGTGAGAGACAGCAGAAGAGGAAGAAATTAATAACAGAGCTAAAATCAAGAAGGCAAATGGAATGCCAGAGGTAGCAGATGGAAAATAACAAAAGCAGGATGGAAAAATAGGAAGAAACAGAGTCAAAGAGGAAGAAATGGGGACAAATGACAAGAGAGGGGAACTGAGATGACAGACAACAGCTTACAAGTCTGTGGCCTGGCACACAGTGGTAGCCATTTACCAAGTCCAAGTGTTTACTACGGGGATCAGACACGCTGTTTCTTTTGCAGCATGCTGCTAAATTGACAACAAAGGGATTTTTCCTCAAATTAACTTTACTTCAATAATTTTAAAGGATTTTCTGTGACAGGAGAGTTTCACAGCAAAAAGTTTAACAGTTACTTTGGTAACCTGAAGCGCCAGACGGTTTGTTACACAAGACTATTGAGAAAGAGCAGCCGCTTTCAGAAGATACTTGGCAGGTGATAGGATGGTCGAAGCATTCAAGCATGTCATGTTTATTATGGGCTGGATCCAGTTGCTTCAGATTCCCAACGCTTGTTGCTTTGTCGTCACCAAAAGCTAAAATTTCTCACAGGATGCTGACAGGCCTGAACCACAATCACATAGCTGTAAGTGCAGCAAGATGGATTATTGGTGGTTTCTCAATCACACGAATTATGCCAGAATCTGGCTGCTGTCAGCCTCTAAATGGCTATTTTGGTGGTTAGCACTGTGTAAAGGTGTATTTTATCCCAAACCATGACTTCTTTTCTTAAAACTAAAAGTATTTTTTATGTCTAACATCGAGTCTCCTGGGGCCAGGCTCGTTTCCATCCCATCTAACTACCAAAACAGGCACTTTGTCCCCCTTTTCTGCAGGTTGAATGCAGGCTAACGAGGGACATCACAGACCTTTCATATTATAGAGCCTTTACTGTTGAACTAACAGTTAATAGTTTGTGATTTAAACCACATGTAAATGTGTCTGGTGCTACAGGGAAACCTAAATCTAGGTATTCCATGACTAACTTGTCCATTTATGACAATATTTCAAAGCACTTGTAAAAGTATTTTTTCCTACAGCTTACCTTTGAAGATAAAACACTAAAATATGTTTGTAATTCTTTTCAGTGCATGAGTTGCTCAGGACCAGTGGGAACTATATAGTAGGCCATTGATTGGGAACCAACAGCGTTTTCTCAGAACCACCACCACCACATAGACAGAGACGCGCACCCATGTGCAGACACAAAACTAACTACAACAAAAAGCCTGGAAATGAGAGCACCAAATGAGGCCTTAGGTTTCGCAGGCCATGAAAAATTCATAATTCCAGATCTTTACATGAAACTCTAGAAGGAATTAGGCCTAACAGCAGGAGACGCTGGGAATCAGTTTCAGAACATTTAGCTTCCTCCTTTTCTTCTTTGCTCCAGCTCAGTCTCTCTTTCTCTCTCTCTAGTAAACATGCTCACACACACAGTTGGACACAGACACACACACACACACACACACACAGGGGTGCATTCTTATGTTCCATCCTGGGTTTTCCCCCTGCGGTGAGTGAGAGATAGTAAATGGTGCAAGTTTGTCGACACAGCCTTTTGGAAAAAAAAAAAACAAACAAAAAAACACACACACTTCTTTAAAAACCGGATTTCATCTTTCTCAAAGAAAAAACATGCCCGCAATATTCTCTGCCACTACACCAACAACCCCAGTTCAGGTTCCTCATACTTGAAAGAAAAGAAAAGAAAAGAAAATCTGTAATTGCCGTGTGTAAGTAAACCGCATATAAGATTCAAAGAACTGTAGGTGGACAGGCAATATGCAACATCAGGGATCAACATAAAATGTACACAGTGAAAGGACAGACATCCAAGGCCACAGGCAAAGAGGGAAAAAAGGTTCAGTGAAGTCAATTCATCAGCTAGAGAACACTGACTGAAAGGAGGAACAAAGGTGGGTGGAAAAATGTTTCATCACTGGTCATACTTAAAATGAGTCTATAAAATGCATGGATGAGTAAGCAGGGATAATTTTTTTTTATAAAAGGCAGAGAGTGTGAGGTAAATCTGCCATCACTAGGCTGCTGCTAGCAGCAGGAGGGTCTTCAATACAAAACAACCCCAGACACTGTCAAAGACTTCCTTTCACACACTCCCAAGAACGCCCGTCCGAGCACACACACCCACACACACAGAATGCAGACAAAATGCAGCATTGTCTGACTGCAGATATGTTCATGTGTGAGTGTGTGTGGCAGTCAGTCAGCTTGTCAAGTCCTAGTGGTGTGATCAAAGCTGGTACAAACCACCCAGAGAGATCTCCCTTCCTCATCTATTCATCCTCTCCCTCTCTCACTCCGATACAGGCACGCCATCAAACTTACCACATAAAACCTGCTCGGCCAATTGCACTGCGCTGGCTGGGGCTCCACAGCCAATCAAAGTGGCCGGTTTAGTTCCAATAATTCCCAGCTGTCCCCCTACAAGCATGAACCCTGGATGGCTGCACTACACCATGGGACAGGATCAGAGCATAATGGGAGACAGCATGGGAGCTCTGGCAATTTTATAATGCAGAGTGTGCGCACATGCATACACACACATGCAAAGAAAACACCATGTGAGCACTGCTGGAACACTACGATAGTGCCAAATTCATGCACACTCACACACAGACAAGTCACACACAAATACACACAAACTCCACGGGAGTTCTCCGAGACCATCCTCAAACTGCCAAGTTCATGAATACAAACACACACACCTACCTTCTAGGAGCACTTTCAGTGCATCTCTTACACCTCTGCACACACCCACCTGTACACACACTGTTTCACTTTCAATCAGCTTTCTGTAGTTCAAGAATACATAAAGTATCCTAGAACAGATGTGCGTGTTGGAATCCAATTAAGTGTGTTTCAGAGTTGAAGCACAAATATGAAAGTGTGTAAACAGCACACAGCACAGGAACTAAACTGAATATGAAATGACTGAGACTGCAGGGGCCACACAGAGCAAATGTTTAACACTAACACCCTGCAGCAGCGGAATCACACAACCTGGTTATACAGCAGCTAAGTCATCACCATGAACAAGGGGACTTTTCAGACTTCTGACGTATGAGGATCTTGACACCCATTCACTCCAGATCAAATGTAGGGGGGCTTAGCTAATGGCTTTTTAATAGCCCCACTGCTTGAGGGTGGGGCTTAGTTGGAAGGCAGACACGTGCACTTTAGCTGTAAGGAGAGGATCTCAACTAACACACACTGTATGTGCACATGTCACCATACGTATAAGTGTGCCTGTGTATGAGAGACTTTTCCACACTTTGCAAACAGAGAAGAGACCGACGCCTATGTGTCAGATTAAGTGACTAAGAGCTAAAAAAAGATTCTTAATTAAAAGCTTAGGGGGAAAAAATAGGATGTAAAGGCGAATGACTTTGATTGAACCAATTGTGTGTGTGTGTGAGACAAGTCTACTCAAAAGGGATGTTTAAAAGCATCTAAAACCTGATTATTTGAGGGTCCTTGTGCCTTATCATTATTAGATTGGAAGCCACAGCAGTGTCTGTATCAGTCCCACAAACATCATTAGTCATGACCTCGAAAAACAAACTCAGCTGTTAAACGTGCCAAAACCACATATTCCACCGAACTGCAGGCAACAACTGGCCATAAGACGCTCAATGATGCATGAGCTGCAATAAACAGCAGAATAATTTAGTATGAATAGCTATTTGTATTTTCCATTCAAAGACAAAAATACACACTGAAACAGGAATTTGAAGAGGCTCTCTACCTGAATGGGATGGTAACTGAATGCAGCACTGATACACAGAGCGGATCAGCTATGCACACAAAGCAGCCCACTGCCTTCTCTGTTAGGTTTGTGTTGTTTTGCCCCACTCAACAAAACCACTAACAGGCTGACTACTCATACACATAGAAGCAACTTCAGAGACGTGAGCCTAGATGCAGGAACAGAGCAACAAACATGTTCAACGAGAGAACCCAACATTTAAAACTGAGGTGAAGGCTGCACTGATCAGGTGCATGAAAACACTGAAGAGTTTCTGTCTGGAAGGCGTCAACAGATTGAATTTCGAATTATCAGATTTCTCCACAAAACGTCAAATTGAGCCGTGCGTTGGTGCCACGGCACAATTTATCAGGGAGGCGGGTGAAAACATGCTCAAACCGTGTCCCTAAATTGCAACATATTGATTTAACAATAAACCAATAGAGACCCGTTATAATGAATATTGGAGGGAGTAGCTGAAAGGTTGTTCCCCAGAGCAACAAGAGAAAGGCAGTGGCAACATCACGTCCAATTACTATCCAAATTCAGCACAAAAAGCCCATGTCAATACCAATTTATAGACTGTATCCTGGTTTAGAGGCAAGTTACTGTGGGTAATCCTTTAAGAAGCTTTCATGTGGGACATTAGCAGGTGAGGATATTATAATATTTAATAGAGGATAAAATCATCCATAAGTGCCTATAATAAGGTCAGCCCTCCATACAGAGGAAATGTGGTGAATTAAGCAGACATGGTTGGCCATTAAATCTTTTGGATAAACATTAACAAGGCACAAGTTCAACCTGAGAAGGTCAGCGAGGGAAAAGGAGAGGGGAGCAGGATGTGTTTGTGAGGGCGCCTGTTCAATTATGGATCTCAGTGTTCTTATACAAAGTACAGTGCATGAAGTTAAGCTGTTTATTCGTGCCTCATTCACCCACAAACACCACAGCCATGATGGGTGGCAGCACGCCACTCTCCAGAAATATCACTTTAATATTCCTGTTATGATTCATTTGGGGCGTGTAGTGAACGCAGCTCTGATACACTGCGCCTCATTTCCACTTCACACGGGCAGCTCTGTGTGGACTCTAACGTGGAGATTTGATGATCTTGTGGCATTATACATCCTCACTCCCGACCATGCGCTTTGCAGCGTGTTTATTCTGCAGAGTCCGGCTTTCGTTGTGAGATAATTGCCCACAAGCTTCTGGTGTGTCTTCAGACTTCTGATCAGTTTTTCCACGCTTCGCCTGGACACAGCAGACTTCGCCTTTCTGTTTGTTTCCCTTTATTTTAACTACAACACATTTCATTTGTCCGTTTGTAAGCCAAACTGTGAAAAAATAGATTAGAAAAATCACTCTAAGTCCCACAGTGTGCCTCGGGAGTTTTTTTTTCGCATTTATGTTCGTATTTATGAGCACACTTCCACGTGCATTCTTCAATCCTCTCTATATATTTTTGGGTTCTCCTATAAATCATCACATTAGTCCCATCTCGTTGGGAAACGTGCGCTGCGAGTTTTGCCTGTCAGTTTGAACAGCACACATGAAGCGGGCAGAAATACGCATCATGGTTTCCACCTTAAGATGCTGACCGTGAAGCACAATCTCATCACCTCAACTCCATTAAAATGGAAGTATAGCACCAGAAAGTGCAGCTCCTCGGCAGGAGACACTTCTGTCTCTCCTGCTACTAATTGGCACGCCGCCGCCACCAGCAGCAGCAGCAGCAGCTCACATCTGAGCAGTGAAGGAGAAGCTCCATCACTTTCAAACATGTAAGGTGTAATTAAAGGGCTTAGAAGGAGACGCGCTCTCCCGTCTTACCTTGGGCGACTACTGGTTGTACCAGCACCAGGAGAAGCAGGATCCCCGGCGTGGCGCACATTCTCACCAAGCTGGAACCCCCGAGTGCTAGTCCACTTCTCTGTCCACTTTTTCCCATTACAGGCAACGCGTAATAATACACATAAACACGCAAAACTCCTCCGGGGGGGAAGGAGAATATGGGGGATATGAGAACCCCCCCTTCCTGCACAGGATCTGCTGAGTCCAAAACCAAAGTGTATGTAGCCTCTAGTCCCGATGTGTGTCGCAGGTTGAGCTGTTGTAAATTACCGCGGGGTCCCTTCACTCGTGTCAGCGGCACTGCTGCCTTGCCACTGAGCTCCGCGTTCCTCTCCGTGCGCTCTCTCCTTCTCCACACTCCGTTTACGCAGAGAGAGAGAGAGAGAGAGAGGAATGCCACCGCCCTCTGGCTACCATAAGAGACTCGCTCTCTTTCTCCTTGACTCTGATTCCTTCTTTTTATGTCTTTCACACTTTAGTGACAAGCAAAAAAATAAAAAATAAATAAAGAACGATCATGTCAACACACATGACGTCTGTAATAAGGATTTCGCAGGTTGGAACGATTTACTCTCACTACAAACGCTTTATACTTTCCTTATTCGGACACATTGTAACTTTTATAACTATAACTGACCTTTTGTATTTTTTTTTTATTTTTGATTGATTTGTTTTTGTCTGATCTTTATCATGGATTCGGTTATTGCACACACAGGCTGGTGCGTCCAGTCTGGAGCAAAGTAAAGAGCCTCGGCATGTTCCTCCAGAGCTCACCGACTGATGTCTGCCCCCTGACGGCCGCGTCCGTGGGACCTGCAAAGGACGTGGTGCTCTCATTTACTGCAGGCACACTATAACCTGCTGTAAGTGGGTAAAAAATGACGTAGTGCAAAGAATTATAGTAGAATATCAAAGCTAATTTTACTGCAGCTTAATAAATATATTTTTTGGTGACTGTGTGCTGCAGCCTGTACTGTACACAGACTGACCATCAAATCAGGTCACTTACCCGGCTCTTGTATATTACCATCATCACAGTGTGTATTATAATGTGGGTTAAAGGGGAGGAAAAAAACATAACACAATATTAAAACAGCAATTTACTCAAAGTGACGGTGAATGGCTGACAGAGGACTCCACTTGTCCTCCGGATGCTAGCAGCAATAATTGAAACTAATAATATTTTTAGCAAATTGAAAAATCATCTAGTAGAAACAGCCTCCTGAAACTGGGTGACTGTTTGACCGGGATAGCTCACGCATTTGTGACAACATGTCTACTTTTTCACATCATTTTGACAGAACTCCAATCAGATATGCATGTTTTTTTTTCTACATCCACTAACCGGTGTCACCTTCCTACTACTTAAGCGAAAGATAAACGATTAAGTGATTGACGAATAAACTCACACAACAAGCTCAATACGTGTCTTTGCAGCACACACACTCTTACAGCTACCATAACTCTCCACAGTGCTGCTGCACAGTCATTTGAGCAGCACAGCCCGGATCATGCATTGTAAATGGCAATAGTAAAATATGTGCTTGGTGCCATTTGTCACCACAGCAGCCCTGCAGCTCAGTGACTAGCACTGGAAGTAGCTGCTACCCACAGGGACCAGTAAAAGCCTTTTTATTCTGCCACTTTATTGGGAATGGGAAAGCAATAAGTTACACAAGAAACATATGGCACACTTGGTTATGGATCAGCACTTACACTAGCAACAGTCAATGGCAATGGGATTTTCAGAGTTCCACAAGGCGATACAAGGCATACACACAGCCAGTGACTTAAAGGCAATATTTAAACAGTTCATTATGTGGCAGTAGTTGCAAATTATGTCCAAATTGTAAAAGTAAAACACCTTATAATGTCTGCATTTTCATTGGAACTACTTTCTACCAGATCTGCTGTAGTTTTTGCTTGCTGACAGTGTTAATGAAAATTGTCAAAAAAGTGGACATTAAAAGGGGCCTGTCAGTGATTTTTCAGTCAAGATTAGGCCTACAGACCACTTGGCTATACCATGAACTTTTACACACATTCACATATTCCTGAGCATCACTTGAAAATAGAGCCTATCACAGGCAAGAGGCAGGTTGCTAGTCCATCGCAGGGCTAACATAGACACAAAACCGTTCACACTCTCAGCTTAGAGTTGCCTATTAACCTAATAAGCATGTTTTTAGAATGCAGAGGAAGCTGGAGTACCCAGAGAACACCCACACAGGCACACATGCAAACTACACACAGAAAGGCCCACGCCTGAAAGGAACCAGGGACCTTCTTGCTGTGCTATCACCCCCATGCCACCCTAATCTGGCACCTTTATCAGAGTAAATAGTTCCCTTTAATTTTTATTTTGCTGATGATATTAACACAATCTCTGTTTTACTTTGGATGTTGTTGCTAATTTACAAATGCTGACATTAACAGCAGCCTTTAAATCTAAAATCTAAAATGCATACATTTAGCAATTGAAAATTTAGCAGTTGGAGCCATAAATTCTTTGGCGTCAGCACCCATGTATAGTAGCAGCTAACTAGCCATAGTAGTATATTTCTGAAAAAGCAGTTATTTTATATGTTCATCCTCCTCCTCCATTGGCATTGTTATTTTCATGACAGCAGGTGGAAGACATGCTTGCTAAAAAACTCCACTTAGGCTGAAAAAATAAAGACTATGATGTTTGTGTGTGTGTGTGTGTGTGTGTGTGTGTGTGTGTGTGTGTGTGTGTGTGTGTGTGTGTGTGGGTGTGTGCACGAAAGCGACTGTCTGTCTAACTCCTTCAGGACTTTTTTTTCACAAGGTCTCCATCTTGAAGCTTCTTTGAATGTGAGGATCATCAAAGACAATCTAACATTGCTTTATTCATGTTTATCGTCATTACAGAGAGAGTGATACAGCGTTCAGAAAGCTGGAACATATTTCCCATTGGTTGCCTGAGTCTGTAACGCACAGCATCAAAGAGACAGCGATAATGAGGAGGGGAGACAGAGGACAGTGCAGAAGAATACTTTGGAGGATATCCCTGTCTTGATAACGCAGACAAGAGAGTTAAAGAAAAGTGTTTAGCTGTATAGTGCTGATTTAAGGTCGTAGGAACCAAAACTGTTCTCATCCACCAACCAGACCTGTGTTGTGAGTAGTGACTCCTTTCCCATCACCACCTACAGATTTTTTCTGGTGTGTTCTGCTTAAAATCACAAGGTTAGGAAGCATTAGAAAGCAGAATGGAGACCGGCGTTTATGTGATAGTGAGTGCGTACAAACTCAACATTGATTAGATTCAGATGTGGCTCAGATGGTTAAGAGTCTCACAAATTACAGACAGAGATGTGACAGAAAAGCAGTGAAAATTAGTGTGTCCATCTAAGCATCATGTTTCCATTGCCTGAGTTTGTTTTTTTTCTGTCCAGTGTAAAGGACATTTATTAGATAAACAGATTGAACACTCCTATGCAGCTGGATGTTGTGACTCCCTAGAGTTTTGTTGTCATTGTCAGGTTTCCCAGCAACAGACTAGTCCCTGTAAAACCCCAACTTAAAAGGGAAATGAAACAATGGCTGTTAGCATAATTAAAAGATAAATAATCATCAAAAATAATGACAGGTTTAACAGTGTCAGTCAGCAGAAGTTAAATAATCATAAGTTTATTTTTCACATTTCCCAACATGTATAGCACCGTCTTGTCCTAGCAGAGGTGGTGACATCAACTGGTTGGTTGGGTATGTAAGTAGCTGGCATCAGCTAACAAGAACTGACAGCTTTGGCAATGACTACCAACTTAAAAGCGATACAAGGGATGTCATATTTGTACTGCTACTGGACCAGTGTACTGTCACCAGCCAGGGCAAGATTGTCCACTTCCATGCTTTGTCCGTGGAAAGTGATTCATTGGTGAGAACTCCTCCTGGCATAATGCGGAGGGGAAACACAGTTAACTCACTGTACCAACAAGTCTGACCTGACCTTCTTATTATCCGACTCTATCTGCTGTTAGCATTTAGCAGTGGTGCATCGGTAAGGAAACAGGTCAGCAGCACACTCTTTTGTCAGCAGTCAGGATGATCAGATGCCCCGATCAGATGGTCAAATAGCCTGTGCTTGGTCTAGTAAGAAGGAATGTCAAGCACAAATGGAGCTGTGTCAGACTTGTTGGTACAGGCGATCCAACCAAGCGCCAACCTTCGGGGCTTAGACTTAAAGCCCATGCGGAAGTGTCAAAACTTGTAGTTCACGCCGCAACCGCTGGGGGCTGGCTCCAAAAGCGAGTCATTTCCCAACTTCACACAGCAGAAATGAACATGTTTACAGCCTGGTACAAAAAACCATTCTGGTCTCAAAGTACGGGGGGTTGATTTTTTTTAATAACTCACTCGTTTTCATTTTAGTCTGACTTAAAATTACGCATAATTATGGGCGCTGCTGCTTGAGAGACAGACAGTTGCCGTATCACAGCACGAGTTTCCTGCTTCCATGATCGCCCGCCCCCCTAAACTCTGCTCGTGCTCCCCCTCTTTGTCCATATTTGGAGTTTTGGCAGACGTGACGCTGCCAACATGGCGGCGGTGGAAGCATCCCGGAGCCTCCCACCGAGCTTCAAAACGGCTCTTCAGAAACAAATGTGTGACATCAGGGAAGCTCTGCCCATAGTTTTTACTGTCAATGGATCCAACTCAATTAGCTGTTAGCAAATTAGCAGCAGAGCACCGGTAAGTTAGCACAGCTGATCTACCAAGTCATATTCATCAAATTGCCCTGAGCACTGGTATACCAAATTTCACACTACTCAACAGCACAAACATCAATGTATTGATTCATGTGTGTATATGTTTAAAATCCATTTACTGGTGGGGCTACACACAGCTACACTAAGGCTAGAAGGATTAGTGTGCTCAAAATGCTTTTAAACAGCATCTAAAACCCATAAGAGTTATAGAAATGCAATTAGAACGAAGGATATCTTTTTGTGTGAGAATCCTTTTCAGCTCACTAATTGAAGACACTGAAAGAGACATTCAATTCCTACATTTTAACCCGCAACAAGCTCTCTCTTACACTCCTCTACCTGTAGACGTATAACTAACATGCTGTCATGAGTGCCATTGCTGTGCTATTTCTATTGTATGTTACAACAGAGAGCAGGCCCCCACAGGGGTGACTAGGTTTAATCTCTTTAAGCAGTTACATAATGGCCCCCAGTTCATGTTTTAATCAGCGAATAGATGGCTGCGCCCAGGGACGAATAATCACATCTATAACTTTCTAATCTAATATCCAGCTACATTCAAGTGGATTAGAGAGGAGCGGCACGAGAAAGGAGGGGCACAGGTGGTACACCTCGACGTGAGTGTTTGCCAGAGGATTTATTTGTGTGTTATTTTGATAGAGAAAATGAGATTTAGAAACTGCTTCTGTTGTGAGTTTGCGCATGTGTTGTTGCTGCTAACACTGGTCTGCAAAAAAAAAAAAAAAAAAAACCTGTCCATCATATCAAACCTTTCTGATCGCTTTTGATTTTAGCTGTTTGGCAGGTTGCTTGGTGATGAGTACTGACAATCTCATTCCCTAGATGGCTGTGTCCCGCACACCGAAGGAATTTACCAAAGTGAATTGAGAAATCCATCCAGACGGGAGGATGGACAACAGGCAGACAGACAAGCAGATAATGTATCAGAGTCATCAAATTGAACTGTTTTCTGCATCACACACACACACACACACACACACACACACACACACAAATACACTGAATCACAAGAAAAACACTGTGGCTTCAATTAAGTTAAAATGTGACCTCATATACAGCAAATGTATTGCACATCTATCATCTTTGTTTATAGGTAAAATAAAGTACTTTGCATGACTACAGTCTGTGTTGTGGTATAAAAATACAAATTAAAGTAGAGTTTATGCAGGCGTGAGACTAATCCATCAAAACATCATGAGACTCTCATCCAACCAACACAACAGCATGAAGTAAAACTTTCAGAACTACTGTCTGCTAGGCTTTAATTGCTTCAGAGACTGTGTTTTCTACCGTAATTAAAAGTTTGACATTGTTCCAATTTAGCTTTAAAAAGGCGGGGCACATGCACATATAAATGAATGAACCTGTTAATTTTAATTATTTACACACAAAGTCACAGAGAGACTTAGAAAGGAGGTGGTGCAGAAAACAACAATTTCCCAGTGAGTCTGGGGCTACAAGCTGGCACGTCTATCAATATGCTTCCCTCATGCCGTGCCTGTTGCCACACCAACTGAACAGAAGGTTGGTCCTGTTGAAAGCTTTTGTGCACAGACTCTGTTTTGTTATCATCAGCTCAAATTCCAGACACGATGAGACCAAAAAATAAACTTGCACACTTTGGAGAGATGTTCCAAATTTGCAGTGTAGTGACAACAATGGGCCGGCAACGCCAAAACAATTGATCCTGTTGACTTTGTTTCCCGTCATCAAAGGATTTTTGCAAATCTCATTAGAAGATATACCAACATTCTTCATCACACCTCAGCCATGTGACAGATCCGGCTCTATCATGCAAGAGAAGCATGGGTACCCACCATCTGCCTGCACTGCCTACAAGAATATGCTGCCCTACCATGAATCACTGGGTGGTCCTGCTTCATTCAATAACCCCCAATTATGAATAATTTTAATATGAACTATAAAGCTGAGACACATGCTGTAAGAAGTTTTCTCTCTCTCTCTGGATTTTGTGTGAAGTGTAAATCTGTCTACAGACTTTGTTTGTGTTTTTGTTTTGCCTCATGTCTGATGATGCAGCTACCTTTTTTTATCAAAAGGCTGTATTCACTGTTTTCCTCCTCGCAGCATTTTACCTGTAAACAGTTTCTGTGTTAACACTCACCAGCCTGAATGCATGAAGGCTAAATAACTCTTTGCTTTACCCTGAATGGCATTGACCCTAATTATACTTTATTTGAAAGCACAAATCCTCACAATTCAATCCAGCACAACGCAGATACACTTCTTGGTGTGTTGCCTTTTCAGTTGCCTTTTCAGTCCAACAAATGTTTCCAAGCTTTTGGCAAAGAAAGGTCTAAAATGTTGACACTTGCAGTGTTGTAAGTTGAATATTAAGTGATGCAGATTCAAGATTCACTCACATCTCATGACATCAGCCAAACATCAGCTTTTGTTTGTCACAGAGCTTATTTTCTGCTGTAATATAAAATCCAATGTTAAATTGTCTAACCAGGGTGATGCTAACTTATGTTGCGCTATGTGATCCACATAACAATCTATCGGAGGTTAAACTAAAAGCGCTGTTTAAAAGCCCACAAACTTTAACCTGTTCTGTAAAGGGTTATCTGCCTCTCAAAGGTGGGCAAGTCAAACTTCTGAACCACTAAGGATGTCTTTGCATGCTACAGTCTGGTGGCTGGTGTCTGCAGTGAGGTGCTTGTATTTGTTCTTACACACAACAATGCACAATGGTCCAAAACAGCATCAGTTTAAAGAGAAAAACAAACATCATCCAGTCTGTGTGTAGATCTGATGCAGTGCTGGGGTAGTATTTTCCACCTGTTCCTGCTGCACACTCAGATTTATTATTGTCTGAAGGGTTGGCATATTCTCTGGATTAATAGATGGGCTCTTTTCATATGTTCAGGTTCAGGTTGTGGAGACAAAATGGCATTTTACAGAGAGATGTCACAGTGCCACTTCTTTCCTTAAATTTCCCCAGAGAAATACTCTCCCACCTTTACAAATGACACTTCAATCTGTGTGTGTGTGTGTGTGCACACACCTGAGAATTTCAGCCAAATGATTCCCATCTTGCCATTTGCTGTAAAAGCACAGTGGGTTTAAACTGTACAGTTTAAACACTTAACGCATTAACTTTTAAAACAAAATTAGCCGATTGTAGGAGTTTGAGTAAAAACAATAAACCACTGGAGGGCCTGACAGATGCTGATGTGCTCCCTGAGCCAGAAAACAGACAACAGTTAATTTCCTCCCTCTTTCTAGGTGTTAATGTCCGGGCAATCAGCCCAAGTGCTTTTTGATTAGCTCATTATTAATTCATGCACACTCCCGGAACTTCAAATCACACTTAATTACAACTGCAATTCCAGCAGTGACCAATATTGATGTAATTAAATAATTAGGCGTTTGCTGCTGCAGCATCTTCATGACTGCAAGGGACAGAGAGAAAATCCTGCTTTCAGAATATAAATGGAAAAAAAGCTAACTGAGCTAGTGATAAAAGGGAGCGAGAGGAAGGCGGAGAAGCGAGTACATTTGAGCATATGTGTAATTCACTAATGACTTGGAAAATGAAGATCTATAACACTTTGTCGGGTTAAAAGCATGTAAGTATAAGCTCAGTGACAGTATTAGAGAATCTGTAATTAGTCACTTGTTACAGTCATAATTACAGCATCCAGCCAGTCATTCATCAGAAGGTGTATAACTTTATTATTTGGCAAATTACTTTGATTGCTTAGCTTTGTGGCAGCACATCAGGCCAAGTTGACATTTCAGGAGACAGAAATGAGGCACTCCCTTCTTTTACTATACTGGCTAATTACTCACTTTAAGATGGCTAATATTAGCTTAGCCCGGGTCCCTGAACCATAGGTGATTTCTGAGTACGCATTAACACATTATCCGTTCCATCTTCACTAGAGATGATTTTTGAAAGGTGAATAGCTGCAAATAAACTTTCTGGTTGCAGCACTAATTTGTCACCATGGTAGCCAAGCTAAAAGCAAACAAAAGAGTCCGGTAAAAGCTGAACATCTCAACACCTCCTCTGTTCGTCATGTATATTGCTGTTTTTGGGTGAAATTTTACCTACCACTTCCATCAGCTACTTCACAGAGCAGTCCCACTATGAACACACAGAGAGGGAAACATAAACAGTCTGAGGCTGTTCACCCAGCTCTGCCCCCATTAGCAACTAATCTTTCCTGCGGTTAACACAGCGTTAATGGATGCCTGGGCTATCTTTGCCTGTTTGGTTTCTGTTCGGCCTACTCACTTTTGTTCACAGAGCAACTAAATGTAACTCTGTTGTGTAAGTTTGTTTGTTTATACACTGACTAAACAGAGAAATCTGAACACACTGTGCAAATCAGGCTGATCCTTTGCCCTTGCCTAAAGACTCATTGTTATATCGTGCCTATAATTTCATTTATTTCAAGTTCATATTGCTATAAATATTCTGTTTAATAACACTTGACCATGAAAAGATTTCTAAGCCTGAGGAAAAATAGCAAGAAATAAATAAAGTAATAAATAACTGAATAGATGCTGCTGTTCATCTGAAAACAAGGGAGTTCTTGAAAACCTGGCTTTTTGGAGATAAGAGTTGCTCATGTGTTGGCAGTCTGCTTGCCTGATGATTTCCATCCCCGTCCTCCTATCTCCTCATCTATTCCCGTGAAGATGAAAGAAAACAGTTTGCAGCTACTTACTGGGACCCTGCAACACATTAGTGGCTACTGCCACAGTCTTCAAAGACTGCCTGTCTGTGTGTGTTTGTGTGTGAGAGACAAAGTGAGTCAGGGAGATGGACAGCTTTAGCTTGTGTATGTGTATTTAACTATTTCCGTGTTCAGTACATAAGTGTGTGTGTGTTAGCATGTGCACATGTGCGCGCTTGCTGACATTCTAAAGAGGTGTAAGGTCAAGGTTCATGTCAGCCCGACTCAGCTGTCACCCCCTGAGCTCTTTATAAAATCCCTCACAGCTCTTTCAGCTGCTGTTTGAACATCATCAATCTGGCGTAGCCTGTGAACCTCA
This sequence comes from Parambassis ranga, assembly GCF_900634625.1. NCBI lineage: Eukaryota > Metazoa > Chordata > Actinopteri > Ambassidae > Parambassis > Parambassis ranga. Next base: position 13,499,519 of record NC_041030.1, on the reverse strand, counting down.
AGGCTGTGGAGGCTTTCACAGACACACTGCTGCGTACGTATCAGACACAAATGTTGTTCTTTTTCCTCCGACTTAACTGTGGAGGGGACTCACATGTCAAAGCCTTCTGAATACATTTCAGGGCATTTACAGCAAGAAAATCTAACAGGCACGACCTGACTAGTTGGTAACATTACATAAGCAGTAGTTGATGATTACAGTTTTCATACCAATAGGAAGTTGTGTAGTAGTGTACTGTAATGCAAAAAGCAAGCCTCAGTAATTATTCCCCAACGCTATGACTGTTTGGAACACAGTGTATAGATGAGTGGAGCAGCTGCAGGAGTACTCTGAGAACTTCATTTGTAAAACTGGGTCAAAGAAGACCATGCTAATAGTCTTTTCCCCATTAATGCTGACTGTCCTCTGGTGGAGGCGAGTAATAAACTTTAAAGTTAAGTCCACAGAGCATGAGAATAAATCGGAAGATATGGTTTTGCATAAAGGGGATCGATACACAATAGATACAAAAATTACTTATTTTGACAACGCACATGAATTAAACACATTTTAGGGCAAAATATCTGTTGTTACCACCTACTATCTGTCACAGTGACAGAGACAGTCTGTGGTGATGACTGCACAGATGATATCACAGATGATATCAGCATAATATCAGTGGGAAAACATCTTTTTATTTGGCTCTGTGGAACAAACGGTATAACTGTCAGATTAAAATGTCTACAATTTAAAAAGAAGTGCCACCATTAAAAGGCAATCTTTGTACAAATTCAGTTAAAGCTATAAAATAAATAGCTTTGCAGCATTTGTCTGACAGAGAAAAGTTTTCGAAAGCTTCAGCCTTGCACAAACCTTCAGCTTTAATTATTAATTTTTAAAACAAAGAGTTGTTTCTCGGTGAAATTTGAACCTTACAATGTTGCTGTTACAGGTAATTGTGTTGGCTTCTTTGTTGTACTGAGTGAACAAACACAAAAGTGTCATTAGAGAAAAGGAAAGGTATCATGAATGATCTGTTCTTTCAATGAGCAAAAGACACTTTCTTTCCAGCCTCCCAGAGAGGTTAACATTGGTCCTTACTTCGTACTTCAAAAGAAGAAGAATGACAAAAATGTGCTGAATATTTGTTAAGACAGAACACAAACAACTCTACATGGCAGGATCCTCTTATGTTGAAACAAGGGGTGGGGGATGATTAAAGATGGCCGAGGTACAGATATGTCTTACAGAGCACATTTGTCTTTTACCTGACTCATTATTACAACATGTATTTAAAGGTAGGGTAGGAGATTTCATTCTGATGCACTTTTTGTTAAATTAGTGTAACTTCTCTTTACAATCCGATAGCAACAAACAATTAGTTTGGCAGTTTCACTTTAAAACGAAGAATATTAATCATCTGTGGAAGCTATAAAATGCTAAAAACATCAGCCAATGCTACGACGCGCACCTGCGCGGAGTATTGACTGCTTGTCACTCTCTTCCTGCTCTGCGCGCACCAGAGAGGTACGTGCATGATGGGCGAAGTCACAGACTGGTTGGGAGGCGTGAGCTCCGAGAGAAAGGGCCGTGTGTTTACTTTCAAAATCTGGCTGACTCTCACTGAGTTTTCAAAATCTCCTACCCTACCTTTAGCTGTACTAAAGTAAAAACAGTCAGACAGGGTTGATGGTAAGAAGGCTCAGTAAATATCTATTCTGACAAACAACAGCAAAAAGCGTTCAGTGTCACGACTCTGTGTGGGAATCAAGTGTTGTAGTTTTAAAATGTTGCAGATTCCAAAAAGCTGCTGCAGGGTTTGGCTAAATGAAATTTTACTTCAGTTAATCTACATTATCATTCAAAAGATCTGTTTAATTTTGTACACTTCTTTTGTCCAGTTGTCTTTGTCCGTTTACCTACAGCACCTCACATGCATACTGAAAACCTTCAGTCCTGGTTAGTCTGTTGCACAAGTGAAAGAGTTTTTTTTTTCTTAAAAAAGAATATTGAGTTCACATTAACATGTGAAGCCCACAAGGCAAAAAGACAAGTGCAAATCAAGCTGTACAGCAGTGATTTTACTGAAATGGCATGCTTCTCTCTCTCTCTCTCTCTCTCTCTCTCTCTCTTAATTTTTAGCTGCAGCCACGGCTGGAGACAGCATGGAGCTGTGCCTGAGGTGGCCTACCTGACAGCATGTGGTCTGCAAAATGACCTTCTTATCGTGGGGCGGCCCTGACCCGACCAGTGTTAAAACATGCTGCTGGCTAGATCAGTGCAGGAGCAGGTAGCAACACACTGTGAAGGGGAAGTCCCAGCTGAGAGACGGACACTTTTCCCTTATACAGAATAAAATGGCAGTTTAAAAACTAAATTAAAATGTTGTTTTAGCTGCTGAGAACGGGCTTATTCAGTCATTTTGCAGTACACGACACAGGGCGAGAGCATAACCCCGTACACAGCATGCATTTAAACCTTCATAGGTAAGGGTGATTCAGAATTGATCAAATATTATTTATACAAGTGCCCTAAATATTGGCTATATGATATAACAAACACAACAACACAAGAGGCTGTGTGGCACTCTCAAGGAACACAGAAAACAAGCCTGTCAACAGAAAGGGGAAGCCGTGAAGAATCATTCAGACAAATTGTAGCTGAGGCTGCGAGTGCCTCCCTGCACTTGCTCTGTCTCGAGTGCTAGAAAACTCAATGTGACATCCACCAAGGTGATCTGGCTCGGTGTGGAAACATACAGGCGGCAGGGAAATGAATGGCCTATGGCTCTCATCATAGAGGCATTCGATACATTTGATGGGCAGGTCTGCAAAGTGCAAGTCAACGTGATGAAAGGATTGCACAACAGTTACATAAGGTCGACCCGTGAAGTTCTTCCTCGCCTGCCTGGGAAAGATTTAGGGATTAAATCTGGACGTGACACAGGGCTGATGTCAGGTGGAGAGGACTCGCTCACATGTCAGTGTTGTGACTGTTTTGATAAACTGAACAGTAGCTGCTGCATATGAACTATAAAAGGAAATAGTCCTTTGTACATCAGGCTGACCCTGAACATGTGATTGTTAACATATTAGAGCTTTATCCATATAACAACTTTGCTCACTGCAATATCCAGAATCCTACAAAAGAAGAGTCTGAGTCGTGACTTAACATTTTTGTGTCTTGCTGTTAAATTGTGTTGCCACAGCACAAGAATAGTATAATGACTCTGCTTCTATAAATACGGGAAATGTTCCAGATTGGCCTAACATCTACAATAAAAGCAATGAAGCATTAAATGCAGCCCCACTTATGTCTCGAGCTGATGCCTTTTTTTTTTTAATGCTGCATTTCGAAGAAGCTCAGGAGCACCGACGTGGTTGCTGTGTCCGCACATTCAGTCTGCAGCAGGAGACAAGCTGCTTGCAATTATGATGGTGCCCATCGACTGTGCTATACTAAGAGCTTCATGCTGAGTAGAGGGGCTAAAATGTTCCATTAGCTTGCTTGTACAGACTTATAAACAGACATTCAATACATCTGTAGAAGGAAATGAGACTGAAATGACTACACTGACTTTTTTAATTGCTGCTTGATTAACCTCAGAAGTTGAAATCAAACTGTGTTGTAGAGTGAATTAAACAAATTCAAGTAAAGTCTCAGTCGTGGTGTTCGAACTAATGATTTGGCAGAGGAGTACATCAGAGTAGTTCGGGATATGTATGAGAGGAGTATGACAGTCATGAGCTGTGCTGTATGAAAGACAGACGAGTTCAAGGTGGACAGGTTGACAGATGAGGTCAGACAGGAATCTCAGTGGACAATGACGTTTGTGGGTGACACTGTGATCTGAAGTAAGAGCAGAGAGCAGGTGGAGAAAGGTTTGCTCTGGAAAGAAGAGAAAGTCAGTCCTAGTAAGTCTGAATACATGTGTGTAAATGAAAGGGAGGGACACAGTAACAGTATGGTTACAGTGGGGTTGAGGTCAAGAAGGTGCAGGGGTTTAAGGAGTCAACAGTCCGGTGACAGGGAGTGTAGAGAAGAGACGAAGAGAGGAGTGCAGGTGGGTTAGAGTGAGTGGAGAAAAGTGTCAGGAGTGTTGTGTGACAGAAGAGTGTCAGCAAGAATCAAAGGAAAGGTTTACAAGACAGTAGTGGGACTAGCCATGCTTTATGGTTTAGAGAGTGCAGCAGTGAGACAAGAGGCAGAGATAAAGATGCTGAGGTTCTCTTTAGGAGTGATGAGGATGGACAGGAGCAAGTCAATCAGAGGGACAGACAGCTCAGGATGGGTGTTATTGGGACAAAGTCAGAGAGGCCAGATAGAGGTGGTACAGACATGTGCAGAGGGGGAAAAGTGGCTATGTTTGTATAGGATGTTGAAAATGGAGCTGCCAAGCAAGAGGTCAAGAGGAAGGTGAAAGAGGAGATATGCTAATATGAATGTACTAAAAGAGGACATGAAGTTAGTTATAGTGAAAGAAAAGGATGCTGAGGATCACTGTGTGGATTCACACATATGGGAACAGCTGATTTGATGAAGCAGTTTCTGTCTTAGTGTTGTCATGGGTTTAAAATGGATGGGGGTGTCATGATTATGGGATGACGATATTCTTCCTCAGCCAGCTGTGGTCCTGTTGTCTGTTGGTGGTGGGTCTTGTTTGAGTGGCTTTAACGAGTGCCCAGTTGGGACAGTCACAAGTTTGCAGGGCCTTTTTGATAAGTTGATTTTCAACAACCATGACATCCCGGTCCATTTTAAACCCATGACAACCTTAAGACAGAAACTGGTTCACCAGGAGGACAAAACTCCCAGGAAAAACACAGTAATGTCATATATGCAGTCCAGTGCAGTGAGGAACGCTCTGATCTGTACACTGGTGAAACCAAACAACCACTCCACAGAAGAATGGCTCAGCAACAACAATGTTCACATCTTAGACAGAGAGGACAGATGGTTTGAAAGAGGAGTCAAGGAAGCCATCTATGTTAAGCTGGAAAAACCTTCCCTTAACAGAGGTGGTGGTCTCAGACATCATCTTTCTACCACATACAATGCAGTGATTCCATCCATACCCAGGAAGCTTGACTCCAAGTCACATGCTCACAGCAAGAACAACGGACAGTCAACCATAGCCCCCCTGTAGCCTCATAGTCTATAGTATAGACACACCAGACGCAGTAAGTCAGACCAACACAGGTAAGTATGGAGACAGAACTATTGTTTGTGAGTTTCTCACAGACCCACCTACTGAGGTCCTCCATCACTAATAAACCATGCTTCCCCACCAACAGTTAGAACTGATGAAGCTGCTTTGAGGAGCAGCAAAACATCTTCAAGAAAACGCCACAAGTCCAGACACCCTGCTTCAAACTTCTAAATACGTATCTACAGGTACATGTGAGGAGAAGAATGTTGTAGACTCTTACAGACTTTTTGTGTGCGTTTGCTTGAGAACTAAAGCAGCTGTTTCTCTTTAAAAGAAAAATGAAGCACCCACACAAGGCTATCTTCTGCTCTCTTGTTCCTTACATTGCTAATCACCACCACCCCCTTCTTTTCTGTTTAAATACAGTGTATTCCAAAAAAAAGAAACATAACACCCCAAACTGAGATAAAGTGCGGAAAGAATGTCTGCAAGCATGTAGGAGTGAGAAAGAGTTATAATTCATAAATGAAGATGACAAAATAGAACAGAAGAGATAAAGGCGTGTAGCAGATGAAGAAGGGATGGACATAAAGATGAAAGAAAGGAACGAGGAAAAAAAAGTGATTCACGGTGACCAAAGAAAAATTGGTGCCAAAAATCCTCCTTTTTCTCCTCCATTAAAAAAGACCCGCTGCACTCTGCCCCCATCTCGGCCCCTTTTTTCTCATCGTCTAATATAGGTCTTAAAAGTAATTTACAGCAACATATGTGGCAAAGCATCAAAAGTGCATTTAGCAGATAAAGATGCCACTGCTGACAGAAATGTGGTGCCTGGAGCAATGGCTACAGCTCTATATCCTCCCCTCCCTCCCTCTGTGTGTGTCACAGTTTTTCCTCTCGATCACCTCCCTCTCTCTCTTTCCTCCTCTCTCCTCCGTGTCTTTCTCCTGTGTTGTTCTTTTCACCTTCCAGCTCATTCTCTCCCATCTCCCCCTATCTATCCTTACATCCGCCTACACATCCATCCTCACTTATTTCCTCCTTACCACCTGCTCTTCAGCGTTCTCCTTCCTCCGTCATCCTGATTTTATGGCCATTTACAAATAAAATATTAAATGTAAAATGTTTTCCAAAATACGTATCCCTTATTTGAGCTATGTTTGGGCCGCCAGCCAGGATTTGATATTCCTGTTTCTGTGGCATGACGGAGCTTTAGTGTAGCCCTCTGGACAGCTCGCCAGTGTCTCATACGAGCTTAGCTCTTCTTTAACACCTCCTTTAACACAGTGTGGCAACCAGAGAGTCCTAGTTTTTAATACTCTCTAATGAGTCAACAGGGGATCAAATCCCAACCCTCTTACCACCAGTCTGATGTGCAGCCTTCCACTAAAATTTGAACCACACATCAACCTCTCCTACCCTGGAACCCTGCACACTTTCTACCATCCATCTCTCTCTCTCTCTCTCTAACTCCCCCAACCTCCTTCACTAGAGTTTATTTTTTTCCCCCAGATTTACAGTATTGCCTTTGGCTTCTTCCCTGTAAATAATTCCCACCAGCCTTCCACCATGTTTCGACTTCTTCCAGACAGCATGATATGGGTCATGTGCTGCTGAGTTAATGGGTTTGTTTTTCATCATCTTTCTCTTCTGTAGGTGAGTGTAAGAGGAGGAAAAAGGAGGACTCTTCACTGTGATGAGAATTGCAAATTGTGATTTTCAGACATTACCTCAATCTGAAAAAAATACATGAAGTTTGTATAAGGTTCTTAAGTGGCTAACCCTGAAGCCACTCATTAGGGTCATTTGTTTAAATACCTGCACCATCCAACCACAGATTGAAACCTATAGGTTCTCCTGAAGACAGGTGACATCTGGTGCAGCCACCGCCATCTTGGCGGTTTATCCAAAGCAGGAGTATGGGCGGAGCTGAGTTGCAGTACATTGAAATTCCCTATGACTGCACAACTGTAGTTGAGGGGGCAGAAGGGTAAAGACTGCTGGTTCGATCCCTGGCCTTGGCTGCATGCTGATGTGTTGCATGTGGATGATTTCTATCACAAAACCAGAGATTGCTGTATGTGATAAGATTGCATGTATGTGTGTGGTCTGCACCTAACACTTGATTTCACATTCAATGTCATCATCAACACTCATTGTTCTCTTCTTTCACACTGACCACATTTTTTCCTGCAGTGTGTGTAGTTATTGAGTTCATCCGTTGCCCCATACTCATCTCCAACCCCAAACATGCTGTTGTTACTGAGTGTGTTTGAAAGACACCCCGCTGGTAGAAAAGGGATTTAGAGAAAGGAAAACAGATCGATTCAAAAAGAATCAACAGAGGAGAAGGCAGGACAAGTCTCGCTGGTAGTTCATACAGCTTTTTGACAAGTGCAGGAAAAAAAAAACAACAACAACAACAGGCATCTCAAAATTAAAACAGAAACAAAGCATATCTCAAAATCTTTTTTTTTGTTTTGTTATTTACACAAAATGTCAGGGAGCATCAGTGTATTTCTGCAGGGTTTACTTAAATATTAGTAGAAAGTGTGCATCTGAGTAGAATTCTGAAAGATGCTATTGAAACATTTGATAAGCGAGAGCGAAGGAAGGATAAAAGGAAAAGGCAAGACAGCCAGCTTTTTGTTGGTGTCAACATCATTTGGAAAAGTGATAGAAATCAACCCTGCCTCGCCTACTTATCTCCTCACTTTGAGATGTTGGTTCTATTTTTGACAGCACTTCGCGATGCCTGTGTGTTAATGTGCTAGATTTACATGCACATTTGCGTGTCCGTGACATCCCCAGAAGAATGTGTGCTTGTGTATATGTGTGTTGGCATGTGTGTGCAAACATAAGGCTTTGAGCATTTCAGATATTTCTGAAATCTAATGCAGGCTTGATGCCCTCGCTGTGTGATCAAAGAATACGGGGCTTCTTTCATTACCTTTGACGGAGGAACACATTTGGATGTTTGCCTACCTCTCTCTCTCTCTCTTTCTCTCTCTCTCTCTTGCCCTCACTCTGCCTGAAGGGAGAGGAGAGCGTTGGTTATGAGAGAAACACTGAGCATCGGAGAACCCTTTTAACAAGGTGGAAAAGCAGCACTGCTTCGGAATTCAGGAATCAGGAAGGCATGGCGGCTGCACTGCTGATTCATGGTAAATGAATTCAAGTTGTTTCTTAGGAAGCCAGGTTACTTATGTGCTCTCCCTGCATCGCAAATCAACACATTCACTGATATAAATCAAAACTGCATGATGTATCTCTAGAACAGCTGTGCAGCTGAATAAAAAGAGGGCATGACCTTTGAGTAGGAAACCTCACATTCACTGGACTGTGGAATCCAGACCAATCCACTCTGTGAAAGAGTGCAGAGCACAGTGAACCATTTGTGGAAAACCAGTGTTTTCATCCAGCCACGGATGACCTGTCCACAGTGTGGGAAGGATACTTTTAAAAAGTATTCAGTTACAGAATACAGATTACATGTCCTAAAATGTCATTTGTAATGCATTCCGTTACATTACCCAATCTGAGTAACACAATCAGCCCCTGCTTACTACAATGGATGGTATAAAACATTCAATAAAAATGTCAAGTCTGTTACACCTGACTGCATTCACATCAATGTTATTCTGTTTACAGAACCAGAAACAGAACTAATGATGTCAAAATTATAGATTTTTTTCAAATGCAACCAAAGTGCATTTTACACACATGAAAAAAATGTTTGAATATGTACATAAAACAGAGATTCTTCATTTTACCATCTATAAAAGTACCTGACTGCAGCCACATGTTCCTACTTCAATGTTAATCAGTCTCAGTTTTGGATGTAGTTAGCCAGAAGCTAACAGCTAACTACTTCACTAATTTAAGTGTTGCTAACAGTGTACCTGTTGATTGTCTGAAATGACTGTCAATGCCAAAAATCACCATCACAGGAGCGCGCACAGAGCCTTAAAGCTGCATCACCGAGTTTCGATAGCTTGAGCTATACGGCCCCATCGAGTACTGTACTGTACTTTCTCCTCCTCATCCTCAGACTCGAAACCCCATCGCTCCGACTGCACTGTCCTCTCTCTCACCACACATGTACATCACCACACAATGAGATAAGCGATCAGGAGAAAGTCAGACATCTGCTGTAAACAAGATCTTTGTTGTAAGAAGACAATGATTTTTATGTAACTTGTTTATTCCAGCAGAGTGAAAAAACACATGAAAGCACCGTCATGTAATCCACTGATTTCAAAAATGTAACTGTATTCTAATTACCATCTATTTAGACTGTAACGGAACAGTGTGTACAATTAATCATATTGTGTATTCTAATTACGTACCGGTACATGTAATCCGTTACTCCCCCCACACTGCCCGTCCAAGGTGTACCCCACCTCTGGCAAGACCATGTAACTACAGCACAGTGGGTTCAGAAGATGGATGGATGCTTTCATTCACATCTGTATTTATGAGCATTACATAAGCAACATGAGCATGTTGCACTGTATCATATGGAGGAGGAGCTTTACGCTGCTAATTCCTACATATAGCTTCATCATATAGTCCTTTTTTTCTTTGAAGTGATATATGCTTGGTATATTTGCTATGCATATTTATTCGTTATGCTTGAAAAATGGCTAATTTATCGGCCTTTTTGATGTCTGAAACATCTCATTATATGAATGTTCATATTGCTACAAAACGCAATCTACAATAAAAGCCACAATGTATTCACCACATGTTTCATGTAAATTGCCATTAAACCCAAACAAATACATGGAATGTATTGCTGTAAAAATTATGCATTTACAGATAATTGTTGACATTTTTTTTGGCCAATCTTTCAAAAAGAATATGTTTAAAAAAACATAAGGCACAAAATGAGATCTTGTGCCATGAAGGTAGCTGTGAAGTTTGCAGTTCATAAATCATGCAATGCTTTAAGCTACAGCTGTAGCTTCTATTCTACTTCTAATATATTCAACACAACCCAAATACTTCTTTAAATGTGTCTGCGGAGAGAGACACGGGAAAAGAAGACGTATATGGAATTTAGTGGACTGGAGAAGAAACTAAAAAGGGACTGATAAAGGTGAAGTTAATTAAGCCTTATGTCAGTGAGGTGGTGGGGCTGTCTGCCAAAGATGGGAGTAATGCCTTATTTGGTATGGGATACACAACAAGGAGGTCTGCAAATAAAGCAACACGAGTGCAAACAAAAACAAACAAACCAAAAAGCATCAAGTGTCACTGCTCTGTTTTCTGAATGCAGCCTTGCTCTTTGTGTTTGTCCAGTTTATGTGGCGTCATTTTTCCAACTTAATTTCAGCCTCACAACTATGGCTGCCAGTTGACATACTTACTAACAAATGCTGCTAACAAGAAACAGTACAAGTACACAGCAGAATTTGCATGGACACCAAGAACTTGCGTTGTAATTAATGCAACACATTGGCAATAACCCCTCGGGCGGCGCTGCCTCGGAGCACTAAAGCTGTGATGCAACTGACAAGTTTTTTGGGCAATGTGATGGCATATCTTTCCTGGGAAAAGACACTGAAATGGTACAGACAGACAAAAGGTTTCCAGGACAATATGTTTTTTTAAATAAATATGTATTTCATCTGTGCAACATGGTCCTCAAGGGCTACGAAGTAGACTTCTGCTTTACTTTTAGCACTGAAGTTCAGAGAAATAATAATATTGTAAGGACTATGTTGACATATATCTTAGCATGCAGTCCCTAAATCAACATGAATAGTAATGTTTATCTGCCAGGTTTCAGTATCCATTTACTTCAAACCTTATATAACCTAATATGAAAATTGAGCACGCACAGACACACAAGAAAGAGACAAACAGTATGTAAAAAACAGAGCAGCCTAGTTTTTTCCTTTTAAATGTCACATGCATACTGACTACGTTTTGCCGTTCTAAACTTTGTAAATTAGAAAACACTTTACTTTCACGCAGTGCTTTTCAGAATTAGTTTTCAGGCATATGGGCCATCTTGAGGACGAGCACCTACCACTGCAGGTCTCCACACAGGAAGCATGAGCCAGCCACTGAGGTGAGAACTTGGTGAGATGAGAGGTACTCCTCCCACAGATCTTATGGGAATCATGATGCATTATTATACTTGCCTTCACTGGTTAAGAGGAGAAACAGAGGAGAGTGGGTACTTAGGGGATCGTGCTGGCTTGTCCACAGTGGAGGATGAAAGACTCAAATTTTGGGTTTTCTGACATATAGGCCCTATTTTAAGTGAGAACAAGATTAGCAGGGTTGGATTACTCATCAGTCTAAGTTTTCTCAACTTTGAAACTACTTTATTTTACTGTTCTTGTCAAGTCAGCATTTCTAACAGGTAAAAAGATATATAAGTATAACATCATTAAATTAATAAATTGAAAGTTTAGGAGCAGGTCCTTGAAGGTCCTGGAACTTGTTAGTGGAGCATTGGGTACTGCTGGATACATAAACTGTAACATCAACTTAAAACAGTGGAGATGTAGTTTTGAAAGTGGATGTCCTGGTCAGAGGACAGGGGACACCTGTAACAGATACAAGTAGTGTCACAGGCATAATGTTAATGGCAGAGTCCAGAGTACAATCTGTCCTTCAGCCTGCATGCTTATAATTCTGCCCACTGCAACCATAATCAGAACACGTTCATATAAAAATGATTATAAGGATAAATGATATGCATAACTCACAATGTGCATGTGATGTCACAAAGCAGGGATGGAGGGAGTATTGGGAAGTAGAGTAAGTTTCATAGCTCTCTGAATTTTGAGCCCTTTGGGGCTTTCTGTTCCATGTTAGGAAGCTTATGGGATTTCTTGTTGCCATTTAGTCTTAGGTGGCTTGTGAGCAAAGAGACTTCATCTGAGAAGGCGAGGCTGGAACGGTCAGCAGTGCCATGTGGGATAGAACGCCTTTAAATGGCTTATCTTTGGCTTTCTCCCTCCATTCGTCTCCATGTCTCTGCATCACTCTGTCCTTTATTCCTGTTCCACCCCCTTTTCTTGTTTGTCTCTGAAACCACTTTAAAGATTTCTGCTGCTTCTGTTTTACCAGAAAAGTGCAAACACACACACAGAAAGACAGACAGACAGAAAGTGCAATGAATGTTTAAATAAACACACATTTTTCTTTTCCCAACTTTTGACACACTATCCTCTGCTTAATCTCCACTGCTCCTGCACACGTGAAGAAGAACAACACACCATACACACACTAAAACACACTTGCTCCCTGCTCCAGAGACCCCAGAGCAAACGCTGTTATCAGCACTTCACAGGAACAGACCAGTGAGTCAGCCTGTCTGCCTCTGTGTGTGTGTGTGTGTGTGTGTGTGTGTGTACTACATCTCAGCAGCCTAAAGACTCAGAGTTTCAGTCAGATGTCCCCAGCTTTCACTGCTGTTAGAGCTGGAAGGACACACTCATACAGCCGGTCTTACTCAGTGGACTGTTTCTCACTTTTACAACAGTATGCTGAAATTATACCTCACACCTCAACACACCATCCACAAGTTGGATTGTCATTTTCATGACGAATCTCCAGTTTATCTGGAGGTGTGATCCCTCCAGGTGACACAGGTCTCCCTGCACTAACACCATTTAGAATGAACAAACATGTTATACCATTGTATGGAAGGTCAGATGGGCAAATCATTACCACTTTGGGAATTCACCAGCAGACCCAGGATCTATGAGAAGGTTCCAACCTGGTAAGCTAAACATAACAACAACAGTCGTCTTAGAGTATATTCAAGACTGAATTATTTTAGATTCCTGTGAGACGGGGGGGTCAGAGCCCTTTGCTGCACTTTGTGAAGGTGCTGCAAGAAGAACAGGCCAAGAATTTGTAAGACCGCCTTAAGACCCAGTACATGACATGCTGCATGTGTAACTGGAGTACTCACATGCACACAGAAAAATGCACACAGAGCAAGTTTTGTCTGTCTGTGCATGCATATTTTAATAATTTAACACTTGAAAACATTTTTTAAACATATAACTGCAGTTTTCATGTCTTAGTCATTCACATCCTGTTGTTTTCATATCATGACCAGCTAGCCAGTGAACTGAGGGGAGTCTCATAATAATCACCCTGTGGTGCTAAGTATTGTTTTTGGGTAGCATAACAGAATGGGTGCATGTGTCAGCACACAACGGGTTGCCAGAACAGAAAAGTGAGAAGAAAAAAAAAAAACAAACAAACCAACAAACAAGGATGAGTCAAGTGTGGGAGGAAGGACAAAACATAGGAGCAATGTCAACAAATTCAGAACAACAGCACTGTTGAGACCCCCACTGTCATTACATTATTTCATTTTTATATTACTTCAAGATGAGTATTCTCTTTATTATATAAGCCTTTTTATTTTACTTTTGATACTACACTGGTGCTGCTCCATGACACTCCACAATAAGGCTCTATGTTGCTTTTATTGCCTGGATATTGAAGTCATGCATGTCATGACTGTTTGACTTTCAACCCCTAAAATAAAAACTGAAAAATCACTGAAAAAAACTGAAACATCAAAACAGTAAAATACCAAAAAAAAACTATCCACATCCACACAGACAAAGAAAAACTGCGAGGAGAGAATAGCACACGAAGTCAGTAACTGATACAAACTTACACCATTCACAGTCAGAGTTTCTGCTGTTAGACTGGAGACAAAGTGTCCAGCTGTGTGCAAAACAAGCCCCTTTGTTCCATCATTCATTCGTATCTTCATAATGACCATTCAAATATCACTCTTTGAGCACTAAATTAATGTTTCAGACACTTCTTAATCTTCATCTCTTCAGTTGCACAACAGTCTGGCATTTGTGACATGTGGTGCATTGTATTGTGGGATTGCTCACAGGAATCAGTGTGCACATCATGGACACTACTGGTTTTGTTCCACTATGGATGTTTTTGAATGCATGATATAATGCAGAATTCTTTACTTTCAGTTCTGACATTCATATAAACTGGCAGCCAGTAAGTATAGTGTGCTGCATGGTAAACAGACAGCCTGGTGTATGGACTAACTCAAGTCAACAAGCAACAAGTGGTAGCTTACAGGGCTGAGAGAGATGAGCTGCAGGTCCTCAAATGGCCACTGGAGGCTCATTACAAAAGTGAATAATCCTTATGTAAAAATGCTCACTTCAGTCATATAAATTAAGACGATTTATTATAAAGGGCACGACTGTTTGATAGCTGACTGCTGTCTCAGATGAAGAGCTGCCCACATGTGACCACAATCACACCCCAGCTCCATTTGCCATTAACCACACCAGGGTCCTTCCTTAGACTATAATGAAGTGTAGCATGCTCAGGTATTCTGAAAATAATGGGATTTTAAAAAATAATTCTGTAGTGATTTGTAGTGGTTAAAAAAAATAGTAAAGTCACTTAATCATAGCAAGAATTAGGTAAGTAACAAAGAGGAGATTGTGGATGGGACTGCTGAAGGACTTGTTCTGCTTTAGAGTGTGTACCTCGTATAACAACCCATTACTTTTTATTACTCTGTTTTGTCCATGGTAATTTGATTTGGGAGGCTGAATGGGTGATATAGTCAGGTCTGTTCTGGTGTGTGTGTGTGTGTGTGTGTGTGTGCTCGCCTTGGGGGGCTGACGGGAGAGCATGTCAGCAAGATAGGAGCAACCAGACATGCAGTGAGAAAGTGAGAGGGAGTGAGGAGCAGAGAGGAGGAGAAGGAGCAATGCTGAAAATCAAATAGACGACTTAAGGAACTAAAAGCAAGAATGCAGCAAAACAGATTACAGAGAAAGAGACAAAGTCGATGGGTGTAGATGAGAAACAGACTGCTGACCTTCCTCCTTGACCCCTGACCTCCTCTATCACTCTCACAGGAAGTGTGCCCCCTCTCCTGACAGGAAATAGACTTACGACCTTTGGATTTATAGCAGTCAGTTGTATCTCTGTCTAATTACAATGTCTGAATTTATAGGAGTCTGTGTTAATTCCCCTTCAGAGAGAAAAACCCCCTCAGGACATCATCGACATTTAAGCTGTGATGAGTATATTCAAAGGCTTGTAATTGTGACGGTTTGATGTGTCATTCATGTATTATAAGCAACTTTTGATATAATATATATTTTAAAGACATGATGTTATGCTGCATGTTATGTATGGAAAGACTGGTATGTAGTGTTAGCAAAAGGCACCAGACTTTCCCTTAACTGGCTAAGATAGCAGGAAGTGGGATGAAGAAAAGATACCCTTGAATGCATTTTTCTTTGTTTATCTTCCTGACTTACAACTATTGACTCACTGCACTTTGTAATTGCAGTCCAGAACTTTCCAGCTAAATCCAGTTAACTTGTTTGTTTCCATTTTACAAATGTTTGCTGGGCTGTTTGCTTCTTTTTTGTTGTTGATTAGAGTGGTCTGAAGAAGAAAAAAGGAAAAAACAGATTGGACAGCATTTTACTGGGGACTTTGTAGAGCTACAAAGAAAACTGTCTGGCAGTAGGGTAAGACGGTGTCCAAGAATAAAGGACAACAGGGACAGAGAGAAAGGGAGCGATGACACATACACATGCTTGCAGTCAGTCAGCTCGGCAGTAAACAGCAAAGTGGGCCGCCTCATACAGACACAACACAATGCTGTTCAATTAGATTTCCACAGCGTTTCCTTCAGACCCAATACAAAGGCGAAAGACCCTTGCTGATTGCAATCAGTCAGAGTGGCAGGTAAATTGGATTACTATTATACATAAAAAAAAACATATTCAATGTGTTTCCTCCCTTTTTTTATTCCTTTGTTTGCTCATTTTTCATAATTTTATCATCCTGTTGGCTGTCAAAGGGTAAATATATGTATATTAAATATTACACTCAATTCATAGTAATGATATTTCTGTGACTTTCTTGACTTCTGGAGAGTTGTGCAGTTGTTTTAGCTGCGAGATTTGATTATCAAAGTGCATATTGTTCTTTCGAAGCAGACTATGTGACTTTGTTATTTCCTGAATGCACTTAAACTAAGTTACAGTGTTTGTGCTTTAAAAGCAAAGCCCACACAATCATTTAAAGAGGCCTGTCCTTTTTTTCTTTTTTCTTTGCCTGCAACCGTTTATGAATCTGTGGAAGAAAGGAGATATGTTAGCAGTGACATGTTCGGGTTACCCGTGTTCACTGGAGACCTCATCTCGCCCGTTGCTATGGATACCATACAAAGCTTTAACCACTATAATATCAGTTAATTACATATTCAGGTTATCTCCACTTGATGCAGATGGCGTCTCTCCAGCATTTCTTAATGTTTGCCGTAATGACAAGCAGGTGGAATCACTGTAACAGAATTATTTCATGTTTGCTGCATGCAGTCACATTCTTTTTTTGTGGTGGCAAAATCCATTTGAGCTTTTTATACCTGTAGTATTTGCGTACATATACTTCCAGAGAGACAAGGGTGATGTAAATTACAAAAAGGCAGCAGTTTATCTTCAGGCTTCTCTTCATTTTTGTTATTGTGAGCAAATCTACTGAAAGGACCAAAAATATACAGAAAACACAAAGCCACATATTAATGTTGTCCAAAAAATAATTACCATTATGTTCATAGCCTGAACGAGGTGGTTGCTGTGTATGTAATGTATAAGTGATTTGGATGAACTGGCACTATTAAAGTCAAAACAACTACGTTTGTCTGGCATGTGAAGGAAACTAAGACCATGTCTGACAATGACCTCTATACACAATACTGCCTGAAGACTGAAACACATTTCCTAACCAGTTAGGTTTTTAAATCTTTCTTTTACCTGATTATGTGGGGAGGAGTAAAAGAACGTGTTGGTGCTACATAAAACTCAGCTGAGGCAAATCTACCTGTGACTGAAACATAGTGTTATTTTGTTTGTGTTGCTGTTGTTGTTAATAAAGACTCCCTCAACATATGTTGTCAAACATATTAAGAGTCATGCAGAAATACTTTGTATTTCTTTCAGGAATCTGAAACATGAAACACTACGCCTTGACATCCACATAAACGCTAGATCCACATGAAATCAAATATTTAGCTTAATTTAAATACCTTTTTATTGCCTAGTTTGTGGTCTCTAACGTCTCTACCTCCCGCTCTTTAACAGAGCTGTAAACTCTGGCCTAACAATATGTATTTAACCTTGAGAAACCCATTTCTCATTTCCACAATCAGTCTCCCTTCACTGGAGAGAGGGAGCTGTTTGTATGGGGAGATAATGAGTGACTCTTCTGAAAACCTACCCCCATGATTTATGATGTAACTGTCAAGTCAGCCCGTTAGTGGTGACTGACAGCACACAAAGATAGTGTTGCAACACTAGGTATTTGGGTCACTGGTGTTTGATAAGAAGCATGAGGTGCTTTTTTGTGTGTGTGATATCAGGTTTTCTGCACCTGTGTCTTATATGAATACAACAAAATGATGAAAAGTGGAAACAAATGCAGCTATATATATATATATATATATATATATATATATATATATATATATATATATATATATATATATATAGCTGCATTTGTTTCCACTTTTCATCATTCATCAAACGTATGAACGGAAAAGAAGAAACATCATTAAGAAAACAGACATAAGACATTTAATTCTACTTTTCCATAATATATATATATATATATATATATATATGTATGGAAACAAATGCAGCTATATATATATATATATATATATATATATATATATATATATATATATATATATATATATATATATATATATATATATATATAGCTGCATTTGTTTCCATACATATATATATATATATATATATATATATTATGGAAAAGTAGAATTAAATGTCTTATGTCTGTTTTCTTAATGATGTTTCTTCTTTTCCGTTCATACGTTTTTATTTTTTTTGGTTAAATAATAGAGGTAGATTGAATCAGAATGTTCCACTAAATTAAAATCTCTCACACTCTTTCTGAGCTGAGCTGAAAGTTCATGGCAACAAAAGTTTATTCAAACACACTGAGTCAGAACAGGTCATGAAGTCATGACTGCATAACTGCCTCATTCCTACTTGCTTTTCTTTTGATACATTTCAACATGACAGGTTAATTTTTCCTGAGTCTAAAGGTGTGATTAATGCCACTGTGCCACAATATGCACTGACAGACCACCACCTGTGATAAATACACCTCCACCTTTAAGCCAGTCTGGACCACAATAAGGAATAAATACCATGAACACATGAATATATTAAAAGAGATTTACACAGAATAAATAGACAGGGCCGAGGCAGGAAGTGAGAGAAGTATTCATGCGTGTGAGAGAGAGAAAAATATGACAACTACAAGGAAAGAGGGAGAAATACTGCAATAAGGGATGGAGGAGAAGTGGACAGAATGATGGGTAAGGAAAAAAAACTGATAGGGAGGGAAGGGCAGGAAGTCCCTACTGAGACGGACATGTCACACACCAGTGAGCTTGACACACAGAGAGGGAATATCACATTTCTCTCCTTTCCACTCCCTTTTTATAATATGTATTCCTCCCTTTCTATCTTAGTCATCTTTTCCATTCTCTTTTTCAGCTGAGAGCATCGTACAGTAACTGGCACTCAAAGAAGTCTCTCTGAGTCCTTCTGAATAGTGTTTCTCCACCTTTGAAAAGCTGCTGTTCAATAATGCATGACTTTATGCATAAGTTACCTCTTGACTTCCCCGTGCGCACTCCAACTCTTATTCCTCCATGCACATTCGACAGTATTGTTTATTGTTATGCTTCATGCTAAAATTGGCCCTTGCGTTCGCCCACACATGTGTGCTCGTAACTTGTGCACACACAGATGCACACACATGCATGCATGAGCATTTTGGCTCAGGCTGGGAATTACCTGTTTACCTAATTAACAGCACTTGGCTGGAGGCTAAAGATATGCAAACCAGGAAGGGAAAAATAAACAGCGCAAAAATAAAATATTTCTTGTCCAACCTCCTCTAGAGGAAAAGCATTTTCCCCGTGACTGCAGAAGCAAAGGAGAGGGGAGGAGAAAAGGTTAGTCAATTTTAAGCATTTTGTTTAAAACACTGATCCTATTCCATATGCCTTTATTCACAGATATTCTTTACATGGTAGAAGATTAAAAAATAACACCATCGCCTAGTCTTGGCTTTGATATTCCTTACTCTTTTTGTTGCTCTGAAGCCACACGAGGTAGTGTAGCATCTCTTCTGACAGGCTGTGTTTTTCTCCCTCAATATCTGAGGAACCAGGTCTTTCTTTTTATTATTTTATTTTTGCTTCATGTTTTTAGATCACACACCAGGATGTCTGGTTCCCTTTTTTTGAAAGGAATTAGGAGGCTTTATTCTTTATAAAACGCAGTAAGGTTGTGTAATATTAGATGGAGGAATGTGGTCAGACAGTGTGTGTGTGTGTGTGTGTGTGTGCATGGAAATTATATAGCTCCCTATATCAGTCTCTCCTTCCTGTGAAACCAGTACCACCCCTGAGACTGATAACTTTCCTGTTTATACTGCTCTAATCAGTGTCCGGGTGTAAGTGTGTGTGGTCTGGGTATTACCTATGTTGTGAGGACCTAAATCTGGTTACTTACTCACATTATGTCTTCCTTATGGGCACAAAAATCAAGTCCCCATAGCATAAATCATACGATTTGAAGGTGGAGACCTGTTTCTGCATTTCTATATGTGTCATAGAGCGGGAGAGACAGAGCAGGCGTGCTCAGTCAAACTGGAGTCTGCACAGTCTACTCACTTTTATCTGTTTTTGATTAACATTGAGGGGATATTACCCAGACCCAGGAAACTCCCAAATTACACACCATCTTGCACATACACAGAGGCCCCCAAACACACACACACACTCTAAAAGAAGTCTATACAAAAGCGCACTCGAGCGAATCCCCCCGCGTCCACCCACACTGCTGCAGACACCCCAAGTGAAATGTATTGATGAAAAGACCATGAAACTGGCTTAACAAGACTAATTCACGCATACATACCAAACTCTTTCACACAACACGAAGAGCCTTTTTACTCTCTAATACAATAGAAAAGAATGAAACATGACCATATGTGCTTCTGAAACAAAAGAGGCCAGCTGAGGTTTTTGTTTCAGCGCTGTTACAGATGCCACTAATACTATGCCGCCCCATTACACACACATACAAGGCCATGTGCGCAGATACAAACATAGACTTCAACACAAACAAATGCAAGCATTTGTAGTAACACTATCAAATCCGTACGCACAGCCACACCCACATATTCACAAATGTCACACTGAAGAATTAGCACAGGGTCAACGGTTGGACATTTGTTTGTAAAGGCATTTAACTAAACAAAGCAAACTAATGGAGGTCATCTGTTTTACGCACAGTTTGAAAATTAACTCAATCTGGACGGCATATGTGATGTAAAGGTCAAATAGTAAATTGCATCCCATTTTACAGCTACAAACGACTACAAAGAGTGACCCTTTGTGTGAGTGTTTACTAAAGTGTAGATCTTAGTCACTTAGTTCTTAGTCACTGTGTAATCTTTTGTGTAAATGTTGGTAAAGGGAGAGAAAGAAGGCAAATTAAGTAATAGTGTTTAGCCTGCCATGGTGCCTAATGGCTATGGCCTCTTGTTTTACTGGACTGCATGTGAAATAACATGCCAAAAATGGAAATACAAAATCAGTAGAGGACATTTGTTCCAGCATGTTCAAGACAAGAGTTAAGATATGCATCAGACTTTAAGCCCCTAAACAGATGGATTAAATAGTAGTAGTAAAGATTTCTTTACTCTATAAAAGTTTTAATATTTGTGTTTAAACAAGCCAAAATCAAAGCTTAAAAATACTCTGAGGTGGAGTTCCTGGAAACACGCAGTAAGCACAAAAACTCCACAACCGTCATCACAATTTGATTAAAATATTACTCAGCTCTGCAAAGGAATATGTGACCCATTTCCAAACAGAGCTTTGGCCATTTTAAATGAGAAACCTCAGGCCAAAATCACTGTGTTCTCCTGTTTCTTGGGTTATCGGCACTTCAAATCAGCTTCATAAGTATGCGTGTCCTCAATGAAAGCTTCTGAAAAAGGTAACATACACATAAATATCCGTGGTTCCGACTTCCATCTTCACGCAGGTCTTACATAGTGTTCATTGAAGCAGTCCTGCGACTAAGAAAAATAACTAAACGTCACAGGAGTGGATCCTCACAGCCACTGATGCTTAGTGGTCAGCCAGTGCTTTGAGTAGTGCTGAAACCCTCGTGTTATGGTACAGAGGTCGAAGGGGACACAAGTTCTTCACAGACTTCACAGAGTGGTCCATGACAGGTGAGCTCCGAGGAATCCCCCCACTGTGGCTCAGACTGTTCACGCTTTCCTAAACCGGTTTCTGCTCTTCATGTATATGTGATGTGTTTTATGCCCGTTCAACCCCCCAAACCTCCTACTGATTACTGACAGCACTGGGTTGACAGAGAGGTCCCCCTGCTGCTGTGCAGTACTGCAGGTAGGCTTTTACAGGTTGTCATTTTCTCCAATTATTTTCTTAGATGGGCCAGAGATCCCAGATTCACACTTCCACAGGATAGTGAGGCCTCAGGTTGTCGTAGAGACACAGGTCCTCTGTAACTTGCAGAAGAGTCCACTATAATAACCTTCTTATTCTCTTCAGAAAGTTAGGCAGTTATTCAAAATGAAGCAGCCAAAGTTTCAACATTAACAAAGACAAATGGCTTTCTGCAGTGATACTGAAATCTTCTTCTTACATTTCAATGGAAACCGAACTGACTTATTTAGCTTGTGTACAAATCTTTGAATTGATTTCCTTCTCAGGTTGGCAGAGCTAAGATGCTATAAACCAAACAAACTTTCCAGGTCATCTGGCTTTGACCTCTGCTGTCTCTGTGGCCAATTCAAAGTCTGGTCAAGCTGCCTTTAGTTTTTGCAACTGGAATATCCAATGCTTCCCCAAGGTTTAAAGATGTGCTCGGATTTTCTTCTTTTTCTTCTGAAAGCAGCAATAAGACTTGCCTTTGGAGTGACACTATTGGTATTCTGTAATTGAAGAGTTGTGCCCAGGTTCTTAGGGTGTTTATTGTGAGTGGGAGTCAAGAGTCAATCAGATAATATAACATTTTTCTATGCACAGTGCATTAATATATTTCTAGAAAAAAAACACACAAGAACCCTGCCACGTCACAAGAGACACAAGGCATTTAGCCCATCATTGGACAGTCTCCACCATTGTGCTAGTTATTAAGCCATTTAGGGTTTGATGGCTCTTGAGAATGTAAGTGTGCCAGGAATCTTTTAGGCAACAGCTCAAACAAGAGTGTTTATTTCAAGGGACAATGCTGACTGAACAGAGGAAATGTAGAAGAGACCAGACATAATCCCAAAAACTACATATCAGCATCTGTTCCTCACCAGCATTAAAAACAACCTAATAAATCACCTGTGACAAACTGTAGCTGTATGGACACTGCAACCCCAAGCAGCACCAAGCCAAGGACTGTAACCTTCAGCACTTTGTGACTCTGCAGATACTACATTATAATGTGGAATACAGTTACATACTGATGAAACGTACATCACAATGAAAACAAACACTTCATGCACACACACACAAACAGAAATGTATCTGAAACAAACTGGTGTCCAGGCTAAAAGTGATCATCAGGACTTTCACCAGCTTTTACACGGAGGTAAATATGATATTTGAAACCACATAGAGTGGAACAAAAAGCGAAGTTCCCGCTGAGTCAAAACCACCTTCAATCCTTCAATCCTTTCGTTTCCATCTGTGTCAAACATTTTCACTTCATGTCAAGGCTGGTCTGTCTCATCACGCTCCACAAGAGATGGAGCAGAAAACATATATTTATTCTATTAGATATTTTTTTTCTTCAGCCATTGCATAGAGGAACCCTAACCTACACAAAAGGTCCTAGCTCGTCACATGATTCATACATTTCTTGTCTTTACTGTTTGTCATTCTTTTGTGAATGTAATGTCTGACCCGATAAATCCAAACCTCCAGGAGAGAGAAAGAGACCTTCTTTGTTGAAGGTGTTTTAGCTGTAAATATTTCAGGAAGTTTTCATTCTTATGTTTTTTTTTGTAACTTTATAATGTAAATTTTCTATAAGCATTCCATGCCCACTTCTGCATAATGGCCCATAGACACTATTATTTGCAATTATGTGTCTTGATGTCACAGAACTTAAATCAAAGGACTAAAAGGACCTTGACACTCAACATCTTTACAGACTCTATATTCTCTGTATCCAGGCAACAGATCCATGCAACTGAGCTGCTTCATCTTAGACATATACTAAACTACATATGATACTGCTACTGTTACTGTATTTAAACATGTATTCATATTGAGGCCAATACATTCCCTCAGTTAGAATCCACAAACTCAGAAGTGGTCTGTTCTTGTTGACTCATTAATGATTCATGGAACTTGTTCATAAAGCTGCAACAAAAACAGTGTGAAGTAGGCTGTTAAAGAAGCAATCAGATGTTAATATATTTCTAAAGAGCTCTATGATCACAAAAGCCTCTATTCAGTCAAAAAGAGCCTTGTTTTAGAAATGAAGCTTGGTCTCTTTTCCTCTCTCACTTGAGCATACACAGAGTTAGCAGCACCTTTCAAAACAACTCATCGTAATAACAATACACAAAAAAGGCAAAAAAGCTCAGGGGTCTCTGAACAGTTTGTACAGTCTTCAATAGTGTTTTACTTTTTTTAAACTGGCAGCTTATTTTTTACAAACATTGAGCATAAACATTGAATTAGAAAGCTGTTTTTAGGCTATTCCCATTCCCATCTAGCTGTTATTTCTCTCCTGCATATGTATAACAGCAGATCTATACTAGGTATATGAATGTTCACAGTATTTAATGTATTGCAGCATGTGTGTGTTTACATCTGTAAGGTCTTCTTCCTTCTGGCATCTTGGCTGTGTGAAGGTTAGCCGGGCCTAAGAGACACGAACCTGATAACAGTGTAGGCTAAAGCAAAAGACGACCTGACTCTGCCTACTCAGCTGTAACAGTTGGCGATCCATCTGTGTTTCTTGAGTTCAGAAAGAGGGGGTGGAGGATGAAGAGGCTAATGAAAAGAAAGAAGAGGGAAATCAGACAAAAGAGGCATGAAGGATAGTGGAGGAGGATGTGAAATTGTAAGAGGTAAGATGGGTTACAGCATGATATCTTTAAGTTCTGTGTTGCTAAATTTTAAAGTTTTCACAACACATTACTCCGTAGAAAGAAGTATTAAAAAATAATGTGGAAAAGTGCTTTATATGCAAGTGCTTTAAGCTGACAAAGGAAGCTTGTGCAGAAGTGTTCAACATTGCAGTTCACCCCATAGCCTCTAGGGACTGGCTTAAAAAGACAATCAATCCCCATAGGGTCCTATGTAAAAAAGGCCAACTTTACAGCAGACATAAACATAAACAAAACATGTTTTTTGTCTCAATGAGTTTTATGTGGGAATTCCTCACCTGTTTGTATTATATTAGGGTTTAAAATTATTGATAATTATGAGCGTGACAGCTTTGAGTGACAGGCAGGTGCCGACTCACAGCATAAGCTGTGTTCTTCATGACTGCCTGCCCAGCACAGCTCAACTCACACCTGTATTAGAAGTTTAAGCAGTTAAGCCTCCAACAGAGTGTCAAAATGGTGCTTCAGAGACCTAAGGGTGATGTCACAGAAGCCACATCCATAGTTATATATGTGTATGATTATGTACTGTCAAAAACTGTATAACTGCAACATGTTTTCACTTGCTGACTACACTTAGAGAGTACTCTTCTGTTAAGTATAGCCGAAACAGGGGGCATAATCAGGAAGAAGAAGCTTGGAAAATTAAAACAACAAAAAAACTGTTGTAAGACAGGAGGGAAAAAGAAGTTAATTTAACTTCAAACCAGCAAAGCATATCCAACCGTGAAAGAAGTGGTGTAGGAAGAAATAAAATTGTTGACACGGAGACCAAAAGTCAAGTCTCGACACTGAGTCAAAACCAGATATTGACAGCTCTGACTGACTGAAGTGTTAATCATTGACTTTACAAGGACACTTGCCAGTCCAGGGCAAGACACATAAATCAATAGTGCTAACTTACTGCATTAAATTGGTATTCCAAAAATACAACATGACTGAATAGAAGGTCAAGCTAGATATAAAATGAAAAAAAAAGATCATCAAAATGACACCTACTTAAAAAGGCATACAAACATGAAGTCGGCCAATGTTCTGACAGAACATGCTGAGTATGTCAACACACAGATGGATGTCCAGCAGATCAGACCTCCAAATATTCTGGCTGAGTGCTCAGCTCATCCTGCGCTGACAGGTGACTGCTCTATGTCAAATCAGACAACCCAATTAAATACTCCTCTAACCACTGTGCTGCTGTGTGCTTGCACACAAGACGTTCCACCCACCGCTCACTGTCCTTGTTAACTGTCTGTCTGTCGCTAATAGCAGTGAATGCTTATTTAAATGAGCCTCTCTGGAACCAGATTGTGATCTCTGCACTCTGAGACGACTATAATGGTCCTTGTTAATCATGTCTTCAAATGTGAAGAAGTTGTTTCAGTGTTAATGTATAGAACATTGTGTAGAAACTAAGCACTTAGGAGTTTAAAAAGTGAAACAGCTAAAAACTGTATAGTCCCCATAGACCTCCATATAGTGTCTTGAGTTAAACAGTCAAATCCATCCATTTGACATGAATTCTAGCTCTGGCAAATGTAAAATGCCAACAGGTGTCTGGCTATGTCTATTTCTTACATGGTCTATGATAGGACTCTAAAGTGTGGTATTCCTGTCCATAGAAATGACTGCTTTCCTTAAGTAATGAAAGCATCATGCCCAACAGTGTATTACAATTTCCACAACCAGCTTGCCCAAGTATTACATCATATGAGTGACAAAAACAAATTACAATTTTAGAACAAAGATGTTGTCACACTTAGAAATATTTTTTTTAGGATATCCTTTTTCATGTAATTTAATCTGAGACTGAATTCATCTATGTTAAGTTTGAGTGTGTGAACAATGTCAACCTTCCATTTCCAGTGTAAATAGTTTACCCGATTGCACCAGCCCTCATTGCCCCCAAACCCCATCAGACAGTAATCATGAAGGGAATACTAATTCATCAGACATCAAAGAGAATGAGAGACGAGAGAGGGTGGAGGGAAAGAGGTACACTAACAGGTTAGTGTAGAGTGAAGGGAAGGGAAAACAATTAAGGATGCAAGAGGGAGCATGAGATACAGTATCTCAGACCCAAACAAACTGTGAATCAAAGAGAGTTGCACAAAATAATTAGGCTGATTAATGAGCACCCACCCCTGTCATCATAAAAATACATGCAAACAATCTTACAGTTCATAGATATGACGTCATCCATTGTTGAATGTGAGCAGGTGAGCAGCAACCTGACTTTAAAGTTCACTTTATTCTCAAGTCACAGAAATAAAAACATCCTCTGTTCCAACAACATGTTGACAGGGGCTTATTTTATTCTTACCATCCAGTGCTTCTGGGCTTCAAGCAAGACTTGTGTAAAATGCTGACCTGTGCTGTCATCCAGTCAATCACACAATATGATGTAACCCTGTCTGTGCAACCAAAAGGCTTAAATATAAACAATGCATCTCTGTCCACTGCAGGCAGGGCTATGGCTGGTTAACTTTCTCTCTCT
Organism: Parambassis ranga; assembly: GCF_900634625.1. Taxonomy (NCBI): domain Eukaryota; kingdom Metazoa; phylum Chordata; class Actinopteri; family Ambassidae; genus Parambassis; species Parambassis ranga. Next base: position 13,472,649 of record NC_041030.1, on the reverse strand, counting down.
CTCTCTATCTCTCTCTCTCTCTCTCTCGTATTCTGATTGATAGAAAATCACATTCCAACTGTCACAAGGCATCTCATTATTGGTGATAATTAGTAGCACACTGCATGCAAAACAGATGCCCTCACTACCTCCTACACATATTGGTATTTCAGCCTGTTGCACATTGGCTCCTACTATCGTGAGCAAGTAGCTGACTAAAAATAGCAAAGAAATGACAAGTGGATGCTGTCAATGGCAAATTGTTAGAGACACCTTGTCTATCCATATTTGTTTTTTTCTAAATGCAATACAGGATTCAAGATGTGTGAGAAAATATGTGTGACCAAATGTAACAGAGAGCAACAATGTCCAACTTCTGTGAAGAAACCAGACACTGAGATTAGAGATCCCAAATCCATGTCTGGGAGACATTAGCTGTGGTTTTGTATTCAGTGCAGGTGGCTAGTCAATAAGCTATACTTTTTAATTTCTGTTTTTCAATGTAAGACTCACTGACATTGATTTTGGCAGGGTTGTCCAGAGTTCCATGGCCTCAGCAGCCATTTTCCCTTCGCATGTGTCATCTACATATGACTGAAGTCACTGATGCATATCTGTCAACTGTGTATTTCCCCAGAAAGCTCTCGATGGGAATGCCTGTGGAGAATAGAATGAATATAGCTGTCAACTGGTCCCAGTGGAACATCTTCAAGCATCATCCCTCCACTGTCAATCTCTCTGCTAGAAACTATACAGGAAAAAATAAATTCTTATTTTTTTAATCAGAAAGCAGGTTCAGACAGCTTTTGTCAGCCACAGTGGACTACGGCATCCTTGCCATGTTACGAGGATGAAGTTAATGACTGTTTCCCTCCGTCTGTTCTTTTATGAGATGAGAAGAAGATAAGGAACAATAACAGCGTGTATAGGTGCAAACATACTCTCCAACTGTCACACAAACCTGCCACAATCTTATCTATCTCGCTCTCTACCTGCATAAGTTAGGATATTATGTTAGCTTATTATTTCTCCCCAGTGTTGTTCTTCCCATGTTTTGTGGACTCCTTCGCTCCTGTGTTTTAAATTGGAACATCTGAATAATGAGGAAATCAAAAGTCCTTTGAACAACGGTAAAATTTAGACAGGAGTTGCTCGAACAAGGAAAACGCAGGAGAATGAAAAAACTGCTGAAAAAAAATTATGTATTGCATTATTATAAATAAATGAGAAATGCATTTCCATCCTGGAGCATTTTTTTTTCTTTCTGATGGGAGTGACTGGTAAATAATTAGATCTAGGTTAGTTGAACGGACTTAAGATCAGATGTTGTTAGAAATTTTTACTTTGAAAATATATGCTTTTTTAAAATGATACAAGCTCTTCACAGAACTAAAAGGCACTCCTGGGAATTATGAAAGATGTTTTGAGACACTTCAAAATGTTGAGGCTGTGATTTTTGTTTCTTTATTCGTGTTCTTCTGGAGCTCGGTGCATGTTTCATTTGACACCACACTGTGCGACTCCTTGGAGAGCACTGAATGTATTGATATCACTTGTACAGACTCAAACTTAAATCCTAACTCACTTATCTGTTAGGACTCTTAATTAAAACATTCAGGGTTATCCCTCAGGGTTCAGTACTTGGCCCACATTTATAGTCTATGTTCTATGTCTAGTGAAACACAGTAACACAAGCCGTTTATCACTGGATACAAAACATAAGGTTCAGCTGGCTGAGATTCGAAAGGAAATGGTTAACCCTTGAAAGCCAGTAAAGCTCCTCTGTGTTACCCTTCTAAATGTTCAGCACTCTATACAAAAATATTCTTATATTTAATGTATACCAAAATATTCAAAATGAAGGTTTAATTATTCTGTTTAATTGCTTTAAACTGCAGGGACATGTCCACAGTCCAAGCTATGTGCTTGCTGCCAAGCCTTGAGTCCAGACCAGGCTAACAGCTGGCTTATAATCATTTTCCTTGTTAGCTCTTTAGCATTGGCAGTCAAAGTGGCTTTTATGCAAAGTTGCATGTAATGAACAATGACTGAAAGATGATAAGTTCAGTTACGTGTCTTTGTTTTAAAAAGTCTGTCGTTTTCAAGGTGTGTCTTAGGGTGAGCGTTTGTGTAGACAACCATCTGGCCGGTTATTGTTGGTGCCCTTTGGTGTGTACATGCAAAGCTAAATGTAGCACCAGCCTGAGACATTTGTCTCCCCCTTCTGTCAGTTAGGGTAATTACTAAGTATGTGTGTGTACTAGGGGTGGAACGGTTCACTAAATCCACGGTTCGGTTCGTATCACGGTTCTGAGGTCACGGTTTTCGGTTCGGTTCGGTTTACATCGTTGAGGTTTTTTAACACTGTGGAAATACCAGATGAGCATAAAATACATAGCCTATTTATCCAACATTAAACATATTTAAGAATCAGTTGAGTGTTTCCCCATCATGATATCAGGTCAAGTCATTATATTTCTTTTTAATTTCTATATAGCACCAGATCATAACAGAAGCCATTTAAGAAAACCTTTCCTATAGAACAGGTCTACACCTTGTTCCTTTATTAAACAAACTAAACAGCTCATGTTATTTATCTTATTTGCACAGCAGCATGTCATTTCTGTCTGCGCACAGAGGCCCGATGTGCCTACACAGACACATTCACAGACACACACTGTCAGAGAACGTGTTGCTTTGTCCGTTGCTCATGACATGCTAGTTGGATAGCCTGAACTCTATGACTACGCTAGGTTAAGCTAACAGTACTGATGTCCGTGGTTTTCTTTTTATTTTTGCCATTGAAATATGCTATTTACATCCCGCTCTGTAAGCACTGACGGGACCTTCAGCAGCTTTGCGCATGATTGGACGCAGAGTGCTGTGGGTCTCTGCTCTGCCTGCAGCTGAACCTGCTGCGTGAAGCTACAGTGAGAGTAACCGGCTGTGAGTGCATTGAGGCAGGGGAGGAGCTCACGGCCGCTGCTTGTCGAGGACAGTAGCCTGACTGCAAAATGATTTCACGTCAGTTTTCAAACGTCACCAGAGAGAGCCACTAGATGCTTTTGATTAAAAAAAAGTTTTCTCCCAGTATTACTTGATGTGCATGTCCAGAACCGAACAGAACATGTGCCCCGAACCGAAACACGTGTACCGAACGGTTCTGATTTTTTTCCTGAACCGTCCCACCCCTAGTGTGTACGTGTGTGTGACATATGATATGCCCACAGGTGAACCTGCCTATGGCTGGCATAACACGGCTCAGCCCTTTGAGAGAAGCAGAGAGAGAAGTGTGATGAGTGTACTTTGATTATGCACCTGTCTACATCCCAAGGTATAAGTTTATTGTAATATGTGAGTGATTACAGAAAGCTTTGTTGTAGCGCTAGTTGCAAGTTTGCTAACATGGATTACCATGGATGCGGGTTGCCTTCAGGGAGAGCAATGAAAGTAGATATATGTGCTGTATAAGCTTAGAATATTTCTACAAAAACCACCCAGTTAGCATAAGCATGTGGGACTCCTGTTTAATGCATTCTATATACTGGAAACATGTTTATAAAATGACTCAGATTTGCTGTGAGCTACATTCTAACCTCTTCAAAATCAAAACACACCTATTTACCTTTAGTGAGAGGACATATCAAGATGTGTATGCCATATATAATCACAGCTGGCATGAAAACAGTTCAAACCACTTGCTATGGAAGCTGTGAAACTACAAAGCTGTGGCGTCTTTCTGAAACCGCACATGATTAGTTCTTTTTGATCTCCCCGTTGGTCTGTGGATGAACACCAGCTCCTGTTTCTCCATCCTTTTATTTCAGCTCTCCCCTCTCACCCCTCGTCCCCGTGGAGCTGTGCTCAGGATTGTAGTGTTTGCCAGGAAGATTTGATAAGCACCATACGCCAACATGTCTCCTCTTTAGTATTAATGAGATCAATCACGGGCATCGCTATTATGCTGTCTTTCCTGCCTGTCCGCAGGCTCCAGAAACAAACAGAGACAGTCTGAGGAGATACAAGATGTGGACCAGTGTAGGTGTAAGGTAGACTTTCTCAGGGTGTGCTGTAAAAGTGTTGGCTTGGAAAATAGTATATCTCCAAGTGATATACACAAACAACTATGTATTTATGTGTGTGAGTGGGTGACAGAGAATAGGACCATGGGTGAGTATCTATTGTGTCTCATTTGTGAGTTTGTGTGTCAGTAAATATGTGCGTGTGTGTGTGTTTGTGATGCAGCAGATTGCAGAGGGCGGGGGAGAGTGGGTTTTGCCTGCACACTAACAGATGGCAGGAGAAAGGGGCTTTAAATTTCTTTTCTCGCTTCTTAAAGAGCAACCAGTTACGAGCATGCGTGCACGCATGTGCGTCTACAAGCCTTCATTTTGTGTGTGTGTGGGTATCAAGCGGGACCGTTTCATTCTCAAGAGCGTTCACTATAACTAAATTTATACAGCGTAAGCAAGCCTGCTCTTCATCTGAAGTACACACTCGCACAAAGATGCAGACACACAAACACAAGCACACAAACACACATGGACAAACAAACACTTAAGCAGGTGTTCCTACCGCTTCATCAGTGTTCTCTCCTAAGAGGAGAGAAAAAGGAAAAGAGCTTGGAAATAACACTTTTCTCTGCTATGATTTTCAACACGTCAGAGTGGGAAAAGGAAAAGAGGTGAGAGGGCACCATAGGGTGGGGGACAGAGAGTAAGAAATGTCTCAAGGGAGTGTAACGACAAAAATACTGATGATGGTGAAAGTGGAGGGGTGTTAACACAGTTTCTATTGAATAACATTATGAAAAGACAGGCTTGTGAAATATTAAGTCTTCAAGTTATCATCATCATCCTTAACTTTATTAGCTAACTATTCCCAGAGTGTACAATCACACTGTATCAATCACTTTGTATCATAAAATAGGAGTCCATCAATCTCAAGTCTAGCCTACTCTCAATCCTATATATCCTATATCCTAAAGAGCTATTTTTAAAGTATATTTGTGTAATATTAGCTTCTAGTAATTAGGTTAACATCCCAGAGACTGTATATAAAATGGATGACATAACAAAAGTGAGGCCAAAACATCAGGATTGCCTGCTGGTGGCCGGCTGTAGGTCATAAAGCCCGCCACCTTCCACATGTTAGTGGATGGAACACAGACCCAACTACAAACTAAAACACATTTTTACCATGAGATGGTTATGGATTGTTAGCTAGCTCCTACCTGAGATATCACTAATGATTTTTGATCATTGTTCTATTTATTTAGTTGTAGGCTAAAAAAAAATAATGAGGAAGTAGCATCATGGTCAGCAGCCAGTGGAACGGCCAAGCTATTCAAAAAGTTGAGGGAGGGGTGTGCTCATTACATAGAGTTTAGGTGGAAAAGCTGTTATGTGGCTTCACCTATCAAACTCTACTGCACAGGGTCTGGTTCCACAATGTTTTTTGTTTTTTCCCAAGATGCCATTTGGATTTACTTTTCTGTGACCGGTGGAGGCAGAGGAATCAGAAACACAAATACTTTATTGATCCCCAGAGGGAAGTTGCTTAAATGTCATCCATCCAACCATAAACTGCTGAAGCTCTTGGTAAGAGACCATTACCAGATGGTGAAATCCAACACACAAAACTTCTCTGTGCAGGAAAGTGTGCGAGGTTGTCTTTGTTTATAGACAGACATACTGTAGGTAGGACATTGCACTGAGAAATATACATGGTTGGAGGCCCGATAACTGATTGTGTAGCATATTCAGCAGGTTATATGAGTGATGGGTTTGGAGCTGATTTTAATTCTGTAGCGGACACAAAAACTATAAGATCCACCTGCCAAAGAAATAAAGCATTTTCTATACCAAATGCACATATGCTCTTTAAAGGACTAAGCTAACAAAGCTGAGAAAAATGCAGAGCTTTCCCTGTTTATGAATGTTTAAGATGAATTTATTGGTAAAAACCTTAACTTTAATACTCAACACAGAACAGGTTTTGTACATTTTGATTTCTGTCTGATCTGCCATCTATCTTCAAACATAAAGGGATCACATACTGCTACATAAAGCAAAGCAGTCATTTGTTTGTGCTTTGAGAAAATCTTACAGTAGCTTTACTAATAATACTTTTGTTTAAATTTATGGACAGGCGGCTACACAGATTTTCATCACATCAGGTTAGAACTGGAAATGTATGACATCTTCTATCCCTATGGACAGATATCCACTGTGACAAATATAGAAAACAACATATAGAGCAAGCGTCATCCTTCATAAATTCACGCTTTCTTTGGGAGGAAATATTTCACACATAAATGCATGCAGATAGTGCTTCCTGTCCCGAGGGCTCATCGTGCATCATGTATTTATGGTCTTGTTCTCCGCATGTATTTTTTTTTTAAACTTAGGCTACTAGAATTTTGCTGTAAATATAAACAAACCATCGTGTGACACATTTTCAAAGAAGTGCTGTTTTCTCAAATGACCAAATTGCCTCATTTCTTGCTGCATTTTAATTGGAAAGCTGCAATAAAATAAGCTGTCTTCATTTAGCTGCAATACCGTACGGTTTTAAGAAAGAAAGATGATTTAGGCTAAAGTAATCATTCCTTTAAGCTCTGTTTTGTGTGGCTGATTTAATCTGATAAATTAAATATGAAGCACTTAAAGAGCAGTTACAACAAGCATTAGGAAAGAACAATGAGTATTTAATCATTCATTTAGCTAATGAAATAAACTCATCAGGGTTTTGATGATTTGCTGATCATCTATGTACCTGTAAACATGCATCCTTGTTTTCACACCACTGCAGGCTTTGAAATGGTGGTAGATGTGGTGCAATATTTATGAGACAAGCAAGATTTGAATCAGCATCTCCTTTTACATGTGCATGATCTCCTCCTGCCCTCATATTCCCCCTGCTTTTGGATCTGTAGAGCTTTTCTTTCATTAAAGACTCAGTCCATGTGGATGAGAAGCATAGGTCCTCAAATGGCTTCTGTTGCATGGACTTGCATGGAATCTCTGATGTGCCTATCCATTAATGCGACTTCATAGCATTCAGACTTCTGCTATGTTGAAAGTGACATTAAAATGTCTACAGTAGAGAGTTCATTGAGAAGATGTAGCCTACATCTTAAAATGTCATCAGATTAATGCAGAGGGGTCTGTATGGAGATGGAGAAGGTTAGCAAGTAGTGTTGTGGTCGTTTCTCGTTTTCTACACTTACTTACTGTGCTCATAAACTGATTCCATGTAGGTTCACTAAATAGGATTGCAGGTCGATCTCTCAGGCTCAAGAAGAGCTATGATGCAGCTGTCATTTGTACAAAGCATGGTACAAAGGAAATTATTTTCCCACTGTATCACAGAGCTGTGACTGGTGTGCAGGAATCTCAGCGATGTGATGCGTATGTGTCTATGGATCCACTGGTATCTCTAGCACTATTACCTTAGATGCCTTCACTTGTACAAATAATCAGTTAAATGCGTAGAACATTTCTTCCTGTCAATCATGAACTTGTTTTGCTTCAGTTCTCACATCTAGTTCACAGAATACTGTAGACACTGAATGAAGATGGTTAAAATGCACTGAAAAGGGACAGACTTTTACACACGCAACGTGCATGGCTGCAGAGTTGGAATATATGCCAGATGCGTAGCGTAAGCGTAGCGGCAGCTGCTGCGAAACACTTCCATTTTAGTCAATGAGAGTATTCACGCCAGCTGCGTAGCAGCACGTTTCAGAAGCGTCCCAGAAGGTTCACTCCACACCGCTCTGCAACAGATACACACTGGTTCTATTTTTGAGCTGTGTCGCGCCCAAGACGCGCCACTTTACACCAGCTACATCAAGCAGACAGGAAGTCAGGCACCACTCTCGCTGATTTAACATCGCATGTACGAGGAGAGATTCATTTAGAAAGTATTTTATATAACATGGTTTTATTCAGACAACATCAGAAAGGAAAAGGCAGCGACTGTTCTCAGAGTGGAAGGTGAGAAGCTGCCCTGTGTGTATGTGTGTTGATGGAGTAAACTGAGGTTTCAGTAACATGCTCTGTAACCCAGCCTGGTACATGTAGAGAGGACATTAACCATCAGGTAAGCCGGCAAATTACTATGTGATTTTGTGGGAACTTGTAACATACGCACGGATACACAGCGCTTAAGACACGCTTCAGAAACGCACCTGGTGGGAATTGATGTCGCTCTGGAGACGCGATAAAAATGCACCACTTACATTCCGCAGTTTTTTGCCGGCTGGTGTAAATCCCGGGTAAGGAGGTAAAGTGTGCTGGAATCAAAAGAATGCTGGTCTCTGCATGTGTGTCCTCAGGGAGAACTCACAACTGTCAGTGTGTGACCAGCTTAGCCTCGCACTGTTACACTGTGTCACTGCTAAAAGACATCAGCACACACATGACTTGTCTCTCACACACATACAGTAGCAGCAGCAAGCATGACACTCAAATGAAGGGATGAGACACTGGCATGCAAACATGCAACACACACACTCGACAGGGCAGAAGAGTGTCGAGGCTGGTGACAGTGCCTGTCCCTGTGTCAGTGTCAGTCTCTCCAGAGGAATGAGGCAGAGTGACACAGAGTGGCCAGAGGTGACACATGGCCTGTCATCAAAAAGTGACGTTAATGACCCACTTTCATTTATAACAAGCCCCTCCCCATTGTCAGTTATGCTGAGTGTGTGTATTTGGTTTTACCTTTTCTTATTCTTTTATTGGTCTTTCTTTCAGGAAGCCTCTGGTCAAACAGAGCACTAAATAAAACAAATGAAAACACTTTTGACCTTTAATGTTACACCAATATAGTACTGTGTTTGGTCTAGTTACAGAGGGACTACCACTTTGTCACTTTACTTACTAATACTTGTTTAGGGACAAAGACTTCCATCCTGAAGATCCACATCTATGCATTCATGCAACATTTTACTACATAAATACCTGTCACTTCAAATGACTACAATCTAAACTCAGCTTACAATGGGGGCAGTGATGCAGCAGAAGAGTCGAACTGGATTAAAAATATGAAATGGTTCAGAAATTGTGTGTACATTCTGTGATAATGGTTGAAAAGTGTTAAATGCTTACACAGAAAAGCAGTGTTGGTGAGCACATACACACTGAGACAAGCTTGATACACAGTTCAAGAGACAGACAACTACATGTTCAGACAGCCGGACAGACACAGAGGCAGTTTTTGACAGCCAGAGAAGCAGATCTTACTAGTAGTCTTGTCATTTCTCAATCCTGACCTGTCTCTTGTAAATGGTCCACATGCAGCTGTTGTGTGTTTGGTTTTATGTTTAAGTAGAATCGGCTTTACTAGGTCAAAAAACAAAGCACTGCTGAAGGACTTCAATGAGAACAATTCATGCAGTTTTAAATTTACTATAATTCAGGCAACTCTACTTGATATGATAAAATCATATCAACATATGTACATGGGAAATTCTCTTTAATTCCCTTGCAAAGCATATATGCACTTTAGCTGTGGTTGAGGCATCACCAACATCTAAAAAAGGTCGATAAACAATTTGGAAAGTTTAGTAAAGTATTAGCTACATGACCTTTAAAAATATATTAATAAAACCCCAAATATAAATGATGTTACTACAACAGCCTTTCTTAGAAATGTTTAACTTTTTTTTTTTTACAAGGCCGCTTAATTAAAATATTGTTTTGATGTAATGCAGGCATGCACTGTACAGACAGATTCCTGCTGTAGTAAATGCTCACTGGCAGGCTCCTCTCAGTATAATGAATTTAGAAATGATGAAGTAAGCAAATTTCATCATTATATTGAAAATATACAGACGTGCTGTTTAGCAGCTGCAACTGGGCACACATTAAGAACTAAAACTCCCCTGAAAAGTGTTAGCAAACTATTCTATGACATGAAATGAGAGAGAGCTGAGGGCGGTGGTGCCTGCTCCGGTCATTGACCAATAGCAGCTGACGAGTGTTTTAGGGAGGGACGCAGCCTCCCTACAGCCCCCTTGCTGAAAACCTGATTATTTATAGAGCCACATAAAAAACTCTGCCGGCTGCCCAACAAATATTTAAATTTTAATATAATTATGAGCATATCAGAACGTCATGAATGAAGTCTTAAAAAGCATAGAGCATAATCTTTTTCTTTCTTTCAACTCTCAGTCAAAGCTGTGAATGAATTCACCTCGTCCTACACTCACATACTTCTTCTCACCGGTGCTAACCATCTGCTTAAGATGTAGATTCTGTAATGCCTGATCCCTACTTTTCTTTGACTTGCCTTATACGTCATACAGTATATTCCACATTTGCAGGCTTGCACACAAAAACCCTCCGCCACAGACAGACAGACACCCAGGATGAGCAATTTTTAGCATGACATTGAAAATTCCCTTTGATCTTCATGTTAGAAGAAGTCTGAGCTGTTTACTAATCAGTGAGTGAGAATAGAAAAAAAAATCTGTGTGTGTGCAGTATCTTAGCTGTACACATACAGATTAGTGTGTGTGTGTGTGTGTGGGGGGGGGGGGGTGTACAAAGAAATGTTAGGAGGCTACATGAAAATCACTGTGACACTATTCACTGTCATGCTGAATCCGCTTTGATAACCCATGTGATGTCAAATGACTACAGTCATTAGCAGGACTTAAATGCTTAAACTTCTGGATTCCAGTCTGTAAAACGAGAAAAAAAAAGGTACCATGGAGATTGCAGGGATGATGATACAGCCAGAGGAAAGGAGAGGGCGAAACAAGAAGAAGGAACAAGAAAGAAGTAGACAGAAATGTACACTTAGCTGGTTTTATTAGCTGCTGCTGATTCCAGATAAAATTCAAACTTACTATTTTTGGTTTTCTCATTTCAGGAGCCAAAACGTTTGGCTGATTCTCTTACGTGTGAGCTTAGGTTGTTGTTTCTCCTTCTGTATCCATAAGGGCCCAAAATAGCTTATTGGCCTTTTGTTCATTGTAGAAACCAATTGTTTTGAGTTTTAGATGATGGATGAGGATGAATAAATCAGGTACTGGCTGTGTCTCCTCAATCTCCGTTATCTACTTCCTCCTTCAGATTTTCTCCCAGATGGACTTCCTGTGTTGCCCAGGAGACCATTCATCACCATGACAACTAAGTACACCACCTGCAGTTATTACTTGAGTTATTATTAAGTATTATTATTAGGAGAAATGCCTCTTGAGGTATGGTCCCCTGTAAAATTCATACAGCTATAGTGGGTATACGTGAGGAGAGAAAGGCACGAGGAAAGACAGTCTGATGCATAACTGCAACGTATTTATTTGACTCACATCTTTGCCACGGATTCTCTCGAAGGTGCCGAGCATAGCACTTTATATCACTTTAGTCTACTTTACTGCGGCGTTAAACAGAGGACAGAGCAATAATGAAAAAGAACTATCCTGATTGAAAACGTCACACTTGTTACTCTGAGGTGGCTCCCACAGAAAATAGGTAATTCAGTGCACAATTACAGCGTTATAAATGCAGCCAAGACACAGGTGTTGAAGGATAAATGATAAGATAACACATTTTGTCTCACACACACAGTCATTCTACTCATTAAATTCAGTTTCCATGGGATTCAGTGATATGACTTCAGTAATGCTAATGAAAAATCTGACAATTGGAAGTTACTGCTCTGCAGAAATTGTATCTATAATACAATACAAACTACTCTATAGTAGTTGCTCTAATATGTTTCATATAATAATAATCACTGATTTGGAAAGAAAAAAAAAGACGTTTCAGATGTAAATTGATTCATGAAAGTTTAATGATCAATAATGGAAATTAAATATCATTATGCAGCCGCAGATGGGCTACACTGCAGCTGCAGACTGCAGCAAGGTAAAACATTAAAACCCTATAATATGCACAGTATAGTTTACAGTGGGGACTAAGATGCAACATATTGCAATAAAAAATATACTTTAAATCCTCAGTGTGTATTATTGCTAATAAAGGCCACTACAGTGTTTTGACCAGGTTGCTATGTAACTTGTAATATATTCACAACATCATTAGTGTCATACTGAAGAAAGAGATATGTCCTTCATTATATTATGTTGGGACAGAGAAAGAAATCATTAAAGCTCAACTGTATCCTGCTGGGATTACGATAATAAAAAGGGTGACAACTCTAATTAAGAGATTCATGGCAGAAACAAAAAGGGAAAAAATCCACAGAGTGAACAAATGTATACGAAAAAATAAGTGTTAATAATATAAGAAACAACCAAAGTACATAAGTCATCATCTGTTGTGTCATTTGAAAGGAAGAGACTGTGAATCATGATCTTAAATATGACTCACACCGTTTCGAAGAATGAAAAAAAAAAAGTGTCAGGAACGTCTCAGCATGAGAGCTCATTATTTTCAGGCTTAAAAAGTTTACTTCAGAAGCTTTTTACATACTTGTTTTCACTAGTTACTCAGGAAGGATGGGGGGAAGAATATGGGTGAAGAACCATTGTATGACCTTTTTGACCTTAAGTTAATGTAAGAGTCTCTAAAATGTGTTTTTCCAAGCTTAGGTCAAAACATCTCCCCTTATGACATCAAAAGGGGCTGCAAACCTGATCATATGACTTTTAGACAGTTTAATTGATGAATGAAGGAAAAACAATAGGAGAATGATCTTTGATTATTTTTGTGACTCTAAAGGCGCTAAAAAACTGAAACTTATATGGAAATAATGCTCCTTCATCTAAATGGCAACACTCAATCATCCTTAAGCTATATGTGAAGTCAATTGAAGGTAGCATCAGTGATTTCTTTGAAAATTAAATAACCTGAGGCACAAAAAAAATAAAGTTGCACATGCCTGTATACTTGGTTCATATTAACCAGATGTTACAAATATGATATTCATCCCTGTAGTGAATTCTCAGTGAAACAGTTAGTTAAGCAGCTTCCTCCAACTACCAATTAGAAGAGCGCTTTTCTCTTTTTTGCACCCACACACTGCTCTCTGAGGTGCCCCTTAATGTTTAACTAACCAATCCAAAGTGGAGGAGGGATATAATTGCAATTTGCACCATCTGTTTTTACCTAAGACACAAACAGACCCCACAACAATACAGCACCTACTTCACTTTTGACAGTCATGTGTCAGGAGCACATAATCAGCGATAGCTTAGTAGCACTGTGTTTCCCACCTTCTATATTCCATATGTGGTGGAAGCTGACAGAGGAGGAGTGGGACTGCATCCATGTGTCAATCTCACCTGTTGCTTCTGCCACAGCAGCATGCCGGCTGCTGTCCTCCTCTCCTACAGCACATCTTCCTCTCTCTCTCTCTCTTCATTAGTTACAGCGTTCTCATCCTGACCCTGTCTTACTGCTACAGCTGCCTCAGCAGTACACATTGAAGCCTCGATGTATTCAAACATCATAGCTAATTTAAGTCAATATATAAGAAGTTCTATGTACAGCGTGTAAACCTTGACAACTCTAACAGTCAAACCAAACCAAAAGAGAGACACAAATTGCTACAGAAATGTTGGTTTGAAATCAATTTCTGTTTGTAGCTGTTGTTACCAACATTGATTAAAGTCTAAAACTTTACACTTGTTCACTCTGAGACTCAACCACCAAAGTCTGTCTGTGCTATGGCTATATGTATGTATATGAGCTCACTGTAGTGAAAAAATAGAACCTCTGATTGGAAAACACTTTCATTATTGTTTATAGATAAAGGGAACACAAGTGGTGCCTGTATGTGCTTGGTAGGGTCCTGAATGATCTGAATGGCAGACGAGGTTTAATTTCAGTTTTAGAAATTTGGCATTTATGCCAATATTAACACCATTATTGATCTACACATTAATTACTATCCTGCTCCAAAAATATGTTTACCTGTGCAGCTACACTACAAATATTGGCATTGGTATTACAGTTGTAAAAGAAGATATAAAACATTGTTTTGCTATAGAAATACAAATATAGCTGTGTGCTAAGCGCCTTCATGACATTATATTTCAGAGTTCTGATTTCCTTGCTTGTTTGTTATTCATTTTATTATGACAGACTTTTCTTGTGTGATACAGAATGAGCTGCTGTCTGTTATAGATTTAAAGTCTGAGACTCTCAGTCCATCGTTCTTTTTTTGGAAGGAAATGACTGACAAGCATGTTATTATAGCACAGAGGAAGAAGGAGAGACAAAGAAAGAAGCAGAGACACCGAAACTGTGAAAGTCAGAAAAGGCAGCACTGGAAAGCAGAAAGAGGAGACAGATGGATACTTCCCACACAGTGTATGTCCAGGAAATGTAATCTGTGATTGTCTCACACAAGTGTCTAACCTTTGCTTGACTTCACCAGATGAAAAGAGACAAATAGAGGGTGAGAAATACTCTCACAAGATGGGTCTCATGAGTTGATTATAGTGTGAGAAACGTCCTCCTGTTTTACTCGGGTTCATTGATCCCTTATATTCTTTACAGCAATCATGGAAATGAGTCATTTGGCATATATGCACTTGGCCAGATGATGGTGTGCACATATTTGGTCATTCATCAGTTTCTATGAATCACAAATAATCTCTGTTTTGCATATTTATACTTAGAAACTGAGTGTTTCACTGCCCTCTTTGTGAAGTCTGCCGGTTCTGTTTTCTCCAGACGCTTCAGCCTCCTTCCACTGCCCAACAACACACCTTATGTTGATCTGTGATTCTGAGTCTTTTTGCCTGGTTATACCATCATCACCAACATACAGTGTACCCTACCTTTCACCCAAATGCTAGCTGTGACATGCTCCAGCCACTCATTAAAGCAGGTATGGTTAATATTTGGATGACCGGTGGACAATACTGGATTGTTTCTGCTGTGTCACCTTAAACTTGAACTGAGCATCACGACTCACCAGAAGGCAGACCAGGAAAAAAACACAACTTTTTCAGTGTTTGATTTAACTTGCAAGACTTGTTGCTGTGCGACTAATCTCTGCTCCCTTTCACCTCTCTTAATTAACAGTAGTAGGGAAAGAAGCAAAAATGAAAGAAAACAGAAAGAGTGCTATAACAGATTTTCAGGCGACCACAGGCTGTGACACTGTTTAAGCCTTCAGATTAAAAAAATACTTTATCCATCAACTGCGTCACCATGGAAATAGTAACATAATGGCCAGGCTGGTGGGAAAGGTGAACATTAGTCACAAAACACACACAAATGCTTGGTTTTAAAAGAGTTAGAGCTGCAGAAGTTGCATTGCCTGAAGTGTACTAATGCCACTTCTAATGTTAGTTTTATTTCCTACTCCTCCAGTTATACAGTAAAGTATATATATTTCCCGTTTAAAATTAATCACGTTCTTGCTCACAAAAAATGTGTCCATCTCTTCTCTTTGCATTTATTAAGTACTTCAAGCTACTGCTGATAAATAACACCAATAATACTGCATATAAAAATGGCCACAATTAACATAGGAACACTACTGTCTATGTGAAGGGAAGGTGGTACATGTCAAAACATTCTTTCGTGTTTTTTTCCAGGCATGACAAATTAGGAAATGATTCTTAAGAGAAAAATGAACACAAATTCAGAGTTATGAAAAATAGATGAATGTAAAAAGAGAAAGAAGGAAATCTCTTTGGGCTACATTTGTTTTTAACAGCCTCCAGCTAGCTGACTCATCTAACACCTGTTTCTCACTTTTGTTTTATTCCTCTATTTCAGCACACAGGGAAGTTAAGTATACTATCTGCCTCTACCCAGCAAAGTCCCAGTGCATTTAGAAACTTCCATTAATGCTTCAACGCCTGGGGAGAAACCACAACTTTCTACAGTTTGTAGAGAAATGGTACAGAATTAGCATAATCTTAAATGCTCTCATACCTTTAGCTTGAAATGTTGACATCCAAAACTGTCAGCTACTACAGCAAAGAAAGACAGTAGTTGTTTCAGATGAGGATGCCAAACTGCTCGTCAGCTGCTGGCCTTCAATGAGATTATGCACTCCGTCTATGTGCTCCGTGACAGAAGATGCAAATATACTATAACACTCAGCCAAGTTAGAGACCACCCAGGAGACAAACAAACACACAGTCTGAGTCTGAGAGAGAGAGAGAGAGGCTGACAGCATGAACAAAAGCAATAAAGAAAAGGACACTAAAGAGAAAGCAAAAATAAATATTTATGGCTGCCTTACCTATCTTTTACATATGTATAAATACGTTCAAGTCAACTGGGATTTAGCTAATCCTACACTGACATATAATGAATAATGTCTTTGTTTGATGCAGCTTGACATGAAGTAAGTTATGGAACAAAAAATGGTGAAGCACATCTGGGCCTTGAGCTAGATTACATAATTACAGAACCCTCCATTCACCTCCTTACTTGCACTCTTGCGGCATCAGGCAATATAATCATGTTACGTTAACGTAAATGTAACATAATGCTGTATGTCACAATACCAGAGTTTATTGGCTACAAAGGATTCAACTCCGTTTTGGACCGAAGAAAAAAACCTGAATGAACGAACGAAACAAAAGAAACCACACGATGCATGTGTGCACCCGGTCCTACCCCGGTCTGGATATTGCGATGTGACACCTAGCGGTGTGAAGAGCAGCAAAGACGCCAGATAGAGCCAGATTAAGCGGACTCGTGTGTGCAATAACCAGATTTGAAAATAGGTCTTAATGTATCCAGCTTAAAAGAAATCTGGATTCTATCCCACTCTAGCTGGATTGACTTTCACCAGTCTGAAGTCTCTAAATTATCGGCTCTTCTTCTTCTCTACTTTCTGCTCCTTAACATCAAGTCAAAAATAAGCGCTGGACTTCTGCATTTGTGTGTGTGTGCTTTTCTTTAGTCCACTAAAGGTGTTGTTTACTGATTTTCTTTTCAAAGTGAGGTGGTAATGCAGTATTTCCTGACTCAATAAGTTGACTTGTTTGATTTCAGTTTAAGCAAGTCCACATTGTTCCTTCTGGGCAGAAAAAATAAATTACACTGGATTCAGAGGGTGGCGGGCAAACAACAAATAATGTGGTGAGAAAAGAGGGAAAGTATGAAAACAGGACATGAATGAGGAGTGATGAGTGAGATGAAAAATTAATCAAAACTTACAATGTGGCTGATTGAATATGTAGTCTTGATCTCCCGGCTCCAAATCTATTTTTTATCCAATTTCATACTGTTATTATGCACAAGGAGAAAATAACAGAGCATAAAAAGATCAAAACAAAAAGAATCCCAACAATAATAAAAATGAATCACAATCAGAGCTGGAAAAAAAAAAAAAAACTCTGGCATGTGCAAAGTCAAATTCTTTGAAACAGAATGTCCAACGATCACACGAGGTAAATTAAGAAAAAAATACAAAGGGATGTTACAAACAATACACAACAATGGAGCAATACAGGTAGTTAGATTAAGCATGTGAAGAGTGCATCACAACACAACTGTTCATCCAGTCTACTTCACACTTGGCAGGTGTTTAGCTAAGAGTAAGTGTTGTTCTGAGTGTGAAGTTGCTTTGATGATTGTTTCAGCTTTAGTTGTTTCTTTCAGAATAGTTATAAACAGCAGGCGGACAGCTGTATAAGAGAGAGTGCTTTAGCCTATTTAAAAGTCTACATCTGTGAAGTGTGTAGACTGACTATATTTATTTATATTGTTATGTTCCCCAGTTAGTCCAGGGGATGAGGGGAAGCAACAATAATGTTACCCAGGCCTGAGGAAGAGACAGCAGTCGGAAATAGTGACTATTAATTAAATTTATTAACTTAAACGAATAACAAAATAATAAATCAAACACAAAAGCAAAACTAAAAAGGTCAGCGCTGAATATCATGCTCTAGTCCCTCTGGACGGAGCAAAGACGCATGGTGTGTGTGTCCACAAGTTGGCCCACACTGGCCCCGGCCATGTGCACACCTCCAGCTGATATACTTCTGCTGATGAGGACCAAGTGGACTCAGGTGTGGATGAGCCACTTGGTTCACTGGAAGCACTTGGAAACCTGCACAGAAAGCAGAGACAGACATACACACAACAAGTACCGGCACGTAACAATATTCACTTTTTTCTTTAATCAAAGAACTGGGTGATAATGATATACGATAATGTTAACTTTCAGTTGTAAAAAAACACAA
Organism: Parambassis ranga; assembly: GCF_900634625.1. NCBI lineage: Eukaryota > Metazoa > Chordata > Actinopteri > Ambassidae > Parambassis > Parambassis ranga. The sequence goes on along the minus strand of NC_041030.1, from coordinate 13,454,534 downwards.
ACAAAATATTTGTTTAGAAAAAAAAAACACTGAAAGGGCCAGCTTGTCCTGACCAGAAAGATGTAATACCTGAAAATGGAACATGTGAGCAATAGTATGTATGGGTACAGTATGAGTTAAATGTTGACAGGAACCATTAACCTGCAGGGGTACGCTGTCGATTTGATGCAGGAGTATAAACCAGGCTTTACTTTACGCAAAAAAAAAACTTTACACCACATGAAAATACATCAGCTGGTGATGTCAGGGAGGACTCAAATCACACACTCCTTAATGGAAGTCTGCTGCGTTGCATGTTTCCCCACAGTCCCCAGCATACCTCCTTAATCGTTTTGTGGCCGTGTTGGTTCCATGATCAAATGACATCAGGCAATACAATCATATGTTCTGTTAACATAAATGTAACCATGTGTCATATCTGGTGGATGTATTATTGACCAAAGTTTTTTCATGGTTTGGCATACTACTAATAAGCTGTTTAGTAGCGATAGAAGGAAGAAGCTGACCGTGCTGTCAGGAAAGGCTCGAGCATTCGCTGAGATTCTGACACCAAATCTATGCAAAATAATGACACATCATGAAAGCATTATGGGAAATAATAAAAAGTAAACACCCTGTCCTGATCAGTCACACATTACTGACTGCAGATAAAGTTATAGGGCAGAGGCAGAGCTGCATGAATAAATTCTGTATAATGTGGGGGGACCTTAGAGAGTTGTGAGGGAAGGTTAGATGCCTTCTACTTCCCTTGACTCTTACTATCTTCACAAAGAGAATTTTGACATTGGAGCCAAAAATTACATCATTAACAATATTTATTATGATTTCAATCTGATGAATGAATTTAGACACACCTCTCTACACACAGTGATCTTTTAACAGCACGAAGAAGCTGAAATACTGGCCCATTAGTTAACAGTATTCTGTCTTATGCTAACACTAATTGTCATTCATGTTAATATCTTTATTAGACAAAGGTGTCAAGAGACAGACATGTTCTGATGTGCACACACACACAAAGATGTACACTCGCACATCCATATTTTAATCAGGTTTCAGTGTCATTCTCATTAACAGTTTGTAATTAAGGGGAGATAATAGACTGACTCTCAGATTCACACATTATTCACAGCAAGCGTTTTGTCATGGAAACACAACAAACAACAGCTAATCACACAATGCTCAGCTGTTCACTGGTGTCCACGCCCATGCTTGTTTCAGTCCAGCCTTTAAAATGACAGTAGAATTACCTGCATGTCTGCTTATGGATGACAAATTCTTATAATCACACAGGTTCTGGTTTTTTTTTTTTTTTTTTTTTCTGAACATCAAGCATGCAAGTGTGTGCGTGCTGTCTTTAGCAATTTATCGTGCTGAATCGCACCCCCTGATGGTGTTCGACCTCGAGTAGAAAGAACAGAGAGAAAAGAGAGGCAGGCAGGCAGACTGAGCCTTGTGGGCACCTCTCCGCGGGCGGTCCCCATGCCTGCGCCCCAGCTGATAACGAGGGATGGAAGAAAGGAGGGACTTGAGGAGAGGTGGAGGGGCCAGTGGTGGGGAGAAAGAGACATGTGCGGTGGCATTGGGGTGCCGCACAAAACTGTGCCATCCGGCTAGTGTCACACTGCCCCTTCTCAGTTTTTATTTGACTGTTTGACAAGTTAAAGGTAGGGTAAGAGATTTTGAAAACTCAGTGAGTCAGCCAGATTTTGAAAGTAAACACACACCCCTTTCTCTCGGAGCTCACCCCGAAGCCACGCCTCCCAACCAGTTTGTGACTTCGGCCATCTTGCACGTATCTCTCTGGTGCGCGCAGAGGAGGAAGAGAGTGACAACCAGCCAACTATACGCGCAGGTGTGCCTCGTAGGATTGGCTGATGTTTTTAGCGTTTTATAGCTTCCACAGATGATTCATATTCTTCGTTTTAAAGTGAAACTGCCAAACTAATTGGTTGCTATCGGATTGTAAAGAGAAGTTACACTAATTTAACAAAAAGTGCATCAGAATGAAATCTCCTACCCTACCTTTAAAGTACTATTGTACTTATGTATTATTGTTTTAAATTAACTTAGTACTTATAACATATATGAGACTTTAAGTTTTTTATTACATGTGTGTGTCCACAGAACCTATAATCAACCTGTGGACTGAGTTCTATAGGAAGGATTTTTTTCATGCAAAAATCCAAAAGCGAGTGGTTTAATTTTAAATCTGATTCATGATTCCTACAATTAAACATTTAAAGTATTGTTAAATGTAAACCATCAACTGGATTCATTCATTTATTTATTTATTAGAAAATGCTAAAAATATCTCAGCTGTTATAACAGCTCCATCTGTGCAAATGATAGTGTTTTTCTTTCCCAACCCTTTCAATACCACAACCATAGAGTATTAAATACAACCAGTTTTCCTCTGACCTTGTTACTGAGATGTATTTTGAAAATAGTGTAAAAACTGAAAAAACATCGGCATGTAATAATGAAATAATGAAGAAAATGCGCGAACAGACAGAAGTGTTTGATTTCTTGAATCTCAGACTCAGTAAAGATTGAAAAGGCAGCCAGACAGGCTGCTGCTGGGGTTTGAACTAATGTTCCTACAGGGGCTTGTTAGTGAGCTTGGCTGCTAATGCTAATGCTAGCAGACAGGAGGCATAGACTTTGGCTTGCTTTCTTCTATGCTCAGAGGAACCCCCCTTCATCAGCACATGTTGCCTGTTTGTCCTGCAGTGGATTTTTTTTTTGCTGCTGAGGATGCAGCTTCAAAAATCAATTTTAAAATCACTCATTCCCGCAACGTGAAACCTGGCCTCACCACAGCTCCCTTAAACTTGTGCTGACGTTTGACACGGCCTGGAGTCTGTGGACATACAGTCAGCTAAACCGAATACTGTAGCCAAATAGCATGATGGGGCAGTTAATAGCTGGAACTCCTGTACTTATTTATTTAAATCACAAAAATGTGAAAGAAAGAAGGTTATCCTTTTACATTTCATTCATTTTGCATAATGTACCATCTTCCTGCACTACATTAAGATATATCACTTCTCAGTTTGCTCAGACAAACTTAATCACAGCAGCATCTCTATCATGTTGTAGGGTTCTACAAGAGCTAAAAAGTAAGGGAGCTGATGAAAACACAGAATTCACCATTGTGGCTGCACTGCTGTTTGATGTTTTACAGTCTCTAATGTTTTCCTTTGAGAAAAAAATGTGTGTGTATGTGTATGTGTATATGTGTGTGTTTGCATGCGTCAGTGTGTCTACTTCATATTAGTCAGGTCAACAGGAAGGCATTACATATTCATGAAATTACCAAATTATGAAAACGGAACATGAGTCAATGCTGGGATGAAAGAAAGCCAGCCTTCCATGGCTTCAAAGCTCCCATCTGAAACTAGTTATAATCTGAACGCATGATGTGTGTGTGTGTGTGTGTGTGTGTGTGTGTGTGTGTGTATGGTCACACTGGATGTGAGAATAGAGCAGACAGAGAGAGGAAGAGATAAGGGCTGACCTTCAGTGAATCACTTCCCTCTCTGGACAGACTTGTAGAGAAGCATCATGTTTGGCAACTGTTCTTACAGAGGAAGAAGACAAAGGAGACAGAACAAAGCAGCAAAGAAGAAGCAAAGAACTGGAGGAGGCTGAGGTGCAGCAGAAGCAAGAAATGAGAAGGGGTAGTTAAAAGAAAAAAACAATGAGGCGTAAATGTATGACACAGAGAAACAGAAAAAGGGCCAGAAGGGCGGGGAAGAGGCTCAATTATCCAAGAACATCCTCTGAATTGGCACCAGGACTGGGTTGGCACACGTCCCCAATGAGGGCATGCGAGAGTGCCGTGTTCAAAGTATCAACATAGTTCATCAAATCAGCTCTGTGACACCTAAGAATATAAAAAAGCTAATTGTCAGCTATCTTAAAATATTGCTTGGGTGTGTGGGTGTGCCTTCCTTTGTTATGGCGCTTTCCATGCTTTTGCCATTTTTCTGCCTCCATAAACTTAAGCAGCGCAAACAAAAGTCTGAAAAGTTGGGCGGCTTTTTGTCTGAAGCACTGCAAAGAGAGAGAGAGAGAGAGGAGCCTGTCAAGTCTGAGAGAAAGACAGCTCTGACAGACTTGACGGTGGCTGAAAAAGACAGACACTTTACAAAGGCGGTCAGTTGAGATGTGCGAAGCCACCCACAGTGAACTTGATACCCGACTCATAGCAGTTGGTGTATCTCATCTGAGTAATCCGGGTTTCTAATTTATTCTCAACATATGGATCACTGTAACAAACATCTAGAGATTTAAAACCAGTCGATGTGGAGTAGATATGAGATATTGTGACAGAGATGTATTATATCTGCTTATACCAACCTCTCTGTGATGAGAAAGCATCGTTTGCACCACTCGTGTATCTCATCACAAATACCCCACCATTAAAACCAGTGACAGGGGAAGTGAATAGCATTGATTATCCTGTTACAGAAGCTGTCTAGGGGGTGAATATGTTGGGTAGTGACATTCAATTCTTGAGGTTGATGTGTCAAAAACAGAAAAAAGATGAAAAGATGTCAAAATCTGGTCGAAATGTAATACTATGTAATTTAATTAATTTATCTCATGAGGAAAGGCAAGTGTGTGTGTGTAACGTTAGCAGGTGTCTAAGTAGACATTGCCTATTGGAGAGCACTCACACACCTTCATGTGATCAGACAAGTAGTTTTGATGTCATGGTTGATCAGTGGGATGGGTAACCGTCAAACTATTTCAGATAAAACTTATTTTGTGTTTTGCATCACACCTTACATATTCACATTGATTGACTGAAGGTTCTGCACTTTTTCAGCACCACAAAACATCAGACCGATAAAGACTGGTAAATTTGTTGAATATGTTCAGTTTGCTTATTACAAAATCTTACTTCTGAAAGGTTAATCTATAAATTTATCTGCAATTTATGCTGTGAAAAATAATTATGTCTCCTGCAGTAGCTTCATTTGATTCCTAAATTAACTATCTTAGAAAACTTTGTAAAGGTTATATTTACATATATACATATTACAGCGAGAGCTCTTTCATATGAACCTATTCTACATCTCTCTGCAGTCTTTTCATGTGCATAACCAGTTCAGAATGAAGGTATTTCTGTCATTCAGAAGTGAATGCCACCCTTATACAGTCACCTCCCTGCACCTCTACGGTTATAAATCAAACATGACGCTCTTTAAATAGGGAAATTAATTATTTACACTTCAAGCCAAAATACCTTGAAGAGGAAGGAAAAAATACTGACACATAATAAGTCATTTCCAGGCCTGAGAGGCTGGCCACTCTATTACCATAGTCTAGATTTATAATGCTCTCATAAGAGTCGAGCCACCAATGGAGGTACTTTGGTCAAGCAGCACTGCAAAGTGTTCCATTGCCCCTTCTTGGAAAAAAAAGAAAAGTGGCTGTCAGGTGGAGTGATTGAGAGGATTTGGCTGGTTTGTGCTGTAGGCACCATGCTGTTACTTCTCCTCTTCAGTAGGAAGTGTTGCAAATATGTAACACTTTTCACTCTAACATCATCACGCTGAGATGTTCAACAACATTTTAGCTGGCAAGAAACTACACGTTACCTAGCAACGGCAACGGAACAGGGCAGTGACTCAACTATTTCTACCAGTGGCACTGATAAAAGTGTGAGAGTCAGTAGTATGTCCAAATAAATGCTGATGTCTTAAAATAAACTGCACTTGTAAAACCGACATTGTTAGTTGTAAGCAGCAGTGTGATGTCACCAAAGGATCATCTGATGCTCTTTTAGGACACAATCACAATTTCCCTAACAGATTTAATGGAACTCCACTTATCACATGATTAGCTCCTATGAACACAAAGCCTGTCACCTGAACTTAAGGCACAAACACCTGAAAGCCCCACCCTGCACCCCTCTTATGTGTTCCTACCTTCACCCCGGCCAAAACCATATTGCAGTGGAGCTTGGTGTCAGTCAGCTGCCTTCCAAACAACTTTCTCGACCCACAGATCCAACATCTTATGTAGCAGTCCTTGTTCTGTTCTACAGTGAGGGACAGTAAAAGAAGTTGATGCCTCATTAAGTGCACAGATCATGAAGTCCATCCATGGTGACAGGACTGATAAAAAAAACTGCTTACATGCTGCCATCATTTGACCCCGTCACTACAACACAAAGTTTCAGCACAAGTTTAGATGTTTTACAAGATTGAATTTGTTTCTGGAGGTGATGTACGGACATCTATGGAGTGTTGTCAACAACTATTTTGTGTGCTTATTTGACCATCATTAGCTACAACACTGGTGTGCTGAATGGTGTATGAAAGCCTAATAGAGTTGTTTATGCAAAACTGGTCCACATTTTGAGCATCTGTCCTTTGAATAGTAAAACGCAGCCCTCATTCGTCAGCTCCTGTTGCTTTTAGTGCCTCATACTGTAGCTACATCATCTGATCCTCTTACCCTTCTATTACTTACAGACGTCATTCATGGGGCTGCTTTATTACTTTAGCTAATTTAACTGCAGTGGTTAGAAGACCAGAAAATACCACACATAATGCATTACAAACTGCGGTGGACAAATCCATTGGATAAATATTCATGCTTTTACAAAAATACATGTAAACTGCTAAATCACTTTGTGTTCATGCATGTTGTGCAGCCTTATATTTACGGGTTGTATAAAGATGTGTGTTGTTAAGGCTCTCCAGTTCTGCAGAGGTTGTCCTCTGTATTTAGTATTTTCCACTTTCTCAAGGCCATGCCTTGCACACTTCCCTCATCTGGGTTGAGAATATTTTCACTGCTGCTAAAGTGCCTTTTTTTAATGAAATAAGCACGCCAAGGTGGGAGAGCTGTCAATATAAAACTAAGCCATCCACAGATAAGATTTCCAAGTATGTGGTACAAGGTTACTAATAAAATCAGAATCTTCACTTTAATAACACATCTGATTTTGTTGCCTACTGCTGGCATCATATTTTCTTCTTCTCCTCTAGTTCTATCTGTTTATAAGTCAAAGAGAACAATAGGAAGAAGTCAATGAATTATCAAACCGGGCACTCAATCTTTTTTCCATTGTTTACTCATGATGTATCATGATTATTCAGTGTTGTTGCTACATGATTTTTGTCATGAAAGTGCTCTTTACTCTTCCTGTAAAACCGTAAAACTCTAACTGATTTTTACTTCAACCCACATTATGTCAGATTCATATTTTTTGTGATCTACCCAATTAAAAAATCAATTCTGGGGTGGAACAGAGGCCCTTCAGCTGCAACACTGTGATGCTGATGGTGGTGTACGGAATTTCTGCCTAAGCTCTGTAAATCTAAGGCTAAGTCGCTAATTTGGGAAACAATCCTACAGGTTTATCATTACGACATGTCAACACTGTAACGTTCTTACATAGATTATTGTTTTTAAAATATTGATTATGGCCACTTGAGCCATTCATATTCTCAAAATAATGCTTGAGCCTCAGGGTTTGTCAGTGATTTGATTTGTTACTACATAACCAGCGACTGGATCTAGTTTTGAGAACTCGCTTGTGGCATCACATACTGTTTTATCTACGGTGTGTATGACTCTGTGATGCACTGTTTATGTAAACCAGGCCAGCTGGGGTTTGAGCGCACAACAAAGAACAAAAATCATGTCCTCATTTGACTGCGTGGGAGTTTTATAAAAACACTAACACTTAACAATAGCACTTAAATGTTATACTATTTCAATAAGATCATATTTAATACTACAATCTCTAACTCACCATCCTCATACAGCATCGTTTGTTTGCTTTCATATTTTGTTAAACATTAAGTTACATGTCAAAATAACAAAGCCAGAGCACTTCACAGCTGAAACACTTACCGTCAATAAAACACAACGGTGTGAAAATGTTTCTATGGCAACTAAATGCGTCACATCTCAGCATAAAACACTCGAAGGAAATACGTGATTAACATGCGTAGGGATAAATCAGATAAAGCAGAATGACGTTCTGTTTCATTTATCTGCATCCTGACAACAAACAGCACAAACATTTGCATATAGTTACTGCATTAAAAACCGGCCCTACTGATTGCACAACAAAAACCACCACCAGAACAATGAAACAACAAGCAACATGTCTGCCTGCACCCACCTGATATTTCACTCCCTTTAACCACAATGTTGACAATAAAATATGAAAGCAGTGATTTGCACATTTTTGCCCTCCTGTATCCACTTATGCAAACCGTACTCACATATTCAAATTCACATAAACACATTATTACACACATATCTGCTTCACAACCATTTCTTTCTTTTTTCCTAAATATGACTTGGCAAAGGACAGACGATGAATTTAGATTTTCATTCTGTAGAAATGAGGTTAGGTATGTTTCAAGTTATTTGTGCTGGGATAGAGTGAGGAGAGAGATTAGACACATGAGTCACTAGCTGAAAAAGATCAAAACGTTTGTTGACAGCAGGAAGCAGCAGCCCGAGGAAGATGAGTGGCTTTTTTCTAAAATTATATTTTTTGGCAGGTTTTGGCATCAGGTTTCAGTATTTCTTCATGTTTCAATGTAGCACACTCCTATTGTTTGTGTAAGCGGCAATTCAGACTAGCATTAGCTATTTCTAGTACTTAACCATGCTGGAGCCACAATCCTGCACCAAGCTGGAAATGAGCTGAGACATGAACATGAGCAGCACAGAAATCCTCCCTCCAGCAGCAAGTGTCAAGTGTAGCTCTGACTGGCAAGCCTGAGTGAACTCCTCTGGCCTCAGCAGGTGTTCTGCACTTTTAATGAGAAAACCTCTCTAGGGAGAATCGAATCATAAACAGGTCCTTGTGACAGGATCTTATTGCAATCTTTATGTAACGCAATTATTTCTTTCACAGTTGAGTACCAGGTAGCACATTAAAAATATAAATGCTATTTTTGGCAACACTTTTGATGGCTTTGAGGTTCACAAATCAAGTTATCGATCCATAATTTACCTTTAAAATACACAGACCATAGTGTACTTTGATTCTGCATAAGATAAGATATAACATCATTGCAGGCAGCAAAATGCATCAAAAACATCTATCGAAACAAATATTGCTCGATATCAGGATTAAACTGGGGCTTGCAGAAATCAGGATTTTTTCACTTCACCAATATGCATGAAAACATAGGAGGTCAGTTGTAGTACACAAAAGTTATTCTCATCAACATCTATCCAAATAGTGTAATATTTGGATAAAAACATGTTTACATTTCCATCTAACACACATATGTGTGTCAAATGGAAATGTAAACATGTTTTTTTTTCTGCGATATTAACAATTCTAGACCCCAGCTCCAAAATGTCACCAAAATATAAGCACATTTGTCAAAATTGTATTGATTTGAGCCGTACCACTGTTATATCTCCAAAAAAGCCTTTCCAGTCCATTTAAAACTATAAACGCATCAGAAGGCTCCTGCTGAGATTTTTTTGATGTGGCATTTAATGGCTCTAGGAAGCATTCACCTTGGTTGCTAAGGGAAATATCTGCTCTGTTTGTCTCTATCCTGAAGGCCTTTTCAAAATATCAGCCTCTCTTGGGCATTTTAGCTACAATTCAAAATAAACTACTAAGTTTATACGGAAAAGGGGGGGGGGGGATAATTCACACGACAATTTATCATCAATATCAGGAGAGGAGGAGAAGACTGAAAAATAAAACCACTTAAAAATCTGTCAATTGTTTGTAAATCAAACCATTTCACCGACTACAGTATGTGTAAGACCAGTTGGGTAGTTATTATGTTGTGTGTGACCTGACTGTTCATAAATAAGTCAAAATTCAAAGGCAGTGTTACTTTGTGTGATTCTGTTTTCAGCAGACTTGCAGCCAACAGGATTACAACAGATACAGGATGACACATTGAGCAGCACCTGCCTCTTATGGGAGAATAATTCTGTTTCAAAAATAGAAAAACACACAATAGTGAGAAGGGAGGAGGATTCAATCAGATACATGCACACCAAGAAAACTATTTAGCAAACATGCAGAATATATAAATGATGCATGTAATGATTGAGAGAGGACAAAGACACAGAAAGCAGCATTTAGTGGCTTAATTATAGAGCAGCTTGGTGCTCATACGGTTACTGTTGTAAGGAGAGGATAAGCAGAGCACTGAGGCAGAACGATGCCAATAATGATGGTCATTTATATTACAGGTGAGGAGGCTGCCATAGAGTGGGAATATAAGACGTATCAGCGTGATAGGATCAGACAGCTAAGCAATAAACAGTGAGCAGGTTGGTGCTATAGCTCCAGAGCCACAGAGACACTTGCAGGAAGGCACAGGGGATGAGGGTAGAATATGGACTGTTCTGCAGAAAGGCACATGTATTTATTCTGCTGCACCGACTTATTCAAGAGAGCAATTAGGCACAATGTGTGAGAAGTATAATAGGAGGAACTGCTCAAATTGCAAGACAGCTGATCAAAATGCTGACAGGCCAAAAACCCCATCACATCATCCAGCAGCTGGATTGTTCATTGTTCAGGCGATTAATTAGGCATCGGTGATACACATCAAAGTAAGAGTCAGATGATTGCCAATCTGGCAGAAATTCATTCTAAAATTAGATCCAATTCAGGATTAAACTGAGGCTTACAGAAGTTGGGCTGTCTCCAATGTTGCAAAAAGATGCATGAAAAACAGAGAGCTAGTACATAAAGTTGTTCTATAGCTGTTCAAGTTTTGACCTTTAAAACAAAAAAAGGACTTTATCCATATGATGCCAAATTATGTGGCAAACTGTGAGTGGGAAATTAGTCTGTGCACATACTGTATAATTTATGCAAGATAATTTCTTTGAAAGAAATGTCTTAAAAGGATTCAATCTGAACCAAATTAAATTCATGTTTAGGAACAGATTTGCATAGCTGGAACCAATCTTTGGACATCAAGAGAGAGGACACAAAATCAAAGCAGATCTAAGTGTCAAGACAGCAAGTCTGGAAAAGTTTGCAAATCAACAAATGTACTCTCCAAACTAAATGATGTAAGTAAATAAGGTAGCTAAAATAATAAAAACAGCAATAATCACAATAAAAGGTTCAAACTTAGGAGCAGCCGTGACCAACGACACATTTTAGTTTTTTTGCTGATTAATGAGCACTGTGCCGAATAAATAAATACTACATTTTTAAAGGGGATCTCAAAGGTTGGTTCATTAGTCTTAATTAGTTTATGAGTCAATATAAAATGACAGAAGCATGGCGGTGGATCTATGTACATCACTGCTCACATTTACACTTTGGATTTTTGGCCTTTGGGGCTGCAGCAAAGGGGGATTCAAATTGATAAGACATGTAATTTGATAATGTACAAAATTCATCACACTGCTAAGAGCCTTTATTCGGTCTCTTTAGACAGACTCATCTATTATGTAGAGATCCATAAGTCTGAAGAGAAGAGAGTGGGGGGTGGAGGGTGGGTGGTAGTTAGGGGATCAGCAAGATAAAGGCAGCGAGAGGACACGAAAATTGAATGAGATAGATCAGGACTGAGATATTTAGTGAAATCTCTGGTAATTAGATGGATTAATGAATCAGAGACAATCCCTGAAATGGAGATTAATTCCTGTAACACCACCATCATGTTATGTATTTATCAATGCCCAGAAAGTGTTTTATTAATAAGCCATAGATCTGTCCCTGTCCCTGTAGCTAATAAAGGGATAATACGACTAATTCGTAAAGTAACAGATAATCTGGTGGTAGAAGTGATGGAGCTTAACAAAGAAACAGAGAGAGAAGCTGTTGGAAAAGCAGTCATTGGTCTTTGACTGGATTTAATTATAATCATCTTTAGCCAATGCTGTATGGAATTATGACTTCATACATATGATTTATGATAATAATATGCTAAGCTCTGTGTGTATGTGTGTGTGTGTTCTGTACTTGCATGGTACCCCCAGTTGAATGATAAAAGCAGGTTGGATATAGAAGGACAGGTGTGATGCCGTGGTCCTATAATAGCTAATAGATGCTGAAAACACAATGAATATATATTAAATATGCTTAACACTCAATTCATATAAAGATATTAATACAACAGGCTTTTTCTTATAAGAGAGTATCTCCCACTAGTCTGTGTGTTTCACTAACTTAGCCAGGCAGCCATTTATCTCCTTTATCTTCCATGGCTCTTCTGTGACTTGGTGTCTGTGTGTAGGAAATGGTATACAAAATATGGCAGCTGGTGTGTTAGCATGCAGACAGCTTCAGCTTCTGTAGGAACCATTTCAGACACGATAGCTGTGATATATGGGGTTTAAAACCCTCCTCACAAGGAAAGCAGGCCAGAAACCTGAAAGTAAGGGTCAAACAAGGCTTCCATAAAGTATTCAGCAAGGTCACAGGAGAATAAATGGAGATTATGTCCCAGATTTGCTGATGGAAGTATAGTTATATTACAATGTTCTGACTCAAGACCAGCCGAAGAAGGATGTCAGGTATGACTGTTTAGCTATGTCGCTCAGCTCATAGAGCAGGTAGGGTGTTCATTTGTTTAGTACAATGTGAAGCCCTAATTGTTTAATATTGTTTTAATATTGTTTTAATAATCTGAATACCAGTAATCATTGTCGATGCCTGTCTTAAAAACAAAGGCATCAGGGGCACAGTAACTCAAACGTCAGCAAGAAAAGCTGAAGGTTATAAACAGTTTTATAACTAAGCAGATGAAGAGTGTTTACTGGAGAGGCACAGCTGCTCCTGACAACAAATGACTGTAGCCTGCAGTGAAACCCTCAACTTACAGCACTGGGCATTTACTCTGAAATGCTGACAAAATGCAAGCAGCTGTGGGGTTTATTTGGTGAAGACCAACTGTCACAGGCTGAAGCTGTTCACACCTGTTAATGAAAGTACAGCTTTTTACACTCAAGCATCAACTGTGTAACTTCTTCAGCTCACAGTATTTGAAAAATCACATTTATGCCCTCATGTTACAAGGTGAGTTCAGCAATCAGCACACATGCTACACAATGTGACCTACCACCAGTGGTTAATGATACTTATTATGCTTTTAATTCCCTCAGGGGGTTCACTACATTTCCAATAGTCCCCCAAAGCCAGGAAATCTGAACAGTTGACCCCTGTCTACTGGGAATACTTGTGAGATACAGAGATGCACACAAACATACATCACTCTCACATACACACAAATGTAGCCTTTGCTCCTCTTTGCCTCCATCTAACCACAAAATCCATTAAGACCAATGTTTAAACTTCCCAGCACTCCAAGCACTTCCAGAAAACCCATTACTATTTTTCAAGAAAATAAATATCGAAATGTCACCGCTTGTCCTTGAAAGCACTCGCTGTTTTGTTCCTTTCTGCTGTCTGCCCTTCCATCAGTGCTAATTACAGTAAATTAGTTTTAATTGGGGATGCTGAAGCCTGCCTGATGTTGGAGATTTAGAGGCAATAGGCATGTAATAGCACTCTGTCATTGTTCATCATTAATCAAGGTTATGTATGGTGTTGCACACGGGAAGAGCAGAGGAACATGTGTCAATTACCATTAAACACAGGAACAGGGTGCTTAAACATTACACAGAAAATATTAAGAGCAGAAATAACCTGGAATTGCTCTAAAAAAATAAAATAAAGAAAAAGTTGAGTTGTCTGCCAGCAGGTTTTCAAAGATCAGATTATAAGATTGTACTACTCTGAAACACAGAACTGGGCCAACAGCAATAGCATTAGCAATTTTTTATTTGAATTATCCCTCTTTAAAGTTTTATATTAAAACTCTCCCTCCTAAACATAAACGTTTTACGGAAGGTCACTTTGGTCTGCAGGGCAAAATGCAAAAGCTCTTTTTCAACTCATGAAGTAGAAAGTCTGAGAAGGAGCACCCTCAGCAAGCTTGTATTTGCATTACACATAATGACTTGTAACCAGTCCACAAACATGAAAATGCTATATACTCGATGTATGTGTCGCACTTTTAAGGTCATATTCAGTAAAAAGCATTATGTTGATTGTTGATTGAACTTGTTTCATGATTGATTACTTTTTGTATCAATATTTTATGTTAATGTATATTTACAGTTACAGTTACATTATTAAATTATTACTGCGCCATCTATGTAGGATTCATTTTCAATCACCCCTTCCTGCAGTGTTGAGTTTGACTGCATTGTGGTGTAAATATGTTGTTAAAGGACGCATTGAGTGTCCAAATAGAAAAATAGCTGCCATGGTCCGTCAACAAAGCCCCAGCTGGTAATGAAAGTGTGTTCTTTCTGACAAAATGTGGCTTTAAAATGCTTTTAAACTCCACCTGCAGCTTCTGGTAAATGTTTACTTTAGCAACATGAGCAAACCCAACCACATTTGCCCACTTGTCATCAGCATAAAATGATGAGTTCTGATGACAAATTAGGAACCTTCATAGATGATAATAAGATGCTGTATTAGCAGCTGCATGTTTTTTACTGAGGAGGAGAGATTTCCCTGACATAGACTTATACTTTAATCTCCTTTAAGTCTGGCGTTCTAATTTACATTGTCTATTACCATGCCACTAACGACTCTGACCTTCTCCACTGTTAAACACCAAGCCAGCAGAAGAGAGGGGGTAGAAGGAAGAATGAAACAGAGAAGGACAAGATGACAGAGAGAAGAAGGAGACCAGATTTTTAGTAGCCTGGCATTCACTAAAGCTATAAATCTGGGGTTTATGGTGAAATGATGGCAGATAATGTAAGTAAAGGTCAGTGCAGCATGTCAGCCAACAATAGATCAACGGGACTGATGATTGCAATCTCACACTGCTTGAGATGAATCCTGTACTTCACTTTCGCACAGCTTGCTTGTGTCTTTGCTTGTATTTCTGTCCTTTTTTTGCCTTTATCTTATTCAGAGGCTGCAGACCTCATGTTTGGTAACACAGCAGACTGGATAAATTGTTATTGATAGCAACTAGACAGAATGTGTCAACATTGTGTTTCACAGTCAATATCATATCGCCTCTGTGGGAGCTCGGGCATGAAAATGTCATAAATTTCTTTTTCAATTGGCTGTTTATTCCTGTAAAGAAAAGTAATGATTGGATAATAATTTAGTAATTACAGATCTTGACTTGACATGTTTGTATTTCTTCGGCTATGCCAGGCAATGTGATTCAAGCAGCATATCTCAAATATAAATTGATCTTCACACTTTTATTCTGTGTCTTTTAATACCTAGCACCCTTTCTTTATTTTTTTTTGATACTTTAGTAATCCCAGAGGGAAATTGTTTTAAGGGTGAAGTGTCTTGCCCAAGGACTTAGGGAGGAGTTGGGATTGAACCATCAACCTTCCAGTAATTCGACATCCCTGCTATACCACTGCGCCACTGCTGCCCCCAATCTGACATGTCCTTCAGATGTCCTCAGGAGCTTATATTTACTGTTCTATCTTGTGTTTATATTTGTATGACAAAAGAAATAACAAAAAAGTATACCGATGTCCATTATCACTGTGCTACAGCTAGCTCCTGAGAATTCTTCGATTCCTATTGAATTTCCTTTTGCAGCTTAGAGCAGTGTGTCACTAACAAGGACCATCACATGGACAAACACACTTGTATATGCATGGTGTCTGATTTTGCATCCTATTTAAGTCACAGGACAACAGGAAGTTTTTAAAACACACATATTTGTGCTTTGTTGAATACTGAAGCTTAGCAATCTTAACATCGGCAAAATAACCTAGCACCATTTAATTCTTATTTTGTTATAGTAGGTGGTGGTACTCCTGAAAAAATGTCATCATCTCATTAATAGTCTGGGAGTTCTTGGATGACAGGGTATTGATAGCAGGCCCCCTAGTATCCTCCAGACACCCTTAGTAACACCTCTTAACGGTAAATTTAATGGTTGGTCTGTGGAATAGTTTGGTGTAAAAAGAAAAACCCTCCTTTTGGAGGCCCTTGTGTCTCTGTAATACATGTTTACTACCTGAACAGACAGCAGCAGACATCCTGGAGACTGCCTGCTGATTTACTATACAACTGAACATTTACTAGCTCCACTTTTTTTTTTTTTTTTTTTTTTTTTTTACCATGGACATAAGTCTAGATTATCAGATTCAAATCATATTACCTGAGCAAATTGCAAGGGTGTAAAACTTCTCTCATTACCAATTCACAGGTCTGTCTTATCATGTATAACCAGACAAGCTGCTTGTTGACTCAACCTTGCCTTCCTCAGAGGCTACATTTTTTGAGGGAAATTATCATTTTGATGGGAATAATGTCTCGGTATGCTGCTCTGTCGTCTCCAGCTGATAAAAAAAGAAGAAGAAGAAAAGAAAGAAACTTTACAGTCAGACGCCATCTCTCCAGAGATCGAATAGGGATGCAGTGATAAACACATGAAAAGCGTGAATTTATTTATTTATTGAAAAAATGTACTTCCAAAGTGCAGATGGACACTTAAATACACTAGATAACTGAAAGTTTTCTTATTTGTTGAAAGGCCTAATATCCCAAGGTCATGATGCTGAAGCAGGATTTTCTGATTTTTTTTTAACCCCATTCTCTGATTTTCATTCTCACCTGAAATCAGAGCTCACACTGGAATCTCGTTATACGTCACCTCTACGGTAGGCGCTGATTGCTGGATGCTAGCTTTGTAGAAAATACTTTGTGACTATACTTGATTGTGGCTTGATTGTGGCTGTATAAAAAGTGGGAGACAGCAAGATGGAGATGACCATGACAAGGATGGACCAAAGAGAGGATGCCAGTTTTGAACCTTGATGCAACAGCATCTGGTCTACTATGAAAAACTATAATAAATTTTAAACAGGGGTCATTAATTACCTTGAATGGCATACATCTTTGTCTTGTCTGTGTACATGCTGTGCTTATGTTAGAACTGGTTTGTTTGTGTCACTGGTTTGTGGTTAATCCACAAATACCTTAATGATGATTCAAATGTTGGATGACCCCATTGTCCAGGATTGTGCTGACATTTCAAAAATTCTGGAAAACTAATTGTTGATCATTTTCTCTAATAATGGGCGCACAGAATGCTATTGATTAGACTGAACAGAGAGACAGCATATTGATTTTGTTATCTGCTGAAGGTAAGTCTGTTGCCACCAACATAAACACATGCAACACTATCAATTACTTCTTCTGTTCTGCTTTTCTTTCGCTAAACCTTTTGGTACACTGTTCTTTTCTTCTTTATTGTTCCACTGTCAAAGTCCATCTGTTAGTTGGTGGACTGAGATGAACAGGCTTGAACAGTCTTCTTCATATCCTCTGGGTTTCCTTTGCCTGTGTCTTTGTGCTGCTTCTGCTGCTTTATATAAATTTGGTGATTGTGAGTGCACATATGAGCATATTTTAAATATAGCTGTTTGCGGGTGTCATTTGAAACCTCTGTGTATTGCCATCTGTGCCAACATTTGTTATCATGTGTTTAATACATGATGTGTGTGCTGGCATATGCCTGCTGGCTCTATACTGTACCTCCATGCCTTTGTGCTCAGATGCATGATACATATACATGCTTGCATGCGTGTCTTTTGTGGGTCTTTTTGTGTGTGTGTGTGTGTGTGTGTGTGTGTGTGTGTGTGTGTGTATACACTATCTTGCATCAGCCTCTGTTGGAATCTCCCACAGAGCATCTTTCCCCAGGTGTCACAGTATCATGATAAATGGGCTCAGCACCACTGAGACAACCACAATACCCCACAGCAATATATTTCCATAACTCTTCACTGCTTTGGAGAAATATATATATATATATATATGCCATTTCTTGATAATACAGGGGCACTATTATAACCCATTATGGGATAAACCTTATAAGCTAATAATAGGGAAAGTTTTGAACTGGCTCCTGACTTATCCAAATTCAGCTGATGTATGAAGAGGTGCCAAAGAATATGAAAGTTTAAGAAAACGCACGACACTAACCATTTAATAAACTACAGCTTTTGTTTATATCTTATTATTTATTATTATTATGCAGACCTAACTTTAGTACAATTCAGGATGCTAACTGAGAGTTAAAGTTTCAAGTCTCTCCAAGTTTTTAGATTTTCAAATGTTTGGAACCTTCACAGTAACCTTCAAAAACAAAACAATACCTGTGTCAGATCAGATTTTCTTTGTGTCAGCACCTTGGTAACATCAAACATTTACACATAGTCTCCTTGAACATAATTTGCATGTGATTTATCTTGTGCTCCTTTTTCTCTGCCCCCTGTTCATCTTTATGTAAAGTACAGCAGTGGTCATTTCCAAGGCCAAGCATCAGCACACAACATGATGTGGGTGTCCTCTTAGACAAAATGATCACATGAGCTAGATAGTCGAGTTCACTCTCTAATGTAACTGTAAACAGAGTCTTTAAGAATCAGCAGCTGTAATCAATTGGCAGGTAGATGAAAATGTCTAATGAGGATTCAACAAAGGATGCTCAGCTGATTCAACCTCATTATCGCACAGCTTATGAGGGACTGTCAACGTGGAAGTGCCAAGTTTATTGGATGTTTTTTAAGCCTTTATCTCAGGAAGGTGGAATAATCTGACTTCACACACAGAACAGTACATGTGCACCTGTACAATAAATAAATCAGTAAATTGTGCACATTGATCCCTGGGAGCTGAAAAACATACTGTTCTGTTCGCAACATAATACCTCCATTGTGCTTGCTGTGCTTTTGCAGTAGTGACTGACAGGTTTTCTTTCTTATTTTTTAAGTTCACATCTTACCACACTTGCATTACTGTGGTCACATTAAAACTCAAATTCACTTGGAAATCAAATCAAAATGGTCTCTCCTACAGCCCATGTTTGTATTGGAATAATCATCCTTCACAGTGATCAATCAATATTGGTACCAATCAATGGTGAAAACATTTTTTTTTCTGCTTTCCTTTCACACAATCAATGGGAAAAAAAGCCATGTTATATCCTTCTCCTGTTTATCCATATCTGGGAACATTTATTCAAGCGCAATAACACTCCACCCCTATATTAGTATCGACTAGGATGATTAATCTCTTTCCAATCCACCTTAAAACACCTCAATCGATAATGGAGTGGCAGTCTGAGAAGTTACAAAATTGCTCAGACTCCTATGAGATGAACATATTAGCTGAACATCTCTTTTTTATTTTTGTGAGATTTACTGAGGCAGGTTCTCTCAGGGATCTCCAGGGAGAATGCAAAACTTAGATTAAGTGTGAGCAAAAATCCAAAGTTTAATACAAAAGGTAGTTCAGCACACGAAAGGGCAGTTCAACCATGCGATAGTACAGAGGGATGTGACAAAAGCACAAACAGTGTTGAAAGCACAGTCCATACATGTACTTTGTTTCAATTATATTGTATTAAATATCTTCTAATAGAGTTCTTTAGTGGAAGGTAGTAGGCTTGCTAATACAATGATTTGTTTGACAAACCTGACAGGCAATAAACTTGTCATTCTAACCACTGACTATCACTAACTCTTAATCGCCATCTTTGACAGACTAAAGTGTGGCTTAATCACAAGTGGGTGAAAGTTCACTGCTTCGTGTCTTGGTCTGCTGAAAGTGAGCAGTGTCATCTTTATGTTTCCAAATGGTTAACATTTTTCTTCCAACCCGGCTGACCTGAACTGGAATAAGAACATCCCCCTCTGATTTCTTCTCACTTGAAGAGCAGCTGCTCTAATGACATATCAGTCTTAGAACCATGAATACATGGACTGTAAAATTGAAGAAAGTGCCGTCACATTTATTTCCCCTGGTTTCTTATTCAGGCTTCAAGCGTCTGTGTCCCCCTGTAGTTAATTGCAGTTCTAAGCCGACGCGATGCCCTCCCTGTCTATTACGTCGCGCCTGGCTATGTCTGAATTGTCTGTGTTGATGTGAGTCACTCTAGGAGAGAAATTCAATTACCTCCCCTCTCTACCCAGTCATGGCCCTGCCCAGCCGAGCTCAAGTATGACTGATATCTGAAGGAGAGGGGAGGAGAGAGGAAGAGAGACAGAAAGGGCGAACTGAATGTGTGTATATTAGAAGGAAATAAAAAAAAACAGACGGGTAGGTTAACAGATGGAGACAGTCCGAGAGAGAGAGAGAGAGAAAGATGAATGGAAACAAGAGATGCAGCATAAAGAGATGCATTTCCATGAAAACATAATCTGACATTCACCATCCAAGCTGTTTGTCCTTGATGGAGGTCTGAAAGATATGAGCATCACATCCGGGAAACACGCTTACTGGAAGCTGTTTGGTTTTTACAAGATATCAAATAAAATCCCAAATAAATAGATCTCCTTGTCCTGCTTGGGAATCAGTACTCCTAAAAGACTCATCAAGCTGAGCATGTAAACTTCAGCGTTTATTGAACTTTACATAATATTTTAAAACTGATTTTAATGGTTGTCTCAATATCAATGACTTTCCAACCGCTATGAAACACTTAATGACATGCAGGCCCGCTGCTTTAAATGCACAAGGCTTTTCTGATTTAAATAGAAAAAATAAATATATAAATTAAAGAAGAAACACAAAAAGTCAAACAGTGGTCCTGATTTTTCATAATATTAGATAAGAATCTTTTACAAATTGCTTTAATAGAATACACTACAAATAGCCTATGTTAAAATATAAACTCACAATTATTTGATAGAGACACAGAAACAACAGAATAGTGATGCACATGTCACCACCAAATTTCTTCATTTTCCAATTTTTGACTCAGTGGCTGAAAGGCCTTGACCTCAATTCTTATTAGGATGTTCAAGTGGAGCAAGAGGAACCAGAGGAAGAGGAGATATCTGAAGATAAAAGATGATGAAAAGTACAACCAGGAGGACAGTGAGTCATTTTCAGATAATGCAGACACCCCTGAAGACCTGCAGGGTGAAAAGAGGAAAAGGAAAGAGAGATAACCTGGCCCTCTTCACCATATGGCAGACAGGGCTGCAATGACAGCACATGCAAAGATCAAGATGACCCCCAGGCCTACTAGATTGGCATTTTCCAACCGTCAGGACATTGTCTTAGTCTTTCATCTTTTCAGTGGGGGCAAGTCCACTTAGATTATGAGAGCAGAATGCTGATCCACCTCCATATTTTTTTGTACAGATTCCCCATGGTGGACTGAGAGCTACAGTATTCTCCTGACCAGACACTCTAGCAGTCTAGCAGTCTGTTAACAACCCGACCACTGATTCTCATCATCTCCTGACTAGGCTAGTCCAACTTTCTTTGATCGTCCAACCTCCAACTGTGAGCAGCTAGAACCCTCAAAAAAACTCAGTTCAGCTCATTATCCCTGCTGCGGGATGATTCTCTGGCATCCTATAGACAAAGCTCCACAGTAATAAGCTAACATGTTAGTCAGTAAAACAGCAAGTGTGCTTGACAAATAGAAACATTTTCTTTATCACCCTATGCCCCTGAATGTACCTTGGGAGAAAAAGACCTGCACACATCCACCCACTCACACAGATGAGAAAATGACCCGGGAGAGGCAAAACGCGGTCATATACGACAAATGGTTTTCCGAGGAACTGCTGAGACAACCATCTATGCAAATACGTAAGGGTCTTTAGTACAGCAGTGAACAGCAGGGACCCCATGTTTTGCATTCAGCTCTATGCATTCCTTTCACATTAGATTGAAACAGTAGGAATCTGTTGACCATCAAAAGGTACCTTCTAAATTTGGCCTGATGCTCATGAAATCACCAGCACCTCTTGAGGAAAAGTGTTGTCTGGAACCTCGTAATTGATCTATTTGCAACACATATAAGAAAGTTTACAGGTTTCTACCAGGGATGGGTACAGAGCCAGCTGTCTAAAAACCTGAATACATAGTAGTAGTTTGCTGTAGAATCTGTAGATAGGTAAGGCCAATACTGATTTACTGAGAAGTCAGAAAATATGAGGACAGTAATACATTTTTCATTGTTTAGTCTCAACCTACGTGAACAGAGTTTGAAATGAAAAAATGGCTACAGGTTTAAAGTGCTGACTCTCCACTCTAAGTGTTTTTTGTGTAATCACATCTATATTGGGTGAACAATTTGGGACAATTCAGCACAACACTCCAAACAAAGCTGGCTGGGGTTGTCTGTACTGACAGAGTAGAATATTGCAGACCACTGCTGATTAAAAATATGGATCAACAGCATGATAAGTGAATTTGAATAAGAAAAGTTTATACCAATGAGCCATTGAGACTTAAAGATGCCATATTATGCCAAGTTAATGTCTTCTATGTCCCCATAATATGTCCTTCAAGCTTCAGCTCAAAATTTCACATACAGTTCTGCCTAAAAAGTGTAAAACCCAGTTAACAGAAACCTTTAGTTGTTGTTATTGAGGTCACAGATTATACTGTGTGAAAATTGGCTGATGTTTTGAGTCATATTTATGCACAAACTTTGTCAAAAATTCAATCAGTACTGTAGATAACTCTGAACTGACTTTGTACCCAGTTCATAATGGGCTTTTTTCAGCATCTGCAGATTTAAATTTAAATGAGCTGCTGGTCTCACTGCTTCCTAGAAGAGGGACCTGCCTTTCCTGTCAGTGCCATGGATGACCTGGCCAAAACACCAAAACACAAGTAATATGACAAGTAATTAAGGTAGAGGTGTTTGACAAGTCAGGATGTGAAATGTATTCCCTTCTCACATCACAAAGAAGCACACCCAAATAGCTAATTCAGTCATTATTCAAGAAAGTTTGTTTTGTTTTGTTTTGTTGTCTCATTCTTATTTTTTAAGTTAAATTAAGTGAAAGACTTGTTAAACATCACCAATTTAGAGTCAGGGAGAGTTGGGTGCTGAAAAAAGCAAAGAAGCACATATTTTGCAAAGGTCTTTAAAGGTCTCTATGTATAGATCTATCTGCAGCCAAAACTTGACACACACTTCAGTGATAAGGCTTGGATAAGGTCATATTGACAAGAAAGAGAGACGTCGTTACTGGACAAATACACAAGTTACATCTCCTGTTACTGCCAAAGGGATGTCGCTTGATTGTTTTCCTCATATTTCATAGCTCTTTAGCAGTGAATTTAGATAATCAAAATGGCAGACTGCCAGCTTGTCAAAAGCTTGTCTTTCTCCTTGGCATTTTTATTCATAAGCATTCCCACTAAGTGCTTTTTGTTGTATGACAAGGCTAAACTGAGGCCTATTTTCACCCTGCTGAGAGAGCAGTTACTGGAATCAAAGCTAGATCACAGTTGTCACAATGCCATTTCAATGTATATTACCATAGCATGCCACCAGGTCTAGCAATCAATGGACTTGTCGATGCAACTGGGACAGCAAAAGGCTCACAATCAACACAATGACCTGACCCATTCATTCAAGGGAAACAATGGAATGCACGTCCATTTTTTATTTTACTCTAAAAAACATTTCCATAATAGATTCAGTGAGCATGTAAAATCCACTGGGGACATAAGATTATATTATTACAAGCAAGCTGTGCACATCTGATTCTTGTTGCCATTATGACTATGCAAGGACTCCAATCAATTCTCATGTGTTATGGAAACAGTGGAGTAAAAGTGTTTTGAATATGACCTCACAATCTGGAT
The DNA here is from genome assembly GCF_900634625.1 of Parambassis ranga. Classification (NCBI taxonomy): domain Eukaryota; kingdom Metazoa; phylum Chordata; class Actinopteri; family Ambassidae; genus Parambassis; species Parambassis ranga. Next base: position 13,430,917 of record NC_041030.1, on the reverse strand, counting down.
ATGTCACCTGCCATTGTTAGTAATAGTAGAGGAACGACAGGCTACATATAGATTCAGCCCCGCCTAGGAACTGTTACAATTATGAAAATGATATTGAATGTGGATCTCTTGTGCATTTGGGAGAGCTGCGTACAGCAGTAAGCCTCAGAGAATATGTCTTGCTGGATTATTAAAGTCTGGTTCTGTCTATATTGATTGGTCCTGATGCCCTTGAGGGAGGCAGGCTGTTTAGTAGTGTGACGGGCACACTGAGTCATAAACACAGCGACAGGATGTCAATGAGCCATAAACACTTCCATAAAAACTATCTCTCCCTGGTGCTGCTGAAATTTGTTTCACATCACATAAACATAGAGGTGAATTGACAAGGCGTTTCAGTGCATGTATTTTTTCATCATCCCATTTTGACTCGGATAATAACTCTACTGTATATAAGAAGAGACAAAAACACAACAAATAGCTCTAATTTTACAGTATGAATACCTTGTTGGGCAAAATTTCTTTCAAACTGGGTAAAAATAATGCATTCTTATATTGCCAGCTATCAATAAATCCAGCTGTCATTGCACTCAGTGCCGACAGTTTAAGCAGGCCTCTTGTTTCCATGCTGCTCAACTACTGTAGTTCAGATAAGATAAGAGTGGACATTGTTTACTGCGGTTATCTGAGTGTATTCAATTATAGCCATGGGCACAAAGAAATGAGTTTAAGTACCAATAAAGAGCCAGTGCTTATGGACTCCTAGCCCTGGATTTGACTCACAGGGTGCATGTAAGCTATATATAAATATATCTTTCAATACTGGGCCAACACATGGGCAATAAGACGATGACAATGACCCATCCTGAACTTGCAGGTACATACCATAGATTGTGTATAAAGATGAATGAAGCAGGTGTACCTCCATACATTGTACAAAAGTGAGGGCAAGATCTCTGGCTTACAGGCGCTTATATGTTGGAAAAAGGTGCCACCTTGAAACCAGACAACAACCAAGACAACAACAATAAGGGGCTAAAACAAAAATATGTTCTTTAAGAAAGGAACATTGCAACTGAGACATTTGTATTGGAAAAAGCTGTATTGGCACTAAAAGGAAAAAAGAAAGAAAAATAAATCACAGGCATTACAAACTGACCCTATAATTGTATAATCTTTGTATAATCTTTTTTATGTTATTCTTTATCGGTGATAATCTTTAGATTTTTTTAAGTCGGTACTAGTTTTCAGTTTCAACTTTCTGACACCGTCTGAGCACAGAGGAAAGACTTTAAGGGAGAAAAAATATATTTTTTCAACAGCTCAACAAAACAAACTATCCAATTCAATTTAACAGCAGTCTCACCTGTTTTCTCAAAACCTTACATCATTCATGAATACACCATTTATTCCAGAGCTGATGACTAAATGAAATCTACACTTGACATCATAAGAGCATTACCTTAGAATACAGTCAGACACTGAGGTGCTTACTCGACACGAACTGGCGTTTGATATGCTCCTCACAATGTGCTTTGACAAGCACACTGTGAGAAATGCAATTTCATTCAACACCGTTGATTCATTCAGTTTTCTCAGCTCTTTTTCAATAACATACAGTTGATGTCTAAATCTAAGCAGGGTCATTCTGTTCATCACTCTTGGATGAAGTGCAGTTATACAGGCACATATCACTGTCTCTTTTCTTTATATGACTGAATACAGTTATTTTTTTATCAAATAAAATGAAAACCTAAGGCCCCTCAAGACTCAAATGGCTTTGTTATGGAAATGTACACAAACACATACACACACACAAAGAATTAAAAATGTTAACACAAACACACACAAGCAAGAAAAACAAACAGTGTGTCTTCATTTGTAATCACTGTGGAGTCAAAGGTGGTGCCAAGCCACATGCTGAGGGAGCTCCCATAAAGAGAAGGCCTTGGCAGACAGAATATACTGGCAGAAGGTGTCCCAGACCTCCATCTTCTCTGACCCCAAACCCCCTCCGCACCCAGCCCCTTTTTTTCCTTTCTCAGATATAAACAGACGGGAGACAAAAGACACCATGTAATCTGGCAGAGCGTCATGGTGCAGCATTACACAGTCCAAGATGGAGTTTAGTTTCATTGTTTCTTTAGAATGAGACATACAGTAGAGAGTGGTAGATTTTTTTATACAAAAATTCTTAATTGCTCAAATCTATTGGCAGACATGTATAACAAAAGAGCTCAAGCACTGGATACCGGCAGTCATCAAGAGAGCATCAGATGATACGGTACTCAAGATTAGCTTAATTGTCATGGATATCAATGACACTCATGACTAGCATGTCTTCCAGAACTAGCTCTATGTGAAAGGTTGTTATGATGTAAGAATAGCAGGAAATTAAAATAATGGAAGCCATTTCTGAAATATCACATTCACAACAATGGTTTAAATAGACGAAAAGATGACCATAAACAGCCTGCAGCCACAGTGATCGCTGGCATGCATAAAAATACCTTGTCCTACTTGAGCTGATCTGAGGAAGCCACAAAAAAAGCAATAACATAGAACAGAATGAAAGGGAGGGCCAAATCAAAAAGCAAGCTGCCTTGTTCCACCACAATGGCTATGTGTGAAAGGTGCATGTACAACATTACAACGAACAGCGACAAAGACACACAGCAGAACAAAGCAGAGGGAGACATAAGGAGGCAAAAAGGTGGGACTCCAGCCAGAGCACCTGTGTCTACTGCTGGCTGTAATCACTGCATGTGACACAGCATAAAAGAGAGGACAAACAAGAAGCAAGCTGTAATTTTAGTGCTACCACAACGCACTGAAGACTCATCCAAGCTGCTTTTTCTGTCTGAAACATTCAACCTAACTGCATAATAATATCCGTAAGGCCTGTTTCCTCAAACGGCTTAACAAATACCTTCCTTAGCTCATCCTGTGTCTGCAAGATTTAACAGAAAGGTTAATAACATTTCCTGCCTCTGTAGGAAAATGGCCACTAGCACATAGCAGTACTATTGGTATTTACTGTTGTAATCTATTTTTTTAAGGTTCTAAACTAAAATTTGAAAGTAATTCTTTATAGAGTGGTACTGTATTATTATTGCTGTATGGTGATGCATTGTGCATGTATATCATATGCATTATAATAAGAGGATTTGTAATAGAAACAAAGGTAAGATTTCCTTGTCATTGAACAAATAAAGTAAGTTGGGACATTCCATATGCTTATAGGATTCAAAGATGATTTTCAACATTTGTGCTATGTATTTGAAAGCTTTCAAACCTGTTAAAAGAAAGCTGTTTCACTAAAAATCCATGCATGTTCAAGATGCTACTCCACTGCAAAGCTAACTTTATTTCTGACAGCAAAACTTGCTGTCCTTCATGATGGAGTGTAGCTGACATGAGCGAGAATACTTTTGACAGCATATAGACTGACTCTGACCTTCACCTGGAGAATGCAGCCAAAAGAATGCAACACAGCGAGAGAGGCCAAATGAAAAAGTGATATGTCAGTACACACACACTTCCCAGTACATGCGTGTATTGCAACAAGAATGACTGTGTGAGCAGGTCAATGCACAGTCAGTATGACACACACACACACACACACACTGCTATGATGATCTAAAGACATAAGGCAATGAGTAGTGCACTCTGTGTGTGTGTGTGTGTGTTACAATGATGATGGGAGAAAGTTGTTTTTCTCATATAAGAGCTGCACTCGTCTTGAGTGGAAGGGGAAAAAAAATCGTTTGTAATGGATCCCTGTAACATTCCAGTCACAGTCATTAGGGACTCTGACAGGCAACGTATTTAGAGGAAATATTTGAGTAATTAAAGGAACTGTTTGCTATTGTGAGACGGGGGTTGGCTTTAATAGGAAGTTCTATTAGTCTGTCATGTTGAAGCCTAATGGTTGACCACAGTCATATCATTAGAACCCCCTGTCTGTTTATGTGTGACTGTGTGCGTGTTGGCTAATCGCATAATTAAATGTACTATGATTCATCACAGACAAGTAATGGGGGTACAAACCTTTTCTTCTACTTCGCCTCATTATCTGTCTCTGTCTTTTTGTGTTTTTATTTCAGTGGAGCTTAGCTTCCATCTCTGTTTGATTTACGCACTGAGTGCCTCTCTTTAAAGCTTGCTGTTTCTCACTACAGAACTGCTATTCCTAATTTCCTCGTCTATCCATTTCCATTTCAGTCTGAGTTTCCTTGTTTCCCTCACCCCTCTTTCATTCCGACTGTCACTTCGCATCTTTCTCCTTCCCTCTCCCCTCTTGTCCCGTCTTCTAACCTCACTCCGTCGTTATCCTAATGCTTTCATCTTTCCTCCTCTGCCTGCATTCATTCAATTTGTCTTTCTCTCCAGCGTCTGTCAGCATTTTCTCCTTTCCTGCCGCTCTAACTCCCACTGCCATGTCTCTTTTTTTTCCAGTCCCTCTTTCCTCATTATTACCTTACAGCAATAGTGTTTGCCAAGCACGTGTTTTCTGTTCGCATATGGTAAAATATCTTCTATCGTCATCAGTATTTGCATTGCCCTGTCAATCCTGTAAGATCTAAGCAGATGGTTTCTTATTACGACTTGCTAGAGTGTTCTTGTCTCAACTGAGGCTACTAATGTGTTAGTTTCAACAATATATATATTTTTTTTTTAACTGAGCACACATAGAACTTAAATTTTAACTACAGCAGGAGGTTGTGTCAGGTAAGTGCTGCATGGATATTCACAGCCATGTCATCTACATACTCTATATTCTCAGTATCAGACCCGAAATCCCAATTGCTGTCTCCCCTAAGTGATGGAAAGAAGTTAGAAGTTAATGTTGCTTTTTCAGGGTAGCTGCTTACTATTTGGTGTTTTGTAACCATTTTTATAGTAAAGTAAAATTTCAAAACCATTAAGACTAAATGTTGACATCCATGATTGAACAGTATCTTGTCAGCATGATCCCCCCCAAGAGTGTTCAGCATCATCCCACAGCCATCTTGTAAGATCTATGTGAGCAGATGGCCTCTCCTCACGAAACTCTGATGATAGCACAGTAATCTGACTCAACAGAGAAAAGGCTGTTGGATTAACAGCTAACTCCATTCAAGTGGAATACCAACACAGGTGCTCAGCACTGAGCTGGAATGTCCTGTTCATGTTAGTCATTAGGTAAAACCAAGGATGTCTCTAATCCCTGCACTGTATGATCAGCAAATCTGGGAGGCAGGAATACACTTTTTTTCCCCAATGAGCAGTTTTTAATGAATCAATTTATGTTACCAGCGTCTGAAATAGTGTAACTGACCAAGAACAATATAGCTAGCATATGGAAACATATTCATCGGGCTGTAACGGCTGGCTGGTTGGCCATCTGACAAATTGGTTGCCATGGCTGTTATGAGAACCCTGGGCAGAGGTGATTGGGTCGCGGTATCTGTAGCAACTGTGGTCGAGAGTTACACTGAGGGGCCAGATGGAGCAGCAGCAGGGGGTGAGAGTTGCCATCCTTAGTATTTCATCACAGCAAAAACTGAACAGAAAAAAAGATGTCGGCGTGAAAATGATGCCCTAACTGAAGCAGTTTCTTTTTTAAGGAGTTTCAATGTGATAATTGAATATAAAAGCCAATAGCATAAAAATTACTGGTGTCTCCTTCTTTAAAGGTAATAAATTATGCTCACCGTAGCACCAAGTAAACTTTAAAGTATGATTTTGATGCTCTGATTTGATGCTTGTCATTAAGAAAGTAGCAAAGTATTTTCATTAGCACAGAGCTTACAGCTACATTTGTTAAATGAGTTTCATACAAAAAAAAACTTGACCTATAGCGGTGCCTTTGAGCGTTTCCAAATGTCACCAGTAATACAATTTGATTAGCTTTTTGTCAACACACATACCTGAGTAGGTATTTAGCAACAGGCAAATTAACCATTTTTTTACAGACAAAATGCAGTAAACAATTCCATGGAAATTGCTCTGCATACATTAAGTAAAGCTGGCAACATAACAAGCTGTGCTTGTGTGTGACAGCATGTGAGACTAGTGCCACACCGGCCCAGTGTGTCCTCAGCAGGCCTGTCAGTCCCACTCATCTTTACCTGAATGATGCCACCATGACTCCATCTGTCACCAGAAGCTCAGGCCAGAAGATGAAAAATTGAAAAAAACATTGAGAGTTGGGAGACAGAAAGACAACACAGTGGAAGCATGTGTGAATAAATATAATAAAACTAAATCAACAGGTAAAAAGAAATAAAGGCTTCAAACATATAAAAAAATAGAAGTATTATATAAGAGTATTTCAGAGATAGACAGAAGAGATGAAATGTAAACAGGCAAAACCATTGTCTACTCATAGCGAGAGAAATATTAAATTGTGCTCCAATATCATCCATGGTATGAGTTGTTTATTATTATTTACAGCATTAAGTGTCCTGCACCCCTGTCTATTCAAAGAGAAAGAGACAGATTTCAAAGGATTTTATTTCAGATATCAAATCAACTATGAGCAAAAATCTCTGAATGCATTTGAGGGGAAAAAGTTTTTGAAAATTTGATGCCTTACTCTGTGTTTCTCTGTGTTTACCAGTGAAGAACAACGTGCTCCTTTGAAGCAGGACTGCCTCAAATGCATGACTGATTTCTTCCCATTTTTCTCCTACAGTGAAGAGTACTTATGTATTTTATTATAACTATAATTTGTCAACACTTTCTGAAACTGTTCTTCCACGCTGCCTCCAAGTATCTCCCCAGAAGTTCACATGATAATGTGACCTCACTAGTGATCTTGAGTGAGCCCTTTTAGTTCTTAGAAGCTTTGTGCACACAGGCCCAGATTTTCTGTGCTGTCTAAATCCCGCCTGGGCTCTCACTGTGTAGATCTAAAGACAGAATCTCAAGGATCTGGCTGTAAAGCCCAAAATCTGAGCTTACTGATGTGAATCAGCACCATCTGGATAATGTGGGTCACAACATTTTCAGGAGACACAATCACGTCAAATTTAACGGAGCCCATTATTACTGTAAAAGAAAGATACATACACTACACAGGCGTGTTGTACAAAACGACACACACAGCAAAACCCTTTCAAAACGGAGCCCACAACTGACCATTTTTTTGGATGTCTGTGACTTTCAATTCTGCAAAGAAGGGATCAGCTAAAATACTGCCGTGTGTCTAAATATCGTAAGAGACTGCTGAAACAGAAACTGACTCCTACCACAGGCTACAGACAAAATCATCAGAAGAAACAGCTGAAATTTTATGACCTATAAATACTCAGGGTGCAATTTACTCACAGATATTACTGCTTCTATGAAAACAGCAGTCATGGTTGTTATCCACAGCCTTTATGGAAGCACAGGAGAATGAAATTGATATGGTGGGGTTAAGGACAGGATGAATTGAAAGGTCAGTTAACCTCAACAGTTTTTTTCAGCAATAAGCAACAAGAGAGAAAAAAGACACATCTGTTACTAGTGCAAGGAGAAAAGAAGCAAACTGCTACCAAAAGTGTAGGGAAGATAAGAGGCAGGCAAATGTGCATCACATTCTGCTTATTTACTGTGTTAGTCCAGTCTTGAAGTCAACTGTGGTAAATCAGAAGAGTAAAGAACAGAGTACAGGCCTGTCAATCACTGACCTGTAGACCTAATAAGAATATTACAGTCATAAAAAGGGCAACAATTATCAGAACCACAGGAATAATTAGCAGGGCACTTGTGTCAATCATTCCTTGAAGTCTCCTATGCAGCATTTCCAAGCTGTAAATGCTGCCATTTTCTTGATAACACCACTTAAAATGAAAAGGGAAAGGAAAGGTCAACGTCATTTTCTGTTCCTTTTTCATCCATCCTTTTCTGGTCTCATTTCTCTTAAACAAGAGGGCCAAATCACACAACACACTCTAGGATTTAAACGGTAAGATGTTCGACCATTACATTTGAAAATATCACAGACAACAGACGAATTAAATGCTTTCTGACAAACAATGATTAGACTTTTAGAAAAATGAGGCCTACAATAATAATATAAATTAATGAGAGTGGAGATGTTAAGGATACAACTCTGAGCAAATGAAGTAAAAAAATAACACAGTTTTTAAAAAAACAAAACAAAAACAAGAATGTGCTGGGCTGTTGCCTTCTTAGCTTGTTGCTACTATAAATAACTAATCAGACAATAAAGAGAGGCTGAAAACACAGGAGGATAACAGTGTTTCTGCTAAAAGGCATAACATAAAATGTTTAATTCATGTTTTCACACATATGCTGTTAGTAACAAAACACTGACTTTAAACTATGAAGTCCACAACAAACGTGAAAAATTAGGAACTATGATTTGTAGTTTGACTTTGGCTGGCAAAATAAACTGGGTGTCAGGTCAGGAGATGTGGTGTGGACACGCTAGACAGGAGGCAGAGGTAGAGTTCAAAACCAAGTCCATTTATTACAGGCAGGGGTCGGTACAGGGATAGGAAAACGATCGGCAACAGTACAAAAGGGCTAGACAGGAGAATGGGCGGGCGCAGCAGGAGTCAGGAACCAGGGAGTCAAATGGCTAAGGTACAAAAAAAGATTAAGCTAAGGCAAAGTCAAAACACGCTATGGTCATACACAAAAACACGCAGGACTGAGGTATGAAAGGGCTAGAGCTAAGGCAAAGTCCAAACACAAGCAATGGTCAAAAAACTACAGCTGCTGAAGAACAGGATAAAAACATGAAGGCTGGTAAGCTTGTTCAAGCACACACATACACATGGGATGGAGAGACAAAAACCAGGAGGAGGGAGCACACCTGAAACAAGAGTGAGGTCAGCGATCTCGAAGTAAAACACTGGGAGCTCTATAAGCAGGCTGCATGGAGACGTGGTGATACAAAGCTGGTTAAAAATCAGCATCAGTAATCAAGTACATCCCCCCTTTAACAACACAAATTCAAATTATGTTCCATATGGTGAGGATGTGTTTTGATCTTCATGAGAATTGAATGTATATATTCACTGTATAGCAATGGCTCCTGTTCAAAGCTGAAAAGGATTTCTCTGTCACATTTTGTCTTTCCCTCCCTCATCGCTACTGTATAGATCACAATAATGTTAGTGGTGACACTCCCTTCCATGGTCATTCATCTGAAACAGAATTACATAAGCCATTTACCACCCGGTCTCCATGATGGATGGCAGGGCCCCCAGCCAAAGCACCCAGGCCTGATCGCGCCGCTTTTCTCAGTGACAAATGTCACCAGAAAGACATATGACACCTCCCGATTTCTTGCAGTTTTAAATGAGAATATGTTTGTGATAAGAAAGGAGAGATAAAAATTGTATGTGTGTAACGGTGCTTTTCTTTTTAGTTTTTTGCTTGACAATTTATTGAAGTGAGTCAATTGTACATTTCTGGCATTTCAGCTATAGCCACAAATGTTACACATTACGTGTTACATACATGGAAGCAACTTCATTGATAACGTGTCTTTTCTTTTCTAACAAGTTTAAAGCTATATAATATCTAAAACTATGACATTTAACCAACAGCCACAACACTGTTCACAATTAAAAATGTGATGCTTCGGGGGGTTAAACTGATGAGTGGCCAGCTGTGTTCCTGAGGGGTTCAGAAGACGAGATAGAAGTTTTAATTATATTCTGACATTTCATAAAACTCTGAAATGTTTGTCCAGTTTGTCCTGAGGACAATTCAGGAGTCTCCATTGCTCCTGATGGATTTTTACTCCAAACTAAACTGAAAGGTTGTGTAGAATAGCAAATTATAGGCTATGTGAAGTGGAGCATAAACATTTATGTGGTTGTTTTTGCCTCAACCTGGTGGCGTCAGTGCAATATTTAATCAAGACAAATATTTAATTGAGCCTCAAGTGTTAATTGGCTGAAGAATGCGTATGAGTCCAAAGTCTGTTGTGTTGTTGTAAATGAGAAAAACAGGAAAGTTTAAAATATAGTGCATTAATTACTGCTGCCCAACACAATAAAGCACACTTGGTCTCGGTCCAAGCAGGGCAAAGCCCACAGTGCAAAACACTGCAATACACCTGTCTTCTCTGACAGACACAAAATGCTGAATTGCTGCAGGTGAAGTTTCAAAACTGCACAGCCACACTGAAGCTTTGTGCCTGCTTGAAAATAGAACCCAGAGTTTGTGTGTTTATGAGAGAGAATTTGTCAGTGTAGTATAGGCCCAATACCACAGGCAGATCCATCCAGAAAAGTGTGTGTGGCTTTGGGGACAGATCTAAGTGCATGTATGGCTGGCAGATAGAATTTAGACCAGTCTGACAAATGATTTATAGGTGCAATTTTAGCCAGCTGTCATTGCACTTTATTCAGCCTGACACGCTGAATGTGTGGTGTGTATGTGTGTTATCTGTATATGCACATAAGTGCCTTTCTGTGTGTTTGTGTGTGTGTGTGTAGTCACCTGGGCCAGCTGGAGGAAAACTGTGACATGAGCAGAAGCACATTTTCTAAACTGATCACCGTTTTCCTTTAATGGACAGAAATGACTGGTGTCATGTACAGTAGATCTCTATTAACTCGTGCATCACGCTACATCCATTTTTTTCCTGCGCAGTGTAACTCATTCCTATTAGGAAAATCTCATTCACCTCACTTAATGTGATGCCGTTATGTGCAATTTCCCTTCTCATCAACCATTTTGGCTTCCTTGGTAACAGTTAATGAAGCTGCCAGACAGAGCCACAACACAACAAAGTAGTAAAACAACCCTTAAATAAAACTATGTATTAATTCTTAGAAACATGTCCAATCGATAAGGTTATAACAAATACATGTGTGCTCCTTTGTCAAACAAAACAGTCAAAAAAGCAAAAATTATTAGGATGAAATTTTAATTATTTGACTATAAGAAGAACGATGTTAGGCTCAAACTACCAATATTCTAAATGTGTAGCACTAGAAAGACAAATGTACTCAACACAGTAAACAGTAAAGAAATGAATTTGGGTGAAAGGTTGTGGATGAACCAGGACCACATATTGGCCACTACTACCCAGCATTTCTTTTTTGTAGCAACCAACAATTTCCCCCTTCACTGGCCTGACTCCTCACTCTCATTAACACAGCCAAGTTCTTCTTCATGCTGTTTTCCGGCAGCAAATAAAACCATCAAATTAATAAATGTGTTCTGTCACCTTCTGATCATCAAACTGTCTGCTTTCTATTCTTTAATCTAACAGGTCATGATATGGTAAAATAAAAGATTCAGAGTGTCAGCCAAGATTAAAATATTATGTGATACAATTATACCCACACGTAGCACAATCTCAGAGTTGTTCCAACATGTTACTGCATGAGTTGTGCTCACTCAGTATATTGCAATTGCCTGTTCCAGGAATGTCTACTGAACATTTCACCTTTCAGTCTCACTCAAATAACGCAGACCTGTCTGCCTCACACCCTTTAAATAGTTTGAATATTGATTTCATTTTACTGTGCCACTGCTGCTGCACTCTCAGCTTTTAGTCACAGGTAAGGCATTAATCGGCAGAACAGTTAATAGCCTAAGCTGTATTACTGTAATGCAGCTTGAGAAACCAAGTGCTTTTTATCCAGCTGTGCTTTCCATCAATTTCTTGTGTTTTTTTGTTCTATATAGTATTATATCTAGTTTTCTTACAGTCTTTGATACTTGGTTGCCCCATTTGACGGAACTGCTCCACTTTTTTTTTTGTTTAGTTTTGCAAAATATATTAAAATAAGTTTAAAGGGATTTTCCAGACTATATGCTATTTTTTAGTCTCAGCATGCAGTTTGGAGTTCTCTTTAAATTTAACTGTGAGTTCAGAAAAACAGTAACAAAACGATCACTCCCCCGAGGAAGGGCAAAACCAGACTGTTTAGCTTGTGCAACATGTTTTTACCAGCTTGTGGAGACCACTGCCTTTGCTATAACACCCATGTCTCATAACATTGCTCACTTGGTAGTCCTGATTGGGTTAAATACACTTAGTTTGTTTAATGGGAAACACTATAATAATTGACCATGACCCATCTAAGAAAGTGGCATAATAAAGTACATATATGTTACTGTTGGAACATGGCTCTTTTTTTGTATGTAATAAAAATGCAATGAAGAAGGACAGTAAAACACATAGATGCAGTATCTCATGTATAATTTAAGTGGTGTAATGGGCAACATGTTCTGTTGTGAGCTGATTTGTTTTCACTCTCTGTTAAGTTTTGTTTTGCTTTCACTCATGGTTGGGATTAGCCATAAAAAACTATTGGTTAAAGTCGGACATTAAAAAATCAAGGGTAGGGTTTGATAAAGATTATGGAAGTTATCATTTACAAGGAAAACTACTCCCATTTGCAGTTGTCATTTTTGTTACCATGGCAACAAGCAACCACATAGAAATGCAGCCAAAGGAATATGCATGTGTTCCTTTTTCTAAAATATTGATATTTTACTGGTAATATGTTATGTCATTCAGCTATCTCAGGGCACATACAACTTACTTACATGTTACAAAAGCCTCTGATTCAGATGATTTTACATAAACACACAATTACAAGAACCCAGCAGCACAAAGTCACTTTTGCTGTGTTGCTGCAGTACAGAATGGCCAGTCTTTATCCAAAAGTATTGTGAAGCTTTGACTCAGGTCAACATTCCTCACAGGGGGTTTGAAAGCCTTGAAAACAGATTTTTGTTTACTTGACTGTTCCTCAGCCTTTTCCCCTTTCTATACATACACAAACAAATGCACATCTCTATAGGACTGTAATCTCTGTGAAGCTCAGCTGGTGAAACTGATGTGGCTCTAGGCAAGGACACAAACACAAGGCCAGCAAATCTTGGTGGGCAAGAGGTCCCTATTGTTAGAGTGTTTGAGCATGCATGTGTGTGTGTGTGTTATCTCTACAAGTAAGATCCTATCTGTAGGATTGTGTGACATCCTGCTTGCATAAGACTCAGTTAGTGTGCTTTTTAAACATATTATTGGTTGTCTTTTGCATGTTCTGTAGAGGAACAATACCACTATTTCAATACATGAATTGTACTGATTCTGAGATATGATGTCAGTATGTATTGTTGTAATTTGTTTCTAAACCTTTATTGAGCCACGGCACACTGCTTGGGAATCACTGTTTTAGGCTATGACATTAAACATTTACTACTGGAGCCTCAGATTTATTTTACTGTAGCTGCAATGAAAATATTAGATTTTAAAATGAACAGAATCACCCATTCTATCTTGGTTCTTGCAGGCAATATTAGGCAGTCAAACCCATGTGTCTTTACTCCTGTAAGCATTAAGCTTTGTGTGTGTCTGTGTGGGTGTGGGTGTGTGTGCATGTGACAATGAAGCTGCCCTTTGCACTCTGCTCTGCTGGTTGAGTGGACAGTGTCCAGGATGATGAATTGAAAGTTCAGAAAAATCTCTGTTAGAATTTAAAAGCCATCAAAGGAGAAAATTGGCAGCGCTGTCTAAGGCAGAATCCTTCACACACACCATTTATCATCTACAGATAAAAGGTTAGATGATGGGCTACAGCTTGTGTGTGCATGTGTGTGTGGTGTTTCTGTGTGAGGCCATTCACAATTGTTATGGATTGATATCCGCTCTTTAATATTTAATCGCTTGAAGTTATTGTAGGGTAATCTGTGTGTCGCAAGGTCAGTGTCATGAGGGTGTGTGTGTATGTATTTGCATAGAAATAAAAAAAACTTGGGTTTGTTGATTTGCATCGACAACAGAAACATTGTGTTAATATCGGTCAAAGAGGGGACAGACAAGTGTTTGTTCTGCAGTTATTCGTCACTACATTTTATTTTGGGGGAATTTGTGTTCAGCCCGTTCTGTATGCATGTCAGCTTGTGTGTGCTGGTGTTTTCTGTAGTGTGGAGAGTCTTAAAATTCTCACCGAGTATCAGTGCAATTTGTTGGGAACAGGATGTGTGTGAATGAGGCTCTGTGTACACAGCATTTCTGGCCCACTTCATTCGGCGACACAGTCTCACAGCAGGTGGTTCATTACACGGCCTGTAATTAGGTTGACTTGACTTTCTTCTGCTCCTGATTACAGATACATATTGGTTCCAGTGGAGCATGAAAACAAGACTTTTTTTTTCTTTTTAATTATTTTTATTTCAGTAAATTATTTGTTGCTTTAGTCTGCTGGGGGTGTATTTGTGATTTGAGTGTGCAGTGTCCTATAGGTTGTCTTTTGAATTAGTCTGCTGTGTTAAATGTTCACTGAGGCAAAGATGTGTCAAAACAGTAATTCAAAGAATTTTGGAAATTTGTATGCTAATGCAAGTAGCACGCTGAGTTGCTGTCTTCCGAAAATTGTGCTTTCATGTTATTATTCAGTTGATGACTAAATAATTAGAAAATATAATTTAAAAGCAAAACATCACTGCCCCGTATCACTCATGTGTGCTTTAGTTTTGTGGTAACATTACAAACAATAAACAGAAGTCTGTGGCACCCCCTTTCTACCATTAAAGGAGAAATTTGCAGAAGTGTTGAAAAGACAAAGAAATTGTTGCTATGGTAAAGTCTATATGGTGTCACTGTGATATCTGTGGAAGTTAGCATGCTAACTGGTTCCCTGATGATCTGGACTCGTTGTGAGAACCAGGCAAAAGGGTGGGTGTCTATGCTATACCATAGCAAGCTGGTCTCAGTTCATTCTGCCTGCTAAAGTCTGCTCTTTTAATAATGAGCTGAGAGACTGCTGTATCTTTGGTTTCATGTGGTACCATTCAGGTTTTTCCTGTTTAGTGCAGAAAGGCTTGCACTGGTGGCGGATTTTTACATCAACTGAGTGATAGTTATCTTTTATTGCTAGAGTAGTAGATTGACTCCATAACCCCTTTTTCCATGATGATAGAGTATTACTAGTTTTATACATAATCAATCATTACTCTGCTTCTACACAATGTTAATTACTCTTTGAGTGAGTACACACCATCATATCACACAATGTTTAAAACATTTTACAAATTGCTCCTGTAGCAAGCTCTATACGCTGTATAATTGAGTCAGTTATGGGTATCATGAGCCAGAAAATTTTGGCAAAGGAGAGCTATTTTGGCAACAGCCAGAGCAAATGAGGCAACAAATAGGTTTTCCTGTTAACATGCATTTTATACCTATTTTTGCCATGTGTCAAACTGAAAAGCCAGAAACTTCAGTCATTAGCAGTTTAAACAAAATAACATAAACACTTTTCATATAATACCAACATGTGGACTTTAGATGCAAACTGACAACTAACTCCTGATGTTTGAAGAAGTTAAACATCACTCAAATATTTGAGTTAAAAATTGCCTCTTGTTCCCATCGGCTCTAGTATTTCTACGTGGTGAGGAGGAAATGAGGCTGGTGATCGGCTAACCTTTCTCCTCTGGCAATCTCAGTCCTGAGTTGACTCACTAAGTGCCACCTGACCTAGATACAGTTACAGGAAAGAGTAGCTGGTAACAGGGTGAAGTGGATTGAAAGTTATTTTAAAGCAATTATATTGATATTCATATACTGGTATCAAACATCTGGTGAGTAACACTGGAAAAACAAGCCACATTGTAAAATACAGGATATGATATAAGCAGCAAAAAGAAACTTATGGAAGACAGAAACATAACATTCCCCATTCAGGACCTTGGACAGCGACATCAGCCATGTGCTGTGTTTGTGCAAATTTACAGCCAGCACATGCTGACACACTTTTCCCTCTCCGAGGACAGCTAAGGCCTGACCTTATCCCTGTATGAGGCATTACTTAGACTGGATCACCTTGTCTGCCCCTTTAACAGCACACTGCTCTGTTCGAACACACAACTGAGGTTGCCTCCTTATTACTTTCTTCCACACTTCACCAGTCTGATAAGCTTTTTTGTTTGTTCTTTCTTCAGCCCCATCATCCTCATATCAGTGTGCCCCTCCTCTCCAAAAACCACAGACCAACTCAGCTGGTGTGTAAAGTTCAGGCATTTGACAACTACAGCTTCACAAAAACTAGAGCTCAGACTTTCCCACAAAGGTCGGGGCCATGTCAGCTCCTGACTTGCAGCTAATGAGCAGATGGGATGTGCAAAACACTTCAGACACACTGATGTGATCTCACGTCAATATGATTATTTAGGAACTGTCAAGTGTAAAACAAAAAAAGTACTAAGATTAACAGTCCTGGACACCATGGAGAGGCATCAGTGTTTGTGCAGTTATGTAGGAAGAAGAATATAAATCCATCTACCATGTGATTTGACAACCTACCAGGTCTCAGTGGTCACTGTTTTGACAGTGATAATGACATCATCACTGCTATGAACTACTTTCTGGGGGTTCAAATTCTACAAAGAAAAATGATTGTAAGTCATTTGTGTCAAACTGTCACTTCTACATTTGAGCCATGAACTTTTTAATCGCACCTCTTACACTGAGAGTGGCCTTTCAGAGTAAGAAACAACTGTGATGGATTTTGTTTCCATTTTCAAAGATTCTGGACTTTATTATGTCACAAAGAAATTAGCTAAAGTTTTGCATGGAAGAAAGCATATCAGCCATAAAATATGTTCATTTTATGTACATTTTTCAACATACCTCAAGGGGATCTTTTAAGTGAAAACTGGATTTTTGAAACTTTACATAAAAGACCGCCTGACACTGAAGATCTCATGTTATTATTTCAAAGGAAAGAGGAAAGATTTAGAAAAAAAAACTGTCACTGAAAGTCTTAAAAGCAGAATGATTGACAAAACAGTGATGAAACACGGCATGGGAGCCTGGCAATACTTCTGTTAGATTTTTCTTTTTTGCCATCAGTGCTGTTATAACCTCCTGTGTTCAAAATTATAGTAAATAGTGTTCAATCCCAGACCAATGCAATCATATGGATACTTTTATAAAAATACTTTGATTGATTGATATGATTGTTATATTTAGAGACAATTAATGTGTTGTGTTCTACTTCCTCTCATAGTTTTTTCTATAATTTTAAGGCATTCGGCACAACACACTTGCTGATTATTTAGTTGCAGCATTTTATTTAAACGGTGACTTGTAATGATTTTGTTTCCTCTTACCGGTCAATGAAGCTTAGGAAAGAAAAAAACAAAACAAACAAAAGCATACAATTTGTGGCAGAGGGCCGACAGATCGAGCGGTAAAAGGAGAGAAAGACACAGAGAATGAGGCAGACCAAGACAGATTGAGTGACAGAAAAGAGTCTGAAGATGTGAGTTCCTAAATTTAATGATACCAGAATATACAGATGAGATATTCTGGGAACTTTACCACAGATACCCACGAGAAATATTAGAACGCAGAGAAAAGAAGAAGTCTGATTCAGCACAAAATCTGCTCCCCTAGAATGACTGTCTAGACTAAAACCTGATCCTTTTGACCACATTGTGTCATTTTTCACATACATACAGCGGTGCTTGTAAGGTTTGTGAACCCTGAAGAATTTTCTATATTTCTGCATAAAACTGACCCAAACAACCAATGTGTCACTTATTCAAGATTTAAAATTATCCAATATTACATATATGTGAGTGGCAAAAGTATGTGAACCTTTGCTTTCAGTATCTGTGTACATTCTGTGAGGCCTTGTGCAACAATAACTACTAAAGGGTTTCGATTCCATTTGTACAAAATGGCTTGGAAGAATTTTAGCCCACCACAACATGTTGTGATATGGTTAAAGAATGGTTAAGGAACAACACTCTGTTGGGTCCAAACCATAATACTACCACCACGTTTAACAGTTAGATAGGTTATATACTGCTCCTCATTTAAAGCCAAATATTTCTTTTCTGGTCTCATCTGTTCACAAAATATGTTCACAAATTTTCCACATTCACTTTATCAAACTGCAGATGGGCAGCAGTGTTCTTTTTGGAGAGCAGCGACTGTCTTCTTGCGGCTCTTCCACCATCCCATGGTTGTTCAGTGTTCTCCTGATAGTGAATTCATGAACATTACCAACAGCCAATGTGAGAGAGGTCTTTAGTTGCTTAGAGGTTACTCTGGGTTCCTTTGTTTTCGGAGTAATTTTTGTTGATAGACCACCACTGGGAAGGGTAACAAGATGGTTATGTAACCCTTTGTAGCATGATGAGCAGCAACATTTGTTTTTCTGAGGTTTTTAGAAATGTCCTTTGATTATAATACACTTCCAAAAACACATGTGAAGATCAGACTTTGATCACTGTTTTTAAGTAAAACAGGGTACTCACTGACATCTTTCATTAATTGAAAACACCTCTGAACAGATGGGTTCTAATTTGGCCTTATATAAGGACAAATTAGAACCCATCTGTTCAGAGATGTTATATATGTACTTAAACAAGTATTTCTGAGGCAAAAGCAACCTAAAATTCAGTTTATTTCAGGCACATTTCTTTTGCTTAGGTTTTATTTCCAATATAATCCTTTTATTTAATTTTAGAACTTTACCTACCATAAAGGTTAAAGTAAAAGAAAATACCACAGTTTTACTGACAATGTTGCAGAGTTGTTGTCTGATGAGCATTTACAGTTAAAGGTCACCAAACCTTTTATAGCCTCATTCAGTGTTGTGCATGGTTTTTCATTTTTCTTTTTCTTGTATCATTGGTAAACACAGGAGTATTTAGCTCCTGCTATCACACACACACACACCTACACAGAGAAACACCTCAGGACATGAATAGCCTTTTTTTCTGAGGGTAAGAACATTCAAATTTAACCTTAAAAATTATTTAGAAAAAAAGAAAACGGCAAGACAGCTACATTTCATGCATGGACACACACGTGGGTACACATACACACACACTTCCATGTGGGGAGAAGAAGCAGATAGCAGAAGCAGTGCCAAAGCTCCTAAATACAAAATGTACAGTGCATTCTAAGCATCAAATAAAGGTCTTCACACCAAGCAAGCGGGAATAATAACACTTAAGTTATCAAGACTCGTAGCACAATGTGAAGTCCATATTTCAGCGCACCTCGTTAAGCTGTCATAGACATGAATTATAACAGTGCAGCAGACATGACAGAGGTCATAAAGCTGTCTGCTGGTATGACTAGTATGTCATAAACTGTACTAGCCACTTAAGCCTGGCTGCTTTGATACTGCAGTAACATATGTCAGTGTAGCTGTAGCAAAGTGTCAAGTGGGTGTGTGACCTCCTTTGCAGTATAAAATTTAAAACACAATTTAAAAAGAATCAAGCATTAAATGAGCACAGAGCAGTGTTTCACTTGAAGTAAACAGTTCTGTGTAGCAGTCAATATACTTTAAAAAAGTGTGTATTTAAAATTTAAAACTATTGTCTTTAACCCTCTGGAGTCAATTGACGCGCCTGCGCGTCTTTTTCACATGGCCAATTTAAGATCACGTGGCAGCAAGAAACAGCGTCGCTGAGTCTCTGTTTTAGTTTGTGTTAAAAGTGGGGACTTCAACCTATATACAGGTTTTTAAATTGTTTTAATATGTCAAGTAAAACCCGAGTTATGATAAAAAAATATAAACGTTTTTTCATGAACATTTTCGCCACATTCGCTGGGTGTTTACTGCTGAGTTTTATGCGAGCAGATACAGGAAACACCGGCGTAAGAGCAGCTCTGACCGGCATGACGTGACATGACACCCTCTTTGCTATTGGTGGAAAAATGCACCACGTCAACCAATCAGGAAATGTTTATGGGACCACGTGGTATTTAGTTGCTAAGGGAAGATTGTGGGAGAAAAGCCGGCGAATGACAGATAGTGATAGCGATTCCCCATTCCCCAGGAGGAGTGACACACCCTGGAAGTGTCAGGCCTGTGATGTGCCCCTCTGTGTTGTGGTGGACAGGAACTGCTTTTTCAAGTGGCACAAATAATTTGTGTGACACCTCTACTGTGTATAATACTTGTAAATAGCTGTACAAAAAAACGCCTGAGGCATTTACTGCATTCAAGGGTAAATAGTTGTAAATAATTTTGTTTTTTGCTACATTTGTACATATTTTTTTTGACATTTACAATTTGCATAAGCATTCTAAGTTATAAAAATGGTTTGTTAAACATGTTGTGTGGTTTGCACAGTAAAAAATCTAATTTTTTCCCACTCGGATTTTATATTTTTTGTGTGATTTTAGGTCCAGTGTGTTAACACAGTATGTCAAAATGAAAAAATAACACCATAGTCACACTTGTGGGGTTGTACTGAAAAGAATGACACTAAACAAAGCAAGGTGAACCATTTTTAAGCTGAAATATAAAGATAAAATTAAAAGTAGTCAAAACGGACCATTATACATATGACTCCAGAGGGTTAAAAAGAAAAGAAAAACTGTTGCTTTATTTTTGCTGCTGCCACGGTTTATTGGAGCAACCAGTTAAATAAACAGCTGATATCACACCAGAACCACATTGTTGTTGGTTTTAATTGAATTTGCCTTCACTGTAATGACTCAGCAGATGTTCCACTGCAGGTAAAATAAACGTTTTTTTTTAGTTTTTTTTTTTAGAGGTGTTTCTGTTGATAAGGGACACATTTTGTCGCAGGTTTTCTTGCGACAAAATTTTCTCAGCTGTTTGTTTTACTGTTTTTCTTGATAAGTGACTGTTAAAAGAATGGAGAAAAGAAAAAACAGGCTTTTCACTTATTATGTACATCGTACATTGTATTGTAGTATATACAATAAACTACAAGTCAATTTGCAGTTCACGTGTTTGTCCAGAATTACCTTCTTGTATTACGGCATAAATGTTACATTGTGTGGCAACTGTACTGTAAGATTTCTGAGATCACAAACTCACATACTTATGTATCTAGGCTTCAAACTCTATGGGTAAACTACAGGTGGTATGGACCAATCAGCATCCTTTGGGGAAATGCTGTCAGTTAACGTGACTTCTAACTCACAGGTGGCCTTATTTGCACATGTGCACACTTTCCTTACATCGTGGCTTAGTGGCTTGCTGGGTTTTCTCCTGGACTACTTGTTAATATGATTGGATAAAGTTGGCTTTTGATAAACAGCAACTGACAGATGGTTCATCAATTCAAGTGTCAAGTATTTCTGTGGCAATCTGCCAACAGTTCTTTGTAACAAACCACTTGACACGTCAGGACTTTTGAACGTTTGTGCCAATTTCAAAGATGTTTGATCACAAAAAGGTAAGATGAACAATGTTGCGTTTGTCCAGATTTAACAAAAACACAAAATGCAACACAGCAGATACAGCAGACTCCCTGAATAGCTTTTGATTATCCCAATTCATGGAAAAGCTTGTAATAGAGCTGATCCACCTTAACAACTTCTACGACAGATGATCACAATTATCATCATAATAAACTTTTAATCAACTCAGACTCTCCAACTATGGATCCAAGGCACAATTATGGTCTATTCAGAGAGCATTTAATTCATTAGTATCTGCACTGTCATTATGAAGATTTGTGGTTGTGCTCTTACCTTGAATAACTTCTCTGTCTAAAGATCTTTGAAATGCGCCTGAGCAAAGCATTTACATAATAACATGCTGTAAATGTCTTTGGACACACCTGCTGCAGCATTCCAACATTTCTTTTAAAAGAAATAATCAAATTTCACAAAGTAAGGTCAGGCAATGAAAGCCAGGAAAAGCTGTCCTACGACAAGGCAGTCTTAGGATTAATACCTTCATATCGAGTAACTAATTAAGTGATACAACTCTGTGTGAGCTTGTGAAATAATAAAAAAGATAAGGCTTAGGATATCAATCATTGCATCACTTCATCATCTACTTCATTAAGCAACAGTTGCAGTTCAAAACAATTGGCATTTATTGTGTTCCAGCTGTTGCTAAGACACCATCGAAAGGCTGCAGAATTATAGTCTGCCTGCTCACCATTAACAGAGATATCCATATGCTTGCTCCAGATGCCCAGTGTCTCTACTTCTCGCTCATTATCTGCTCTCTGTTTACGAGCTGGCAGAGTGGAAATCATATCTCATTCCAAGTGCAGCTGGAAACATTTGGATATTCAGCTGTCCATTTATTCAAAGTGTACGCTTTGCTCATTAGAAACACCTGTGATTGTTTCATTATAGGTAATAATATACTGGCCATGCAGAATACTGACACTCAGTAAAATACCACACAAATATATCTGTAATATTAAGCCATGGATGATCAGTTTGTCCGCATGTTGAGTCTTGTTATGAGTGCAGAAATACGGATGCATTGGAACTGTGAGAGATGTCAAATAGTATAAATAATTAAACGGCTATATAGATAATCCTTTAAAATAATAATTAACAATCAGCAGCTCTTGTGAAAGGGTGAAAATCATCTGCAAGCCAGGTCAACCCGCCTGATTCACTAGAGGTGACAAGTCTTTTGGTTTATGTAATTAGGGTGCTGATCTGCTGTGTAGAGTGAAAGGGACCGGCTTTAACAAGGAAGGCTGGCACACAGACAGTACAGACTGTGTCACCTCAAGGACAAATCATGATATTCAGTTTGCCTGTTGGGAGGGTCATTAACTCAGATCACATTCATGGAATAAGGCATTTTCTAAGAGAGTGACCAAAAGATTAGTGAAAGTCCCGACTGAATAACAAACCAAAGTTGTACTACAACCTTAGTTTTATGGTGATCTACCCCAGCTATGATCTGTGTAGCAGTTTGTTGTAGTGCCTTTGTATTGAATTAGGCTTCCCGCAGTAGATTGCAGAAGTCAATTCTAACTCACAGGTGGCCTTATTCGGAAGCAACAAAGCAAATTTACGCAAACATCTTTAAGCACAAGATGTAAAGATGTAACATATATAACGTTTTACTTGAGTTATCACACAGAATCTTTGCTTGAAATACCTGGTGTTATTACAAGGGTGAAGTTATTTTCAACTGTATGCACTGAAAGCAGTGCAAGAAAGTTGTAGAAAATGCTGAAGGTGTAGCTCTGCACAAGGTTCCTGAATCGTGTTGGTTGGTTTCAGGTGTCAGTGACCAACGAGTTTAAATGTCACCTACTGTGTGGATTGTGAGAGGACTGGCACATTTCATAGAGGATAAGACAGTTTCTGTAATGTCAGACAGATTTATCGACTTTGATATGGTGATTATTAAGTTCGAAAGTAAAGCAAATGTTAAGCGTTTCCTGGAAGGCACAACAAACAGTTGTCGTTTAAAAAAAAAAAGAAAAAGTCAGTGTAACAAGGTAATTAAACCTTGATAGTGACCAAAAACAACACAAAAGCCTTCTATTTTACAATAAATTGATGACATTTTCACATGAATATTTTCCTCCTACACAAATCACTTGTAAATGTTACACTGATTGCTACAAATATGGCCAGTCAGTTTTTTCCATTATGGCTCCATTCTTCTCTTATCATTTGAAAAGGCTACTGCTTGCAAAGACCATCATCAGTCTGCTGCATTTAAAAAACATGTGACTGATAAGAGCACCATGCTCAATTAGAAAAAGCCCTTTCTCAGAGGAAGGCTGATAAGTTTGACCCTGCTGTGAGAGAAATTAAAGGCCAAGATGGTGGTTTCTTCTGCTTCTATCCCTCTTTACATCCCATGTCCTTGTATGCTTCTCCTTCCACTTCTGCTTTATCTCTCCTTTTTTTCTTTTTGCCTTACAGCATTACGTCTTGTGCTCTTTCTTGTGCCTTCCTTTCCTTCATCTCCCTCTTACGTGTTTTTTCTACTGCTTCTTCCTTTGTTTTGTTTTGAAATTTGCGCTTTACGGTGTGATAATAAGCTGTCTGTCTAGGCATGCAATGGCACCCAAGAGTTATTGTCAGTGTATGAGTGTGTTTGTGTGTGTTAGAGTGAGAGAGAGAGAGAAAGAGAGAAAAAAGGAGGGAGAGAGAGAAAGTACAGATGAACGCTTGAACAAGAGTGCCACAGTTCCTGTTTGTGTGTGTCCCAGTGCAGACATGTATTTGTGTAAAAGTGTGAGCTAGGCATGGGCATAAACATGGACAACAAGCTAGTGTGCATAACTGTGTGTGTGCACGCGTGTGTTTGCAGACTGTGAAGGCAACCCACAGAGCAGGAAGCAGGGAAAAGTGCCACACCCCCCGCTGGAGAAGGAGAGAATGAGCAGGGCAGATAATGCCCTCTTATCTTCCCCTGCAACCCCCCCACCTCCCTTTACTCCCTCTAACCCGCCTCCTCCGACTCTCCAACACACACAATGTTCCCTTCTCCTCTCCCAGCACACTCTGCAGGGGGCAAAAGCTTTAAGTTGGATTTGGTGGTGGTGTTGGTGTAGAGAGGAACTCACACTGAAAGCTGCCAACTCCAGAACTCACACAAACAAACACACTTGTTTGACACTTTTGCCAAGCTGCACAAAAAACAAACCTCTGTGGATCTCTGTTTTCCCACTTGTGGCAGACAGGCCTGCAGAAAGTTTTATGCTTCAATTACATGGGGGATTCAATTAAGTGTAACATTTTTTATTTACATTAACTGACCTGGTAGAAATTAGTGTCTATAGCCATAATTACACACAAAAATGTTCTTTCCAACCCCTCAAATAGTGGCTCGCTGCTAATACATGTTTTTGCAACAAATGCCAAATTTTATATGAATGTGGTTTGTAAGTGTCAAATAACAAGTCACAATTGACTGTCTGTAAGCAGGGTATCTCAATTCCAGAGTCCATTTAAATTCTTGTTTAAAAGTCAATTGAAAGTTTCATAAGGGTTTTAGGTAATGACCATCTCTGTCTTTCTGATCTCTTGTGCTTTCATTTTGCTCCTGAGGATGTTGGGTCAAAGAGAAAACACACACCAGTTCGTCGCTGTATGACTGTCATCCTTAGTTGCAGACAGAACGTCAAAGGCGTAATTAATAATGTATCAGACTAAGGCGTAATACAATCTTTCAGACATCAGCTGCACACAATGAAACTGTACGCTATCAAATCAGGCAATCTGCTGATAAAATTAATCGCTTCAAGTCTGGTGATGCTAATATTCTCCTGATTGTATTATCTTCCCAAGCCCCCAGTGGGAATCTTAGTGTATTATAACACTAATTATTATGTTTATGTCTGTGGTTGGGAGTGTGAAGGGTGTGCTCATTTTTAGAGAGAAAAAGTGTGTATGGTTGCGTTTGTATCCCATTATCTTTGTCATTAACCACAATAATGGCTCATTGTAGCAACCTCAGGCTATGTTTTGAGGATCTCTTTTGCGCAGACACACACACACACACACACACACGGATGCTGTCTTCAGGCCTGCATCTCTGGCTAATTGGGAAGGGAATAGTTGTGGTGTGGGCGATCACACCAAAGCCCCTAGCTCATTGACACAAGGTTAAAGACCCATTAACTTGACCAGTAAAAAATTGAGGAGAGGACAAAAGGGAGGCAGAGTAAAAAGGAGAGGGCAAAAAGGAGAAAGGCAGACAAACCTCACTAATGCTACAAATGCCAAAAGCTTTGAAAATACTATATAGCCAAAAAAAAAAATACACACTGAGCAACAGAACACTGCATATATACCTATAATATATATTTACAAGAAGATTGTCAGTACGAACTGAGGGAGCTTCTTGTATGAAAGGTCCAGTCTAGCTGTCTTGTTTTTTTTGATTGATGCAAAAAGCTCTTTCATCGTGCCAGAAATGGGCACATCATTTGGTCATTGAGTCAGGACTCCAGCTAGCACACAAAGGAAGACTCTCTTCCCCCTTTTTGAATCTTCTTATAGCAGCAGTTAAGTCAATTCTTTTTGAGCTAAGCTTTTGTGTGTCGTCTAACACAGATGTGTGTTTTGCTTCCGAAATAAAATGAGATGGCTTGTAAAAGGAATATTAATGCAGAGAGAATAATTAAGAAGTAGAACTGTTTCTGACAGAATCTTAATACGGTCTTGCCAGTGTGGTGCCTCTAGAAAACAGATGTAAAAATCAGCTGATGTTGAGTCTAAGTCTTGAGTTTATTATCAGACTGAGTATGTTAAGATGAATTTTACTTAAATTACTATGCAATCTGACAAGTAAGAATGGCAGGGTTACCTCGCTCTGTGTCAGTTTCTGTAGTTTCTTTGTACTTCACCTCACAAATCATTTTTTTTCTGCAACTTTTACACCTTTTATCTTTTATTCATTTTGATTTCAATCAATCGTTTGTTTCCTCATTTTTTTCAGCCTTTTTGTAGAGGCACATTTTTTGTATGCCTTATTATAATTGCAATTTGCAACCTCATTGAAAACCAATACTGTGTCTGCATTCTTATTGGTACACAACTACAGCATGCAGCATCTACTGAGAGTAAAGTAGTAGTATGCACTAAATAGCCATGAGGCTACCATTGAAGCTGGGAAGTGTTCAGTGTTTCACAGCCAGTTTTGTGACCGTTAGGAGCAGTACTTTCCTCTTTTTTATGCTTTTATCTGTTTCTGTTATCTTGCTTGAATGGTAATTAATAAAACAATTAATGTTTTGCTGGCTCTGTTTGGCTATAAAACCCATCTATGGAAGAAAAACTTGTTGTCTGCTAAAAGTGAGTTGAAAAGAATGTGATCTAAGGAATGTTTTTTCTATGTGCATGCTGGTGGAAGCCTGAGCTTCCATACTTCCCAAGACTCCATTGACAAGATGTGCCTTCAAGCTCAGAGGCTTAAATCCTAACATAAAGCCTACAACTCAAACAGCTTACAGAGGGTCAGCAGAGAATGTCCTCACTTCACAAAAATCACTTTTATGTCCTCACAAGGATAAAATCTCTTGACCCTTTAGTCCTTGTGTGTCATTGTACAATCTGATACATCTCGGTGTCTATCCTTACAGTAAGAATACTGGTGCCAAATACACACTGAAATCAGCTCTTAAACACCTACATCATCTATTCAGTTTCTTTACATAACTTCAAGGGACAAGATCCCATTTTAGCCCTAGTCATTGGCCACCCACCTGGCAAACACATTATGTGTTAACACAGCACATACCATACATATCCAATGTAATCACACTCACACAAAAAGAGTGGGTGTCAAAACACAGCAAGTGCAGCTGCCAAGAGTTGTTATAGTCTCTATTTTATTTCACAGGAAATAACAATGCCTCATCAGGAGTGGAGCAGTGACTCATAAATGGCTTCACTTGTTGTATAGAAATACAGGAGAGCATGGGAGTAACAAAGCAAGAAAACTACACAAGAAGAGACAAAGACATTAACAATCAGACTATGACTCCTTGTTCTGCCATTTACTGTACATAACACACTTGTTCTGTTGATGAACACAATTTACTGTATGGATAATACATTGCATTTAATGTAAAAAAGAGGTTCTACAAGTAATGCCCATTTCAGTAAAAGCACATACAAATAATGATTGAAAATTGAATGAATGTCATAAAATTCATTTTTATGTGCTCTAAAGTGTTTGTTTTTGAATATGTTGCTTGCCTGAGGGGATTCTGCTGCCAAAGAACAGAAGAAAAATAGAGGAGAGAAGGAAAGACATGACACTGAAAGATATAAGGCAGGGGAAGAGATTGGTCGAGCAGATGGTAGTGTGCTCTCAGGTGTACGAAGACCTGCAGAGAAAGATCTGTTGCACAGAGGGATGGAGGCAAAGATGTACAGATAGGTGAAAAATGGGAGGGACTGAACAGGAACGGAAGGTTGTGACAGAGCTATAGAACCCAAAGGGAGTGAACCAAAAAGAAGCTCAGAGGAAGAGGAGGAAAGAAGCTGGCGGTGAAGGAGAGTGAGTTTGGAAGAGCGGACAGAACGGAAGCTGGCTGAACTAAAGGGACGGATGGAGGCATGGTGAGCGGGTTAGAAGTTGAGGGTGAGAGACAGCAGGATGCAAGGTGACCAAAGAGATGAAAGCTGGGGTTAGAGAGAGAAAAAGTTACTACTCAGATCAGATCTAAAAGTGGAGAGTTTAAGTTTTAGAGTGCAGACACATGAAACAAGGCAAATATGGAGGAAAAGGGAGGCAGATAGAATGAAGATATATGTGTGAAAATAGGCCACTTAAAGAGGCAGAAAGGAGGGCAGGGAGATAGGAATCACCCAGATATAGATCTGCTATAGTGTTACCAAGAGGAAATTAAAAAAAGCCATAATGTCACTGCTACACACAAAGAAATTAGAGGTACAGAAAGATGCACACAATGAAACCACTCTCTGTTACACATCCAAAATTATGCATGACTTTAAGCATTAATACAATATGCATGACAGTGAATGACATAATGATAAATATAAAACTAAAACCACTGATACAAACTGGCCTCAAAAGACTATATGTTTTTTAAAGAACCACTGGCAATGGACTTATCCTGTCATTTAGGTGGGCCGACATGATTTAACCAGCGAATGAAACTCAGGTTCATGATCTACTCAGACTCCCTGAAAAATACACCGACCAAACACATTTCCGCTCTAACATACACAAACCGTCGTTGCACACATGCAGACACCAGCTGTAACATGCACACTTTCAACTCTCTGCTCACTCTCTTTCTCTACTTTCCCCCTCTCTTAAGGTCATTTTATACACATGATCAACTTTTCAATATAGCTGTCAGAAATCACTTCTACATGCCTGTTTTGTGTGTCGTGAAGATGAGGAGGAGAATGAAAGAGAGAGTAAGAAGGTTAAAGGCAGACAAACTGAAATGCCATCCTATGTTCAGCATGAGTGTTCCTTATATCTTGCCCCCTCTCATTTGTGTTGGTTTGATCAAAACAATAACGGCGTGTCTATGTGCACAAAGACTGTACTCGCATTTTTTACATCATAAACAAATGGACTTCTCGGACTGACAAACGCACACATGAACACCAAGCCTGTCCCACATGAAGGCTGTCTTGAAGCGTGAGGACACGCTGATTGATTGGTGCCTGGGGGGGTGAGCTGTCCCTTCTCGTTAACATCTCTCTGACTGTGGGAATGTGTGAATACATATTTTGCCACCAACAGAGTGTGGGTCTGTGTGAGCATGTACCAATGAGGGGTATGCCGCCACCTCCCTTTTTAAAAACAGAACTCCTGTGTGTGTTTTTACCAACTTCTCTTTAAGACTCCTCCTGACTGTGCTGGTTGTGGTTAAGTTGTTTTGTCCACTTTTATTTCTAAGGTCAAGAATAAACATTCAACCAAAAAAAAATAATTATAATGTGCTGAACCATCCAGATAAATTATCATCCACTAAAGTAGACTTCTGGCTTGAGTTCAAATTGGTCCCCATTTTATTTATAAACAACAAAAATGACAAGCACTAAAAGGATTTTTAGTCAACAACTGCAATCATAAATTTATTACACCTTTGACACCAAGAATTATTTGGAGCCTGCTAGTTATTGTTAAATGACTTGTGCTCATATTTAAGTAATTTGTCCTCCAAGTGTTAGCAGCTGCTGCTTTTTAGCATAGCTGTGCTTGCATATTTTAAAAAGACTCAATAAATATAAAACCAGAAGTTCATTCATGACATTTGTTCCTCTTGCCTCAACTCTCTTTATCACAGTTTAGATGCTACACTGAATGCTGATTACGCCTTCCATGTTTACCTTTGTTTACAAATTAAATAATTACAGGGTACAGACTTCTAATTCTTGCACACAAATTGCTCATTAAGTTGTGTGCTGTGTAAAGGCTTTGCTGTGAAATGTGAACATGATTGGTTTGTTCTGTATTGCAGGAAGTAATTCTAGTATTCTCTAACAAACAACACCAATGCAACTTATTATTTTCTGAACATGTGGTAATCAAATGGTTTAAGTAATCATGGTTTCATTGTTGCTGTATAAAATGAAAATAAATGCAGTTTTGTTTGCATGCCTGCGCAACATAAAATATATATAACTATGGGGCGGAACATTTTGCACACAGGCCTGTGTAATGTGAAACACTGTAGGAAAAAAAACATCCCCAGAAGCTGAAAAAGCCCTTCCTATCTACATGTCAAATTTATATTGCTTTGACCTTTTCCCTCAGGTCCTCCTATTTCTCAGTGCATGCAGAGCTTCACTAAACTGCTGATGTCTGCACCATCTTGCCTCTTTCTACACATTTGGGTAAAAAGGTAGGAGCGGCAATATCTACACCTGCACTTTCAGCTCTTAGTTCATATAGATAGGACACATGAATGGGAAACCGAACTCCCTGAAGCATTTTCTCCTCACCACTCAACCTTTTTGCTCCACAGTAAACAAATGAAAAAATCTATCTCTAGTGTGAAACCTGGTTTGCTATTTTTGTGTGTTCCCAGTGCATTGTGTGAAGTCTCAAGGACTTCAAAGGACAGCTATACTCGTTTACCCTCAGCCATTATTTGTGATGATAATGTTGTTGGTATAGAGTCAAAGTAAAATGGAGCTGTGATGAATTGAAGTTATCTTGCCGTGACCTTAACCAGCATTGTACAATTATTCAAAAGAGGTCTTGTAAGCAAATAATTGGTTTCTAGGACAAAGTGGGACAATTTCTCCCAACCCACACACCAACAACTAAGCAGCATCATTCTCTACTGTAAACCTGAAGGTCACAGGATGAATGTGGTGGAGATGCAGTAATTAAACATCATATTTTGACATACACTAATGAGATCAAATACAGGAAGTGATGGAATAAAATTGAGTCATTTAAATTTAAAACAAATGAGATATTCAAAATTTTGAAGTTGATAGATTTTCTATTTTATAATTTGTTATTGACTGCAATTAACCTAGACCATGACAATACATGAAAAAATAATGAGAGCAGAAAAACCTTTATTTTGCTGCTAAAAACATAAATTTATTATAATACGTCTACAGAACAGAAAAAGGTAAATTAAAAATGTATTTGGTGCCACAAAACCAGAAAAAAACAGACTGGTATATCCTCTGGCTCAAAAAGCCAGCACAGCTTCAACAGTTCTGACACAAAGCAGTTTCCAAAGCAGCCACATTTCTATTAAAATCCCGCTAACAGGAGCCGTATGTGTGTCGGATTTGTGCCAAAAACATCCCCGTGCACCGTGTCACCTGTTTGTGTCTTGTCCCTCCTCAACCAGTGTCTACAGGTTCTCAGCATAGCTAACAACACGCCTTGCTGTTTGGGACCCAGTTTTATTTCCATAACAATTTGGCCCATGTCCAGTCTTTACACCTGCTCATTTCTCACATCCAACACACCGACAATGAGAACCAACTGATTTATTACAAACATTAACACGACCAATGGCTTCATTATGATCTGTTTTCTGTCACCTGTGTGTGGTCATAATGTTTTGGCTCACAAGCATCCCAGCATGTGATGCAGTGAGGTACTCTCTGTTGTTGGAACAGGAATGAAAAACAGGGCTGTCTGAGTCAATCTATGTCAGAGATGACCGTTTCTCAGCGTCCTTTGATTCACTGTCCTCTTGTCACACCTTCAGGGACAAGTTAGCACATTTGTGCCTTTATGTGTGTGTCTGTGTGCAACCTGAGGCAAGTGCCAGCATCTATGACCAGATTTCACCACCTCTGAGCGTGACACATTAGCCAGTGGCAGCTGAGGGCAAGGACACCATCTAAGGGTTACATAAAGGTCTGTATGTGTGTGTTTATGTGTTTGCGCGCATTTTTTTGTTCTGGCTTTACTGCATGAGCATTTTCACTACTGAGTGCACACATTATCCAGTATATGTCAACAGTTCATGACACAAGAATCAGTGTCCATCATTGTTTAAACTGGAATAAAGCTCTAGTAAACATTCAGCATTTTCAGGGATGTCAATGAGCCGTTCCTTTGTTAAATGGGTTGGTTTCAATGTCTATAATACATGCATGACCACATCAAGTTTTTAAATTGGTTTCAATAATGAAGCTATATATATATAAGGACATTATTTTTTTATTTGTTTTGATCATTCACAGTCACCCAGGTTATTTTTTTTAGTTTAAGAGCCTGAAGCAGGGCAAGTGGAGAAATGTGTTTAAATGCTACAAGTATGTGTCACAATCTGCATGGAAGAAACTGTATTCTTGATGAGACATTAGAGTCTGTAATGGAAAATCGTAAAACAAAAATAAATTGACTTATTAGACTGGGGAAGTCCAAAAATCTAACTAACTTTACTTTTGCTTTTCTGCCTTTCTTATTGTGATTCATCTTGTTTAATGTTTGTGTCCTTATTATGAAATCTGAGGTTATTCTAATGTGAACCATGTAGTTGTTGATGTTGAGAGTTGTTGATTTTTACACAAAATAAATGACTGCAACTGTCTTTAGACTACAAAGACATTTATTATCAAAATGGATGATAAATCTTACACAAATATATTACTCATGATAAAAACACATTTTTAATCATTGTCTAACATTTTGTTTATATCTTGCTTTTATGACAATGATTAAAAAGCTTTAATTTTGATTCCTTTATGATACAACTTAGTGACTCAACAAATACAGAGAGAGGCCAAAGCTATGTTGAACTGGGATTACTTAAACCTAATAAGAGTCATTGGCCCTTTTTGAAGAGCACTAAAGGCCTTCTCCACTTGATGTTAATATTCCTCATTCCACCTGTTAAAAAAAAAAAAACGGTCTGAATTTAACCTTCAAATAAAGAGACCTCTGCTGTGAAATGTCCAAGTTTACCGTGAGCCACAACGCCTTCAGATAAGGACAGATCTCTCTGCCCTAAATGGTTAACACAACGACTCTGGCTTTAACCAGGCAATATCACTCTCCATTGTGCACACACGATTATGTTAACATAAAGGAACACATTCACATGTATGCATAGGAAATACAAAGGGAAATACACTGCTGAGCAAGTGAAAACGATGAATACACACAGTGATACATACAAAAGGGATAACAGAATATGTACTCATGCCAGGTTTGGCTCACACCAAGGTTACAGAGAAAGCAGGATGAGTGGTGAGCAAGAATATAAGCACTATAAATGCCTTGCATGAATTGAATGGATCAAAGTAAGTAAGTCTGCTACACCTATTCTGATCTATTGTTATAATGAAATGACTTGAGAATACATGTTGAGGGCTGCTCCAAGAGAAGATGAAAAAAAAAAGGAAAAGAAATAATCCCATGGAAAAAAAGCAGCAGAAAAGGCAGAGACGAAAGAAGGGGATAAAGCAGAGGATATGCTGGGCAGGTTAAATGCGGTGTGGGGATACGCCATAATAAAGACGTCTTGCCTTGGAAGCTTTAGTGCTCCTGTGAGAGCTACAGACACAAACAGCATGAGGATTAAATACAAACCTTAGACCTTCCTTCTGCTCTCTGTCCTCTCTGTCGCTGGTTTTATCACTTTGTGGCCTCCGATGCTCATGCTCTGTCTTCCAACGCCGTCTTCAAAATTAGAAACAACTAAGCTGCTTTTTTCTTCCTGTCTAATTTGCGTTCTGATGTACTTTGCCTTATTCCTCTTTCTCCTGCTTTGGTGCAATACAGCCATGCCAAGCCTTTCAAGATAAAGGCCATACAAAGAATGCAGGCTTTTAGGTTCCTGTTCAGTCTCTACAATTCATCAGCACTGTGTCAGCCGATGGTACTTCAGTCTCAACAATACTTGTATTTGCTGCTAATAGAGACATTTTTGTCGCTGTGAACATACTAAATATTATCGGTTTGTTTATTCATAACAGTGAACCACAAAATCATCACAGTGCAGACACTGGCCAGTATGATGTATAGTGGTCATTTTGTTGTCAAAAAATAAGAACAAACAAATAAATTCTTGTGAGAATTATAAGATCCCTGATGTCACGTAATACTGCAAACTGTGCCAGGCTTAAAGCTACATATGTGGTCAATCAATGTACAACAGGGAGTTAGGAGTAGTTTTGTTTTATTTACACTGAAGCAACAAGACAACAACAGGGCTACTGTGCGAGGGTAACATTAATTAAGACCGGCAACTGAAGATTAGTAAAAATAGTGTAATCACAGAGGCTACGTCCATTGATGGAAACTATGAGGCAAAAAGCTGCTTAAATGCATCTGCAGCTGCCTGCCCTTATCCCCAAGTGAGTCTTCAATGTAGCTGAGTGAACAAGTGGACAGTCCAAGTGTGTTTGCATAAATCCTAAACATTGACATTATTGTTAGCATTACAATAAATACTGTTGCGCATTAGCAAAACCTACTCAATGTTACTGCATAGCTGTAATCTCTTGCTTCTTGTTTATATTTTTTTAATTATTACTCATTAATATTGTGATTTTATAAAAGAATAAAATCTCTGAATAGCAGTGATGCAAAGACGCTGCATCACTGATGAACTGTTGATATTTAGTTTAGAGGAAATACACTAAAAAAAGGTAATAACTTAACAATGCATTGATGAGGTGTAAAATAAACTGCTCCATGCAGACAGTCTAATCAAATAACCTCATTTCCCACTCATGGTGTGTTTGTGTTAGTGTGTTAGAACGCTGTCTCCCACATTAACTGTGCTGACAGCTGATAAAGATGATTGACACACTGTATTCATATCACACAAGCTTTTTCCGTCCCCCCCAAACAAACACACGTGACATGACTTCAATTAGGACATGTTTACCACACACACGTACGCACAACTTATTTGCTGTCCTTAAAATACCTCTTTGAATAACTTCTTTAAATAACTTATTTTTATTCCCTGCTGTTATATAAACTTGACAAAGCACTGTAAATCATACTGTGATGTAATTAGTATTTGAATGTTTTTGTTTTATCAAAGCAGGGATGCAGGTGTGTGTGTGTGTGCAGAAAATCTGTAAAAAAAAAAGTTTCTAAAAGATGCGAATAAGGAAAAGTTTGGTAGTGCTGTAGAAGTTTAAAAACCTGACAGTGTTCAACCCCCCAAGGCTTGACGCAAAGCAGGCGCTTGGCCAAAGACACACAGAAAAGCAACCACTTTATCTGATGACACACACATGCACATTTTGATCAGAACAGCTTGTCTTAGTGACTAATACACAAGTCTTCACGGACCATTAACTTGCTCCAATTAAAACATGAAGCAATATGTTGTTTTCCTTGTGAGAGTTTTTGGATAGTCCTTCATCAGCCCTCAGAGACGACACCTTGAGTCTGTTTCTGTATCTAATCCCTCCAGTCATTCACATATGGTTGTTTGAGGCTCCTTGTTGCTTACAAAATGCAAAATGGAGATCTGGTTACATTTACAAGCTTTTTCAAGTGTCATGCCTGCACACTAGCAATACACACACAATAAGAAAGACTGTCTGAAGGCACCTTCTCTGAAGTAAATTAACGCAAAATTGTATATCTAAAAGTGCGAAAAATTACATAATGGAACATTATTGTATTAAATTCATTGAAAATGCCTTAGACATCTTCATCAGTCCCTTGAGAGTAAACTGCATCAGTCCTCTTTCTGCTGACTCCTTCATTGCTTCACAGAATAGCTGAATTGAATTTGGCATCTCTCTTACAATATGTTCCAGGATGTTGTAGATTGCATTCACAGTATGGTTTGAAATGGTGTTTAAATTGCCCATGCAGTGCAATATGGTGTCAGACATCTTTGCCAAGCCTTTGAGATAAAAACTGCCATCTCCCATTCTGCCTTTGCAGCGGCTCACGCTGCTTAATGGTGGCTTGATGTTCAATTTACGTGCATTTGCAGAGTAAGAAAAACACTAGTATGAGGACAACCGCAGAAGTATGTTACTTAGTCTTATTTTAAACTGACTAGAGAGCTGGTTTCTGATAATGCCCATGATTATATAATGTACATCATGTTCACTTTTACTAGGGTTGGGCGATATTGGCAAAGAAATTAATCACGATTAATTGTGGCATTTAGCCGATAAAGATTAATTGATGATTAATTGCACTTACATGTTTTTGACTCATTGTTCTAAAATGATTCTGACAAATCATCAGTCAAGTTAACTACTTCATTCTAATAGGTTAAGCTGGTAAGTAGTGATTAGGCATTTGAAATATTTATTGATAACAGATGCACAATGCACAAACTGCTTCAAAATAATAAACAAACATTTGAAGAAACTTTGCCTTCAAATGTTCTTATCTTAAAGTCACAGAGGAGTGCATATCAGCATTAAAATTAAACAGGACAAATAAGTCCAGAAAAAAGTCACATCAGTGACAAATTAAAAAAAAAATGTGTCTGTGCAAATTAAATTGTGACTGAAATATGTCACAAGGTAGTGTTTTCCTATCTGGCTGTGGAGTCCTTAAATAAAGATCAGGAGGCAGCTTCTCCAGTCGGAGTTCATTCTTTTAATACGAGCAAACATCCAGTTACTATGGCAACAACCAACGCTCCACGCTTCACACCTAATGCATGTCGCGTATGCATGCACGGCACTATATACTACAGCTGTAGCCGGCGTTGTGGCCTCGTTGCACTTTCTTCGCTTTCTTTGTACTCCGGCTTATGGTGACAGACGTTCAACCTCTGTTAGGAACGTGCTGCTCCGCATAATTTCACTGAATACCACTGCCTTCCGCCATTATTGTTATTGTGGGCTTACATGTGTGCGCTTGCAGTTGATGGTGAGAGGACGTCGCACACAAAAACGCGCCATCATGACGAGGAACTAATCGCCGTAATCGGTAAGTGGCAAATATTAATCGCTGACAGTTTTTCTGACGATTAATTGCACAGGATA
Source organism: Parambassis ranga (assembly GCF_900634625.1). Classification (NCBI taxonomy): domain Eukaryota; kingdom Metazoa; phylum Chordata; class Actinopteri; family Ambassidae; genus Parambassis; species Parambassis ranga. Next base: position 13,394,343 of record NC_041030.1, on the reverse strand, counting down.
TGATTTTGCACAAGCCTAACCTTTACACATGCATTGTGGGAATTTGGGATTTGTGGGTATAGACGTTGCATGCTGTCCAACTCCTTCACTTTCTCAGTCGGCACACATTTGATGACATTTCAAGTAATCAGACCGTATGTCATCACCCAGATACCGCTCACTTGAGAGGTCTGACACATGCTGCGCATCTCCTACTAGAAGGTGAAAACATTTCTCTGTCTCTCTTTTTTTATGACCTAAAGAACCGTAATTTCTAACAGTGGATGTTCTGGAGTCCAACACTTATTGTTCTTTTAGTATCTAATGGTATGAAGCAGTAGTCTTTTTCAGATTACAGTATCAATGTGACCAATAAATGTCATTATATTGTTCTGTTTGCTATTAAATTAAGTCACACTGACCACACTGTTTTGATTCATTTAATGTGGGAGTACAAACAGACACCCTTATCTATAATGTGAATCATATCTGTATACAAAAATATCTTCAAGGTTATTAAAGGAATATGGAACAGAGCCCAGCATGTAGTCCAGAGTCATGGGAAGTTATCACCTGTGTGTGTGTGTCTGTGTGTATGTGACTGCGTCAGGGTAAGAGAAAAAGATCATGTGCAGCATAATCTATTTGAGAGAGACAGGTCTGGGGATTTACTCCACACTGTGCTGAGCTCTGCAGGGGGTGAGAATGGGTGTACAGACACACTCTCTGCAGCACCTCTGGTCAAGATAAAGGAGGCAATTTAAAGTTGCACACTTATTTTTCTGAATTGCTTCGTAAGGAAGAGAGCTGGACAGTCCAAATTATGCATAAATTGTTGGTGATAGAGGGGGAAAGCCAAACACAAGAGCAATAAGGAAGGAGAGGCATAAATATTACTGAAAAAAGTTTTGAAGCAATAAAAATAACTTCACCTCTTACATTTCTGCAGTTCACTGAGAAAGACTTTATTCTTCATGACAAAAAGCTCCACAGATTGTGAAATACATCACTGCATGAACCTCCAGCTACTTTATCAGGCTAACCTTCTCTGGATGTTTTACTATAGCTGACATCACAAAATCAAAACTGCAATGAAACAGAGTATCATTATAATAGTACAATCCAGTACTTGGGTAGTGTGAAAAGGAGTATATTGAAGAACTGTTACTAGATGAGGTGACAACAAAACAGACCATCCAAAACTTTCAACAATTGCAGAAATTTCATCAGTTATAGAAATTATTACAAGTAACACTGAAGCAACAGACAAACCTCGAGGTTTGTGCTAATTATAGGTAGAATTAAAATACTCTAAGGCCACCAGTAAATGGTTGAAACAGTAACTTTTTAGCTTTAGAAAAAAGTGTACTGTAACATTTGAGGTATTTATAGCAGCACGAGTAGAAGCACCAAACAGTGCCTTCCATCCCTACAGGACCAGTTAGCAATCCACATTTCATTTTTCACATTTAGCAGCTGTAAACTGTAAACTGCTTGTTTCCATTGTTTTTGATTGTGCCTGTGTATGTGCCTCTATTGAACTTAAGGAATGTGGCTCATGCACACTCAGTGGTATGGGAGGCACAGCTGAAACAGACAACTGGTCAAGATGTCAAAGGGTCGCTTCCCTGGTCAGATCATTAAATTTCCAGGTGCCCAAGAACACCTGCCTCAGGTTGAACAATGGGTGGTCCCACATCAGCTATTATTATTGCAAATGCTGTGTTACAGCTGGTTGGGGGTAGTAAAGGGCAGATCCCACATCAGATCATTATTGTCTCCTGCAGAACTGAATCAGAGAGAGAGAGAGACAGAGACAGAGAGAGGAGAGGAAGAGAAACAGAAAGCTAGTAAGGCTGAAAGAAAAGAAATGAAAGCTCTCTCCTCTTGGATAGCTCTTCACCTGTCAGCTACATTTAAATATGTACTGCAGGATTGTGGACATATAAATGGGTAGTTATAGCATCATACTGTCCTTCACAAGGATTATCTCAGAGGTACAGGGGGGAAATGGTAATGAGCACATCAAGATACGTTCCAAGTTATTCTCAGCCTGAAATCAGGACTGTATTAACACTGATGTGACATTTTCTTATAACAATAATAATATGACATGTATATAAACTTATAAACTGCAGTACAGGATCAATGTATTGTCACACATGTATTGTCACACACAGACAGGCAAATGTCCATGAGCAAGGCACTGAATTTACAGCTAAAAAAAAAGACTTGTTTCAGCTACAAAAAGCACTGTTATCAGTGGGGGACAATAAGTATGCATGCGCCGAAGTGTGAATGACTCGTGATAAAAATGGAGAGAGAAAGCATAATGGACTAGAGGAGAGAAAGAGAGAAGGGGCTGAGGAAAAGAGACATCAATCTTCCCCGTGCCCCCTGTGGTCTGGGGTACCTGTCCTGTTTCTGACATCAACAAAGCCAAGCCTTCTGGGTAGTAATCAATCAGTCACACTCCGACAAGCTGGCGTAACTGAACGGTCTGTGTTAGTGTGTGTGTGTAAGTGTCTGCATGTTAAGAGTGGAGGGGGCACATTAGCCAAGCTAAGGATGAGTAGAAACAGAGATAATGGAGTGTGGAGGGTGAAAAGAAAGAAAGGCAAGTGAGACCTGTGTGTGAAGGAAGAAAGATGAAAAATTACAGAACCAAAGTATGAGTGAGTGAATGATTAAAAAATGAAAAAGAATCAAGGATGTGAGGTAGAATAGTCTGACTGAAATGAGACATTTTTTCCACATGAAATTACACAACCATTCATATGTCTCTGTGCTGACATGCTATACAGTAACATAAAAATGAACTCACAACTCTGTATAACTACACACCCTTTATACTCTAGGCTCTAGGCTTGTAGCTATTGGCAAAAATGTTATACAATGACAAAAATATATATAATAGTTTGATATTTAGACTGTGTGTGCCCTCTAAATGACTTTGGCTCTTGAGCAAGAGGCATGAGCAGCACAGAGATCATTTCATTGATTAGTGCTCATAATCACCGACTGCTTTTTTTGCATGCTTCTGGGTTAACTTATGTCTGATTAGAGTGTGTGAATTTAGACCAATAGTTCAGTTGCGTCTGCTCTCACTAAATAATTTCCTTATTTCAGGAGTGACTAATGATGGTTGTTTAATTCAAGTGTTCATGCGGCTAAACGGAATTCAGCCCTCGTTTGTTTTAGTGCTTTTTTGTACCTGAGTGATGCTCCATTTGTTTGCATCTTCCTGAATCACACTTGTGCATTTCAAGATGCTTAAATTGAGGAAACTTTTATGGTTTTATGGGTAGTGATTTACTTATCACAATATGACTTTCTGCAAAACTTTCTTTACCCACCTTCTCTTTTAATTAAGAACAGTTTATCAAAGAGATGAGACATACCAGCCATATGAATCTAGAAGTACAGAACAAGAGATGTTACAACAGTATGTCAGGAACCCAGGGCCCAAGACTTCCCAAATACCATCCCACCTTTCTTGGCCCCAATTATGCCCATCCCCCACTGGCCTGACCAGACAAACAGACACACCAAACAGCCATCACACAACACACACCAACCCAACAAGGGAGGGGCAACATACAAGTAGGTGGCTGCAAATCTTTCTGTAAAACTTCAAAGTTTGCAAGTAAAGTTCATCCTGAGTTCTAAGGATTGTTTCTACTGATGCATAAACAGGCTGATAGGAAACATCTGTAATGCTGCCCAATTAAAACTCACTGAAGTGAAAAGTGGGTCCAGGTAGCATCACAAGCTGTAACAAACACACTCTGAAATGAACTGTTTGGGGGGTATCATACAGTATTATCGAAAAATGTTGTCCACTGCTTCCCTTACAGTCTTAAATATCTGAAGCTGGCATGGCTGCTGAAGAGGAGCATTTTAATGAGACAATAACTTCATTTACCCATGTTTCTTGGCTCCAATTCTGCTTTCTTAACAACAATTTTCTCTTTTTACAGAATACAACGATCAATGAGTCTCTGGGTTAGGAGACTGATAAAAGGAGGTTGTAAAAATGTGAATGTAAAAGTTTGTTACAACTTCAAAAAAACCTTTGAAGGATGTTAGAGATTTGTAACATTTCTGTTGAAAGACGTCAGTTTACATGTTTTCCCGAGGTCTCCTAAAGCCCCTTAGTCATCTCCCATTGGGATATCAGACCTCCAACCCAGCGCTACAATAAACTGGCCCTCGTAAATCACTAAGGATCTCTATTGAATTAGCCCTGCAGCCAGATCAGATCTAGCATAATTGGTTAAATGCATTATGTTGATGAATCGGTTCTGCAAATCGTAATAAAGTAACGAGCAGCACACAGAACAGACTTTAGTTTTTTTTGTTCCTTTTTACCAAGAAATGTTTACAGATGTCCAGGCAAATGAAAGTTGGTCTCCCCTCCTTTTGTTTTACTGTCTCTCAGTCAGCTCTCAGTTTTGATTGTTTCTCCATTCAGTATCTCAGACTTCCAGTAAAAGCTCTTTCTACCAGCACCCCCTTCTATCTCATTATCTTTCTCTATCTTCTGATGCATGGGCTTTTAGGAATGAAAAACTTTGCAATGCAACAAAACTGTCCATTCTAATGAAGAGAATCACATTCTTCTTCTCTCTAATCACCTTCATCAGTAAAAAGCTGCTCACATACAGACTGCATTTAAAGGAATGTTATTGTACTCTGAATAATGCAATAATTACTGAGCAGAGAAAGAGCCACCAAATCTTTTATTCCAACAGCACTCAGTGAATTTGTACCACGGAGGAGGAAAACTATTTACACTTGTCAAGCGCTTCTTTAGAAAAAAAAAAAAACTTCAGCAAAACCATTTTTTTTTATTCATAAACAAATTCACCATAACTTTTCACAGTATCAGTTGGATGTCAATGACTTATGCTTCACATTAAAAACTGGATGACTTCTTTTATCTAAATATTAAATGATTCTCTGAGTTCTGTTTGTACATGAACACATCCTCATACAGACAAGTCTGAAAAACTTGACGCTGTTTGGGGTGTTTGGCTTTTAGCTGACATATTAATGTAGTAGTGCTTAAGCTCCGTGCAGAGGAACCCCCTCTAGATAATTTGGCTGAATGTTCATTGCAAAGTGCAATTCTGTTATTGCTCACCTGCACTTTGAAATATCTGCACACCGCAAACATATTAATTCGCACCAGGTCACAGCGTCACCGTACACTGCGTGATTGCATCACTATTCGGCCTTGCTTTTAACTCACAAGACGGCCGAATGTCGCTTTTTTTGCAATATTTGGCCGAATATATTCGGTTACCGAATATTCGGTGCATCCCTAAATAAAATCAAAACATACTGTGTTATTGTTGTATAGGGAGGAACCACAAAGTTCAGTGTGTAGAGTGCCTCTATTAACTAAAGGGTTTGGGAGATTACATTTCTTTATTGGCCACCCATGTATGAATGTCGGCCACTTTGTGTAATAGCATCCACTAATGGATGTCACATTAATGCTGTACAGTATGCCCCAAAATTTATTGCAACTTTTGTAGAAACACTGTATAGGAGTTTGGAGCATAGGGTATTTTATGCTCTGTGCAGTAAGAGTAGAGACTTTGTAAAACATAACAACATGATAATACTTCCTGCAAATCCTGAGTGCACAAAACCCAAGGAAGAGGTTGTACAAGCTTTGTTTATTCTACTGCAATTCATTCCAAAGTTAATTCAGTGGCTACAGACAAATCTAGCCTTATCTTTTACCTCAAAAGTTTGCAGTACTACTCACATCATGGCACATTAGAATAAATATTTATCAGAGATATCACACAGTCTGTTCCTCCAGTATTTATTTGGCAGCCAGGCATCAAGGCTACTATCTAAAATCCATCCAAAATATCTGTCTCTCAACTGACCCAGAGCTGCAGTGGTGTTATTCCAATGAGCTCTGCCTGTTTGACAGAAGAAGTAAGAAACGGACCTATCTCTGCACCACCATCACAATCAGGCCTATCTCTGCCTATGTCCCCGCTCTGTAGTGATGCTTTTTGACAGATTATGCTTTTACCAGAGTTCTTTGTCAAGATAGCAGAAGTATTTCCTGAATAAAAGCTTTTAACAGAGGATCCTGCTCTACATTGGTTTAGAGCATGTGCAGCTCTTCAATAAGATTATCCTTCCTGTCCTGTTTGCTGCCTTTTTTACTTTTCTTTAGTATTTTGCAGCAAATACTTGTTTGGTTTGTTTTGTTTTCTTGACATAACAGAACACATCTGGGTCTGTTGTGTTCCCAGTGTAAAAGGTTTATCTCGCTGTGGAGAAGAGACTCTCTCAACAACTGTTTTTTTTTTTTTTTATATATCCTGGTACTACAGTTTTACATATCACAGGACATCACTGCTGCTGCTTATTGACACACACTACTGATAGATAACACACAGCCAGAACACAACATCAAACATTCAGTGAAAGATCTGTATTGATATTTTGCTTGGGTCATTTTGAAGAAGTTTAGCTCATGCTAAAAACATCTTTGTGAGCATACAGTAGTGTACGGAGTACAACTTGAAAACATGGTCCATAAGGGACACCCAGAATAAAACACAACAACACACAGTGCCTGTCCCTGTTTCTTAGTCTAAGATGATGACGATGATGATGATGAGGTCAAAAACAAGCTGTCCTTTAATTAAGACATGTTTGTCATTATTAAAAAAAAAAACATAGCTTCTGTGTTTTCCTCAGCAGACACGTACCAGTGCGAGTCGTGCCAAAATTTTAATTGACATCTGTTGTTTGTTTCATTTTTGAGCATTCTCTGATTTTTTATGCATCATTTTCCTTGATTCATTCTCAATTTTTTACCCGTTGTTATTCTGCAAGATCAACTGATTACAAGACAAGCACTCAAACCAAAAACAAAGACTTTCGGGGTTTAATTTTGAGCATCATTATTCTAATTACTGCCAGTTTGTTTTAAGAATAAAGCTTCGGTTTCTCTTTGAGACAGTTAAAGAACCACTCTTTGGACAAACATTATCTATTATGCGTGTGTTATAAATGAATCCATCACAATGTAAATTTGACAAATATCAATTAGGCTGTCAAGAAGCAGTGACATGCTTTGCCATGACAGTACAAGTCAGGATGACTACTCAAACACAGGCATTATGACTGTCACACTCTTGGAAGTACATAGAAATTAAGTAGCTGCTTTTAATGTCTTATTCAAACAATAAATAACATGAGTTTTTGGTTCATTTGTGTACATCTGTGAGATAGTTTCACAGGGTTTCAGTTCTGCTTCATGTTTTCAGTGAAAAGCTGAAAAGCTCTAAAAACATGTGAACACATTGAAGCATTTATCAGTTAAAGATCCAGACACTGCCCTCAAGATTTCACCCAAAAAACTGAGCCAGAAAGTAACAGAAACAGGAGCTGGGTATCAAGTTGATCATATCATCCCACAAATCATGTCTTGTGTTTATGCTTTACAGATAAACCCCCAAAGCTTCTTGAAGAGTGGTTTTTGCTCCTGGCTGGGATGCTAATGTGTCCTTAACCCTAAGTAACCATAGCTAACGCTTAACCCTGAGTTGCTCCCAGTGGTTGCGCCATTGGTGTGTGACTGCGTGTGTGTACAAAGGGGTAAATGTGAAGTAGTGTAAAGCACTATATAAATACAGAAGAGACCATTTCCAATTTGTGTCCTTAACTTGTGTCCTGACTTTAAAACAATTTATACTCAGTATAGTTATCATGACAGAGAGTAAAACTATTTTGTACCTGGCAGCAAACAATTGAAAGTTGGACATTTCAACACAGGGATCTATGGGGATTGATGTCATTTTGAAAACAACCTCAAGAGGCCATCTGAAGAACTACAAGAGTTAAACTGCAGCACTGGCCTCATTTCTCAGCGGCTGAGGTTGACAGACCAATGCAGATTTAACCCCATGGGTGCACTGATCACACTCTGCAAAGAAATTAAACATTACATTGATCAAAGACGCAGCCAATGATGCTCATACTGTATTCATGTGGCATTTATCACCTCTGTGAACCTGTGAATCCTTTTGCTACAAGAAGTAGTATAGCCAATGACATATTCATGTATTTTTTTTTGTTTAAAATTAAAGCATTTACCTCCCCTCCATCACAGTGGGCAAAAAAATTAGTTAAATAAATCCCATCAGTTTGGGAAGCGGAGTGAGTGAGTGAGTGACAAACATTTGAAACACAAACACCATCTGCCAAATTTCAAGGTTCAGAAAGTGCATTGTTGTGACACTGATGTAAATTATGCAGCAGCTAATGTCAGTACTTCTGACTTCATAATTACAGTCACAACGGCAGTGTTTATTTGCTGCTAATCCTGAAATCCACCTCACATGATGGCACAAGCACATATAAGCACATCCACAGATAAAATCCAAGTGTAGGTGGAAGAAGGAAAAAATGTGTTTGCTGACAGCAACATTAAGTAATCAGAAAGTCAAATGAAAATGACATTGTCCACATTTCTTGGATGTGAAATAATGAAACCCACTTGACCTTCAGCCTGTTCAATGCCTTCAAGCCCTTCATGCAATCTATGTCTATCAATCTCACATTGAAAGATACAGAATAACTGGATTAACTTCACATTTCTTTTCAAGTGTGGTATGCTTTGTGTTTCCACAGAACATTATTATTGAGCCGTCTGCCTCAAGCTTCAGAAAATGACAGTAAAGTCACTTTCGGGCTCAACAGCACAACTGGATGGACACAGAATTGGAAATCAGCCCTTTCCAAAACAAGAGTACAAGTTGTCTCTGCACAATGTTCACACCTACAAAGAGCACTCTTATCCACTGGTTCAATCTCATTATTTCTAAGCTGCTCCTCCTTTCTGACCTGACTTAGAAAATATTTCATTTTTTTTGTCCTTTACCCTTGTGAATTTGCCCTCACTGCTCCCTCTGGCTCCCACTCATGTTCCATTGCTTTCCATGAAACTTGTTCTCACCCTGTGATTTCATATCAAACAATGTATTCATACCGAAGCCTCCACACTGCAGTAGCACACACTCACTTCTCCACTGTTTACCATTAATTGATATGATTTGTTCTCCCACCTGTTTTCTTCATCATTTCTATTATTCAAACTCTCCTTTGAGCAATGACTGCTGTTTGTTTTTTTTAATCCAAGTGTGAACTAAAACGAACTTAGTTTCGCACTGAAGAGTTCCATCTGCCATATATCTGACTTGAAAGGGTCTAAAACGAGCTTCTTATCTGGATGCAAGATGAAAGTTGTGTTGAAAGGGGAATCAACATACACTAAACTTCAAAAAACATATGCACACAGGCATGTGCCAAAATATAATGTTAGACTTTGACTAAAATGAAGGACATGGTTGCATCAGTGAGGAGGGCACAGAGAAAGTAATGTTGGTGATGTGAAGGATCAAGATATTCTAAGTGCTAATTAGGAAACACTATATGCTAATCAGAACACTGGTGTTGACACCGGTGTTTGTCACAACACAACAGTGTTACTATTTATTTTATAGGAACCTTGGATAATGACTGTGGAAATGATGTAACACTCATGGAGAAAGCAGAAAGACAAACATAACAAAGTCTTGACATGACTTGAAACTGAAACCGGTGTGGAACTACTTTAAATTGAATTATCACCGAGGTACAAGGTGCTGAAAAGCACTCACAGAAAGTCAATGGTTAAATTCCATCCCCCTCACTCACTTTGATTTTTTTTTTTTTTTTTTTTTTAAATAGCTCCCTCAAACACAGATATGTTCGGGTGCATGACAGGCTTGATTGATGAGCTGTTTGGTCAACACAAGCCAGGAGGTCACATGCTCATTGTTTCAATTCAAATAGGACACAATTGCGGTTATTTGTATTTATCAGCTTTTGGTTGACTGTAATTATGGTTTATGATTCAGGCATCATTTGTTGAGTAAATGTTTTATACAAGCTTAATTTGTTTTTAATTTCATGCACTTGTGTAGAATACAGCTTGCCCATTTAACTCGGACTGTATTTTTCCTCTTGTTGTTTTGACTGCATAATGTAAGTGCAATCAAGTGTTTTCATTTTCTGTGATTGGTGTCATAGCAGCACAACAGAAAAGCAGAGATGACCAAGCAACTTCTGTGTGACACTTTGGAATTCTTGCATTTGAAGGACAAAACCACATCATACAAATGCTATGTTATACATGTCAGCACAAACATCATACTATTGGGTGACAATACTGTTTGCTGTGCCCATGGATGAGTGCAACACAGAACACAGTAAAAAGAAGTTTAAACTGCATTAAATAAACTACTATGGTCAACCATCTTTCTTTGGTTCTTTGGTTTTGACACACAGCTTGACTTTAGAAAATGCAGTCTTCTACAACATGGGTAAATAATGCCAGAGAAATGCTTGCCAACAGATCAACAGCTTTCTGTTCCATACAGCGGAGAAAAGAACACATAATGAGGAGAGGTGCAGATTTAGTAATCATGCAGATTTGTTTATGTATTGTAAGACTACTGTTTCAATCTCACCTCTACAAACAGAACATCTCTCCCTTAACTCACTACTTTGCATGATTTGCCATTATGCGTCGTTTCTTCTATCAGAATGAGTCTTCATAATGACACCGAGATGAACACAGCAAAATGTGGAAATGAAATCAGACGCCTTTTCTTGAACTACAATGCCCTGATGGGGAAAGACAGAAGAGGAGGTGGACAGGGTGGACGGCTGGGGTGAGAGGAAGGGAGCATCCAGGTAAATTAGATTGAGAAGGAGAGAGAGAGGGGCCCAGGCGGATGTATGTGGAAGAAATAGAAATAAATCAAAAGTGTGAAAAAGAAATGATATACTGCGGGTAAGATGGAAAAAAAGAGAGGAGCAGTGAGAGAAAAATGGCAGTGAGTGAGCTCTGAAGAGGAAATCAGCTGCTTTCTAATGGGCGCTGATTACATCTCCTCCGAAATGTCAAGTACATTTCCATTTAAAGCACCCTGGTACTTAAAAAGGCATGATGAGAGGCACACCCAGACCACACACACACACACACAAACACAAGCTTATACATATAGTCAAGAGGGTAATGCAATAACATGTAAGCAAACCGTGCACAGAAACATGTGTCATTCCTGCAAACATTGAGCTCTGTATGTTCATGAATCATGAATCATACCAAAGTGACACGTCAGCCAGAGAACACCTTGCTCTCATCAATAAAATCCACATACACTCGCACTTCTTTATCCTTCATTTTCAGCCCGCCCTCAAATCTGCTCTGAACCAATGAGGCATGTCCTCCCACTGGGGTTTGGTAATGACTGCCAATCAGGATCACCTTAGCTGTGCCCAGCAGCGAAGACCAGGAAGACAGATGACTAGCCAAGAGGGCCCCGCCGCACTGGAGCGAGCACAGCTTAGGGATAGATTCAATATGTCACAATAACACACAACTGCTCTGACACTTACATACACACAAAATAAGCCTTGTGTGTGAGGTTGCGAGCACGAAGACATTCTTAAACTGTCTGCCAACTACAGAAACTGTAACAGACTCACAATAAATCACTTTGTGCACACAGAGTTCCAGAAAAATGTACTTCTGACACACAGCAACACTTTTTGGCCTGGATTCTCACAAGCAACACAAGCAGACCTGTACACAGTCAATCTCCAAACACAATTAAGTAGTGACCTCACAAGTCACTATAAACGTATCTGGCAGTGTGTACAGTATCATCAAAAAGACTACAACCAAGAGCTATTAAGCATAGCAATACAACAAATAGACAAAGAGTGTATGAGACTTACTTGTTTGACGTCCATTCCTGTCCATTAAGGAGATTAAAGTGTCATCTTGAAGAGTTGGATGTCCTTAAAACAGAGTCCATAGTCCACATTCGTCATGATGCTAATTCCCAGCTAAGCTAACTACGACAAAAGACGTGTCTGGGGTTTAGCAACGCGCTAAAACAAGCTAACGATATTGTTATCCTAAATTATATTACTTTCACCTTGCCAATAATAAAAGTTTGGATGTTATTGTTGGTTTTAGAATATGTGTTTTTCCTTACGGGACGTTAGCACGGTAGCACCCACCCCCACCCCGCAGCCTGTAGACTCTTGATAGTTTGACACTAATTAGCGACTGCGTGATTCACCTGACTTTTTATGGATGCAATACCACGTCTGGCCACAAAGCGTTGGTCAACATTGATCTGTAATTACAACCCAGAGAGGCGCTGTTTCTCTCACCAGCATCTCAACATCAAAACATGCAATCACTAGCTAATTTTAGCTTGTCTTCTAACACTGTGGAAATGCTGTAAACAATCAGGGTATGACGTGGCCCATAACTTCCATGTTTCCTGATCCATACGTAGTGTAACTAAGTTATAAAATAATTAGAATAACACTAAATTACCTGGTGTTACAACAGACTGTAATAATGTTTTGATGATCATTTAGCTAATTAAATTAACTCAGTTAGAGAAGGGCTTATTATTGAGTTGTCACATCAACATAAGATAACTTGACAAATCTGACATATTGCAAACAGGGAATCACTCACAGCAGAAGTTGTTTGGAACAAAAAGTTAGAGGGTGAAAAAACCATGCACTGTAAATCAGAATTAGCTCTATTATAGTAGTCATTTTTACATTGTCTTTCAGTTTGATTGCCAGTGTTTGAGGAAGCATGAAAAAAAACCTCTAAGAGGACACACCATACACACACATTGGTAATTAAGCTATGCAAATTTTTATTGCCATATGTTTGCTTATCAGTGCCAGTGATGTCACTACTGTAGTTACAGTAAAGTAGGTATGAGCATCCAAATGGAAAAGAGTTGACAGCTTTAATCAGATGAGACAGTCCTTCTTCTTATTAGGCACAAATGTAATTAGGAACTTGCAGCTGTGGTGGAAAGTGAAGAGACTAGGGGGAGAGGTGGAAACAAATAAATACAGAGAGACAACCTGAGTATGCATTCTCACTTTTTCTTAACAATCAGAACATTGCACACACTCTGAATAAGAACGGTTTGTCCAGAGAGGAGTCACACATTCTTCAGTGTAGGTCAAAAGGGATGCTTGTAGCGTCAGAGGAGAAGTCAATGCTCATGTTATAAGTCTGAAAAGGCTTTTTTCAAGTCTCAACAAATCATCCACTGCAGCTCCAACATTTACCGTAGACAGATGCAGGGAGTTCAGACTGCCTCTGACTGTAACCATGTCTTGTTCCTCTCACTGTATCTTAATGAAGCCTTACTGTCTATTCTGCCCTTGTCAGCACTTGTTAACCTACACATTGATTCTTCTGCACTACTGTACATCTCCTTTAATTAAAGACACCGGCTAATCTGGCTTTCCACCAAGCTGTATTTGAGAGAGCGTGGCTGTCATCTACAAGATGATTGTGGCTATATATAGCCTGTTACATTTACATATATTGACAAAGTAACTTTTTTTTGTCAATCAAGCAGAGAATTAACAAGAAAAAGAGAGAGGATTCGACCTCTGAGGAGTTTCACCGATAACTTCAGTCACAATGGAAAAAAACACTGAAAAATAGCCATAGCCAAAATTAATAATGAACTTATTATTAATTTTTTTTTTTTAACTTGGAAATGGCTTCAAGAAGAAACTGTAAACCAGAACAGAAGCAAAATTCTGTTTTTATGTTTTATTACCAGAGGTAGTATAGATAGAAAAAGTCAGTCAGTCTACAAAAAAGTTTGACTTTTACAAACTCATGCACACATAAAAATAGTGATCATTCTTACTTCTATATCTTGGTGAAGCAGTAAATAGAGCAGATGATGGACAAAAAAATCCACAACTTTACACAAGTAGGTGTTGATAGAGGTGCATATAGCTGTATGTGATCATTTGTAATAAATGACACCTGTTACCATCAAATTACTGCAAAAGAAAATATATATGAACATCAACAAAAGAATCTAACCCTCCACCAGAGAAACAATTTGTGTATTGTCTGTTTTTAAAGAGTTCAAATGTTGAGATGCCTTTACAAAATGATGTTTATCACAGAATAAGATTATTATTCATTTCATGCTTGGTTTGCTCAAAAAATTATACATTTGCTAACAACATGTTTTGACAGCATATGCACAAATCATTATCATCTTCCAGGAGCTGTTATTTATTGAAAACAGACTTCACATTCAGCAGCTGTGATGCCTGCATGTGGTTCATGTGTCCCACTGTTACCAATAATAAAAACACACTGATCAATTCACCTGTATTTTACAATTATCAAGAGATTTGTCAGGGACAGCTTCAAGGACCAGCAGAGCTAATTAGATTTAATAAGGGCTCAAAAGCAGAGACAGCAGCTTTAGTAAATGAGTTAATAAAATCCCTTTGTCTCACAAAAAAGCATCATGAGGGGACGGCATTAGGACACAATACAATATGTCCTCATCACTCACAAGATGTGTAAGTGACGGTGCCTGGTGCTGTGTGAGAGAGACGAGCCCCCAACAGAAAAAAGGACCATTCCAGCATCGATCACTTTTATGCCTCTGGTCTGTTTGCATATTTTAGACCTATAAACAACATGAATGATGTGCCGTGTAATGCACCATAATCGAGATTTATTCAATCTTGGGCGGAGAGGGTTAGGAGAAGGAAATGTTCACAATCTGAACAGGAAGGGCTGTTGTGGCTGTGGTGTGTGTATGTATATGTGTGTGTGTGTGTGCACTGTGATTTATTTGATTTAATTAGATCGCCGATGTAAAACAGCTCGCAGGGAAAAGGAGGCAAAGACGAGTGCCGGGGGAGGCATAAATAACACCAGGCTCATTCTCCTTGCTTTCTACCTCTTGCTTTCTTTCAACTTTCTGATCTTTTCTCTGCCCATATACAAATTTCTCATTTTTCTTCCACTGGCCTCCTTTTCCTTCACCCCTTTTTGTATCTCAATTTAACTTTAAATCTTACAATCCTCTCTCTGCCTCTTCCCCTCCCCTCCCTGCTCTCCCCCACCCCCCTCTGTCTCCCTGTGCTCCGCTCCCAGCTGAATAATGATAGGGGGTAAACACCTCATTAGACTAAAAGGCCCACAGGAACAATCAGAGACATCCGTTGAACCTGTTACTCTGAATGTTCAGAGAGGCATTTTGAACACAGCAGGACAAGAAGGCATCCCACACAGGAGGGGAGGGGGAGTAGGTGGGTTGAGTCATTCAAATGGAAAGGTTATTTCAAATGACCAAACCTGCCTCCTGACAACAAGATCCACCTGCACGGTGTCCTCCTCTGTTTAATCGTATTGTTGCCGTCTGTCTAAGAACACAGAGGTTCACACAGAGCCATGAAAGGGTTGATTTATGGTGAGTGATCAGCTGAGGAAAAGGAAGCATAAATCTATGCTCTCCTGCTGTAACAGCCAGTAAAAGCGGTTCATTTGACACTATGAACTGCCAGCATCACCTCATCACAGCCAACAATCTCCTCCACTCCTTTAACACATATACAAGGTCAGGAACTGATTTCTCTTGACCTTTCAGCTGTATATACTTTTAGCGACCTGTATTCTATTTCCACCACATACAAACAGGCTTGATCTGATTTCAGCACTTTCTGAATCACTTGAAGATCAGGCTGTGTTGAACCTGAGAAGAACAGAACAAAGTTAAAGGCCAGTGTTTTAAAGTAACAGCTGAGACATATATCTGTGTTTTTTAATACATACAAAGTCTAAAGAGTGTGGTTTTACAGGCATTATGTGCTGGATTACTTCTTGGCTACAATCAGTTGTCACTGTGAGTTTGCCAACAAATCAGCAGAGACTCTTCTACCCAGCAGCCAGAAAAGTGGCTGGCCAGCTGAAGCTAATTTTTCTAACTCTCGGCAACATAGCAAATAAGTGCATTTCCAAACATCTTTAACTAAACTGTGTGAAAAAAAGGTGCTAACGAACATTATGTTCAACAGTAGTGCCAAGCTCGAGGTAAACAAAGCTCCACCGCCACAAGCCAACAAAGAAGAAACAAGAAGAGCTAAACAGCAGCTTCCAGAGTTACACAATGCAAATTAATGGAGGCCTCATCTCCACAGCAAGCAGAGGTCATGTAGCTTCTCTAGAGGATGTCACAAGGGTTGGCTGTTAGATGATTTCTATGCAAGACACTTCTCTGATGCAACGTCTTCCTGCAGATGCAAAAATAATGCACTTGCCCATGTAGCCGATTTGCATAAGGGTGCAGTTTAGGGCTAGCAAATCGCCAAGCTAACTTCAGTAGACAAGCTTATTTTTGTCTTATTTTTGTCAATACCACACTCTTTAACACTATTAAAGGTAGGGTAGGAGATTTTGAAAACTCAGTGAGAGTCAGCCAGATTTTGAAAGTAAACACACGCCCCTCTCTCTCAGAGCTCAGCCCGAAGCCACGCCTCCCAACCAGTCTGTGACTTCGGCCATCATGCACGTACCTCTCTGATGAGCAGCCAACCAGCCAACTATACGCGCAGGTGCGCCTCATAGGATTGGCTGATGTTTTTAGCGTTTTATAGCTTCCAAAGATGATTAATATTCTTCGTTTTAAAACGAAACTGCTAATCGGATGCTATCGGATTGTAAAGAGAAGTTACACTAATTTAACAAAAAGTGCATCAGAATGAAATCTCCTACCCTACCTTTAAAATGTATGTTTGTGCCTTTTATCTGAAACTGAATGGGTTAGATCAAAACCTGGAAGATGAGTTAAAGTCTTCTAAATGACTTTCACACTTGTTTCTTTGGTGGTCATAACAAATATACATAATGAATGGGTTCATGATTTATGCATGCTAAGCAATAATATATAGCCACAAATTCAATAGTATTTTTACTAACTGTCTCATGCTGTTGTTCATTGTCATTAAATAAAACATGATTTCTGACAGACTTGGCCTCAGGAAGTTTGAATCAAGCAATACGAGCAATAAAATCTGTTTAACAAAATCATCCCATTACTCTGAAACGTCTCTTTCATGTCATTCATGATTGCTGTTTTAACAAATCAATGTGGCCTTCGCCAGACGCCCTTTTTATAAGTATCGCGCCATTGAAACACTTGAGGCAATATTCATATTAATGGCTTTGTAAATGTTATTGATTAACAAAGTGGTTCATACTGCGGGAACTGAGCCACCAAAAACAGCTGAATCAGCTTGTCATTACTAAAGTAAAGAATGAGGGAACAATCAGCTGCAAGGTTCGTTATACTTCACTTCTGCAACACGGAATAAAGAGCGGTCGTCTTCATCCAATCTGGTGCCTGAAACAATAAGGAAAAGCAAATAAGTTAGCGAGTCAGCATTTTCACCCTGTTAGATTATAGGGTTTAAAAACGACTTGAGCTGGTCTAATTAGCAATTTAACTGTGTAATTTACTGTTGGGGCAATTTCAACACTATGAACAACAACTGCAGGAATCTACCCTAGGCTCCTATTTAAGATACAAACACACACACAAAACAAATAGATTGGACAGACAGCTTAAGTCTCAGAGTTTTGGCTAGGAGTAGAAATACAAACGGAAACACTCAATCAACCTGTTAAATGCTCCAGTGAATATTGTCACAATAATCTAAAAACAGCTTGTTTATAAAGCCTCATGACACTTTATTTTAAAACAGGAATACCACATACTATGGTAATGTCTAAATTTCACCACATTCCTCTTCATTTAATTAAAATACTTAGTCAAGTTATAATTTAATAATTGAAACTAAAGTGACTCATTATCTATTATACATTTAACAGAAATGGACAGGACCATAAATATTCATGAAACTTCAGCTTTGCCCAGAATATGAATTGAAATGTGATGACCTCAAGACTGACCTTTTACCCCACTCACCTTTCACCTTGACACTTAACCCACAAAGAGCTCTAAGAAGTGCTGGTGGTGATGAAGGTGTTGGGTGCAACAGCGTTAATGGGCTTGTTGACTGTTAAAGGCCCCGGGGCCACACGGGGGGAGCTGCAGGGACTCAGAGGGTTGTTCAGCGTCACGTTGAAGGTGCCTTTCAGCAGTGTGTTCATGATGCCTGGACTCAACTGCAGAGACACAAACAGAACAGAGCTGACAGACGATGAGGTATATAATATATTTTTATATATACATAGTATATTTGTCTGAAGTATAGTGCGGGCTGTGGATCCTAGCTGGTATGTTGATTCTTCTGAGTTCTGACTGAGAACTCGTGGAGTCAAAGAAGGGTCGCCCCCTGCTGGCTACAGAAAGAATGCAGGTTTTGAGGCACTGGTGCTTTGGCTTTACTTATCATCCATTCCAACAGACTATGAGTCCTGAGTCTATCTATCAGTCCCAGCTCTTACCAGTGCAAAAAACTCAACATGCACATCAAAGTCTGACCTTAAATTCACCTCAACAAAAATATGTCAAAAACAACAGAGCTTTACACTCCCACACTAACACAGGCATCATGTACAGTACATACATACACTGCATGTACTCATGCACGTAATCCACACACCCAGGTACTCCCTCAGGAGTCTCCTTCCTCTGTGTTATCGAAACTCTTTTTCTCTATTTTCCTCCTTCCACAGGGCACACACACACACACACACACACACACACACATCAGTATGCCAGAGGTGCCACGGCAGGATTTAGGCACATTGGCGGTGCTGCTCAGATCTCAGTATTGATCCTAATGGGAAAAGGGTTGCAGGTTCAACTCCAGGTCACCCTCGGGGTGACCCAGGAGGTCGAGGAGATGAGGAAGAGCCCTTGGAAGTGACGATACCATCGGCATGGCAATGATGAGGGAGATTATGTGATGTTTCGCTAGGTCAAAGAGGGGAGAAAGGGAAAGAGGTTGGCGATTGGTGCTGTTGATTATGTTACTCAGTATGTATGCAGCCATAGAAGAGTGTGTGTAAGCACCAGACGAGGAGTGCTGGATGTAAAGTCTTTCCCATAACACACATACAGCACAGGCTGCACAAAAAGTAAATACATCCTCCATATGCTGATTTTCTGTTGGGTCAATAAGTGGATTTGCACATTATCCAGACACAAAAGTGAGACCTTATCACACTATGCATACACAAATCACTGCACAGACGGCTAAACAAAATAAGCCATGAAACTGAATTAAATGAGGTCATGTTTAGATAAAATCATTTACACCACGTGGTTAAGAACAGGTTGTGGTTACAAGAAAGTGATTATAAGTACCGCAACTCTCACCTGTCTCCAAGAATTTTACAGCAGCATCACACTCAGCCAGTATGCTAAGCTCATCAGTTATTCAACACTAGACATTTTCAGCAACTGGCACAAGGCGAAGACTTATGAAAATTCATTTCACAAACATGCAGCTTGATTTCATCAGTGGTGCAGTCAGCCAACAAACATAGATTAGATAATTATGTGAATGTAGACAAGCATTGATGTTTGCTGTCTGAGCTCTGACCACATTACTCCCACTCAGACTCAGCAGGAAGCAGAAGTGACACCAATAATTTTCCACCATGGGATATGTAGCCTCAGAGGTAAGGTGAAGGAGGGCATGAAACAAGATCGAGCAGTCTATCAATGGCTTTTGGATACAGTGATAATACAGGTGCCGTATCCTTCAAAGGACCCAGTTAGGTTACTTAGGCCTGGCCTAAGAGGGTCTGACCGCCAAACCAGTTCATATTAGTATTGCCTAAGAACAGTGTAATCTTTGGTAGCCAAAATATGCTACATACCCTTTGGGAAAAGAAATCAAATCACCAGTGTGGGCAGCAAATCTTTCACAAGCAGAGAAAAGAGGGCAGCATTGCATTGGATGATAGAAACCGGCCAGCCTTGCTGTACCACAGTGACGCCATCAGTCTTTATAAGCCCTTAAAAGATGCTGCGCCTGCATTTAGACACAGCCCTGTTACAGCGAGAAGTACAGGGAAGTGGGAGTGTGTTTCTCTTTTTTCTGCTTCTGTATGAGCCTTGTACACAGCAGGTGTATATCAGCAAAGATCACAGCAATTAATTAATATTAGTTTTTGCTTGTTGTCTGCACCCTGTGTCTTTTTATATTTGCATGTTCCCTCTGTTAAATTAAGCTCAGCCAATAAGAACAGAGTCGAGTTTGAGAAATGTAATCAAGCCTGCTTTCCAGAAGCAGGTACCTCACATGCCACATTTAATGGAAACATTAAATGAACCCCTCGCTGTGGACTAATGCCACTCAAGTAGATAGATTTGCCACATTACACTCACATATGGATGAATACACATGCGCACATGCTGATGCTGTAATAGCTACTGTTCCATTACACTACCGTCTGCTTCAGATTGCAGACGCTCAGAACACATTTTCAGCTGTTGAATTTAACAACCCTCTTCAGCAGCTCAATTTGCTGCCGCCTGTCTCTCTACTGCTCTTTCTCGACACGTTTCCACCACCTTTTCTGGCACTGTCTCACCTCTGGCGCCACCGTCTCTCTCTTCTCTCTCACCCCTCCCTGCCTCCTTCTCATTGCAATCATCCTGCTCTCTGCCTGCTCATCTTCCACACTCTCTTACTGCTCTCTCTCTCTCTCTCTGCACCACTTCATACAATCTTTAATTGTGTATGGCCTGTGGTGTCATATAGATTCACAGTCACATAGCTAATTGCTGAGACGGGAGCTTAAACATCTAATTCACCGCAGCAGCAACAAAGCGCTGTATATTCCTAAAGCATAATATGTTAATCATAAATTCTATAAGACATGAAACACAACACATTAGTGACATTAGTGTATAGAGCTTATTATACATATGTATAAGCTCCTAAGGAACATCGGGAGCTTTACTCAAATCACAGGAAGGTTGTTTGTGGAGCTTCTGGTAGCAGGCGTCACGTGGGATCTGTGCGGAGGTCGATTGGAGCACTTCTGGCACACTGGCCAAGCCATTGCCATTGTAACAACAAACTATTCCCACGTATAATAAAGTTCCGTTTCATTAACCTGAAAGTCTCGGGACTGCAGGAGAAAACTGGAGCACCAGATGAAGCCTCTATTATGACACATGCAAGCATAAAACATTAAACAGGTTGCTGCTGTTACTTAAGATGTGCCCATGCAACTACACTGTTGCAAAGTTTAGCAACACATTTTTTACTCTGAGCCAATTATCTGCTAACATTAATGCTCTTTGGGATAACTAGAGTGGCTGCAGACAAACACTTGATGGGCCAAAATGGAGGATATTACTTGAAATGTAGTGCTGTGGATGAATATATTTTTCACTCAAGGGAGGAGAGGAGAGGAGAGTATTAGATACTTCAACAGTTTTACTAGCTACTGTCAGTGCAAAAATTCCCACAGCTACAGTTTTCCCCCTTATAACAGAAAGAAATGGAGCAGAAAGACAGGCTGAGAGGCACAGAGTACATGGACAGCAGTGACAAAAACACATGCAGAGGCATACATCTACATAAGAAGACAACATTAAAATGTAACATGCAAAACCTTTGGGCACATCAGATGTTTAAACACACTTTTTGGGGGATTTTAAATATTTTCACTACTTTGTGCATTTACAGGGGTTTACCACTTACACAGTGGTACACAGTTTCATCTCAACACACTCCATGTACAGTACACTAGACAGTATTTTGATAGTGCTTTGCCTTATAGCCCACCTGCAAATTCACTCACACTCCTTGGCTGGAGGCATTCAGTCATATTTAAACAAATAAATCCTGGACATGTAAAAGGACATGTTGCTAATTTATGATGTAATTTGCCCTTTACATTGGTGAAACATAGGAATGGCAGACTGAAGACCCTTGTCTCTTATAAGCTGTCTTTCTACATCTGACCAGCAATTTCCACTCATATTAACGCAGCTTCACAGCATGACATAAAGCTACAAAGCCTCAACCTTCTTAGTCACTGCCATTATGTTTTTTAATGCATCCTCTTAGACTTGGTATGATTCCTCTGACTGATGATTAATAAGAAACACTTCTGATACACAAACATGTTTTTTGGAATACTCAACTAAGCTGGACACCCGAACCACACATATTACTATAATAACCCAATGTTACTTTGGTGTATGAGAGAAGGACGTAGAGGTGTAATCCCACAAAGGCAGTGAGAAGAGAGATGGGGATTCTCATAGGAGAAGATAGTAGAAAGTTGAGAAATAAATCAAATCAAATAAATAAAATGCAGAGACAGACTGGGAGACAGGCAGACAGAGAAAAGAGAAGAAAAGGAGCTCTGTGATAATGTTACACCCATGGACATGAATATGGCAATAAACTGCGTTGTGAGGCTTGAATCAAACTCGGTAGGGTCGTCTTTGATGTTCACCCATCAAATGTAGCAGGGACTGGAAGCAACATTAGCTTTTTTGATCACCTCACACACTCGCACACTCACCAGCAGCACTAATGCAATGTAGCAATTCCTATTAAAACACACTAAGACAGATTAGACTCAGGTTAGGTTTCATCACCGTTACACCACACTTCAACCACTAAGTGCATTTGTCGCTGTCAGTTCTCTAAGGTGGTTGCATTAAACAACATTACACTTAATAAAAATGCAGCCTCTTTTCCCACTTTAATTTAATCAGGCAGGTCAATTAAGAACAAATTCTCCCACAAAGTGAAAAGCTGCCTAGGGCAGGAAACGGCATCACTCAGCCTCACATTGCACCGAAGATTGGCTGAAACCACAGAAACATATTGAAGTTTGGATTTTTTTTTTTTTACAAAGCAATCAATTTCTTCCCCGCAGCTCAAGGTCACAGAGAGAAATAGGATAGATTCTCAGAGGATTACAACATAAGCAATGTCTGACAAACAGCGTATTCCACCTCATGCACAGACACACAAAAACTAAGAGCAGCGCCTGCGTTCACTCACACTCTAGAAACATATTCAAATCACATGCTGTAAGCTCGCTAAAGTCAGTTCACTTGCCAGGGCAGAATGTTGGAGTGAAACGTGAATGTGCTAAGAAGCAGGTATGTTTTACAGGACTATTATGTAACCATAACAGCTTTGTTACCTGATACGTTCCAGGTCCAGGGTCGGTGTTTGTAGAGACTTTGAATCGATCATCTCTGGATGAGATCAGAGCCAGCTTTGGGATGGGTTTCATACTGGGGTTGTATTTGCCAGGACCTGATGAACAGACACAAACAAACACACAACCTAAGCCTTACAGACTGGTTTGCCCTAACAAATACCTACTTTTTACTTTATTGGAGTGTATAATATGCATGGAGAGACACCAAGAAATAATCAAAGCAGTACATCTTGGGTTGGCCTCTGGGTCCAAGCCAGCCATACTTGGTGGACCCCTTTAACTGCATCCTTAACAGGTGCCTGATCCACCTCAGTGTGGCGCTTTTTAAATGTAGGAAGCGGCTGATCTGTATTTATGACATCAATCATTTTTTTCACTTTGTAAAAGGCTTTCTTTCCATACAGGACCTACTGGGCAAGAGCACTATTTGGGTGAATAATGCAGTAAAAACATAAACTGTCAACAGGGTGCAGTTGCAGTGCAGTACAGCGTCAGCTGTCTATGCTGTGATCAAAGCTAAGGCTACTTTAGATCCACCCTGCCGTCCAACACCCCCACACAGAACAACTAGAGACACTTTTTTGAATGTGTTTACCAGCTTTCAGAAGCAGGTAACATATAAAAGATAAAAGTAGACACATATTTGTGGGTAACAAAAAACCTCTTACAAACTGTTTTACTTAGACACAGAACATTCAGAGTATATTTAGAAAAATGCTTAAAATGAGGAAGCTAAGCCTCAGGGGTTTATTTATTACACAACACTGCATCCATAAACCTTTTTTTATTCAAAACCTCAAATGCAACTTTCCAGGAATTATGGAAACAACTTTTTACAATCGATTTTTTAAATAGTTTAATGGACCCTGGGGATCACACTCACTGCATTTAGCATTCTGGTAAGAAAAACAAGAAATATAATTCACCAGCAGTCTGGCGCGGTTTTACAATAAGACAGCAGTAGGTGCTTATTTGACCCAAAGGCTAAGTGCAATCAGTTTCGGCCTACACAAAAAAAAGGGTGACTTTCACAAAACATTTCCAACAAAAATAAGATGACTGCATGTTAAAAACTCCTCGAGCTACCACTGATGTCACAGACCATTATGAGTCTTTCATTTGTGGATGTGTGCTGCAAAAAACAGGGAATAGTTAAATCCTCTTACCATTACATTATGAGAAATGTGACCCAGCATGATGAAGGATATAATGTCCCCTAATGTTCCATACACCGTAGGCCTATTCATAATGCAAATTCAATAATGAACAAAAAAAAAATACTGTGTATATGCCCACATCAGTGTGTGCATGAGAGTCTGTATGCTTGTGCATGCATATCTGCTTCAGTGTGGGTGTGTGTGTGCATGTGTACAAAGAAGAAACACTTCTGCAAACAGTCCAAATCTATTTATATGCAAATTGGATTTTGGTTAAACGGTTTGGGGTGCCTCATGGGTTGAGTCCCTTGGTGAAATGAGCCTAGTTATAAATTATCCAAGTAAGTCATGAATCTATCAATTTTGAAACAACATTTTTCAATGGGAGTGTAACTGAGGTAAATATTAGGTTAGAGGCCCATAGAGATTGAGCTAATTGGACTGCATGATGGTGAAAGGGGGCTTGTTGTACAGTTTCCAAATGCTCATAGTAAAGAGCAAGGACGTATGGAGGATCGCTGAGACAGAAAGATCAGTTCTCAGTGTGTTCGTTTGTGTGTGTGTTTGTGTGTTGACACCTGGCACGCCGGGGTCACATTGTGGGAAGAAATCATCTCGCGGTGCAGTAGAGAGAAAACAGCTCTGACGTTTCTTTGCTTCTTCACTTCGTGGTTCTGCGTAAGAGTGGCCATTAACCTTCTCAAATGTCTGACTCACATTGTAGCTGTTGGGTGGAGGTGAGTCCTACAGAGAGGAGGGAAGGAGAGGAGAGGTTAACATAGCTATGGGTACATAACAAGACTAGTCTTGACCTAAAGGTTAACTAAATTAGCTAAATACTAACTTAAATATTTACAAATTAGCCCTGAAGACAAAGTGTTTTTAACCTTGTTTTCATAGTAACTGTGCAGCCTATACTCATTAAATCTTAAAATCCAATTTTAAAACTACTGAAGCAATCAAGTTCTTCGTATCAACATTTCTTGCAGTGCAAGAAAGTGTTGGTCCATCATGTGACTTGAACCTCCCCTGGGTAAACTTCTAAGTTAGTACAAACACCCATGTGATATTACAACTGATTGGCCTTCAGCCTAAAATGTTGTTTGTCTGTGGATCTGTTGGACATTTCAGTGTGTATCAACAGACTAAGGAGACATTCTCCTGCATGAGAGTTGAACAGTGACATGGAAACAAAACTTTAGGTCATAGTGGCACTGTCTCTAACACAATAACCCACACAGAATGTCCTGTGTCTTCTACAATACAGAAATGGCACGTTCACACTGAAACAGACACAAACTCATTAAAAATAACAAATGACCCATTCACCCATCTGTTATCAGAACACACTCAGGTGGACAGACCTGTCACAATATCGCCACGTTTGTACATTCATGCATGAATATCAGCGTACAAATACAAGGACATGCAGTACATGTCACATCATATACATGCAAATGCAGACAAATGCTCACCCACACAGATGTAATGATGGCTTGCAGGTGTCATTACTGGAGGAACAGCGACAGAAACACAGGGGACACTTCCAACATATTGCAGGTAATAGGTTCCATTTAAAGTCACCTTAGTCCTTAATGAATTGCTAATAATTAGAAACTAATTTACCCCACTGATATGAACAAGTAGTGTAATGGATCCCAGTTGTAGAAATTAGAGTCGGAAACGGGTGAATCATGTCACCTAGTTAGAAACTTACCACTTCCACTGCTGCAGAGGAATCTCAGTTACTGGGGATTTGTCTTGTCGGTGGGTTTTAATAATTGATGTCGAAGGCTGAATATAGCTGCACTATCCATTTATCCTAAACATAGAGGAGCTGTCATTTACCTCAAACTGTCATTTCCCAACCGCTGTCTTCTCCTGCTCCTCCTAGGTAGCCGTCCATCTTTAATCATTGCTAACCCAGGCCATTTAGCTTTTCATTATAGACACAGTAGGAGGAGAAGGAGGCATGCACGTGTGTGCGCACGACAATACAACCTAACACACACACACACACACAGACAGCCAATTTACTGACACACACAGATGCACATACATTCTTTGTGATGTGAAAGCAACTGCAGCATAGCTCAGAAGAAAAATTACATTCAATGATTTACGTCACCTGTTATTATTTTTGAATGGTTTGGTTTTGGCATCTTTAATACAACACACACCTGTAAGTACACATCTGTGAAGCCCTATGGTTCATAATTACACCTGAATATGGAACAAAAAAAACACTGCTCCCAGTAGCAGTCATCAACTATTGACTTTAATTATACACTCTCGACAGCTCAATTCTTACTCTCCTACACACAAACACACACACACTCATACCTATTCTGTCACATTGCCCTTGACTGTCTGAAAAATATCTTTGAGTGCATATACAGTATATACTGTGCCAGATACATACTGGTGGCAGACAGCCAGTCAGTGACACAGAATAACTAAATATTGATGTTGCATGCACCACAAATAACTCTCTTTATATTTTTAATACATGCAAAATTTTGCATGTGAAATTGCAGTGTGGTTCCAGCTATTAAAGACCATGCAGCAACTACTGCCATCAGTCAAATGTACAGTGAGAGAAAATCTCTTTTAAAAAAAACATGAAGAAAATGAATAAACTAACAGGCAAATACTAAATAAGTATCTGATGCGATGCACTGCCAGGGGAAATACATCTATTGATTGCATACTGTATGTCCTGAATTTGATACTACAAGGGCACTCAGCACATACGCAGCATGTCAAAACAGAAGGGAGAGCAGGATCGAGCGTTTACAAAAATAACTGAATGAATACATGCATATCTCCACTTCAGTTATTGTAGAATTTGTCTGACATAGTTGAACTTTCTTGAAAATGTGTTATATGCGGTCACTCTTCCTAAAAATCTGCAATTTGCATCACAAAATTAATTCATGTAAAAGTATTTAGAATGAACTCAGAACCTTTACTTTGAGCGGACACATTTTGTTTGCAAGAAGTATTTTTTCAAATGTTTGACTGCAAATAAGTGCCTTTATTTCTGTTCTTGTATTCAGGTGGGGGGATTGTTCAATATTCTAGTTTTTTTATCCAACATCCTGCCTTTATGATAACTGCACAATCAAGTAAAAAGCAACATTTGCACAGGGATGGGCAGCATATTTTTTCAGGAGCATTTATCAAAGTAAATGACGCAAAATGTAAAGCATCTTCTTTTGTTACATGTCCAGCCTGGGATCAATTTAAATGAAACAAAAAGAGCGCACAAAGTGCGATATTTTCTATAATCTTCAGAACAGCCTGTCTTCCACACCATGTTCTCTCAGACTAATGACTCAAGTACACCTGACAGCAATACTAATGACATGGCCGTATGTGTAGTGACAGTTTTGACTAATGACCAGGCATAACACACGAGATGTGTGTGTTACCACCACATCCCATTCTTCGTCCTCTCATTACTCTTAAAACCTTTCATTCTTCATTGCTGAGCAAAATGCTATTTTCAGACTCAGTATTTCTATTATGTCAGATGTATTATGTACTCCAAACTTTATATTTTAATATTGACTGTGTATGTTTATGGGGGGTATGTGTGCGTCTCTGTATGTGCACATCTCCAGCATGACATATTCGTACATTCATTAAAAAAAAAAAAAAAAGTCACCACTACTTTGCTCTGTCAAGCTCTGATTAGTGTGGCATTTACATCAACAGCAGGAAAATTGCAGTGAGTATTCTGGCTTGTTGAAGCTACTGTAAACATTTGAGAGGTTGACACTAGGCTGAAGTCCATTTGTGAGTAGAAGCTAATTGTTTATTTTAAGACACAACTGTTTTTGGGTGCATAAGTCTGCTCAGAAGAACAAGTAATCACGTTTTACTGTCTATGAAAAGCTTATACTTATACTGGACTGTAGTTAATCATAGCATTAGAAAAGTCTGTTGCATGGCTTTGTCTTACGTAACCAAATACTGTAGTGTAATAACATTTCGACAGAAGCAAACACAGCATTTTGTTTGCTTGTTTTCCCTCCCAGAAATGACTATGTCTTTGTGTCATAAGCACAGCTGGTGCCTCATCACAGTGCCTGATAACCATCTGTCTGATTTTAGTAGTGGAGGTATGGCTGGTGTCATAAGGCCTTAATGAGGTTTTAGACAGGTCTTCAATATAGATGGAATGACAGAGGGAAACCATATGGGTCCCATTCGCTTCCTATTCACACTTTATGGGCTGCAGTTAGTCGAACAATTTGCTGACAGCAACAGTTTTCTGCTGTGTTTTGTAGCCTTCCACATCTTTACTGTTATTATTATTCCTTGTGTCTTGCGGCAGTTAAAAAGCAGCTCCAGTCATATAAACTATGTCCTCACAGACTTGCTTGTTTTGATCAAGGTCTCAGTTTCCTTAATGCATGTTTATTTGTCACATTTAATGTATGTGTCAAAGTTATTTACATATGTGCAAAGGCCTGGCTTTGAAGTACGTCAGTGCTAAAAGGATTAGATTTCTATGACCTGTGTAAACAGCTTGGAGCCTTCCTGATCAACCATACATCCAGCAGCGGTCCAGAAGGCCTGGCTGAGTAAACACCCAGCCCAGGTCTTACACCTTACACCTTATTGGTCTTAGCATACATCCCCCTCCCCTCCTCCTTCCCCCCTCTCTTCTTCCTGCGGGCTCCCTGCCTGATCGACTGTCTGCTTGGCTCCTAAAATCATCCCCTGCTACTAAACAGCTGTCTGTAGCCAAACACACACAAAACACACAGCTGTGGCAGTGAATGGGTACACACTCTACACCTGCATACCCGCTATACACACACACAGCTGCTGGCCACAGCTGGTGCCCACACTTTGGACAGAGAAGTATACATGTAGGCCCACAGCAGACACAGCTGCTTACCGTGTGTGCTTACACCTTATCGATGAGTGGGACCAGAGACAGAAGGGGGGAACAAGAGAAAAAGTGACAGAGTGTAAAAGAAGATGTAGCTCCAGATAATGAGGAGGGAGGAAAAAATGCTAGGCGCCCCAAAAATATTTAAAAAATAAAAAAGCAAGATGAACCTGATAAAACTGGCAGCATAAGTGAAACACAGTCCTCATAATGAACAAAGACAGGATCAAATTAAAGAACCACATCTCACTTCACCTAATCCAATCTTTCAAGTGGAAAATAAGTTTTTAATTTGTTTAAACATTGATCTCTATTCTGGGCAGTGTCACAGGTCTCCAGGTATCTGCTGACGATTCTATTACTCTCAGATAAATAAATACAAATGGGATCCAATCTCCTACATTCAACTTTTTCAAAAGCTGGTCGATACAAAGTGAATTTGACAGACACAGTATCATTTCGATACTAAACAAGAAAGACGGATCCGAAAGGCTTCATTTATCAAAACCCGGAGTCCACCCGGAGGATTGGCTGATGTTTTTATCGTTTTATAGCTTCCACAGATGATTAATATTCTTTGTTTTAATGCGAAACTGCCGAACTAATTGGTTGCTATCGGATTGTAAAGAGAAGTTACACTAATTTAAGAAAAAGTGCATCACAATGAAATCTCCTACCCTACCTTTAAGCTCTGTAAAGGAGAGCTACGTGACTATACTTGTTTTTCTTAATTTGAGTCAGCTACTGATTTAAAACAGACAAGGAAAAGTTATTTCCTGTGTGTATTTGTCAGCTATCTCCAAGAATGAGAGAAAAGACAACATGTTTTTTTGGCCTAATCAATGCAATAAATATAGTTTGCATTGACCCAAATGTAGACTTGTGCAGAGAAGATTTTACCTTCAGTCACAGTGCATTTGGCTTGCAAAATTAAAACAGACATGAACCCCGTCTGGCAGTGTTTGTGATTGTTGGTATCAAAATGACAACACTGCAGCATGAATCTTACAGTAGATAAAGCCTCCGAGGTTTGCTCCAGAGTTTTGTGAATAAGTAGGAAATCATGTAGTGTTTATCCACCTTCATTTGTAAAATGTCTTTTATTTTGAGTCGCAGGCTGTTTTTCAGGAGGGGCTGTTTTTCAGTTGACTTGTTTTATGACAAGCAAGACAGCAGGGAGGTAACAATAACCAGGACTTCACAGCAAGAGAGGAAAGGAAGGAAACAGGGGGAAAAACGAACTTCATTGAGTGTATGTGAGCTTTTCCTTCAAGCCATAAGTTAGAGAGCATCCCCACATCATCAAATCTGAAAGTGCTACACAGACAAGTTCTCCATCTGTGCCCTACCACACATTTTAAGACTTGAGAAGTTTTTCTCTGTCGCTCTTGCATGCTGCCTTATTTTCTACATTTATTTCTGTGCCTCTGATGCTTTCTTTTTACTGTCTCCATGCTCTCTGCTTGTGCATCAACACAGAGCTGAAAGCAGTTGGGCCATTAAACATGATATTTTTACTGGCTATAAATAAACATGTGTTCTGCCCTAAGAGGAAATAAGCTTAACCAAAATGATAGGTGAAAGCAGATTGGGACCATAAGCAAGTGACAAATAAAAAAGTTTTGTGAAAGATCACAAATATTAATCACAACACATTATTAAACTCCAGTTTGGTGGATGTGTCGCTTCTATTGGCCACACAAATACATGTCAAACTATAAGGATACAATTATTATCTGGACATAAACGCGTTGTTCTGGGACGTTAAGCTTAAACAACTGATTTGTGTAAAACTGACTGTGAGGTTTGCATATTCATGCTCCGTATATTTGTTTTGCCGTAAGTCACACCTTCAGGCAAGGACTAGGTTAGAGCAGAAAGTTGTTTTTTTTTTTTGCTTTCATATTGGCAGAGGTCATGGACATAACAACCTCGAAAAGTCACCATCAGAACTCCAAACTTTCTGTCATGTCCTTTTATCTCTCTGTCGATTCTCATCTATCACACAGCCTTTTTTCTCAATCTCTGTTAACTGTCTGAGGCCATTATATGATCACAGCATCAGACTTCACTTAGATCCTGTAAACTGTTTGAATTACTGCCTTTTTTCAACCAGTCAAAGACTCACATATCTTTTAATGGACAGCAATTTAACATCAATTTAACTGAAGTAAAGCATGAAAAGAGAATAAAAGCCCAGACAGAAGCGCTTAAGAATCCAGATAATGGCCTAAAATAGTCCCTAAATAATATGTGAAAAGGACACCTACAGTCGATCAGGCTAAAGCATCGGACCTGCAGCTTTTACTTCACACTTGCTTATTAACTATAAAGGGTAAACCAATTCTGGGTCTCCATCTGGAGAGACAGGGAAGAACAAGCCAAGCAAAGTGAATGCATTTGGGTTTGCTATTTTTCACAGAAAAGCCTTCAGAAAATAGTTTCACCATTCAGAAAGGCAGAGGCAGGCAGGTAGCAAGGACAGGTTGGTGGGAAAATAAGCAGGCATAAATGCACACGGCCACAGTAACACATTGACAAACTCAGAAAATCAATATCACTGCTTGTCATTTCCTTTTTTATTTTGTTTATAGCAGCATGAAAATGAAAAGGGTGTTGAGGAAACAAAAAGAAAGAAAAAGTGGACTTCAAATCTCTCGTCAGAAAACTAGTCAATATGACAACAACAGCAGACCTCCCCACACCCTCTTCTAATCTTTCAATTCTATCCATCACTCTTATGAATTGTTTAGGAGATATTCAGCAAAGCATGATGGGAATATTACTCTCTGCAGCCTCAGGGCAGAAGTGTCACTAAGCACTTCTTCTCATTCAATCACTTAATTGTGCATGTGTGTATGTGTGTGGTATTGCATGTATTTATAAGCACTTGCATATACGGGATGTGTATTTCATTGTATAGTCTGCAATATTGGATGTATATGTGTATTTATGTGTTTATGGGTGCATTCTAAGTGAATCACGTCCTCAATATGCCGTGTGTTTGTCTGTGTGTGTGTGTGTGAGACCCGAGTTTGAATTCTCACAGGGACTCACATCATCATCATTACCCTGACAGCTGACAGTAAAATCCATATCAAATCTATAAGTCCATTTTCCTGTTTTTGTTCCTTTCTTTCATCACCAGACTCCCTTGTCTCCCATAAATAGAGGCTGCACCATGACATGCCATTAACTGTCCATGGATATATCATAAAAATGCAATGAAACAAAGAGACAAAAAGTCAATAAGTGACAAACCCTGGGCTGCTGCATATTTTGCTACTCCACATACGTCCAAGCATATCTTGCCTGTGGCATTATACCTTCTGTGCAAGTGTCACACTCTTTGTCTGACTCACATGGCTTTTATTTATTTATCATCTCTCTCTCTCTCACTTCTGTATGTCCATCCTCTTTCTCTCTCTCCCTCTTCCTGATTTTGTTATTCTTTCACCATTAAGATCATTCTGAACAGCCGAGGGGTGAAGTTGCTCTTCAGTTGTATAAATGTATGTTTAGCAAACACTCTAATTATCTCAACCAGAGCTAATAGGATAGATAATTGCACTTTATACTCAGAGACTCTCAATCTCATTCTGTTTGTTTTCTTTCCTTCATTCCCTCCCACTGATTCTTTCATTCAGTTTCATCCTCCCTTTAATATTCTGACTCTCTCAAGCCTATTATGTGTGGAACCTTTGTTTTTTTAGAGCAGAATGTTGTTTTTCCACTTGTTATAGACATTAATGAGGTGTTCTTGGACTCTCTCAGCCCTCCTCAGTGATGTCTGTCTGTGTCGCTGGACCAGAAATCCGTTTTAATGATGAGTATGACTAGAGACGTGCAAGATGGAAACAAGTCAGTCACTGGTTCCCTCACATACTACGAGTAAAGCAACACATAAGATACACTCAACAAAAATATAAACGCAACACTTTTGTTTTTGCTCCCATGTTTCATGAGATGGACTTGAAGATCTAAACTTCATTCCAGATACACAATATTACCATTCCTCTCAAACATTGTTCACAAATCTGTCTAAATGTGTGATAGTGAGCACTTCTGCTTTGCTGAGATAATCCATCCCACCTCACAGGTGTGCCACATCAAGATGCTGATCTGACATCATGATTAGTGCACAGGTGTACCTCAAACTGCCCACAATAAAAGGCCACCCTGAAATGTGCATTTTGTTTCTGCTTTATTGGCGGTCTGGGGACTCAGAACCAGTCAGTATCTGGTGTGACCACCATTTGGCTCATGCAGTGCAACACATCTTCTTCGCATAGAGTTTATCAGATTGTCTATTGTGGCCTGTGGAATGTTGGTCCACTCCTCTTCAATGGCTGTGCGAAGTTGCTGGATATTAGTGGGAACTGGTGCACGCTGTCGTATACGCCGGTCAAGCACATCCCAAACATGTTCAATGGGTGACATGTCCGGTGAGTATGCTGGCCATGCAAGAACTGGGACATTTTCAGCTTCCAAGAATTGTGTACAGATCCTTGCAACATGGGGCCGTGCATTATCTTGCTGAAACATGAGGTGATGTTCATGGATGTATGGCACAACAATGGGCCTCAGGATCTCATCACGGTATCTCTGTGCATTCAAAATGCCATCAATAAAATGCACCTGTGTTCTTCGTCCATAACAGATGCCTGCCCATACCATGACCCCACCACCACCATGGGCCACTCGATCCACAACATTGACATCAGCAAAGCGCTCACCCACACAACGCCACACACGCTGTCTGCCATCTGCCCTGAACAATGTAAACCGAGATTCATCCGTGAAGAGAACACCTCTCCAATGTGCTAGACGCCATCGAATGTGAGCATTTGCCCACTCAAGTCTGTTACGGTGACGATCTGGAGTCAGGTTAAGACCCCGATGAGGACGACGAGCATGCAGTTGAGCTTCCCTGAGACGGTTCCTGACAGTTTGTGCAGAAATTGTTTGGTTATGCAAACCAATTGTTTCAGCAGCTGTCTGAGTGGCTGGTCTCAGACGATCTCGGAGGTGAACCTGCTGGATGTGGAGGTCCTGGGCTGGTGTGGTTACTCGTGGTCTGCGGTTGTGAGGCCGGTTGGATGTACTGCCATATTCTCTGAAACGCCTTTGGAGACGGCTTATGGTGGAGAAATGAACATTCAATGCACAGCAACAGATCTGGTTGACATTCCTGCTGTCAGCATGCCAATTGCACGCTCCCTCAATGCTTGTGGCATCTGTGGCATTTTGCTGTGAGACAAAACTGCACATTTCAGGGTGGCCTTTTATTGTGGGCAGTTTGAGGTACACCTGTGCACTAATCATGATGTCAGATCAGCATCTTGATGTGGCACACCTGTGAGGTGGGATGGATTATCTCAGCAAAGCAGAAGTGCTCACTATCACACATTTAGACAGATTTGTGAACAATGTTTGAGAGGAATGGTAATATTGTGTATCTGGAATGAAGTTTAGATCTTCAAGTCCATCTCATGAAACATGGGA
Source organism: Parambassis ranga (assembly GCF_900634625.1). Lineage (NCBI taxonomy): Eukaryota > Metazoa > Chordata > Actinopteri > Ambassidae > Parambassis > Parambassis ranga. The sequence continues at coordinate 13,359,716 of NC_041030.1, read as the reverse complement.
GCAAAAACAAAAGTGTTGCGTTTATATTTTTGTTGAGTGTAATTCACCTTTCACAGTTAAAACCATTTCCTACCTGTTTATTACAGATCATGTACTTTATTAACAATCAATCCCAGAAACAATTATAAAATTAAAATGTATGTAAGTGCACAAAGGGTGCAGTCGGTGCTTTAAGCAGAAGTGAAAAGTGAAAGACGGAAAATGTCTCCAGTTGGGAAGTGCCATCTTTTTTCTATTTGTTTTCATTATTATTGTGGCACGGTTGATATATTATGAATCTGGGTTCCAATCACTGTCAGTGGTACATGTAATAAAAAACCATGTTTTAATATTGTCTGTCTGATTCCATCACGCTGAGAATTATGAAGTGTTCTTCATTGTCAGTGTAACAGATATTAGTGCAGATAAACTGAAATTTGTTTGACTGGCAGAGACATTATTGCTTGGTTACATCAGGCTTGCATGGAGCCAACAGACCTACTTTAACAAGAACTTTATATTGTTAAAATACTTTTGTATCATAATAAAACTGATTTTTTTATTTGCTAAAGGTTATTGAAATGAAAATATTATAAAGTGAAACTGAAATAAGAAGGCTTTAGTCTCTTACTTTTACACTTTTATGTATTTGGATGTTGTTTGGTGCGCCCATTTTACTTCAACTTATCTTGATACACTAACTGAACCCCCACATTATCACATGTAAGCAGAGGTGCTTCAGCAGACAGTAATAAAGTTACGGATGTATGGACTGTCCAACATGATACTGGGGGTTCACATCCTGTTTCGGACCATTAATCCTTTTTTTTTTCTTTATTTTCCATTGCTGCTTGGTGAGGTTAAATCAACAAAACTAGACCTTTCCGCACACTACTGGGGTGATGAGACTGAACTAATCACTGGCCATTAAAATCAACTTCAATTGTTTTTTCATCGCTCAAACTAATGTGAAAGCCTAAACCTTTAACAAAAAAGTCAGCACCCATTTGCATCGCAAAGCTGCAGATGCAAAACAGAGTTTAACTGACAGCTCAATACAGGGAAATAAAAAAGATTTTCATGCTTTAACGACATTCAATTCATATCTTGTAGTTTTTCACTTGGTCAAACAGTACAAGAAGTGTGAAGATGACACCCAAATTCCCAATTTTTTTCACTTGTCACATACTACTTAGCCAAACAAATCAAAATAATTATCTGATAAAATAAATGAAAGATTAATCAGTGATTAAAAGATTTTTTTGGGTTGCAATTTAGATGGCTGAATGCGGGGAAAAAAGTAGTGACAGGGGCAATCTCCTGCTGTTTGAAAAGTGCTTTTATCGAAAGACTCTCTATTTAGTTTCAGCATCCAATTAGATTATACTCCAATTATAATTGTCAAATTTAAAAAACATAAAGCAACACATTATTATTGAACCAATTCCTTCGCCATGGAAAAACCCTCACTCTCTCTACAACCGATAGGACCTCTATTAATCTCAACATCATTGGCAACAGTACCAAATTGACAGACGATGTGAGGAAGAGATGCGTTTGAAAAAAAGTGACTGACAAAATGCCCAGTCAAACCTCTCTGCTGTCGCTTCAAGGGACAGGCCTATACTTCAGTGATATATAGAAGAGAGAAGAGAGGAATTCCACTGCCTCAGGTTGAAACATAGGTCCAAATTAAATTCCACTCGTATTCTCTCCCAGCACTGCCTGAGGGTATCCCACGACCTCTGCAACAGAAAGGTCAGCATCAGGAAGGGTTGGCCAGGAAGACGGAAGAGGGAGTGGGTGAAGTGGAGTAGGAGGTATAATAAAATAGGGATGAAAGGGGGAAGAGGGGAGAAAGAGAAGCATGTAGGTGGAACGAGGACATAATTCAACAAAGAGGGACTGGGATCAAGAGAAATTATATTGGAAAGAGGCACTGGATTAGAGTGGGAGAGAAAAGCAAACTCTCATTTAAGCTATGCTTTACTCATAATCATCTCTCCTTTTATATCTGCCATTTTCCAACAAGATGTCGGATTCTTTCTTCTCCCCAGACAGGTAATCAACTCCTATCAGATCCAGACCTCAAGCTAAAGTACAGATCTGTCACGGGCTTCAAATATTTGAACTATTGAGGTGTATTTGATTTACGCTGTCAGAAATTTAAGCATCCTTTGAGGGCACACCATAAGATAAGGCACCATGATGTCAATGTAAATAAATCATGGCTTGCCTGTTATTCAATATATATTTAACCAATCTAATCTTCATAGAGTGGATTTGGGAATAGGCAGATTTAGAATTCATACTGTCAACCGAATAAATGATCATAAATAGCGACTGGGTAAGCTGGACTTTACTGCAAAACAAACAGTGAAAAACAAATAAAAAGTAGCTAATGGCAACGACAGGGGAAAAACATTATAACTTCTGAAAGTCTGATAACAGGTCTCCCCAGTGTTTTTAATGCACTGTAGAAAAACAGCCTCCATCCTTTCAACTGATGTGGCACTTCTTTTATATTTCTGGTTTCAAAAGCCAGGAAGTGTGAAGAATTCCTTCAACAAAATGTTAACCTTTACTGCTAGATGAAGCTTTTAAGTCCAGGTCCAGAAGATGAACAGAAGATACATGCATAAAAAAAGATAGTTAAGACGTACTTTTTGCCTTTCATCTTTTTTTATGTATCATGATTGTGATTGTTTCCTGATTAGACTCCTTTAATATCCATCCCAATGGGGGGCCGTTGCCAGGGCTACAGCTTAGGCTGTAGCGCAGCATGTGGCTAACTGTTACAGCTAAGATGTCCCCGGGTGATTTTTCATTAACTGGTCATAAAGCAGGCTCTGTGTGGAGCCACGGCACTTGGCTTAAGATCTCCACAGAGCATTCAAATGTACTGCATATAAAGAAAAACGTGTACTACAATGGTGGTTATAATGGTTTCAGTCAAATATGCAAGTTTTTGTGCTGCTTATTTTCAGGATATATTCTGTTGTATCTATTCTTCTTTTTCCCTTTCTCTGTAAAGTCCCCTGTGCATGGCACTTCCTGTCCCTGCTAATCCTGCCCACTTGCCTGAGGAGGGCTGCACACAGACATGTGCTACCTCTGTGACATGTGGTGCTGCCAGACGCTTCTTTTCACCTCAACCTCAATGGCTCCCCACCTGCAAACATGGCCAGTTATGTTTGTAGGGACACACAACATAGCTGCAGGAACTGCAACTGGGAATTGGACCTAGTTTAAAGCCATTGTTAAATATTTAATCACCCCATGTGTCCGGCATGTAAAGAACATCTCCTGCTGATTATTTGAACTTTGCAGACCTCAAATATCCAGACCTATAATGGTTAGCGCATGACAACGTCCTAACACTGACATTATGCCGAGTCTGTGTAGGAAGGTTGTCAAGGCTTCTATTGTCTGTGTTAGGATTTAGCAAACCAAGGATTCTAAGACCATCCATCAGCACAATATACTGCAGCTTGACAGGAAACTCCACTGAGCCATTGTCATGAAAAATGGCTAACACTGCAGACAGTTATACGAGCCAGAGACATTAAACAGGCGATCAGAACCACACTGCCTAATGGATCACGTTGAGCTTTCTAATTACTCTCATCACACTCACTTAGGTTCATTTGTGATACACGATAAAATGGAACTGATTCACAATCAGTTACATCACAACAATACAAGCCGAAATGTGCACGACATACTTACAAAACCACCACACATATATACTACATATATGGAAATGAAAGCAGCAGATTCTATGTTCTGCCTAATGGCCTTTTAGTGACAGGGAAATACAGCACTGACGAGGCTAGCAGAAATAATATTCCTTACTATTCAGACATTATTTTGCTATCACGCAGGGCGCAGCAGGGGGGAATTAAGTGGACGTCCTTTGCCCAGATGAAGCTCGCCATGATCTGATCTATACAGGAAGGCAAGAGTAGAAATTGCTAATGTGTAACATTAGTATGCCCAGTTACTAATTCAGATGCATTTGATGATATTTTCATGTGAAGCACATGTGGATTTCTCATCTCACACTGTGCAACGTAGTAGCAGTTCTCACTCCTGCTGCTTGTCTTAGCAGAACTCCTGCTGCTTTTATGTCCTACCACATAAAATCAGTGGGTCTCAGAGAGACTTTAAGCAGCGCTGTAGCCTACTTTATCATAATTTTCAAAAGAGTGTTATTTGTATTCATTGAGACTTAGATAATAATGAAAAAAAGAGCTGTGACAGTTAGTACTGGACCACATAAAGTTGAAATTCCAGTGATCTACTCGGCATAGAATAATTCCAGTTCCCTTTGTTGTACAGCTGTATTTACATTACTTTTTACAGACACAGGACTTTAAATTCAGAATACTGTGACCAAAAAGCAGAAGTGAAGTTTAAACCTTGATACCACAAAGCAACATCCCTAAAAGTAATTCTTTGGAACCATCTAAAAAATTCAGACAAATTCCAACTGTGAGGAAAAGCTGTGCATTCTGTTAGTCTGTCTGCTAACTCACTGTGCCATCGGCTGGCTTCAACACATCACACACACAAGACAAACTGTTAAAACAAGCGAAAAATGCTTGAATTAGGTCAAAAGAAAGACCAGCTCTATTGAAACCAAGTGCATACATGTAATGGATGCAAATCTATTCACAGACTTTTGCAATCTTCTTGACTGAATGTAAGTACGCATAACACCTGCTCTACTATAATTAATCAGAATATCAGTTGTTTTAGTGTCACATGACATAGGTCATTACTTCCTTTGAAATCTAGGGTGAGGACATTAAAGCTTGTACCTACAATTCTTTGGCTTCTATGATAAGTTCAACATTACCCTTTAAACTCGCTCTTTCTGGAGAGCAGTGTCAATTGCAGTGTTAAGGTCGGTGCTGAAGACCTTTGCCTCAAGGTGTAGATAATGCTTCTAACCTTTGCAGTTAATCAGAGTAAACACCACCTGTTATCCAGAAGGGCACTTGAAAATCCTAATTTTGTATCTTGAATATTTAAATTTTGTAGGAGGAGTTCACATAATTTTCAGGAGTTAGCATCATCTAACACTCAAATCTAGCTGCTGCTCTACAGTTTTTCATTAGCACAGTATTTAAATGCAAGCCAACACAATCCTGTGTCATACAGGGCAGAAAAAATACAGTTTTCACCACCTAAACCTCATTGCTAAATTATTAACACTATCATGTGTATGCTTTTCACGAAGATATTTCACAGACATGGCTTTCCAATGTATTACACCAGAAACTGACAGATAAACTCAATAAGCAAATAGCAGAGTCCATCTTCATTTGAATGCATGTGCTTAACTTGCCAGTATTTAAATTTGTGCTTCTGATATTTTCATCGTTAGCTTTGACAAAAAGCCCCCAGGCCCTCGGGTATTATGGTTAAGTTCCAGTTATGTGTATGTTGTAGAGAGCCAGGTTATTGCTCCACTTGTGCAACAAGTGCCGAATTAACGTGTCAGAGTTGAAAATTTCAGCAGCATAATAGAGAAAATGTATGAATCAGGAAGAACACAATCCAAACCAATAATGATATTCTCTTTTTTTCACTCATCAACTGTTTTGATGTTCATGTCACAGCTGAAGAGTTACCCTGGAGGTGTCAGTAGACTTTCAAATGACACAATTCACTGAAACCTCTTTCTAAGCTTTAGATAAATTGAGGCACTGTTGTGTGACATTGCTCTAAGATGCCCAATGGCTATGGCAATATAATGTTTTTCTTAAATAAATATCTAACAGAATATCTCCCTTAAAGTTTGGAAATTTGCAATCACTAAAGTACCATGAAATGATTTAATATTAAACTCTAGCTCTATTATAAAATTATTAAAACATAAAAAGCATGGCGATGGGATTTAGTTCAGTCATGCTTAAAATTGTTTATAGTAATTAGAAAAACGAAAATTGTTACAAAACAAAATAAATATTATGATGAAAAGGGTAAGAATCAAGTATGCATGTTTATTATATTAAGTTAAAATTGAAGCAGTGAGAAAGACAAACAAATAAAAGAAAGTAATTGGCAAAGATGTGACCTGATTTCTTCAGCCTAAATGAGCAATAAGAGAAAAAGCATTAGAACATAAAATACTGTAAAGGATGGCCCATTTATGAAAGTAAAAACTTGGCATTCTCTGCTGTTTTTCTGTTAAGCAGGGTTGAACAGAGGTGCAACATGAACGTTGTGCCTGGATGACAAAAATTCCAACAAGGAGAAACTGAAAGAGAAATGGAGGGTAAGGTAGACGTACCTTAGCCAGTGTCGATGACTGCAGACGCTCCGTGGCTGATTTAAAAACCGCTGTTTGCTGCTGTTTGTAGCTTTCCTCTGTCTTCTTTTCAATCTATACAAAACATTCAATGTTTACATACAACCATGCACACATACGGTATATACCTGTCGATAATATATAAAAGATTAATGTATGGTTTGAGTCAAGCCAATTGAGGCAAATACTGCCAAATTGCAGCACTATTCTCATGGTGTCGAATGAATATGGGTGTGATCACCGATGCCTGCTACAAAAGGTATCTCTAAAGAAAAGGTGAAAAATACCATCGATTAATTACAATATTGACAGATCCTACTACCTCATACTGTCCTGGGCTTGGGGCTTCCATTGATTCCTTGTTGTGGAAAACTGTGATGCGTTGAGCAGTGGAGCCAAAACCTCCTTTCCTGGTTTGCTCTAAAAAGGCCTTTTTAAAGCTCTCACGGGCTAAACCATACTCGAACACATTGTAAGATCCAGGTCCTGGACAGAGTAAAGACAGGAATGATCATTATTTTTTTTCACAAATACTACATAAGCTACTTCTCATCTGTCCAAGCAATCAAGGCACGGTGGTTAGACAGCTTTGGCTTGGTGTCATTCCGCCACTGTGTGCATTGTTCATCACATGCTGACATAGACTGTAAATGACATTTGTACCACATGTGCGTTGCTGCTATTTTAATATCTGTATCCTCCTCTGCAGTATAATGTCATGCCTACATGTGTGAAAAAAAGCACAAAAAAGAATTTTCCTCTTCTAATAATACCAAACACAAAAACGCAACAATATTATAATATTATATAAAGTCAACATTTGTGCCTCTCTGGCAAAGAGAACAACATTAAAGGTAGGGTAGGAGATTTTCATTCTGATGCACATGTGTAACTTCTCTTTACAATCTGATAGCAACCGATTAGTTAGGCAGTTTCACTTTAAAATGAAGAATATTAATCATCTGTGGAAGCTATAAAATGCTTAAAACATCAGCCAATCCCCCGAATGGACCCTGCGTGGAGTATTGGCTGGTTGTCACTCTCTTCCTGCTCTGCGCGCACCAGAGAGGTACGTGCATGATGGCCGAAGTCACAGACCGCAGCTCATCTTCAGGTAATGCGCTTCAGGGTGAGCTCCGAGAGAAAGGGGCGTGTGTTTACTTTCTTTACTTTACTTTTTTAAATCTGGCTGACTCTCACTGAGTTTTCAAAATCTCCTACCCTACCTTTAAGAACAAAAAAAAATAATGGCTTCAGCGTGTCACAACAAAAAAATAACATTTAAAATCAATCATTAACGCTCCCTTTAGAGCGGCAAATGCTGTTTAATTTCCCTGAGGGAGTCATCCCAATGGGGTCAATAAAGTTTAGTCTAAGTCTAAGTCTTATATGGCTGCTGTTGAGTATCATATTGGCAGCTCCAAAATCAAAGTTTGACTTTTAATATTCTCTGTATTATATTTTAGACGCTAAACTAGAAGCTGGTAATGACTTATACCTCTGCAACATAATGGGCCATGGGACAATATCAGCATGCCGCATGCCACACACACACACACACAGTCAATTTTTTTATTTCCTTTCAAAATGTTAATACAAGCTGCAAAGCAGTACTTATTCTTAATTATGACTTGTAAGATTAAATTTAATAGCCACGTCAGTTTAAAACTGACTTTATAAAAAAACATGGGTTGTAAATTACATTGACTTGTAAAACTTATTAATACTGTTCTCAGGGATTATAAGGCGACAATCTAGTGGGAGTGATGTTTGACACATGACTGCATGCTTGTGTACAAAAGCAACATTTCCTGTCTGTTGCACAGAGATATGAATGGCAGGTCTCTGATGAAAAGCTGGATTGTATTTGAAACATATAACAGAATAGAGTAAAATAGCTTTGAACAGCATCCAATTCCAACACAGCTACAGCAGATGAATGTACACATCCACACACACGTACTGACCTGGTGTGGACTCTTTTTTGTGCTTAGCAGAGAAGCGCACTGCAGTGATGCCAAATGGGCTTTTCTTCACTCCTGTGGTCCTCTTGAGCAGCTCCAGGGCACAGCGTGGGTCATTATATGCACCAACAGGGGGAGACACTTCCTTCACAGGGTGGAACCTCTGACAGAGGGAGATGAAAGGAAGCGACACAGACAAAGGAGTGAGGTTCCAAACAGACAGCAATGTCCAAGCTCACTCTGAAATTTCACAACTCAGTGATTAATAGCGCTTTCTATTGATCAAACAGATCAGCACAGTATTCTCTACACAGCGCCCATCTGGAACACAAAAACAAATCCAGCTGTGAATATCTGTATATCCACAGACTCAACAGCTGTGTCTCATCTCTGTTCAGGTCATGTGGGACACAACAACAGAGAAGGGTCCCCTGGTAAATACTGTGTGAGCTCACACACAAAAGAACCACTTTCATACTCACTGCCATTATTGCTAATAACTGTGTTTTGCAGTAATGTAGTGATTTAGTATTGTGCTGTAACAGTAATATACTGTTGAATGTGTACATGAATGATAAAACCAATAAATACAATGTATGGCATAGCAGGGATTTGAGCTAAATGCTAATGTGATAGCATGCATCAATGTATGTGTTGCAATGTTTTTTCTACTTTTGGATGTATAATCATACATTGGTACAGAAACTTAAGCTATCACCACAGCTGGAGGCATATGTTATAAGATAAGATGGTAGTTTCTCTGTACAAGAAAAGCTCTTCACAAACAACTAAGGCTATGCTCAGACTGCCATGTTCAGACACAGAAATCTGACTTGAGCCACTTCAGAATATGGTCCTAAGTTTGATATACAGTATATCAGATTCATGACCAAGTCGCATGAACGTCTACCATCAAGATGTCAAAACCTGATTAGTGTAAAAAAAAATATATATATATCAGAATTAAAACAATAGGGCTTGTAATGTAAACATAGCCAAAACAAACTACAGGACAATAAAAAGAAACACAAAATAGGAACAAAATACAAGCAGAACATAGCATTGGGACAGGGAATAAGATATGATAAACAGCATCTTCATCACAAATATAATGATGCACACAATCAGGTATTAATGTTCTTTGACCGTTGTGCTGATAGCCTATTGTACCAGCGTAGGCAATCAAGAGGCCGCAGCAGATAAGTTGCCTATTCAGTCAGGATTACTGGAGGCTGGACTCTAAATTTCTCTTCAGCCTCTCACAGCTAAACCCTTCAGCAGGTTGTTATCAAACACAATGAGGGCATGAAGAGAACTTGATTCCATCAAATACCAGCAAGGGGACACACACACACACACACATTTCTCCTGATGATGTTCAAATATAAGATTGATCTTAAATATAACTTATTTGTTGGAAACATGCCAATCATTGATTTGCACTTTCCATTTAAGCAAGATGCAGCAATAAGTTATTCTGTAATGAAATTGCATTAGTAATGTGCAGTTAGATTATTGAGCTTTTAGGCAAAAAGAAGGAATGAGAGGAAAAGAAAATCAAGTAAGGAGTTATAGCTAGAAAAGGAAATTAAGAGGAGTATAAAATGGCAGAGAGGAGAAGTGTTTGGGTTAGAAATTGACTGAGTGTTTGAAGACGAGCAGAAATCACAAGACGCGTTGTTCCAAGGCCAAACCATATTATATTTCAAAGTCAGTTGTGGAGCTGAGGGTCTGTGGCCATCTGTCAATCCATTTCTGCCCTGCTGGCTGTGGTAAAGTCTTATTAACTGGCACATTTTCTCTACTGAACTGACACACTGAGCTTTGTTGGCACTTCTCACAGATGCTGAGGGGTAGATTCTTTTGTTCTGTCTCTTGTTGTCCCATTTTCAAACACATATGATAAGAAAAAGCCTTTTTGAAAATTACACCAAAAGCCAAAATGTTCTCAGTCCAATTTAGTACTGTGTGTATTTCAGTGACAAAACATCTTAACAGCAGTTAATGTGGAATAATGAGGCCACAGTATGAAGCCACTGCAGAGGCAGTATAAGTGCTCTCATGTCCTTCTGGCACCAAACATATCCTGACATCCACTGTTAAGGTTAATTTAGGAAGCCAGCCACAAAAGAAAGACAAAGCCTCAAAAGAAATATGTGAATCCTGAGACTATACGATTTCAATTTCAGATTGCACTTTTAAATGTAAGGTGGCATGAGTGGTGCTTAATGACAGCAGGTGACGCAAACCCTATGTAGGTCTCATTTAACAAAGCTTGGTTTGACCTTTTGAGTTCTTTGCCAAGCCTTCTAGTCTGCATCCTACGAAGGGTGCAGCCCTGAACTGGGACACACATACAGTGCACAAGCAGAGGGGCATCAGTCAGACATACACATGTACAGTAAGCATACTGTTACCAGACCACAGCTAAAAAAGTAATTGAGGATTAAGCCAGAACATTCTATTTGGCATCAACAATTAAAGTCTGTTTCATACATTACTTAATAATTTGCTATAGCTGAGTTTCATGCCTTCATGTCACTGGCATCACCAAAAGTGTCTAAAAGCTTAGGATCACTGTTGCTGGAATCACCTGTCACAGAAACCTCATGTGCTAAATCCAGTCACAAACATTATCATCACACATTACCTCACTAGTTTTGCATAATCAGATGAGAATCTTACCTCTAAATATGTGAGAAAGCTTTGTGTATTTTGCAGGATCTGTGTTCTGGGTTCTGGTAATTAAAAAAAAAAAACAGCCTGCCGATTACTTTCTAATATTTGAGAGGATTTGCCACCATTGTTAAAACTCAGCAATTCACACCAAAACAGTCTAGATGATAAGCAGCACTGCAGGCCTCGGAAAAAAAAATAGGAATGTTTGATTTTGTGGTGAATTGTCCTTTTATTAAGGAGCAGAGATATGAACGGGGGGATTAGAATGCTAAATACATACCGAAAAGTCTTGAAACACAAAGAATAACCAAAAAAATGAATAAATGAGCGGTGCAAAGTGTCTGCTTTATGCACTGATCTTAGGAAATAGAGATGTAAAAGAGAGGTGAGAACTGGAAGATTCCAACTGTTATGCTTATCGTCCCCTCCTCCTCCTCTCCATCCCTCCACAGGATAACAGTGTCAGATGGAACCGGACTCACAGGGAGACGAAGATCTAAGAAAACTGTCGCTCTTAGTTCTGCAGTGGAAATGACTTGTGACACATGCACACACACACACATACACGGGCACCTTGGTGGGTGTCAGTGACGACATCAGAGGGTAGACGCACTAACCCAGCATGTGGCCAAGCAAATTAGGTCAGAGCAAACTCTGACACACACACACACACATGCATACACACATCAAATAAACTTCAGAATCTTGCATCTGCTGCTCTCACTAGGAAACTAGAAAAATGTTTGAGATGTTATAAAGGTAATTTTAGGGAACCTGTGTGTGTGTTTTGCACACACACAAAAACACGGGTGTTGCTTACATGTCAGAACTCGCAAATCTGCATCCGTCTACAATTCACACACACGTCAGCTATGTCTGAACTAATGATTGTGTGTGTGTGTGTGTGAGCACGCACTATGGCGTTGTGCGTATCTGTCGGAGTGATAATTAAAACATCAGTGAGTTTCACAGGAGTGAATCTGCGGGCCAGTGCCACAGAGGAGGAGAGGGGAGCTATTCCTGAAGCGTAAATCTACACAGTTTCACATCCTTCATCTTTGCTCCTCCGAGTCTCTTAATAAACTCGTCTTCAACCCCATCTAAAGAAACCCTCCATACACAACGCATCAATTAAACAAGCCCAGTACTGCTCACTGTCGTGGATCTGTAACTGATCCTAAGCATTCCATATTAAAATCCAGTCTCCTTTGAGAAGCTGTAAAGTGAATATATTTTATTGCTGTTTAAAGATTAGGGTTAAGTAATCACTACTATATAATCTCAGTGTCTTTACTGTTTATAGAGTAAGAAAGAATAAGTTGAAATGTTTTCTAAAAGGTGTTCTGTCAATTAACTTGGAGGTAAATAACTACAGTGTTTGGTTTTGAAGCAATGCTTAAAGAAGCTGCTGCGTGCCACCTGATCTGCCTGCAAGTATATCAACACACAGAGCTGGTTGTGATGTACCTCTGTTTGTGAGAGGAAGGCGCAGCTGAACTTTGGCAGATCACCATCAGACTTGACAGGCTGCTCAAACTGACTTCTGATGTGGTACTGGCCCGGACCAGGAACTCCCTAAAAGAAAACCAAAAAAGGAATACATTAAATCAAAGAGGAATTAGGGTGAAATTTTTTTTCTTTTAGGTGAAAAAGAGAAGGAGGGAGTCTGAGAAGGTGACAGAGACACTGAGAGTGAAGAGAATAAACAGACAGTAAGTCGCTTTGTTTTTCTGTTGCTGTTTCACCACAGAATGGTACGCAGGGGTGAAAAGGTAGTGTGGTGGTAGTGTGAAGATAAACTAAACCAAAGATTCAGCAGAGACAAATTAAGTAACTGATGAGTAAAAAAGAGCACATTTGAGTTCAAGTTAGACAGACCGGCTTTACCAATCACATCAACTGCTACACCATTTCAGAGCAGTAATTGTTGCAACAAGCAAACCAGCTTACACATTTCAAGACTCCCAAGAGCCAGGACATTTCTGTATTTGTGGAAAAACTTAAGTTATCTAACTACAGTATGACTGCAGTAAAAAGCATGGATATCTGTGGTCGCTGTTACCACCCTGAGGACAGCTCAGTCTTTATTCATGAACATGGACTACAGTGCCCTCTTGTAAGACACTTGCTTCTTGTCTACACACATATGTCACATACAGTATGCTGATGTAGAGGAAGGTTGAAGACATTTTTCCCTTTTCTCTACTGAAATGTTCAGGACACCTGCACATTTACCATTTAAAAATCCCTAGATGCCACGCTTATTATTCACTTTCTATCACCATGAGAATATGGTACATCAATAAAAATCCTCGAGCTTAGTCAATTTTGCTCCATCCTTGCACAGTGCAAATATATGGACTGAAATAAAGGTCGATAAGATTTGAGCTTGTGAAATAATGTTCAAAAATCCTTTAAATGCCTGTGGTTGTATATCAACATCCACTATAATTCAAGTACATGAATGTGCAGGAACGATTTATGATGGCAGGGAAAAAAAATGCCAGCTCCCAAAGTTCTCACACTGCACATACAGAGAGCATGCTTTCAAGGGTCAATGCTTGTCACCAAAAAGTCTGCAGCCTGTTCACTGCAGGAGTGTTGCATTTTATTGCACATCTATGTGAAAGGTACAGAGACAGAAAGTTGTTGTGCCTTTAAACTGGCAGCGGAGGCAGTGACAGCACCAAAACAACAGCTGTGTGAAAGGGTTAGGCGGCACAGCATGACAAGCCGCGCTAGATACCGATACGAACACTGTAAAAACCTTTCTGAGGGTTCTGAGGGTTCTTGGCAAACAAGAGATCTGTTAAGTGCCTCTGTGTAACAGACACTTAACAAATATGCACAATAGTGACCAGATTTGGTCTTTTTAATAACACACATAATATGGTGTTTACATGCGTGGGATACTGTGAAAACATCAACCATAACCAGGATACCAGTGCACACAGTCAAGAAAGTTTCTGCAAAACAGCTCTGCTCAGAATTAGTCTGAAATCTCTGTCGATATATGATATAGTTTTATAGCACTAATTATTTCTCTAATTAAAATATTATTTCTGCAAATATCCCTTATTTAACTCCATACAAATACAGCACACTTACATTACATTTAACTGAATATTTAGTGCGACTGTTTTACACATATAATGTAGATAATCCTATATATCGTGCTGTGCCAAGTATTAACTTCTTCCCCTGGGAGCTGTGCTGCTTCCCCATTTCTAAAAATAACAAGTGCTGCAAACATAATAACATCTCATAGTATTAGTGTGGAACCCACAACAACTTGTTTTTACAGAGTGATATCAGCCACTGCACTTGTACACTATCTGTTTATCTTTTGTTTACAAAGACACACTCTTTAACAGTTTGTTAAAGTGTCTGGCTCCATCATTGCCCTTGCCATGTCAGAGTGCCTATTTAATGGAAAAATCCTATATACAGACTCTTGCACTCTATGGGCCTCTAGCAGCCCCAAGCCATTAGTGGTGAACTGTCTGCTGAACTCCAAGTAGTAAAGGTGTTTGTCCTCAGTGTCCCTTCTGTGGGAAATGCCCCATCTGGTCAGCGTATGCATGTGTGGGAGTACATCTGAGTTGAGATACTATGTAGTAATGATGATGGATGGAGGTGATGGAGATGCAGCCATCATAGTAGGGGATTCAACTACTATGTGTTGCACACAAAAAAGGACAAACGGCAAAAATGTTGATTCAAAGTCAAAGAAAAATATTTTGGTCATTTTAGTAATATGTTAGTAAGTAAGTAATATATTATGTAAGGCAGGGTACAACACATGAAATAAAATGTCATGTGTGATGAATTAGGCACAAAAACCGAAGAGAGGAGAAAATGAGAAAAGAGAAAGGCTTAAGTGCCTCGACAAAAAAGAAACATTCACATTTCCCTCATAAATTCCAACCGCACATTTTTCAGCTTCACACACTCCGACCTACCGATCGGAGAAATAAGGCATCACAAAGCATTACTCTGCCAGAACAGTCAAGTTCATATGCAGGTGAGTAACTCCCCTCCACTCATCCAGCTCCAATGCATCAGTGTGTGTTTGTATATGTGTACTATTGTTGGCAGTCTGTTGCTTAAGCTTGTGTTTTACTGCCCTCTACGGGTTATGAGATACAATGATGAATAATAACAAGAGAGGGAGGGGAGGCTGAATGATTTCATCTTTAATCGAATGCACTTGAATAAATCCAGGATAAATCTGAAGCACTTACCTTGACTGTGTTCTCACTGTAAATTATGTTGCTCTTTTATGACTCACTCTGATTCTGCAGTTTTCATGTAAAGAATTAATCTGCTGCAAAGTCTTAAGGAAGAATAGAGACAAGGTGTCTAAATACATGTCAGCCTTATGGTTTCAAGAGACTAATAAAACATGTTAAGGCATCAAATTTCAATTATGAACATTTTGCAATATGAATATGTTGTGATTCAATAACTTGGGGGCCGCAGCACATGTTGTCCATGATTTATTCATCATGTAGTTATGAGGATTTTCCATTTCCAAGGTTCTTTCCATAGGATCGTTTTTATGGTTCAGTGTCTCTCATGGGTTAATTTATTTTCTGTGGTCAATTTGATTTGGTCAAACTATCATGTCAGTACTGCTGCTGAGTTACATCCCTTGGCTGATCCAAGACACATAAATAAAACACAACATTTAAGCACATTTCTATACACCGACTATAAACTAATAACTTATGTCCCCAATTATCTTGGCAGCAAACTTCAACTTGTTACTCACAAATTATTTCATTTTTTAGTTAAAGATTCAAGATATTCTCCATTTATGCACATAGGAATTCTTTTTGCAGAAAAAGTAGCTTTAACAAATGATCCATGGGAATTCATAGGAAAAAATGCAAATATAGAGGAATATTGGAAATTCCTTCACAATAACTGCAATGTTTGTTAAGAAGCAGACTATTGTGTCTCATTACCAATACATGCATTTACTTAATTCAATTATTTCTACCTGCTCACACACAGGCACTCCATCCCTAGTCTACCAGTCAGAGCAAACTAAATTACTACTACAACTACTACTACTACTAAACTAAAACTACACCCTGACTATCCACTGTGTTTATTTAGTTTCAAGGATTTTGTAGCCTTCGGGCTTTGCTTCATGTATTTTCCATGTGTCAATAACCGATACACATAAACGTCAGGAAGCCAGATTCCCAGCTCATTCCCATATCAATGCTCATGAACCACTGCTTCTTTGGTAAGTTTTGAGGATCACTGTCAAGTCCAACTGCCTTTCATTTAAGCAGATAATCATCTGTTTTACCTCTGTATTGGCAGTTTCCCCTTTGCTGAAGGCAGGCAGCCATGTTGCTGGTTGTTAGTCCAAGTGAAGTGTGGGTAAATGGGTATTTTCCCTGAGTGAGGTGAGATCACTCTACTCTCTTCATTGTGCTACTTCATAAGCTGACCATGTATCAGTGGTTGTCTTGCCCACACATACACAAAAAAAGGTTTAATTACCACATATGGCCACAGTGGCAACTTGTCAGCAATTTCCTTTGACAACTATGCCCCTTAGTGTACCGCTTTACATTGATCCCAATCCCTTAAAGCTTTTATTATCGATCCAAACGTGTATGTATAGAATCACATTGACACAGAGCCACCAACATAAACACACACACTCACCTTTTTATCCTCTTGTCTGGGCACCAGCTCATGGTAGCGAGGGATGACAAGCTCAGCTCTGCCTTTCTGCTCCTTTTGAATGTTCACATTCTTATACTGTGTTTCTTGGGCTCTGCAACAGAAAGAAGCAATGACAATGTCTTTCAAAACAGAAGACACAGGCAAACAAACAGAAGAGATAAATACACAGAGGAAAATTGTTTAAAAGCATACACAATAGAAGAGAAAAACTGAGGAGATAAAAAAATGTTGAGGGAAAATTGAAGAGAGATGTGTGATTGAAAATAAAATGGAAGTGACAAACAAAGCAATACAGATGAGAAAAGATACACATGGAATATAGAGAAATTGGAACCAGGAACACAAAAAGTTGTCACATACAGAACATGTAGAGAATTGATTATTGAGTCATTTCTTTCATTATTATCTGAGCTGGATGTCATCCCACCTGAGTAGAAGTGCCTAGTAAGCCACATCCTCCATCAATAGAAATGCTATGTGAAAAATTTCAAATGCACAATGCACTGGCAGTAGGATCAAAGCAATGTTTTACTGTGGTGGACAAGCTTTCCGATTCAGCACACAGACCTCAAGAGCAGTGAACGTCTGAGATTAGATGTCCTCAAGCATCTAATCTAACCAGATCCCTTGGCTCTTTATCCCTGCTTCAAAATGTAAATTTATGAAAATTTTGTTACAAACATATGCATTGATGGTAAGCCATCATTTGTTTTTGCTAGATATATCTTAAGCAGCAAAATTAACACATGTAAATATGCTGATTAAATAACAGATTTTAATGTTACAAATTTAAGTCAAATAATACTTTATTATATCAATAACCAAATATAGTATAACCAAATGATTGAACTTTTTGTGTTACTCACATCTCAGGGTAATATTGTCCTGGACCTGGTCCCAGCTCCACTGTTACTTCACCTCTCCTGCTTGTTCTATTGCCAAAGTGGATGCCTTTGTATTTCTGTGCAGAAATCATCACTGACTAGAGAAAGAGTAAAAAAGAAGAGGTAAGGAGTGGTTGGAAGAAAAGATTGTCTAGAAGGAAGACAACAAGGTAACAAGATGATAAATAGTTGAACAAAATGGTAGAAAACAGAACTGACTCGAAACAGAACTGACTGATTTGTACAGATCTGCTTACTCTTCCAGCCCAGGCTCTTGAAGTTGGAGCTGAATAATGGTGAAGTTCAACCAAATGCCAGAGTATGTCAGAGATGTAGCGGAAACCTTACTTTCTTTTATATCTCTCTGAGTTTTACAGCATGTTTCATCTGCCTCTGGCCTTTCAGACAGGACCAGTCTGACAAAGGCTTCTTTGGAAACGGTCAGCTGTGGTCAAACCCAGTTTAGATATATTCTATGTGGGAATAAAATGTCCAGAAATACTGTTTAGAAAAACAAAATTATATTTACTCTGTGATTCTGACATGGAAAAGGGTTTGTCAGTATTTGACGCTAATGCTACTTTTGTGTGTATGTTAAATTTCCAAAGTTATGAGCCCTGAAATTGGTGTATCTATGTTAAATATACCCACAATTAAAGTGTTTTTATTTATTTTAATAGTTTTTACTGTTCATAAAAACATGCAGTGGATTCCAGTTTGTACTGATATTAGTATGTCCACTGCTTATTCATCAATTTTAGAAAATGTCTTTTTAAACAAAAGCAACAAAGTGAAACATCAAATATCAAAGCCCAAACTTGACCCATCTGTCTCTGCCTATTTTGCCGGGACTGGCAGTGAGTCTCAAAAAGTTTCGAACTCCACATGGTGCCTGTCGCCTTATCTCAATTTTAACAGTGACTGGAGGACGAGATCAGAGCTTCTGTCCCCTGTGATCTGCCAATCATGTTGTCTGAAGGGGGAGATAGGAAACAAGGTTGTTCAGATGCTTAAAGTTAAAAAGAAAAACATAACTCTTCTGCATCAGTCTCAGACACATACAAGCACCGTGATGGTATCGTAGCTGGCACGCAAGCTCAGAGGCACAAATTGCCTATTTATGTCAAGGAGAGCTTTAAAAAGCAAAACAAAAACACAGCTCAGTCAGTACAAAAACATTCATTCCATCCTGATAAAGTGGAAGAGCAGGCTATATATTATTTAAATGAGAATAAAGAAAAGGCAACCAGAAATAAAAGTCTCTGTTGGTAGGTTGGTGAGAGGCTGAAACACACCATACCATATAGAATTTAGATGATATGAAGATCAAAATCTGATTTCTGTGGTCAGTATAATAAGGATCAACAGAAAAACTGTCATTTATAACACATTTCATGTATGTGTCCCTGTGGCTATAACTTTTTTTCCCATTTATTGTCTCTCAAATCTACTTCAGATTGTCCTTATATGGCTGAAAGTTGTTTAACACTTTCACAACAGCTTGCTTCCATGCTCAGGGTTCAGTTACTTATTTCCTCAAATAAAGCCGCAATCAGAACATTCCGAACAGGCGTGGTTTGAATCAGCACTGCGCTATTTGACGTAATAAGGTGAATCATCAGTGGGACACAGCTCTTATCCTGGTTGTTTGTAGGAGCAGATCCCCACAAAGCTGTAGGCTGCTCAAAAGTCATTCTTTAAATGTCCAGTTAGAATGTACTGCAGTCTTAATGTTAATGTTCCAAACTTGCACTTTCTCCTTTGTACTCACACAGTCTGAGCTTTGTATCACTTCCTGGCTGATACACTGTAAAACATTTCAGTTTACTCTAAATGCTTCTTACTGCAGATATTTTCAACAGCCACCATAATATATGCCTGTTCATAAATATCTGTGAGTCTGTACCAGCCTATTAATTAGACGCTTCTTCTGTTCATTAGTCTGTTTCTAATTCTGTTTACTGAGTCAAATGTAATTCTTTTGTCAATGCAGCCTTCAACCGTGAGTTTAAGGTCGGTGGATGAAGCCGATTAAAATGTTTTTGTGTTTCTCAATAACAGACGGCCAGAAAACAAAGTTACGTTCTTTTGATTTCTGTCTAATGTCTTATCATTCAAAGGTTGTCCCAGCCACTTTGAAGTTACGTCCTCAGACAACCACTTAATTCCGCTTCTCCACACTTTTGAACTCAGTCAGAGCATGGGGCGGGGGAAGTGTCTGAGTGTAAAGAAATGAGTGTGTCAGATGGATGAACAGAGGAAAGGAGACAGACAGAAACAGAGGCTGAACTTTCAAAGGGAGAGCAACAGAAGTTGAGATGGGGGGGGGGGGGGGCGCCTGGATGGATGCACTGCTGATAGCCCTAAATCACAGAACGCCTCTGCGCCTGCTGCCGGGGTGTTGACACAACCTCAGCCAACACTCAAGGACGCTGTTGACTTCCTCTGGTCATTAACAGATGAAAAATTACTTAATTGAGAGCCAGACCAGCAGGCGTGTGCATTATTTTAAGTGAATATTGTAATATAGCTTGAAGAATAATTACTAATGGCTCTCTTTGTTGGCATGTAAAATGGATGAGCATTGGTGCGCTGTGGCTTTTTTTAAGTGGAGCTGCATTCATTAGCTATGGAAATGGGTTATGGGCCAAGTGAATGAGGTGGGGTGGGGGTTCAGCGGTGCATTAGATCTGCCTTACACTAATGGACCTCGCCTCACAGCAGAGTAAGTACACTCAGGCACACACACTTGGTACAGATTAATGAAAGCACACATGTGCGCACAAATGTGTGCTTCACACTCTCTGATGGATGTACATTTAAACTTCAACAGGACTGTGTATGCGCGTGTGTATTCGTCCTTACCGGATTGTAGTAGGCTGGCCCCAGGGTTGTGTCCCTAGGCGGGGGCTGTTGCTTGCAAAGCACACCAAGAGCATCCTCCTCGTAGCCATAGGCCTGGCCTGGGGAAGGAATGGATGGAATATCTGACTGATGAACCAGCCGGAGACTTTTAGCCTGCAGCTAGTGTGGAGAGAGAAAGGCAAAGAGAAAGGTATGGAGAGAGAGGCAAAAAGTCAGGGTTGCTGATGGAAAAATGCCCCAGCTTACAAAGCAGCTGCACACTGCCTGGGGCCAATATAGTTTGAGACTGAGGGAGGGACAGAGCGAGAAGGAATGAGGAGAGACAGAAGTGAAGAAGTAGAAGAGGAGAGTAGTACAGAAGTGCAATGGGAACAATATCTGCTGAGAGAATTTCAGTGTAAATGCAAGGAAGTTTCTCTGCAGGTGAGAGTATGTTCAGATGACTACGTGCTATTTGCATAATTACACCAACCATCAAAGAAGATTTTCTGTTGAAGGGCTTGTGAGATCACAGCAAGGCTCAACTCAATATTTTCACCACTACACTTTCACCTCTCATAAAGCTAGAGGCTACTAGTGTGTCTGTCTTCAACACCTTTTCTTCAGACTTCATGCCAGGTAGTCATTTAGCTAAACGATAAATGTGTCTGCTTTGCTACTGCGTGTAAGTGCTTCTCCTTTAGCGCTCATACCACTCAAGACATTTTGAAAGAAGGGTTTGCAGTTTTAGGGGAAGCGCTGGACTTGCAGTGGCACAAGCCACCGCTATTTGTCCAATGTGATGAATAGCAATAATAAAATTGTTGAGAGGTTTTAGGCCAAAATCTTCCTGCCTTGACTGACTGAGTGTTATTATTAGACTGTAATATTAAATCGAAGACAACTCATCTATGATATTGATAATACTTTACTTTTATCTGTTTAAATAATGTTACTGTCCACTGTTATGTTACTGTTTCCAATGAAACGAAACACTGACTGAATTTGTTTTTCACCTGCCTTGCTCAAAATAAGCATCACCAAATGCGATCCATTTCCAAATGAACAGCAGATGCATCAGATGGTTTTCACAACAGGGGAGATGAATCGCTCTTACCCAAAGTCTGGAGTGAAAGTGTTTCTTTCCACAGTTTAAAATAGCAGCCTATAATTCCCATAGATTGGTGTTGTACAATCTGCAAAACGCAGAGCTGCCAAAGTTAAGGACTAACATACTGGCAAGGTACTTCATGTAAAAGTGTTGGCAGTCACTTCATTTGGAAGAGGTACTACTATACATAACTTTGGTTTGGCAAATGGCACAAAGACCACTCTGACTGCTGAGAGAAGTTGTGTATGTGCCTGTATTTTTATTGTGTTTGTGTGAAAATTTAAGATGTTAATTGTGAATGTGTGTGTGTGTGTGTGTGGTCCTGACAAAACTGGAGAAGCAAACTTTGGACCACATGCAGAGCTGTTAACTTAAATGAATGACATAACAAGCTAAAAAAGAGATTATTCACAAGATTATTATATCACAATATTTTACCGCCACTCATAACTTCACCCATATGCCTACCATTTTTCTGCCAAGCTTCTGAGGCTGTCCTATATTAGCCGTTGTGGCTGTGAGCACATTTTCTGAGGCAGACAGCACATTGTAGGCCCCGGGGCCCGGAACCTCTGACACCACTTCCCCAAAGCGCATAGAGCGGTTCTGAAGGCTCCGGCCACCGTGGATGTTCAGCTGCATAAATCAGAGGTTTAAAACAAAGAGAGAATACAGTCAAAAGAATATATTCACATCACTATAAAAATATGCACATGAAAACAGATCTGTTCACTGTCCAGCTGAAAGCACACCCAGTCTATGACTGTTAACTAAATGTTGGTCTATAAGCTAAAGTACCTTGACAGGTGAGGAGTCATACTGTCCAGGCCCTGGTGTACTCTCACTGGACTCACTGACATCGGACAGCCTGCTGGTCATAGACAGGAATGGGGCATAGCCACCTGCAATAGGGGAACAAATGTGTTAATATTGTATTTAGTGTGTTATGTTTTTATTAAACTACGTAACGTAATTTTCTTACTGTTTGCCGTTTTAAGTCATGTTAGCATGTTGTTAAACGGGTTATCAAGCTAGTTAGAGTTAGCTTATGGCTATAGTTTGTTTTTTTTAAAGTAGCTCTACATTTTCGACAAATTTCTTTGGCGATTAAAAAGTTTTTAGACTATTTTATGTAACTCATTCCTACTACCTGATATCCTGTAATTACGCCGGCTGATATCGTAGGATCCGGGGCCGACTGCAGGTGAAGTACCACTTCTCGTCACGAAGGTCACTCTTGGAGCTCGTCCATACATTTTCTACTGTGTCTATATTAGTTCAGCTTCATTTGTTTAGCATACAGGCACCTGCTTGAGTCGGCAAGAAGACATATGTTTGTTATTTAATTAAATTATTGAGCTCCGGGGTAAAAAAAAAAAACATTCCTCCACTGCCCCCTCTGTGTGCCGCGTCTGTTCATCGCTCGCGTTGCGTGCGTCGTTGCTTGGTTACGGCACAACGTTACGCGTTACGCTCCGCAGCAACAGGAGACAGGAAACACACACAAAGGAGATGCAGAGAGGTACCAAACCTAAACCTGTCTCTTCATGGCTGCATCACAGGAACATTTTCCTGCCTCCCATCTCCTTTATTATAACGTTTACCGATGAAATTACATTTATTATATTTACATGTATTTATTACATATATTTCTCTTAGATTAGATTCACAGTCCAACCCTGCCATCTAGTGGTTGAATGAATTGTGACAGAAGCAAACTATGCATTAAACTGGACCTATAGAGCTCTTTCAAAGCGAAAAACTAAACAAATGTCATCATGGCTGGCTGGTTCTAAAAAAAATAAAACATTCCTGCATCTGCTCTTGTTACTACTGCTATAGGATATTTGATCTAGTTGGCCCAACAACATAGTGAAAATTTGAACATGAGAATTTAGGGGAAAGCTAGCTAAGAAGTAACAAGTACCAAATAAGTGTTTGTGTTTAGAACAAGTGTTTCATTCATTTTTGAGAAAAGCAAATCTCAATATTATGTCAGAAATTAGAATCATATAGATATGTACATGTACATGATCCTAACATGCGAATATCAACAGATTCCCTTAGTTATGAACACACAACCAGGACAGTTTAACTTTTGAAAAAATTAAGCACGTGGTTCAACTGACGATAGATGGCGTTTGGTCGAAATCCAGGAAGAGATACAAATACAGTGGTTTTTAACTTCCTTACTATAAAGGGAAAAAATATGAGCGTAACAAACGTCTGGGGAGTGTTACTGTACAGTTTTAGTCTGAAGTAATCCACCGTAGATCCACGCAGCATACAGTTAATATAGTATTTTGTTATATTTAGAATTCTAACAGAGTATATTGACCTGAGAAAATTAAGAAGAACATGGAAGCTTCTCCACCAGTAGAGGGCGGTAGCAGGCTTGCATCGCTTTTACAAGAAGGCAAGTGGTGCATTTACGTACAACAGGAAATATGGCACTCAACACAAACAAATGATAACAAATAGTAGTAAAATATCGTATTTGTCAAGCATTTTTGGTGTTTTCTTTTTTAAATGTAATGTAATACGTAATACTGTCGTTTGGCTGTTATAATGATCTAAATGAATAGGTCTACTCACACGGTATTGAGTTAGTCCACGGATCAGAATTTACGAAGATCCATGGAACGCATCACAGGTTATCATCACCACCATCAAAGCCAGTGTCACCCCCTAGCAGCAGCAAGGTGTCACATTAGCAGCTTACCGCCTGCTTCTTTCTGTTCGTACTTGTAATATTTTATTACACATTTCTTCTGGACATCTCGGGGTCTTTGGTGCCATGAGGAGAATCAGCTTTTTCGTGGTTTTCTTGGTGCTTTCCGCGTCTTTGCTATGCACAGCCGAAGCGGCCAGGAGCAGGACCAGCAACCAGAACAGCTTCCGACGAGCAGCTAACGGCATCTATCAGACTCTGAGCAGCGTCTTCGGAGAGGACAACATCAGAGGGTTATACAAGGTCAGTCAGGTTACATCCAGTGTAACAACAGGGACTAGCTTGTAGTAGCTAGCAGCCGATGTGGTTGGTAGCGAGAGCATGGCGAACAGGAAATCAAGCGCGCCCGGGCCTGAGCAACAATTTCAGGGATGCCATTTTAGAAAAAAAAATAGCCTATTATATGGTATTTATCCCATAGAAGAGCTCTGTCGATGTAGCATTCTTGTAAACACAAATGTACAGTTTGAAATCTTGGCATTTTTGCTTCAATATTTTGTTGTGTGCAACTCATTTTCATTCATCCATCAGTGAGAACTACACATATTGTTATATAGCTTCATTGGTCCAGGCCCTAACAGCTGTTTCTTTACATATAC
The DNA here is from genome assembly GCF_900634625.1 of Parambassis ranga. Classification (NCBI taxonomy): domain Eukaryota; kingdom Metazoa; phylum Chordata; class Actinopteri; family Ambassidae; genus Parambassis; species Parambassis ranga. The sequence goes on along the minus strand of NC_041030.1, from coordinate 13,334,897 downwards.
TCCCTTTAAGTTTATAACAAAGCTTTCTTTGTTAAGGAAACGTCGGACCAGCTACGTCACTGTCATTGGTCCAGCAGCATTTCCTGTATTTTTTTAAATATAAAGTGATTTCCTGTGTTCAGCTGCCACAGCAAAACGTTATGACGTACAGGCCAATCACGTGATTATCAATTTATCAATCCACACATTAGCTTTAGGCAGAACATTTAAAAACAAACAACAACATGGAAAACATATACACATTTCCATGTATAGATGTGAATGTTGAAGTCTGTCTCACTAATACATGTAAATGAGTTCCGGCTCAGACAGACAGTGGAGTGTGGTTGCACACATTACTCTAAATAATAACTCCCTATGATAACTTGTGATATCAATACAGTGGTTGTCTGCTCATTTCAGAAAGAATGGCAGTGGGTTATTTTATGAATTATATATTTAAGAATTATTTGATTTGTAGCCCATTTAGAGAGCTGGAGAGATACCAAAAACTGTAAACTGTACTGTCACATTTGAATTTCCACACAGAAGGCTTCTGTAGATGACAGAAAGTAACAGCTAGAGAGATATGTGGAGTTGTGTCAAATTTTCCCAGTGCTAAGACAATATTTTGGCAGGCAAATGATAACAGTCAGCTTAAACTTGTGTTAGGTTGTGCAGCCATGAAGCATTGTTCATTCCCTGGTCTCTTTCACTGTACACCATTATGTCAAAAATAAATGAGAGGAACACACTAACCACCTGCCACTTTCCACTCTCATGTGCTAGTTCTTTTCCAAAGCAACGGAGCGGTTTGTCCATGGAGTGGACTCCTTTCTGGACACCATCTGGAAGATCTGGTCGGATCTGCTGGATGTAATGGGCATCGATTGTAAGTCTTTAAATGTATTTTAGGTAGTAATTTCAAAGTGAAACATGGCATGTGAGAATCACATTTATACATTCCTTAACTGATGAAGAACTACTTCTTGTTCTCTATGCAAAACTCAAACTTCCTTAACTGATGAAGAACTACTTCTTGTTCTCTATGCAGCCTCAAACCTCAGCCACTACTTTAGCCCCACATCTCTCACCAACTCCCCAGCGCGGGCCCTGCTCCTGGTTGCCGCTGTACTCTTGGCCTACTGGTTCCTGTCTATGTTCCTGGGGGGATTCTTTTACCTGCTGCATGCTGTGTTTGGACGCTTCTTCTGGCTGGCGCGTGTCACCCTGTTCGCCTTGTCCTGCCTCTACATCCTGCAGAAGTTTGAGGGCGACCCAGAGCGTGCGGTGCTGCCGTTATGCTTCATCATGGCCGTGTACTTCATGACGGGGCCTGTTGGGGCATACTGGCGTCGTGGAGGCGGGGCTGGTTCACTGGAAGAGAAGATCGACCACCTGGACACTCAGATCAGGCTTCTCAACATCAGGCTGAGCCGTGTCATAGACAGCCTGGAACGCCCCGGGGATCAGTAGACCTACTGTAGGCCGAAGCAGGGATGATTTTGTGGGGTGGGTGGCCATTCCAAGATGTATTTGATTTCTGCACACATCTGCAGCTACACAACTGCAGGGTATTTACAACTCTATGGGGACAGAACTAGATTTGAACACAGTATTTTAACAGCTTGAATTGATTTTAGTAATGAGATAAATATCCTCCTGGACAGTCCACTTGGAGATCACACAGATCAACCAAACAACATTTTGTTTCCTTTAAGTTTTGTCTTGAGGCTTTTCTACATCTCTGAAGAAGCTATCAGAGAGATGTCTGATGTGTTTGTTTTTTTTTTAATGTTGGCCCAATTTTACACTTCAACTGCTTTTAAGAATCTCCCAAATTAGAGTTTTTAAAGTTCTGTTGACTAAATGAGCATATTTTATGTTTATTTTCATCCTTGTAAATAACTGGGGAGTTAACTTTTTGTCCTCAAAAACGTCCATGTCCTTAAAATGTTTGGAAACTGCCGAAGTAGGAAAGAGTAATATGTGATGTCTTCAAGATGTTGGATAGTTGTTCATATAGTAAGATTTATTTATTTCATTTTCCATCCAAACAACATGTACTGTAGATCTAGTTTGTTTCTTTGAGTCACCATTACAGTGTGACAGTAGTTTGACATCAGGACCTCCTTTTCTTGTGTGAATGTGAGCAAATATCTTTGATCTACTCCTGTGTGTGTGTGTGTATGTGTGTGAGGGTCATGCTTGTGAAATGGAAAAGCACTGTATTAAACGTCACCATCAGACTTTGAGAAAACACAGACAGGCAGCAATATCTCAGGGACTCACCCAACGCATATGTTGAAGTGAAATGAGATATAATCACTATATTAAAACCATGTCCTGTTTTCTTGGAGTCTCTCTTTAGAGTTTTCTCAGTAACGTATATGTATTTTTATTTTTTTGCATCTTTTTATTTTTCATTTTTGTTAGATAAAGAATGATGAAAATTAAATCAAGCTTTTTTATTAATTGTTCTTATATATGCATGGTATTATCATATGGATCTGTAGTTAGTAAGTCTCAGTTATGCATTTGGGAAATAACGATGCTAATATTTGAACATGGGAATACATTTATCCTAAAGATGTAGTTTGGGAAAAAAGGAGGCTTTGCATTTTTTGTCAACTTTTTTTAGGTGGGATCTTTTTGTCACCTTGAGATCCAGTGCCTTTGATCCTGTGGAAAATATTGCACAAGTCCATAAACCCTGCTTAACATTTCATGTAAAAAAATCACTTGCCAGAATTTAATGGTAGTTTACAACCAGCCTGATTGATTCATGCAGTAAACATTGTATTGTAACAGTGCATTCTTATCGTGCATCGCTACGGTCCTCACTATATATTAATTCCAGACATTATTTTTCATCGTATTGTAGTAAGGAATGGTCCCTTTCTCACTGTTTATGCTATATACCTAATCTAAACACACCCCGAGTTTCCTTTGTGTAAATTCAACTGTACTCTGTAAACATGTTTTTATATTAGTGACCCTAATGCTGTGCAGATTGTGAAAGAAAAGTTGGTACTCTGAGATGCGGTGAGATGTATTTTGAATGTCAATACTACAAATGCAATGTTAACATTCTTGAAGAGTACAGGTGCAATAGGTCCACAACAGGTACAATAACATTTTTTTCCCTTAGCAGTCTGGTAATAACGTGTTCATTACTATGGGTAAGCTCATTTTCTCATCAGACCTGTTTTGCGTATCAGCATTGAAGACAAACTACTAATATATATTTAATTAAAAACAGGTTGTCTTAATGTTTATAAGTCCCTGAGTTCGGAAAAATATTTTTGTTTTGCCCAGATGTGTAGTTTGAGGCACACCACCCATATATACAGTAATAATAATCTAGACTTTTTGCATGCTGTGCTTTTTATGCCTATAATATTGAGTTACACAGTGTATAGATGTTGTGGACTGTTTTGTAGAGAGCCCATACTAAATGTGATGTGTAATGTGATGAATTAGCAAGGCATCTATTATATTTAAGTCTTGCTTTATACCATTCCTGTTAATATTTGCACTGATTTCCGAACAGTGTAGACCAAATTATCACACTTGCCAAGGCTGTTAGACATTATGAGCCTAAACTCTCCTTTCATTCAGTAACGACTGCAGTGCTGTCTGTCTCATGGTCCACTTTTTAAAACGTAACATAAAAATGAAAGGTTTTGACAGAGGGCATCGATTCTGGTGTTATGTAATGTAATATGTGTATGTTAAACTAATGAAGGTGTTCTGTGAATAACAGTAATCATGTGTCTTGTTGATGAAAGGTGTTACCAGTTTACAGGTGCATTGTATTTTAGGAACATTTAAACCTAATCTTTAGTTTAGATCCAGGATTTGGAGCGGTTTTTTGACAGTTTTTTGTATTTTAGAAAACTGAATTTTAACGGTGTTAAATTGCACACAAATTCTCACATTGTGAAAACACTCAGAGTGCTTCAAGTGAGGCTTCACCAGCTATCAGAGGCAGTGAAATGTAGAAGTCGGCGCTAGCTGTAGTTGAATTCATGTACCACTTGTTACCAGTGATGCTGAACGGTGCCTGTGAATCCCTCTTTTGGTATCTCAGCATTAGTTTGAATGCTACAATCAGATTATTTCTGCTGTCTTCTGAATGACTTTCTGTACTGTACCCTACATATTTTTATTATTCTATGTAGCCTGCTTTTTATAATATGCTGTGCCATTTTTTTATTTGTATTTGTTTGTCCAAGTAAATGCTGATTTTTTTTTTCATTTAATTTTTTGAACCTTTTTTAATCTATTTTCTGTACCTAAGTGACGTGGCAAGAGCCAAACTGTCGTCTGCCTGCTGTTCTGTTGTCTACTTTGTGTCTCGAGTGTGTGTCCTTATGAAAACTTGCTGGTTGGGAAAGTGATTATTTTTGTGTTGGAGTGAAAATGAGGTCCAGATTTGAATAAATTAAACATCACAGTATGATTGAATGAGTCCTGACTTCCCCTAAAAGTGTGTATGAGAAAGAGCAAAAGAGTGCAGTGAGCGTATGCTTAGGAAAACTATTTTTCAATTACCTAAACAATTACTATTGTTTACATGGTTTAGTATTTAACAGTAGCTTTCTACCTGTTAGAATCACCTCATTTGGCAAAAGGTAATGATATAACCCACGTTTAATTAAATGGAAAACTGACACAAAGATAAAGTATATTTATTGCAGTACCATAAGGTATCAAACAGACAACGGTCAAATTAGCTGTTGATGTTCAGTCTGACAATAACCCAAACAAAAAATCATCTTTGGTTTCCGGCACTGCCTAAATTGTAGAAAAATAGTTTATAATACAGACTTTGACCTCTATGTACCTTTTTTGAAAAAGGTTTGTTTTCATTTAATTTCAGTCCTGCCATTCCTAAATCCAATTTTCAGTAAGTACTTAATGAATCCATATGTTTTAAATGCCATCAGGCACCTGAAGATCTATTTTTAAAAAAAGAAATTACATACTTTGTAAACAAGAGTGGTTTATTCATGTAGTGATAAAAAATTCATTTGTAATACAATGTGCATTGCATGTCTGAATACTTCGTTAGGACCAATTAGTTCAAACATCTTAAGTAAGCAAGTAAGATTTTAGATTTTAGGGTATTTATTTTCGGTTCTCATTGATTCAGTCAAACTGTGTTTTATCAATAAAGGGAACTACTCTGGGATTTTGCATAGAAATGTTGTGGCTATTACCACAAACATTAACAATCAGGTGAAATCAGCATGAAAACAGTCGTGTCATAGATTTTTGGTCTAACATGACAGGTTTAATCTAAAAGTACATACTGATCAATGGTTACTTGCGTCTGTGTACACGTTCCTCATTACTCTGGGTGACATCACTTGACATCACAACTTGTTTGACAAACAAAACTGTAACTCTGACTGTACAAACTAATTCATATTCAAAATGAATATTTGTAAAGAAAACCTGACCAACAGCTGATTTTCACATTCTAAAGGTACTAAATTGTCTTTGGCTGTGCTTTGCTAGGTAGGTACTAATCGAGTGCTATTATTTACAGTCATGTTTAAAAGTTAGTACGCCCTCCTTTAATTCAATGCTTTTTGTGTGATAATAAAATTATCACAGTGGTTATTAGTAATAAGCAAATACAACATGTAACTTTTCAAGAAATTTCAATCAGTTCAATTTTATCTGTGGAGTGTCTTTAACAAATAAAAATTGTTTGTAAGTGCTCTACAGACCCCAAAAGAAGCCGTTTTGGCAGTAAAATTAAATATTTCAAAGCAATATAATATGAGCCTCCATTCATTACCACCTGCCTGAAGGTTTAACTTGGTCCAAGAAAGCAACACTCCCAAGAAAGGCTGGAGCCATGGGAACCCCAGACCACAAAAGACTCAGAGGTCTAAGATTCATAGTATGTCCATTTGTTTCTAGTAAAAATAATTAAATGTACTGGCCTGGAGGTCCCTTCAAGTCAGACCTTGAGGAAAATCAGTATAATGGGCACCCTTAGATAAAAGATGCATCTGTCAATATTATCCACTTTTTCTCCAAACATCTCCTCAGCTATTTGTCACTGTGTGGCAGTCTTGTGCAGCAAAATGTCTTTAGAAATGTGTAAAAAAAAATGACATGGTGTCCAAATGCAGTGATGGTGCTTGCCGAGGCACTGGCTACTCACAGGTCAGCATTCCATCAGTCACTCCAGGCTCTTCCAGGCTGTCAGAAATGTGCAACAACTTTAATGTCCAGGCCGCCTGCACCACCTGCACCGGTACCAGAACCCTGAGCGGGGTGTGGTCCCATTTGGATGTGGTGGAGACCAGAGTTGAAGCTGGCACACAGTAAGTTGTTGCAATCACTAGGAGCCAGAGACACCAGTGGACCAGCACCATCCAGAGACAATGTTCCTAAACAGACTGAGTGGAGAGAAGGTTTAAAGCTGTGTTTGTCTTTGTGTGTGTGTACATGTTTTCTCTCAATGAGAGGAGATATTACCTGCTGTATTCTGATCCCAGATTTTGACAGAGCTGTCATGGGAGGATGTTGCTACCCGAGCAGTGCTGCCAGGCATAAACATACAGCAGGCTGTAGTTTGGAGGTGACCTCTATACTCCACAACTTTACAGCCAGGCTGGCGGAGGTCCCAGAGCTAATAACAAACAAAGTTACTGATGACAAACGATAACGTCAAAATATATATATATTCAATATATCTTGACTAACACACTACAAAATGTGCATGTGTAAGCAATGCAGCATGTATAACTGCATAAACTCTGCTCTTATATATGGTCACCCTCCTCACATTTGTCCATACTTGCTATGAAAGATTAATTTCACACCAACAAGCCACAAAATATATTATTAATATGAGCATCAACCGATCAGTAACCCCCTACTGCTACACCTTTAGACTCAACTAAATCACTACACAAACGCCTCCACCACTCTCACCGTGGCTTCACAACCCTGGCCTCCAAAGCCGTTGCTGCTGGACACCAGGTGGTTACCATTGGGAGAGACGTCACAGTGGGTCTGGATGTATTGCTTAGCAGGAAAAGTGTTGGTCACCTGCCATGCACGGCTATCCCACACTCTGTACACATAACCAGACAACACAGCAAATTACCATAAACATGTATACAGTGTATAGTTAACCAAGGGACAAATTCAGTTATGTCTGCTCCACAATGTTCTAACTTCAAACTTCATTGCCCTAAAGTCATCTAAAGTCATCTACTTTTCAACCGGGGAGGGTCCAGCCCACCCAAAGTTCCGTCTTGCCCACTGAATAAAAGGGAAAAACGTTTAATCAATGGAAAAATACACCACACCAGTGTCATTTCTTTTTGATGATTGGGTGGGAAGCCTAACAGTCTTCCTCACGTGATATAACACAAGACCCATGGGGTCTCCCCATCTGTATTCTGCCTCTTCTCCACTGTTATATATCACTGTTTTAAGCCATTAAGCCAAAGGCTGCTGCTGATGTTAGCAACACTGCTGCTAGGTCGAGTCAGGCTCCAGCTACTCGACATGTCAACTCAACAGGCCCACCTGTTATTTCAACCAGCCCACCCCAATATAACAGGCTAGACCGGCCCTGTTTTCAACATATGGTGTGCGCAATGAGTGCTGAAAGTTATTCATAATTAAGCAAGGACAACATGTTTTGTTTCCATGGAACTTACTCTTACAGCATGAATTATCCAAATATAATGTATTATATCACTGGAAAACATCCTCGGTCTTAAATTGCATGGAATACCTAGTGTCTGATTACAGTCAACATGAACAATAGTGGGAATCAAAGGTGCAGGATGGCATTACTTATTTATTAGGATGTTTAATCACATTCTTTCACATCATCATTAAAAGTAGCTGCTGACAAGCAAAACAATGATGACATCTTTGACATCACATGCATGATTCACATACTCAGAGTTTGTTCATTCTTTACCTTGGACGTCATGTAAAACAATCCCAAGACTTAACACTGCCTCCTGTGTTCTAACTGGCTCGGTGCAGCTACATTTTGCCAGACCAAATCAGGATAACAGCCGTGAACTGCAGGGCAATAAATAATTTTCCTAACTGGCTGCATGAGTTAATGTTCATTCCTCTCTTAGCTCCAAATGGCCATGTATGAATTCAGTGCTACAGATTCAAAATTGTAACTACAGTACTTGCTTTTTCTGTCTAAGTGTTACAGCCAAATTGGATTTGAGCTCACCTTTGGCTGGTTAACAGATAGACCTGTAACTGACTTAACCTGCCGACCAAAGACGGGTAACCAGAGAAGACTACAAAAATCTACACTGGTGTTACAATGACAATAAAAGCATTGTACTGACATAAGGAATCCCTTTGACAGTTATTTCAGCCCTGCATTGTTCTCCAATAGGGAACACTGCAGGCCTGCATATAACTCAAATGTGTCACTAATTTCATAACTATGCAAACAAAATTCATATTAGATTAAATTAATCAATGGTTGTCTACCTACAGTACCTTATGGTCTTATCCTCAGAGGTCTGGACTACAGAGGAGCTTGCTGGCACCCAACACACATGAGTCACCTGGACAGAGACCAGACAATGAAAAGGTTTACACCCTAAAGCAAAATCTGAAAAATCTGATTGGGTAATCTCAATTATATTTCTTACATGTACACGCCTGAAGGCAGTTCAGCCTGCTTAAAACAATTCTTAATGCAAGAATGTGAGCCACAAAAACACACACTATAATTCTCACCAGGTTTCGGGAGATGTTGTGTCTCTGTTCACATTTTGCAGATTCTATATCCCACAGGCACATCCAGTTGTCACGAGAACCAGTGCACAGCTTTCTTCCATCTATGAACCAAAGTTAAATATAGTACCAACGTTAAGAGCAGATGTAATGACGGGCAGCAAATATTGTATATATGTATTCTGATATATTATGAATTACACAATGTCAATTGTGTCTTAATATTTTCAGTCAAAATGTTTCTTTATTGTGCATGTACCAGGGCTAATAGCTAGTCCATTCACCACCAATTCATGCCCACAAAATTCCTGAATTGGTTCGTCGCCCTGGTTTAGGTCCCACATCAAAACGGTCTTGTCTCTTGAGGCACTAAATATCCATGTACTACCTGGATAACAAACCACCTATCAAATAGACAGAGGCAGAAATTAGAGGAGATGGGAATGGTGGAGGTGAACATGTGAAATGTGTCACAGCTCAAACAGCACCACACCTTTATCAGTTTGTGCACACACAATATTGACGTTACCTTGGTAACCTCTCGGTTGTGACCCTGAAAGGACTGACACATCCGGCCTTGTTTCCAGTCATACACTACCACAGCCTGCAGGGGTGGACACACACAAACAAGTTCAACGCGCTAAGCATTACATGCTTAAGGATTTTTCATACAATGCCCTCCCTGAATGCAGTCGATCGCATCTCTAATAATGGCAGATCACACTTATCATACTTTAGCATTTTACTATGTGAGCTCCAATCATCGTTAATGTAATGCAGCTTGAAACTTAAAAAAAAGTCAGATAAAACTAATACAACTACTTTATAATTAAGCCTGTGTTTCAATTTTTGAATTACAACCTGATAGATGTGTAAAAATACCTGGTCACTCCCACCAGAGACACACAGATCTGGGCTGAGATTGGTCACAGTGTTAATGGATCCTTGATGGGCAGGTTCATACTGCACTACCTGACTGTCGAAAGTAGTATCTGCCTTCTCTCCCTGAGTAGCCCTGCACAGAAAACACCAATAAAAAAGTAATAAATATTGTGTAGTACAAATAAAGACACAAAGTGTTTCCATTGTCTCACCTGTAGAGCTCAGACCTCTTGCGAAACTTGCTCTGTAGTTTACCCATGTCTGCCTAAGAACCTGCAGCCACACGGAGGCACAGACACAGAAAGAAACACTCATTGCTCCGACTCCATTATAGCAACTAAAAGTCTATGAGTCCCAGTTGTAAGTGGTAATGATGGGGGAGTAATGACTCACAACTCGTTGCAACATTACAACCATTAGGTGCAGTTCAAAAACACATAACAGCAATGATGATAACACCACTGCAACTAAATGCACTCAGCTTATTGTTTTATAGCATAAATACAAAGTGAAGCAAAGGTGTGTAAACTTAGACTGTTCTGATAAATAGATTTGTGTTTTAACATAGTTTTGCCACGAACTAATTTGCATAAGGCAGACCAGTTCAACGTGACATTAACCCCACCACACAAACACTACATTCTCACACAAGCACAGCTAAGCTCCTCCCTCATTATCCGACCGTACTCCTCAAACAACCGACAGGAAGGAGAGGGCTCAAATCCTATTAGAGCCGCATCATTACTGTCACAAACAATTAGTCACTGGAAAATACCCGCTATGAACTGTGCTGGCAAACGTTATGCAACAGCGCCCGCGGGATTTTAACGACAGTTACTAATGGCGAAAAAACAGTCAATGACTCGTAGTAACACACGCTCCTATAGAGAACCGGAGTAACGTTTCTTACCCGTCACTGGCAGGTGTGGACGCGGGGTTGATGCTGAGGTTGAGTGGCTACCTTGCTAGCATGCTAACTAATCTTTACAAGTCATGCTAAGTTAGACCAGTGCACTAGTAGCGCTAAAACTTGGATGCACACACGTTAAAACTTGGTAAAGTCGCTGCTGAAATGACAGCGTAGCGTTTCCCCTGGACTGCCATGACAATTCGCGGTCCTTACTGCGTGGGGAAAAGCACACAAGTGTCTTTTAACCACCACAGACCCATCCCTCCCCCCGTAGCGACCAGGCAGCGACGCTTTCTCGTATCTAGGCGAGGACGAGGTCACGTGACACGGGGAAGGAAGTAATCGGAAGCTCTTTGTCTTACAAAATAAAAGCATGTTTACTACGTACCATTGCTATCTGGCCCCACCTCACTTGTGTACAGTTGTGTACAGTTTCTCTGCCCATGTGTCCGACAAAGGCATTAGATTCACATGTAAAACTAAGAGTAAAAAAAGACATACATAAAAACCAGCTATAGAAAAAACCTGAGCAGTTACAAACCAATAAAATACACAATATATATTTGATTGAAATAAAACCCACTATTTTAAACTAAATTGAAACAGAACTGAAAGCTATGAAAAATAAAAGCCTTGCTTAATCATTGCATAGTGTATTTTTTATGCTAGGTGGTAAATAAATGAGTAATCTGTGTACAATCTCTGCATCATTAAAGCACAATGTCAATGAATTGTATTAGAGGGAGCTCTTTCAAAACTGGGTCTCAGAACTAGGTAATATCACAGGACCCACCCTAAGGCAATACCATCTTTAACTGGCACTGCTTTAGTGATACATATCAAATTCCTTGACAAAAATCAAAAGCACTGCAAGTACCACAAAGTCAGCTTCTGTGTGCACTCTGTAATGCTGATCCCTAACTGTATACCTATAGCCTATGTCTGACAGATACACAACTGCTGATATGTTTTCATAACACGAGAACGGAAAAGACATGTGATTATCTTTGATTAATTATTCTCATTTAAAGTTACATGCCTTACGTTAATGGAAGGTAACAGCAGTGATCCAGTGGGTTTTAGCCTACAGCGTTGAATATGGTTTGTTCAAATGGGACTCTCTTCCTTAAACACAATTTTGCTGAATAACACTTAACAGGTTAAAATGTTACTGACCTGTGGCTAAGTGTCCCTTTAGAGAGCTGGTTGTTTGACCTTCATTACCGGCAGACTGAATGACTCCCCAAGCTCCAAATCTGGGACAAATTAGACAGTTCCCTTGACAGCTAACATTCAATTATTCTATTTCTATTCTTATTTTCATGTCATGTTTTCAGGTACTTCAGTGTATTTATGTTTTTTTCCTCTGTGGACTCAGGAAAGGCGAGGCCAGTTTCAACTTCATGAGCTGGATTTACTAAATGCATTACATGCAATTAAGCACTGAGTCACTGGGTTGTCCCCTTTTAAATGATCTAAATGGGCCACTTAGTTAGGTTACAATCAACACTGTTCAATACCTCTGTGAGATGGCCTCAATTCTAACTTTTTGTTTGCTCTGTATATAGTTAAACTATTACAAAACTCTTACAGTCAAAGCATGTCAGGTCAATGCAATGCAGTCGAATATCAGTATATACACACAATAGTAATAAAATTCTTTATAATCTTGTCCTACAGGGGGCACTTTTTGGTGGTGCACTCAGTCTCTATGTACTATAGTGCACTTGTTGCCATGTTGTCATGTACACAGCCAGGTTATTGCTAAGTTATTTAGATTTCTGTTCACTGTCCTTGCTTCATATGAAAATGATGCTGGTTTTATTAGTCTACAAACTAGTAAAAAAAACAAGGGACTGACATGCAAATGGATGCAAATTCCTGGGACGGAACTCAATATTTTACACTTAATGTTACACCTGATTACTACTGTTCTTGTAATGAATAGCATGCTATTTGAATCAGGGTCCATAACTAAACCTATGATGTGACCTAACATAAGACACAGAATAGGCATACTATAGTACATATTTGGCCAGTCCATATTTGAGGTCAAAGGTCCTTTTGTTGTATTGCTATATTGACACACATTGTTAAAAACATTATTACAAAATTGCAGCAGATAATTTAGAGTGTTAAAATGTCAGAAACATCTATCCATCCATACATACATCTTCTGAACCTGCTTTGTCTTGCAGTGCAGGGTCATGGGGCATGGAGCCTATCCCAGCCAGGACAACACAAACTTATACTAATGCATCATCTCAGGTGCACTTCAAACTTATTTATGTTCATATGTCTGCTGTAATGTGTGTGTATTGGAGTTTTTCATGTATTCTTTGTGGTTCTTTGATTGTTTTTGATGTATGCTGCTGGTACTACAACCCAATTTCCCTACAGGGATTAATACTTCTTAATCTTAATCTTAATCAGACAAACAACCATCCACAGAATGTGGGAGGAAGCCCTGGCAGAGAAACCCACGCAGGCACAGGAAGAACGTGCAGACTCCACACAGAAAGGCCCCAGGCAGAAACATTTTAGGCAAAGATGGGCCACAACCTGTGACCCACTAAGATCCAAAAGCTGGAAGCTTCTCAAGCAGGCCTTAAACACCAAATACCATCATGCAGCTCTCCAAACATCTGTAAACAGCTGAAACAAAAATCACGGTGACTATGAATCAAGCAAACTACGACATTAAAAGGCAAAACTTACCACAGTACACTGACAGGATCTGGGGGCCGAGTCAATCTGCAGCTGGCGCCTCCGAGCTGAGTTTCAGAGACCTGTGTGACATCACAGACAGTTCATCTATCTTCAGACTACGGTCTGAGACTGACAGAACTCTACCACCTAAAGGAAGAAGAAATGATGGGCTGGCCTTTGAGTGAGTTAACACAATGTTTGCTGGCTAATGATAGCACAGCACATCAGCGTGGAAGTAGCTTCAGCATCTGGAGGCTTTTAAATAGAAACAACAAAGACTTTTGAGGGAAAGGTACCACAAATACCCTTATGTTCCACTCTTTCCTAACAGTCAAGTGTGAAATGTATCCCAAAATAATCATAGTATTAAAAAAAGCTCTGCTAACAGCACAACATCTGCCCTTTGCAGGAGGCTAGAAATAAAAATAGAACACAAAAACCACATCCATTTAAATTATATTTCTGTAAATCGTGGAGTGTCTTGGTCACCATGATGACTTCCTCCCACAGAGGAACGGTAACTGTCCCCCTGTGTGTGGAGAAACGGGGCTCAGCGTGTCCATTCATACGCGTTTTGTGTTCCACAGGTCGGAATACTTGTGTGGCGTGTGTTTGACGTGACACTCCCCCCCTGAGTCGATGGGAGGCCGACGTCACCCTGCCAGCGGAGGAGTGGATGGCCTCTGTAATAAAAATACATGAAGAGAATTGAGGAAAAGGAGAAGATTGGCCGGGGGGAGAGAGAGAAAGGCAACAACACGGCGTTTGTTCCTTCCTTTCTCGGCGCTGCCGCTGCTGCTGCTGAGCCATGGACGGGAGCGCGTTTTTTTAACGTCGGGATATAATTTCGCTCCGGCTGAAACGCGGTGTTATGTGCGGCTTTCTTGGCATTTTGAACACAGACACACATAGATAACTGTACTGTATCCAAGCCTAGCGGATTGGAGTGAAAGTCCGCCATATTCTGCCTTACCACGCCCGGGGAGTGGAGCCATTGGAAAATAAAGGGACAGCTTCTTTATTCATGTGTTTTCCTGCTTGCCCACATCCACAGACGCTGGCTTGAACGCAGCGGGGGCACTTTGTGGATTGGAAAATATCAACATTGAAGACTTTATAGAGAGAGAGAGAGGGAGAGCTGGCCGGCCACGGATGACAATGCTTAACAAGATCACAGAAGAGCAGTATACGGAGGATGTGTCTTAAAGGGATCTGTTGATCTGACTGAGACGGAAAAGCAGATTACACCAATTAAGATTGTACAGATATTTAACCCAAAACCGCTTTTGGACACTTTTATTTTGAAGCTGTCCGGAGGCTCGGAGAAAGCGACCCGACACGGGGTGGTGGGGGGGAGGGAGGGAGGGGGAATGGGGGGAGGTCAATAATTTCTCACATATCTAGTTTTCCTTTTCCACCACAATCCACGCGCTGTTCTGGCTTCATTATAAAGGGCGTCCACGCGTTATTATTTCACCACAAGCAGGCCTGTATGTGGACGATACTCGGCATCCACAGGCCGCTCTGCTCCCCTCCCCACCCACCACCACCACTCCCCCCTCTCTCTTTTACTCCGGTGAAATCTACTCCAGAAATCTGGATGAATCGGTAAAAGAGGAGAAACAAGTGGGAAAGTGCGTATAAAAAAAACAGAAGAGACGATGACCCTGGAATCCATAATGGCGTGCTGCCTGAGCGAGGAGGCGAAAGAAGCCAGGCGGATCAACGACGAGATCGAAAGGCAGCTCCGCCGGGATAAGAGGGACGCACGCCGGGAGCTGAAACTGTTGCTTCTCGGTAAGCTCGGCTGGTGAGGGGGGGAGAGAGAGAGAGAGGGAAAAACACCTTTGTGGCAGGTGGGTTTCTGTTGGTGTTGTTAATGGAGCTTCCCACCTGAGTGAAGTTGAGGAGTGGGTGGTGGGTGAGAAACTGTCAGTGTGTGAGTGGAGCGCACAGATTGACAGGTCAGAGGGGGAGAGAGGGAGGGTGAGAGAAGGAGGAGATGCTGCCCAGCGCAGGCCCGCACCGCTTCCACTGTTGTGATTAAAAAAAATAAATAACCACCTGATTTGAATAACTGTGCCGGGTTAGTATCGAGGAAAAGTCATGCTCACCACTCACTGTGGGCCTGTGCAGGCCAGGCATTACACAGGGCCCGTCCAGGTGCTGCGCTTATATGGGCCAAAGTCTGCACTTTATTGGGTGCAATCAAGGCAGTTTTGCAGCGTAACACCCAAACCCTGGCAATGATTACATCGCAGGTGTCAGCCTATAGGGAAACATCAGGAGCTGGCTGTACTATAACACGTGTGATGGTATGCTCATGCTCATCCATTATGATGTATGTAGTCATTTACAAACTAAACTAGTGTCTAATCAGACATTTAAACACTTGTCATACATTTTCAGTGTAGAATGGTTGTAATCATGAGGGATTAGTCATGGTGGTGAAATGTGAGGAAAACAAGTCATCTACTTACCATCCCGTATTAAATTAGATTTTCACTGAAAAGCCCATTAGATGTGATGACTGTGGCCTTGGAGAATGGTGCCTGAAACCCCTCCTCCTCCTCCTCTTTCTCAGTTCCTTGGAAAATGCATAAAGGAAGATGAAGATCCTTCTCAGGAATTGAATGAGGAAGGTTTGCTGTCTTGTGAGCGTGTAACAATGAAATGAATCCCCCTTAAACAGGATTGAAGGGGCGCTGACCACCACCACCACCGCCACTACCTCTACCTCTTGTTGAATGTGTTGTTGTGTGCCCCTTAATCTCTTTTAATACCCAACAACACGCTCATTATGCAAACACATAAACAGCCAGTGACCTACACTAACAAACAAACACAAAAATTTTTGATTTTTATCAAATTATTAGTCACTCTTGTGTGATAGTGTAGCAGCTCCTAATAAGTGGGCCCTATCAGCACAGACTATTGTGTTTCAGAGTGCTTTAATAGCACGCCTCTAATGACAGGATGCTTACAATTAATGCCTTTAAATATGGAGTCCTAGAAAACATAGTGGGATCCATTAAGTAGAGTAAAAAGTTTGCTGCAGCAGCGAATCAGGTTGAATGAGTGTTGATTTGAGTACGTTTCCATATCCTCTTAATGGATGTAAGATGCTGGTGATGGTTTCAAAGAATATTCTGTATATTTTAAACACAGTTCTGTGATGTGGTGTCAGGTGGAGGCTAAACCGGGACATTAGACCTCACAAAGCCTTTTCTAAAGAAGGCATACGTCCGAGCATCTAAAACATTTACAACCAAATCAACCATTTTGTTCCGTAGCTTAGTGAATGTATCAGATTCTACTCACTCTGGTACTGCACGCCACTTTTACTACGAGTGCTCGAGTTAACCAGAGAAAGCTCTGTGTGTGTGTGTGTGTGTGCGCTCCCTGTGGCCCCAGTAACCCATATTCTGTCGGTGTATTGTGGGTTTTCAGACTCAGTAATTGCTTTGTGTCCCCGGGGACTCGAGCGCACAAAACTCTGCAGTGGAGTTTAGAAGTTTTTCAACTCCTTAGTATGTCCATCACTGACTTTCTTTTTTATTTGTTTTACAAATCATCTCGGCTTTTAAACTTCATCTTTCAAAGCCGCTAATTGCTTTGTCTCCACAGGGACTGTGAAACAAACGCAATACAACAAATGAAAGCATTGCAAGCATTTAATTCATCCACTTTGTGCGTCTAATATCCATTACGAGGTTGTAGACTAACTACGGAAATGTACTGACATCACCAGCAGTCCGTGAGTTGATGCAGTGGATGTTGTAAAGGCATCATACTGTTCTATCATATCACGTGTACGCCCGCTGGTGTCTACAGGAATGTAGATTGGGCACCGACACACTTCATTTCCTTGCTTTTTGGGTATCTTTATATTCTCTTAAAGACAAATTGCTCAGTTGTGGGTAGCTTCACAGAGCCTCTCCTTCAAATCCAGCATCTGGTTTGGCTTTCTAGTACAGTTGGGTCCCTCGTTCAAAGGCCCCACACAGACATGTCTGCACAGACACAACAAATTGGCGGGCACAACTGCACCCTCTGATTTAAAAATGCCCCCCTCCCATTAGAAGATGCTGAGCACAGATGTAGCTTTAATGCTAGATTGAAACATAGGCTTAGTAAGATTGGTGACACAGGATCAATCCACCTAAATCAACAACAGGAAAGCAATGAGCCACATGGTTTCAGCTCTGCTCTCCTCCAGCATTTCATCAGCATAAAACGCGTGTTCGTTCCAAATTAATTTGTGGATTATGACAATGATTTAATTACAGTGAACTCCAGCAGTTTTCACAAATAAACTCCAGAGGATCGGGTCCAGACATCATCAACACGCCCACTCTCTCACTGGGAATTTTCTGGACAGTTATCACACATCAGTTCCATCAGGCATCACACGGACTTTGGCCTAGGCAGTATAAAACCTGCTTAATGTCCGGTGCAACTTTGTGGGGGGACTTCTTGTTCTTTAATGTTGTGTATCAGTGAAATGAATGTATTCAAAATGTCTCAAACGTGTTGACAGTCAAATAGGTTAAAGATGAGTCTTCTATCAGTCTTTTCTACACCTCCTAAATGAATTTAAATTTGCTTAATTACAAAAGTGGCACAGCCCAACTTCAACCCTTAAGAGACCAATGGACCTAGTTTTTGACATCTGTCCCCCATTGTACGCACTCATTTTTCATATACGCAGACAGAAAAGTGGGATGGTGTCAGAAATCAGATTAAACAATATTTGAAATCATTGGCACGTTACAGCACTGCAATTTACACTCAATGCGTCAGAAACGTTTGCAAAGGCGTTGATCTGCCCGATCACTGCTGGCTGCTTTTATCAGACAAATGAGAGCGGTGGGAACTTTGTCAAGGCTGCGACTGAACAAAGTCCACCTCCTCCAACAAACACATGGTTGTAATTGTGAGAGGAAGCACTAAAGATGTCTTATGATTCCTGGAGGAGGAATTTTGACCAATATTATTGATTCTGTCTCACTATAAGAAAACTCAAAAAACATCGGTAGGCTAATACTGTAGGACAGTATGCATTTTGTTGACGGGCTAATTTGCAGACTTATGTTTGTGTATTATTGACACCTCAGTCTACCGAGCTATTCGGTTGCACCAGATTTTCTTCAATTCTGCCGTTTATGGCTTATGGCTGACTGCCATACTGAATGGATTTAACACCCAGGGGAATGAGTTTCTTTTATGAAAGTGAAAACAAAAGCAGTGGTTTAAATCGTTAAAATGTTATCCAACAGTCTCAACAGCTGGATTAAAGATTATTATGGGATTTTCTTTTATTCAGTTAAGACTCATTTTCAAATCCCTGGTCAAGCATCATTTGGACCTATGAATTTATTTTACTGTAGTATTCATTTTTTGGACTCAGCATAGCATTATTATTTTATGTTATTTCACTTTAAAGGACTAACTTGTTGAGCAGGTGCATTGTGAAACATGGAAGTTTTTACAGAAACAATAGGAAAAGTGAAAGTGGCTCTGTGTGTGTGTTAGAATATTAGTCAAGCAATGACATTCTGATACTGGTGTGTATTTAGGGGCTGTAATTTGTTGGTGAACAGTGACCGACAGCCATTCTTGTTTCTTTTTCATAGCAGTATTGTTTTATTGAGGCTTTAGTTGTGCATATTGTGCTGCTGACAGTTAAGTTTTTTTAAACACTCTGACACACACAGGGCAGTTTGTTTCTCTCCCTCTCTCTGACTCCATCTATGAGTCCTGGGGGCTCAGTGTACTCACTTCAGATGTGATGCTGATCCATACACACCAGCCTTCAGCACAGGTTAATCCTGGGTCAGTGCATTGATTTGAAAGGTGACTCAGCAGCCGTTAATGGCCAGTGCTCACTCACACACTCTTTTTTTATGGAGTTATTCTGTGGTATAACAGAGAAGATCCATTAAGTCCCAGATGTGGTCAAGCTACTGGAGGAAATGTGACATTGCTGTATAACCATCTTAAGTTTCTCCACCCTTCTCCACAAGTCTAAAACTGGTCCACTTTGCCCGCTTAAAAAATTAGAGGGGTGGATGCCGTAAAGCATTAACTCATTTGCAGTCTCCATCAGCTACTACTTGTCATTGAAGTTAATGTAATAATTAATCACAAAGCTCCCACTCACCCAGTGACACAAGGTCAAAGGAGAGTAGCATTAGCATGTAGCATGAGCATTTTCTGGATTATTTTCACAGATTACCACAGTTGTTCGCATGTTTGAAAATAAAATCACACAATTCACTATTGATATAATATAGCATTATTAGCATTAGTTGCTAAAATTAGCATAGCTTTACTGTGATATTTGACAGCTGCAACAAGCAAAATGTTATAGAGAATAAATATATCTCAATGCTTTTGTACATATTAGCACAGTGTCATTGCCTTGTGTGTTAATAATTTGTAAATAGGATTTAAAAGGGTTAGAGTTGGTGCTCGGTTCAAGAGCACTTCGTGGATAATCGTGCTCCAGTTGCATTATTACTACCCTCTCTGCTCATTTCACACTGCTAATTTGGCAGCCCCACAATGGAAAAACAGTTTGTCTAAAGGTTATTGTATTTCCAGCCTAGTTTGGTCTGTAGCTTAGCTTTGTAAAGCACCCTCTCTTTGTTATGAGCCTGTACAGTAATACTTTTTATGAGACAAAGTACAAAGGAGTGCAGCATATACAGATTCTACAAGAGAGACTGTCAGTCACAGCACACATCTCTGCACCACTGACATGCTAAAACACACACATACACACACAGGCTATTCAGGAGTAAGCAGTGAGGTGAAGTTAGACTGTTGCTCTGCCAGGATTCTCAATGAACCAAAGAGAAAGTTCTTCACACCCGAATAGTTCCTGTCACCACTGGGAGGAAAGAGATGTTGTTCTTGGTCTGTCACCAGACCAAGCAAACACACCTAGGAGAGGAAAGAGTCAAGCATATAATATTAAATGTAGTGTTCATCTGTGTGCCTGTGTGTAATATCCAATTTTGGATGTTTAATATTTCTTTTTCTCCCTCAAAAAATCCATTATTAATGCTTCTATTCTCTAAAACAGACAAACCTACAGTTTTATTTGCATTAATTAATCATTCTGTATTAATATTGAATCTAATGACTGTGTGCAGTATGAAAATGGAGTGCTGACTCCCTCAGATTTAGAACCATTGCTTTCATTTTCTGGGCCTTGGCCCTACTCAGCAGGATATGGATGTAAAGGAAAAAGGCCTGCTAGGTCCTGAACAGACAGTGTTAGTGACTAGCTGCTGCTTGTGCTTTTGCTTATAGAAGTCCAGCAATATCAAATGTGATTAAATGTGACGTTTAAAGTGAAATCCTGCACAAGCCAATGAAATAAATAAACTCTTTGTCCTCCCTTCTGCTCTTTCAGGCACTGGAGAAAGTGGGAAGAGCACGTTCATCAAACAGATGAGGATTATCCACGGTGCTGGTTACTCCGATGAGGACAAAAGGGGCTTCACCAAACTGGTCTATCAGAACATCTTCACTGCCATGCAGGCCATGATCCGAGCCATGGAGACACTCAAGATCCCCTACAAATATGAGCACAACAAGGTGAATGAGATGCTCTCGCTCATTTTATTCCCACAGCTGAAATGATTGACAAACAGTTTGAGGAGAAGAAAGTGGTCACAGCGTACTCGCATATTTTTAGCATGCTTTCTATCTTACTGGGACAGACATCCATTTCCTGCTCTTCTTTTCACTTCCTGTGTCCTTAAAGCACTCCATTACACCCTGTGTGTATTTGTGTCTGCACACACACACACAAATATACAACTAGACAAGAGGGACTTGCCCTATGCTACTCAGCCAAATTTGACCTCACTCTCCGTAACCATTACTTCAGCAGGTCCTGTTCTCTCTCTCTCTTTCTCTCTCTCTTTCTCTCTCGCCTTTTTTAATCTGTACACTTGTAGTCATAGTAGGGGGGAGCTGTTTCAGTGACAGCTTACCTACAGTTCATTCCCTATGAGAGGGACAACTGAAAGCAAGTGAAGCGTAGGAGTCATCACCTTGGCAACATTTTTTTGTAAATCAGACCATTTTAGGCGACAGCTGCTTCAGGCCACAGGCCAGTCAGACTGATTTGTGGCACACCTTCATCTGGCTTCTTTCTGCATCATCCACATGACACACAGACTGTAACCACTCGTCAAAAAGGGAAGCCAGACACATACTGAAACCTACTGTTAAGTAGGTGGATAGATTTCACAATCACCAGGATGTACACGAGGGTCTGCAGGAACATCAGTGAACACAAGTTACTGTGCATGCACTAGGAAACCAAAGGGTGAATGTTAAGAACAGTTCTATGAAGAGCTTCACTCCTGTCCACTAGGATGATGTGTCTGTGCTGTGTACAGCCGTGCATGTCAGCATCATTGTGCAAACAGTGAGATTTACGAATAAGTCCACAACTTGGATGTAACTTGGACAAAGGCTGCTGCTGTGGTGAATCATCACTTTATTGCTTGGTATCATTTCCTATCCCTCACACACACACACACACACACACACACACACACACACACACGATTCTGTCTTCTGCTTCAGACATTCAGTTTCACAATTGCTGTAAAATAAGAATCATCAGAGTGAAAATGATGCTTCTATATTTTTTATTAAAGATAAGAGTTCCCTGCATTTTACTGTACACTCATTAATCACCCTCTCTTTATACATGTACATCCAGAATTTAATCTATTAGAAAAGCCAGCTTGAGGTTAGTGTGTGAGACATACAGAAAAACATCTTGAGTCTAAAACTTGTACAGACAACACCAAAAGTACTAACTTTGTGGCCAACATCCCTGTGCTCTCATACACGCATGGCTAAAATGGGAAGTAGTTTATCTTTTGACAAAAGAGTTCACTGTCATCACAAAGGAAGTGATAGTGAAACCCGTCGATCATGTTTACACTGTCACTCTGAGCATTTATGGTAAATCTTCCCATTGTGGGCTTGTAGGCTTTTCAAATGCTCAGATTAAAGCAGGTCACTGTCCTTGAACCCATATCATTACATCATGTCCCACGCCTGCATGTTTCAATCCATCCATGAAATCCATGGATGTAGCGACAGGTGGAGTCAGTGTAATTTTC
Source organism: Parambassis ranga (assembly GCF_900634625.1). Taxonomy (NCBI): domain Eukaryota; kingdom Metazoa; phylum Chordata; class Actinopteri; family Ambassidae; genus Parambassis; species Parambassis ranga. The sequence continues at coordinate 13,312,502 of NC_041030.1, read as the reverse complement.
TTCGTCACTCATTACTCGTGCATTCACTTACGTTGTATTTCTCTGCACTTAGTATGCTTAGTAATTTAAAGGTGGCTGCCATGTATAATAAATGTGACTGAATCGTCATGCTCATGCATTGTTATTACAACAGCTAGTCATTTGACTGTATAATAGCCTGTCAGACTTCCATAATACACTCTTTTTAATGTGTCTGCTGCTGAACATGTGGGAGTAAGATGCTCTCCATCACCACAAACACAGAGGAAGAGTCACTTTGTCATGCTGGGCTGTTATATCTATTATCCACTGTCATCATTATGAGTACTGCAGCTTTTATTGTGAACCTACTGCTGCATTCAGACACATGTTGCTCCCTTGTCGTGGCACATAGGAGAGTTTTAATGGGAATCTGGGGCGGCAAAACTTTCCCCTTAATAGGCCCAGTGGGATTTGAGCTTAAAATATTAAGTCCATGCTAAGCCTGGAGGTGCAAAGACATTTCTTGATATGGAATATGTGAGTCAGAGATAATTAGGACTACATAACCTGCACAGTGATTGTTTTTGAAACATCTGATAAAGTTTTGATAAGTCATGCACTTGTTTTTTTTTCTTGTTTCCTCCAGGGCAACGCCAACGTTGTGAGAGAGGTGGACGTAGAAAAGGTCAACATGTTACAGAATCCTTACGTAGATGCAATCAAGAGCTTATGGAATGATCCGGGCATCCAGGAGTGTTATGATCGGAGGAGGGAGTACCAGCTGTCAGACTCCACTAAATAGTGAGTTGAAGCAAATCAGAGAGTCAAAAACTCCAGGATGCCCAACAAAAACTAAACTTTTATAATGAGGCAGAACTTTGTAAATGTGTTTAAATCCTGTGTTGTGTTTGTTCTCTCTGCCTTTCTGTAGTTACCTGAATGCATTGGACCGGATCTCTGAACCGTCCTATCTTCCCACCCAGCAGGATGTGTTGAGGGTTCGAGTCCCTACCACGGGCATCATTGAATACCCATTCGACCTGCAGAGCGTCATCTTCAGGTGAGACTAGATGTTCATTGTGGATCTTATGAACGTCTTACAGGTGATGCTGTTGGGCTGTCTTATCTAGAGAGCAAAACAAAGATGGCCACTGGAGCTCAAAAAGTACACGGACCTGGACGTGCAGTTTCACTTTTGATTCTTAGTTATATGAGATGAGAAGTTGCGCTCACATGATAAACACTTTCATCATAATGGATTAACTTTATTCCTCACAGTGGGGATCCAGACAGTAAACTCAGTGCTCATAGTGACAGTTTTCTCTCTCCTGAATGCTCCTGCCATTGACAGGATGGTAGACGTTGGAGGTCAGAGGTCAGAGAGGAGGAAGTGGATCCACTGCTTCGAGAACGTCACATCCATCATGTTCCTGGTAGCGCTCAGCGAGTACGACCAAGTTTTGGTGGAATCAGATAACGAGGTGATTGATCTTCTTTTAGACGTTTTCACTATTTTTGTAAATTTCATGTGCTGAGCTGTCTCTGGAGATGAAACGCTGTTCTGATTTAACACAATGGAAATCAGAGTCTTGTCCTGCTGGGCGGCCATCCACTCTTTTTTCCATTGGAAAGCATTTGTAAATGATCTGCCAGCTGTTTTGAATACCGCCTCAGGAACACATCTCCTTCTTAAGATGATATCGCATGTGTGTCAGTTTGTTAAAGTATATTAATGAGCAGGTGTGTGTCATCTGTTTTGTGCTTGTGTGTATTCCTTCCTTCGTTTACCACAGAAAGAGAATACTGAGCAGCTAGTTTATACATGACGCAGATGACAGATGAGTGTTTAAAACACGGCAGCTCTGTGACGTGTGCAATGTTTTTTGTCCAGAGCAGTTGTTTTGTTCAATTAAATGCTGAAATCAAGGGAGAAATGAACAACATGGCCGCCCTTTTTTACTGCTATCCCTCTGGTGCAGTAAAACATTTATTAAAATCTGTACTTAATGAGTATGAAAGACTGTGGTGTAATTAAGTGATTAACTGTCTGTCTCCCTCTGTCTCTTTGTCTCCCTCACTGTTGACACACACACACACACACTATGTAGAACCGGATGGAGGAGAGTAAAGCTCTGTTTAGGACAATAATCACATACCCCTGGTTCCAAAACTCCTCGGTCATTCTGTTCCTCAACAAGAAGGACCTGTTGGAGGAGAAGATCATGTACTCTCATCTGGTAGACTACTTCCCAGAGTATGATGGTGAGTGTCATCAGCATCCAGATCATTTGAAACCAAACGTCACAGCTTTATATATTAATGTAAGAAGATTAGGGCCACTTAGGGATTGCATAAGTTCATATAACTTAAGGCGATCATTTGTGCATGTTTAGCAGTTCATATAAAGTTCAATAAATAAATCCCTGTGTTGTGTTTCTTATATCTTACAGCAAGAGAAGAGTATTATAACTATATCTGGTAATAAATCTTAATGCAGATTATGATAAACAGCATCCAAGGGCCCAGCAATTTTCCTGGTTTTGTAGTTCCGATCTTGTTTGGTTACAAAATCAGTTTGTGTGAAAAGCCCTGTCATCTCCCGTTGTTCAGCAAGATAACACAACAAACCGGAGTGTGTTAACTGTCTGATCAACTCACTCCGTTCTTGCCTCTCAGGTTTCTAGCTAGTCTGTAAATAAAGAGTGGGCCGGCTTGGATATCCATTATCTGCTTCCGGATATCTGTTGGCTACACCAGAAGCTCCAAAACAGCTGCCTTGTCAGCTGCCCCGAGAGGCTAAGTCATCAGAAGATAGCTGATGAGTTCCCAGATTGTAGAACATCTGCCTCACCAAAAACTTTTTGTCACACACTTTGGGGTAGAATCAAAAGGCCTGACCAATTTTTTCAAAAGTGTTTTAAAAGGGAAAACCTCATCTCTTTAGACACAGATGAAATCAACATGGCTGCAGAATACATGTGATTGCACCGTGTATTGACAGAACGTGCTTCTCCTCTGTCCAGGTCCACAGAGAGACGCCCAGGCAGCACGAGAGTTTATCCTCAAGATGTTTGTGGACCTGAATCCAGACAGCGATAAGATCATCTACTCTCACTTCACCTGTGCCACTGACACAGAGAACATCCGCTTCGTCTTTGCCGCCGTCAAAGACACCATCTTGCAGCTCAACCTTAAGGAATACAACCTGGTGTAGAGCGCAGCAGAGCGGAGCGGGGCTTCCAGCGACGGGCCCACAACACACACTGACTGACGCAATCTGTGAAACGATAGCTCACACACACACATACACATACACACAAATCTGAGGAAGAAAAATCTAATAATGGTTGCATAATACTAATTTATTTGCCATTTGTTGATTTTTTTGGTTCCCAAGGGGCGAGCAAAGGGGGGGGGGGTATTTGCAAGTATTGGGGAAGGAGCGCTCCATTCCTCCTGCCTTTTTATAAACACAAAGAAAAAAAGGTTTCCATTCCTTTTGTTATTTTTTTTTACACCCTTCCTCCTTACCTGTCGTTTCATCCTGAAGCTTTGCCCATCAGGAAGTGATGTAACAGATCTCTAATTAACAGCTTCCTGTATTTTCTTTTTCCTTTTGATAGACTGATTGGCAAGTGTCTTGGTAAGTAGGCATAAACTGTGATTTTTCAATTATTTCAGATTGATTTGCTATTGATGGGCTTTAATCATTGATATTAGATCGACTTTGGTACCTTTCAGTGAGTAGAGTGGAAGTACACCCCCTGTATTGTGTGTGGACCAGGTCCAGTGTTGACATGCTCTCAGTGAAGTTCAGAAAATGAGAGAGAGAAATTGTCTTTCTGAGGGGTGGAGGCACATTGGTCACTATAAACAGACTGAAGATGAGCTGAGGAGGTGGTAATTTATGAGATGAAATGATTTTGTTCAACTGTGCCAGGTTAACGCTTTTTCTTGTGGTATATTTATTGCCAATGCCAAAACAACTGAAGCCCCAGACTCCACGTTGCGCTGTTAACTGAAGTGAGTAGGACAGGATAGAGCAGGGCTAAGAGTGGACTGACTGATGTATTGATTCCTGCAGTTTTTGAAGTATTCCGCACAGTCAGCACACACAAACACAGCACAGACTGATCTAGAGTTAGTCAGCAGGCTGTTTAAAAGCGGAGCAGCCTCCCGGCACACTGACCTGCTCAAACTCTCCAATCACAGCCTTGCGCATGGCGGTAGATGCCTCCATCTTTGGCCTGCAGGCTGTCCAGTCACACTTTAGCTGTATGTTTGTAATTGTCCAATCACGGCCCGGCTGTCTTGACTGTTGCAGTTGAATAGCAGTGGAGAATACATTTGGCTAGTTCCTATGTGAAAGGGCATAAAGAGTCGGTGTCGATGAGTTTGTACCAAAGTTAAGCCCTTCTTCTTTCTGATTGGCACCTCTGATTTGTGATTTCCTCATTCCCGACTTACGTTTGAGTATTTTTGTAGAAGTTCCCTCCAACATAAGCCTGTAATTTACATTTATTGAGGCATAGTGCAATTATGAATGCTATAATCATTGTACATACATCTCTCTATATATATGGCAGCATCTTTGTTGGCTTTGTAATCATTACTTTTTTGGCCGATTGAATGTGCGGTATTGATAATATGTATCTATGTAATTGTATTGTATGTCTAATGGCTAATTCATTTTTGAAGAAAAAAAAATATGTAATTTACATGTTTTGTTTGTTTTTTAAGAGGAGAATGTACATTTTTGTGTTTTTATTTCTCAGCAAAGAAACATTGTTCAGCTTCAGAACTGCAAAAAGAGGATTATTATTATTGATATTATTATTAATATTATCTAACAGCAAATCAATTGGTATGCCAGTACTTACACTAGACGTTTTGTTAAATTGACTTTTATATGGAAAAACTGCAGACTGAATCTAACCTACAGGGCTAATTGTAATAGTTTAGGAACAGAGCACTTTCACTCATAGATTCTTTTATATTTAGTTTGATGATGCAGCTTTTCAGTAAGTATTGAAATTCCTTGCACACCCTTATGATCCTGAACACTCCCCGCTCCTCTACCAGCCACCTTTTATAGGCCGGATCTTTTATTTTTCACATAAAGGAGGGTGGCAGGCAGGTACAGTGTTGCTTCAGCTCTGATTTATTATTATTATTTGTAATCTTGTTATAATTGATGCCACAACCTTACCAAATACTGATAGAAAGTCAGTATTGTAGTTAGTGTGATGGACCAACGGTGGACACAAATGTGCTAAAAACAACAACAACACAACCATTTGGCCTAATTTGGATGATACATTTACAGGTGCTTTATGTTTTTTTACTTCTATTGTCACTAATTCATCAGAATGTACAGTATTATTTCAGACTTAATTCATGAAATGACAGCGTTATATTAAAAAAAACACACCCACACACAGTTCACATGTACATATTGCCTTATTGAATAAGCTGTGCCTCTGGAGTCCCATGCAAGGCACCTGTGTTTCTATAAGAAGTGAAGCTAGTGCAGCCCATAATGTCCCATGGTGCAGCTGGAGGAGTGTTTTTTTTGTTCTTTTTTTCTGTGCTATTAGATGCCCTGGGAACAGCTTTGAAGTGTAGCTCATGTAGCTCATGTGACATAATTACAGGACATTATAAGCACACCGTGAGTGAATTGTAATCAGAACACACTTTCTATTGACTTCATAACGTCATCACACGTCTTAAAAATATGTACCGCAGTGCATTGTAATGCATTGAACTGCCTGATTAAAAGAAGAAGTATGTGTGGAAGGTGTCTCGGTCTGGACTGATGAGTGTTTTGCCACATTTGGCTGCGTTTTGGCATCTATTGGCCTCCTTTGGCAGGTAACCAGCCCTCACTTGGAGGTCCTGATGTTTTTTCACATCTGGCTGGTGAGATATTTTGTTGCACTGCTGCAAGTTAATATCTAGTCCAATTCACAGAGTACTTGAAGTAAAAAACTTACAACAGCAGGGCCTGAGGGGGGGTGGAGGCGGATCACCACACATTTTACTGACTGTTAAAACGCTGTTAATGTGATTTTGCCAGACGTTTTGAAGCTGGACTATAGTTTCATCTTATCAGTGTTGATGATCTCTTGTTGTGGACCTGCAGTAATCAGTAACTTGTGTCCCTGCTGTTGTAAAGCGGCTATTCTGTGACTTAGAGGGAAAATCCTTGTTTAAACAGTCCGTGTGCTGCATGCAGCCCGGACACAAAAACCTGCAAGCTCGACTGAGACGAGTGGGTTTTTCATGCAGGGATGAAGGTTATATTTGAAGAAATGTAAATTATAATTGGATTTTTACCATCAAATGATACTCTGAGGCTGGATTTTCCCTTTAAGAGAGCCCTGACTCCAGCTGATTGTTGACACACATTGTTAACAATCTCTGTTTAAATTTCATGCACTAGCCTACAGTATACCCACAGTATATTGCTTTGAGCTATAGCCAACGTTTGGGTTCCTTTGCCTCCAAAAAAACCTGAAGATATGTAGGTTGATGACTGATTTTGAAATAGTGTTAAAGATTACCTCCAATCATAACTGTGTAAAATGTTTCCTGTATCCATAAACTCGCATTTTCGCAACTCACATTTCAACATGTTTCTGAATGAAGCAACATGTTTCTTTTCAACTCTTATCGCCTCTTGATTTTTGTTTTATATTTTGTTTAATTGCTGGTAAATTTCACCACTTTATAGATCATATGCATCATATAATCCAGTCATGGTGCATATAAACCCAGAATTGTGTGTCAGTCCTCTTTGAGAACTGACGATATATGTAGGATTTTAAGAAGTAACATGAGTGGGATGAAGCTTAAATATTAATATTAGGACATTTGGTTTTCATAAATTTTGGTATTAACACAAACACTCAAACACTAATATTGTTCAAATTTAGAGTGTTGACCCTGGATGACTGATTGCTGCGGCAGCTTGACAACACACATACACACTGACTCTTATACTGCAACATTACTGCTCATGCTATGAAGCCACACTGTGACTGCCTCCCATTGATTCTCCATGATCCTCCTACAAGCTTTCCACGAAGCCGGGAAGTGACTCCTCCCTGCCCCCTAGTGGCTGTTGGGGGATGCTTTATTTCCTCTCTCTACCTGTTTTGTCAAACTGTTGAGCGCTTTTGTCCCGACTTGGACTTCAGGTAACACATATACGATTTTTTTTTTTAATGAATTCATTTTAAAGTTTGGCCTCCATTACTCGTCGTGAAAAGTTTGGTGGCTAACATCCCTCTGCAGTAGAAACACCTTGACTCCACCTATCTGTACATTCGTCGAGAGCAGACAACTGACAACTGACTCCTGACTTCCCATTTTATCGTCTTCTATTTGTGGCCTGTGCCGCGCCCTCCGGATGCGCAAGGAAATAAAGTGCAACAAGTGTATTCCACCATCAGAGTGACCGCAGCACCTGGACCAACACGGCCAGAGCCTTTAGGTGCTGCTCCTGAAGAGAAAGGCAACTCAGGACTTCACTCTGAAGAGGAGTGCTTTAATTATTAAGAAGAAGAAGAAGAAGGAGAAGACATCGTATTTAAAGATGCTTTGCGCATTTTCTTTCTAAATTTGCCAAGTGCCAAAGGAAGGAAAAGAAGCCAGAAGAAGCGTTCATTCAAGGCCTGCAACATTTCCTCTTTGAAGAGCGAGCTTGAAAGATGGCTGGATGTTGTATATCAGCAGAGGAGAGAGAGAACCAGAGGATCAACGAGGAGATTGAGAAGCAGCTGAGGAGAGACAAGAAGGACTCTCGCAGGGAGCTGAAGCTGCTGCTGTTAGGTGAGCATCACAGGAGTTTTAGTCCCTGTCATACATTCTTAACGGCTCTTGTGCCCCAAAGTAAGTAGGTATTTGTGAGGGTTTTTTTATACTAGTGGGGTCAGTGAATTGGAAATGCCTTTACTTGTTTGCTTCCTGGCCACACCTGGACACAGGTGTTGCAGGGGGGGCATGATATTTATTTAAATATAACGATCTAACAGTTGAATGGATGGCTCTGATGTGTATATTTTAGGATGCTTGTAGATGCAGCTATCTCAGCTTTGCTATGGTTCCTTCTTTCCTTGTACTTCTGGCTTTCCCAGAACACATCAGGGTGCGCTCCTGTGCCATTGATTTTACGCACAATGGACAGATTGAACCCTTGTACTTTTTTTTAGTTCCCTTCTGGCACAAACATTTGGAATTTGTGAAATGATAATAATTAATAAATAAACAAAAACTACTGAGAAATTATTGAAATATCTGGAGACATGTTTTCTCACTCACCATGAGTTGACCTCATCTAAAAACAGAAGGAAGGAAGGAGGAAGGAGGGAAGGAAGGAAGGAAGGAAGGAAGGAAAAAATGAGATGACGTTTTTTTTTGTCCCGACTTCAGTAGTCATTAATTGTTTTCTTTTGTAAGACCCCCCTCCTATTCAGTGTTTCCACATGCATCAGTAGAGCGCACAGTGGGAACGGTCCTCTTTTCTGCAGCAGTGTGACAGCACACCTTTGCTCAGAGGAGTGTTTGAAAGCCATAACTAGCTGCATGCGGGCAAGCTTCATGCAAAAGTCATGCAAATGCATCACAGAGCAGAACATGAACCACAGGTTTGCACCCACTGTACTCTTAGAAATAAGCTGTCACTCAAAGCAGAGCTGCCCGCAACAGCTAAGCCAACATGCAGCTCATATGCTTTGATTACAGCGTGGAGGGATAAGGTCTGCTGTCCAGGATGACAAAGAACACAGAAACAAGCTGCTGAAGTGGCTGAACAGAGGAGTGATTAAAAAAATCCACAATCTGAAAGGCAATGATACCATCCAAAGTCCAACAGTGTGTGTTATTTCACTCTTATTCTTCAGATCTGTTTTTCTTTGCAGCAACAACATTAATGATAAGTGATCACACATAGATTCAGAACACTTTGTCAGGGAGAGTTATTTACCTGGTCGAGTGGCTCAGAGTTCTCAGTGGATTTCATTAGGATGGTCAGAGTCAGGTCCACAGAGAGCATGAGTGGGTGTGAGGCAGAGACATCAACACCCACAGTCTGAGTCTTCTCAGTGGCCCGACAATAAGGATGTGTCAATGCTAAACTGAACTGTCTGTCTTTATGTTCTGCTTCAGTGTGAAGTTGAGAACAGTGAGGGTGAAGGAAGAGGTGTGAAACAAGCAGCAAACAGTCATTCGGGAATGTGCACTGGTTGTTTTATTTCTCATTTGAAACAGCTTCTCATAAGAGTTGTTGCTCTCATTCATCCAGACACACTGTGCCAGTGTTTTATTTTGAAATCAGCAGTGCGGTTTATATTTGCTTACAAAGTCCCACCTGACAACACAGTTTCGGTTACAGAGGCGGTTGTAGTTCTTATCTCGGTCACATTAACACCACATTCATTCACACAGCGAGCTCCCGTCTGTCTGCTGCCCGTCTCCTGTGTCAGTGGGGACATCTGTGACCACCGTGCACAAGGAAACACAGGCGCACAGATGTAGGCAAATGAGACAGAAGCCTTCTACATGCACAACACATTAAAATTCTAAATGAGTACACTGTCAGTAGTATTGATAATTATACTATATGAAGTTGCAGATAAAAAAAGCAATGCAGCAGAAGTCACCATGTTCTGACCAAAGTTTAACAAGTGTATTCACTGAGTGAGAACTATCATGAAGCATCATTGATACACACTTTATCAGTGATTACAGTGTATTATTATTCATTATTCATTTAAGCGTAGCAGCATTGTTCAGCTTACACAATACAAAGTAAACTGACTGATCACTTATCTGATAATCAATAATGATATAGATGTGCCCAGTTTATGTTTATACAAATTATCATAAATGTTTGACAAAAACTACAATCTTTGTAACTGCAGCTTGAAAAATGTTTGGCTTCTGCCATTGACTGCTGTAGGTATATTTTTCAAAATAAGACAACGAGGCTTCTTAAATGTTATATTTAGGCAGATGCATTGACAGGAAAAACACAGATGACAGAGTATGCCCTCTGAGCTTTCTAAAAGGCTCACTGATTTGCCTTCTCTGTCACTGTTGACCTCCCTTTCCTCCATAAGTCCACCTCATCTCCAAGAAACTTGACTTGTAAACCAGGTACATTCAAATGCAGACGATTTGTCTAAGCCTTGTTTGCTAAGATGTAAAGACTCGAGTGTCCGTGAAGCCATGCAAAACAGCCAAGAAACCATAAACCTGCTGCCAATACCAAGACTAGGACACACACACACACACAGGGGCATGTGGTGCAGCAGGAAAAATGATCAATATATCAGTGTGTTGTAAACATCTTTATGAGTAGAGTGACATATTTAAATGCAAACACCCCCCACAACACATATATGTATACACAGATACAATGTTGTGAATGACAGTACCAGTAAATGTAGGTGGGGCCACGCCCTTCTGTTCCATTCACTCATTTTCTGACAGTCAAATTCAGGGTGTAAAATGCTGCTGGAAAGAGGTCAGTCATTCACTGAGGTGTCCTTTTGGCAGTCAAATATACATTCAAATGGTGGAGTTTGCCTCTGTGTTGCTATGTAGGCAGGTTAACAAGCAAGAGTTGTCATAGTAATTGTTGATTATTCACATGGCTCGGAGTGTTTTATAAACCTGAGCACAGTTTTGAGGTGAGGGAGTCGAATGTATGGATCCGTGTGTCTTTGTGTGGTTGTTGTTTCACAAAAATATGTCATTAACGCATCTCACAGGGACTGGAGAAAGTGGAAAGAGCACATTTATCAAACAAATGAGAATTATCCATGGAGGAGGATACACAGAGGAGGACAAGAAGAGCTACGGCAAACTGGTCTTTCAGAACATCTACACGTCAATGCAGACCATGATCCGAGCCATGGAGGCCCTCGGCATAGCCTTCTCTGATCCACAGAACCAGGTGTGTTTCACTGACATGTTGTTTATCAGACTGCAGCTGTCCTTACATGTGCGTGTATGTGTGTGTGTGTGTGTCCACAGAGTCATGCAAATGCAGTCCTGGAAGTGGAGGTGGACAAAGTGGAGGAGTTAGACCAAAACCTTGTCGGGGCGATCAGGAGTCTGTGGAAGGACACGGGAACACAGGAGTGCTACGATAGACGCAGGGAGTACCAGCTTTCCGACTCCACCAAATAGTGAGAATCAGACTCACGATGTGCACACAGACCACCAAATAGATATAAGTAGAGGGATAAATAAAAAGCAAATCACAAAGAGTGAAAATGCAACCTCAACAAACAAAGACAGGACAGAAGCTGGCGCTGAAACAACAGTCAAACGAAGAAGAGCAGGAGGGCAGAGAGGGTTTATATGCTGCAGGGCTGATTGGCTGAGTGGGGACAGGTGAGTGAAGAGGAGGCAGGTCACACACAAGGACGCAAAGAGCTGCCATCAGACACCTTAAATTCTGATGTTTTAAGCCAGATTACATTTGTCTGTCATGAGGTTTACATTCATGCTGCACAGCCACACTTCAGACATACATTTGATTAAAGACTAAATTCAAAATTGTGATTGATGATGGATTTGTGTGTCTAAACAGACCTGAAAAAAAAGATTTGAGTCACTTGGGCCAAAACAAAATTAATGATTGTTGGAAAACCTGTGTGCATATTAAAGCCACTAATCATTTTAATATTTTCCTTCATTTCTCCTCTCCTATGCATTTTTTCAGCTATCTCTCTGACCTGGATCGGATTGCACAGCCCTCTTATCTTCCCGACCTTCAAGACATCCTCAGGGTTCGAGTGCCAACCACGGGAATCATTGAATACCCCTTTGACATGGACAATGTCATTTTCAGGTGAGACAGCAGCACGCACAGTGGTGGATTTAAGTTTGTTACATCGTAGAGCGAGGTGGTGATGCTCGGCTGTGTTTACGGCAGGATGGTCGATGTCGGAGGTCAGAGGTCAGAGCGGAGGAAGTGGATCCACTGCTTTGAGAACGTCACCTCCATCATCTTCCTCGTGGCTCTCAGCGAGTACGACCAGGTCTTAGCGGAGTGTGACAACGAGGTGAGGATTCAGATCAACACCCAAACATGGGACGTGCAAACGTCTGCTCACTGTCGCCTCTTACTGATCCTCAGAACCGCATGGAGGAGAGCAAGGCCCTATTCAAAACCATCATCACCTACCCCTGGTTCCAGCGCTCCTCTGTCATCCTGTTCCTCAACAAGACCGACATCCTCCAGGAGAAGATCGTGTACTCTCACTTAGCCACCTACTTCCCTGAATTCACAGGTTAGTACTCATCTTGTATTCACACGTGGCTCAGTATGCCGGAAATAATATCAACTCGTTTTGCAGGACCTCAGCAGGATCCTGTAGCTGCTCAAGAATTCATCCTGAAAATGTACCAAGAACAAAATCCGGAAAAGGACAAGACGCTGTACGCTCACTTCACCTGCGCCACGGACACAGAGAACATCCGCTTCGTCTTTGTGGCCGTTAAAGACACCATCCTCAGACACAACCTCAAGGAGTTCAATCTGGTGTAAACAGAAGGCTTCGGGAAGTAGTTCACCATCTATTTTAAAACAATACATAAAAAAGAGCCCACACGCCTGCACAGATCCAACCAAAGAGAATATGAACATGTAACAGAAGCTACTGATAATCTGACAAACTTTGTATAGAAGCAGTCTGTACTGTATAGAGATGTGCTGTAAATGATACATTAGATATGAGAATTAACTGACCCACTGTGTGAACACATGAATATGATCTGAGTGCTTCAACATGTATTCTCATGCAATAGTTTTTTTAGAGGGTTTCATAATGTATAGAAATGTTTGAGTCACCTGTAAGTGCCAGGTCAGCACAGCTTGAATGGAAGCTATATTTATATTTTCAATGAGCTAAGTTATTTAATGAAGAGGATAACTTTGTGTGCAACAAATAAAGAGGACAGACCTGAAATCTCTAACACATTTTATTTTTTTTGAAAAAGAAAAATACTGTAAGCCACTGCAGTGAATATTTTGCTCCACTAGTAATGACAACAGAAATATTTAGTCATATCAAATTGTGATGCACCAAGAACCCAAAAAGCAAACTTTTCAAATATACATAAGAGTAAACGGTAGCTGATTATATACTAATTATAAGCATTCCTTTCTTTTAAATATAATTTAAATTTTTTTCTGCATAAATTCATCATCAACATGTTCAGCATTGCATATGTGTGGTATAAAAACATAAAAAAATCACCAAGTACAATCTGCCACACTCGAATTCAGACTGTCCAGTTGGATATATACAGATATTGGATCGATAAAGAGCAGATAGGTGTAAGTACAGTATAAAAAATAGCATGCACCTCTAATCACACACTGAACAGTCTTGCAGTTATCTTGCAGAAAAGTATTTACAAAAAAAACAAACAGGAAATATCAGAAGTAAAAGAATACCGGGTTCACATTCTGAATCATCTTATTACGTGCATGTGAATGAAGCAAGTTCCCTTTTATGTAATCCAGTAAAACGCAGTGTACAACATTACATGTGCTACAACGGGTACACTTAATTTGGCCTTACTGTTATTCAAGTGGTTTTCTGTCAGTAGCAGCTGTAATTAAACTCAAAGTGTATGAAAATACATTTACTGGTGTCAATAGACACTTCACACCAATATATAATAATCCTATTTCTGCTGTGGCCTGTGGTGCTATTAGTTTATCCAGAGGGCTCAACAGTAATGTGTCTTTCCTGGTTATACTCAAGAAAATCACCAGACCTTTGTGCAAGTAACGTCATGTAGGGGCAAGGCTGAGAGAGACATCAGCTGAGTGTTCTTCCTTTGTATCATCTAGTGTCATCTAGTTCAGACCTCCGAACCTCAGCGACTCACACCAATCTATGAAAGCGTGAATAGTTTATTGTAAGGTGAACGGTCCCTAAAATGTTGTTTTATTATAACACGCACCACTACGGCTACCTAAAGTTCTTCAGCATTTCAGACACAAGAAGAAGTGTTTGTAAAGTCTTAAAATAAATCGTTAAAATCCTAACGTGAGTGCAATCATAGAGTGAGACGAGGTTTGGTTCAACGCATCATGTGATACATTGGTGTCACTTGTGTTAACATGCACACACATACAAACTACTCACGCAGTCTTTCGTCCCAACACGCACTAATACTCAAAAAACAAAACAGAGCGAACAAAAGGCACTAACACACACAGAGCTTGTGTGTTTATTTCTCTCTCTTCTTGATGAGTCAGTACTTGGGTAAACTTTCTCTTGCATCCTCCAATTTGGCAAGAACCCACTGAAAATAAACAAGAAACAAAATTAGAACATCTTGGTTTTTTTTTATACAGTGGTGTTGGCCTGAATGACACCAGGAACCCTGGCAAATCTCAAATTCGGAATTTTTTGCAGGATGTGTGCAGCAAAATCTGGGGTAAGAAATAAGCCGTAACTATGGTAACGTTTACATCATGACTTGTGATGGACACCCTGATGATTTGCATTAAGCAATCAAGAGCTCAACCTTATGTAAACGAGGAGCAGCTGTCACCCTGCTCCTCAGAGTGTAAAGTAAGGATGCCTATGTCAACAGGATCTGTGGAAAGAAACATGAAAATGATAGGATGTGTCTTCTTTGTCCAAATGTGTGACTTACTTTGGCTATCTCAGGGGTTCTGAAGTTGATGATCTTCCCAAACTCTTTGGCGTGAAAGACAGACTTCACTCTCTCCTGCAGAGAAAACACAAGACAATGTTAAGAGAAATAATAATAACAATAATAATAACCTTTCATGTACTTTTATACCTTGGCCTCAATACGCAGTCGGCGGTCCTCTACTATCATTGGATCCTTAGTAAACTCTTCAAACAGATACTGCCACTCACAGGTCAGCTGGCCAAATGTGCCTTTGGTCACAAAAAATATTCCCCTAAAAAAAGAAAGAGCAAATTAAATGAAAACAAAGGGAGCAGTGAAGTACTGATTACATAGTGCTATGTGCGTACTGTTTAACTCCAGTTTTCAGTGCAACCTGACCTCCTGCCTAATTGTCTTCATGTGAGTCTAATGAAGACACTGATCACTGAGTAGCTGCACCTGTGAACAAACTCACCACCCATGCCTCCTTTGTTCAGAGGAAAGTCCAACATTGACTCAGGTATTATTTTTCACTACTGCACCAACTGACTGTCATTTGTAAGCTATGAATGTCTCAAATCTCTGTCTTCATGATGGCAGTCGGAAAGCTTTTCTCTTCATCCTAAAGTGTAGCACACTCACCTCTTAGTGATCATGAGGAAGTCAGACTCATTGACCTTGGCGTGAGCAAAGTATCTGTACTTGGCAAAACGTCCATTCTCAATTTTCTGAAAGACAAAAAAAAATTATTTGAACAAATGGCCAAAAAAAAAATCTGCTTTTCTTTTAATAAACTGAAAATAAGTGAAACAATGTGCACAAAACATAAAACAAACAGGTGGTGATGTGAGGTGGTGATGAAAGAAGGGATGAAACAAAGACAATGGTGGATGGAAGTTCAAAGACTTTATTGGGAATGAAATAAATGGTTGATGAAAGAAAAAGAAAATGAAAATAATAATGAATGACTGAGAACATATGACAAAACAAGAATGTTTAAAACAAAGTAAAAACATGTCCTGGCTTGACGGCCTTTCTTTGGATCGAGAAATCTTATTAACACCGGGCAGAAAATCTTCAGCCCACTACAAGATACAACACCACCGCTATACTACTGATGTCACTTCTAGGTCTTTTACTCATCACCCTCATCCTCTGAGGCAGTACTACACCATTCCCTGTAGGCCAATCGCCTCTGTGGACATGACAAGAGAGAAGAGTCACAATCAGAGCAAAGGGTTTCTACACAGACAGCTACTGTTACTGCCAGGTTTTTGTTCACATCTTTAGTGCACCTCTGGCTGTTGTAAATCACAATCACAACAATCCTCAGTCCTAATCTACCATAAGGAACATCATCTTACAAACAAACATCTATGTCTAAAGCTGGTGAAACAGAAGGGTGACAAATTGAAGGGGAAACGTGAGTAACATGATGATAAAGTAACATGACATCCAGGATGTAAGCTTACTTGATGGTATGAGAGAGGTAATCATATGAATTATGACTGATGACATTTGTCTGTAACAAATCACAACACCCTGCAAGATGTTTTAACCTTCAAAAAAGCAGTTTTGAAGACTCATTGTTGTCAGTACTTTAATTTGTCACCTGTCTGTACTACTAGTCAAATTGTGTGGCTCTGACCTGAGACTCATAAGCAGAAGCTTCAACCCACTCCATCCAGGAGGACAGCTAGATAATGTCATCACAAAAGAAGCTCACGTGAATCAGAACACGAACACGTCAAAGCTCCACTAAGATCACTGGTGATGAAACTCCTTCGGATCAACCCCCTCTTTCTCGCAGGTTACTGAGCTCTGAGTATTTATTCTCTTAACGTGGTTCAAGATCTACCCTTTGACTCGCAATGACTTGTTGGTTTGGGGACCGTGAAAGCATCTCTTAAATAATATTTACATCCAGCAGTGTCCCCTGAGCTGCTGATGCAAAGCCACATATTTTGATATTTTCAGCCCATGGGTATCATTGGATCAATGTCATTTTTATTTAAACAAGTATTTATGTTTCTAAAACAAGTCTGGCTTCCCCAGATGTCGCTTTGATTCATCAAGCTAACAATCCACAATAACAATCCTAGACCTAAGGGAGTAATTTTTTTGATGTAGCAGAATTTCCTGAACAATTCGATGGACTAACCATAATATTTCAGTGATGGACGACTGTTGGATTATGTAGAGATCAGACCTACCTGCAGCATCTGACTTCCGATGCCCTCCCTCTCCTTATATGGTCGTATGACACCATCCTCGTGTATGAAACGAGGTGGACGCAAAGATTCAACATCTTGTGAGGTCTCTGCTGCCCTAAAGAGACGAGACAAGACAATGACATGAATTTTGATGAGTGGATTACTAATGCGCAACACATGCACAAAACCAGGCCGAACAAAACATAAAACACATCACACCAATATATTAATCCCTGCAGGGAAAATAGGTTGTTATAACAGCGTATAGAAGAAGAAGTGACAATAAATACTATAGTAATTACAGTAAATGTCTATGGCATCATTTACGTGGACAATCAGACAAACGGCCGTGATAAAAACAGAAATAAATCACTGTACCTCTTGATCCCTTGGAAGGTACTGCTGGCCATGTCAATGATGCCTCCTGTGGGTCTCGCTACTGCACCAACCAAACCTTTACCAACACCTTTAAAGAAGCCAGCTGCACCCTCCTTCTGAGCTCCTGCAAACAAAACACACCGTCATGAGCTTGAGTTGAGTGGAATCCACAGTAAACGAAATATTTTATACATTTTTATGTTTCAACTTACCTTTAATAGGTTTGGTAACAATCCCTGTGATCCCACTGACAAACCCCTGAAAAGAAAGTCATCAAACAAATTACTAATCACTGCAGATTTACGTTGTGCACTTTACAGGCTTACAGTGTTGTTCACAAATTCTTACAGCATCTATGAAATGTATATTTTCAGGCTGATACACAGTCAATAAACAGTATTTTACATACAGAGACTAATCCTTTTCCACCCCTGGTCAGCCCCTCTCTCAGTCCACTGGGTTGTTTGTTCATAGCTTCTCTTCTCTTCTGCTGGTATTCTTCATCCATTGTTATTGCAGCGACGCCCTTTGCCATGGCACCGGTTATCCTAGAGGCCGCTCCTGCTATGCCCCCTGTACAGCAAATAGGAATCAATATAATTTAACTATATTGCACATAACTGTAATAAAATATCTGATTTCCAACTCTGGAAAAATGTAATATTGATTTTGCTTGCTAACAACAACAGATAATGTCAGAGCCACTAACTGCAGCAGAACATTTTAAGCCTTTTAATTTCCTCCTGTAATGTGAGTGCAGGTCTCTTTTGGACAAACTATTACAGCTGATTTCCTTTTGCGATCTGAATTTGTCTTTTGCTTTGCGATTGCTTTTTCTTACCTACAGCTCCTCCCACAAGAGCCTTCACTCCAAGAGCCATTCCTTCAACAAACTCTTCGGGCCCCTGGATGGCACCCTGGAAAACATGACGAAGACAGAAAGTGAACTCTTTCAATGCTCCATCACTGACACATTATTTAACTGGTTAGCATTACTTGTATTACATCCCTACCTGATAGGGCTCATAGAAGAATGCCTCCACTCCCTCTGACAATCCTCTGATCAGGCCATAGGGGTTCCCGAGCACATCCAGGCCCAGCACAAGCACATACATCTGTTTAATAGCCTGAAACATACAAAATACAAATGTGAGTGTCATATAGTTTCATACTTTGCAGTCCATGGCTCACTATTGCACTGTACCTGCTTAGAATAGTGCCTGATGACCTCCCATTGTAGCTGCTGAGTGGTGCAAAACTGGAAGGTCAGCTCAAAGAAGGCCAGTCTGAAATGAATAAGCAGGGCAGTGAAGTAAAGAAAATAGAAAATAAATGTGATTGTGTACATATTAATCGTGTCTATATATTGTGTTTTCATACTTGAAGACGACATCCTGCACGTCAGTGAGAGTTGCTCCAATACTCTTCAGCAACAGGTTGAGGGACTGGACGGGGATGAGTTCTTTGTCTCTCTTCTCCTTCAATCCATCTTCTCCTCCTGTGCTCAGAGAGAAGCTCAGGTGCAGCTGCAGACACAAAAATGTTACCGTAACAGATGGTGTTTTAATATATATATATATATATATATATATATATATATATATATATATATATATATATATATATATATATATATATATATATATATATATATATATATACACGTATACATATACATACATACATACCTTGATGGGGGAAATGTGGAAATACTCATAAAGGCTGATGGGAGATGTGTCAGCAGCAGAGGCGTGGTTTAGTTCTGTCTTTATGTACTCTATGTCCTTCTCAAACAGCTCCACCTGAACAATGAAGACAAATATACAGGACGAATGAATCTTTAGGGAGTGAGAATTGACAGAAATAAATCCATAACACATTCTGAACAAAGTAGCAGGCTGACCTCCTGTTCTGAGGTTGTGATGTTGTGATTCTCAGGGGTTAACAGGTCCAGGATGGCATATAGGAAGCCCAGATCAAGTTTCAGATCCATCTCTTGAATCAAAACCTTAAAGTACCTGAGGTGAACAGATATTTCGTCACCGCTCAGGAGCAAAGCATTCCTGGGATTATGTCTGCATAAGCCATATTAGTTACAAAAAAGACACTCTCTTTAGATCAGATAAGAAAGATATAATATTCTATAATATTACACACAAAGCTTCAGGAGGAGGGAGTTCAAGAAAACAAGCAAAAAAAAAAAGAAAAGATAATTACTTGATGCGAGAGATGTCAGAGTGCCCTGCTGCTCTGGTAACAATGCTGATGTCAGTTAGAGGTTTGGGTTCTGTTAGGAAGAATGACGAAAAATTCATGTTACACACTGAAACACTGTATGTAAACACGTTGTTATGATAAATAATTAACAAACCTGAATCCATTGTGATTGACTTTGGCAGCTTCACGGGGTAAAAAACGTAGGGGAAGATGGCCCCTGGCAGCTGATTCTGGATCTGTACAAGAAAAGCATGTAAAACTAGTTCAGCCATTGAAAAAAGCAGCTGACAGATACTGATCAGGCTGAGTCATTGTTTTATATGCAAGTAAAAAATATTTGTTTTTTTAAGAGGTGCACTTCTTCTCACCTGTATGCGGTTAATCTGAACACGGTAGGCTCTCTGTCGCGGTGAGACGCTGTACTCCACCTTCACCCCAGGCAGGAAGTGCCTCCTGAGAGGAGCGTCACATGGCTGGAACATCCGCATGTCTGTCCCAGTCGGAGTGAAACACACCTAGGAGACAATTGTAAAGGCCACAAAATGTACAAATTAGACCAGAGACTAATGAATATGTTCACAATTCAACACCTCAGCTGCATAAACTCAGACATTTTATGAATGACTATAAATTCCCATGTTTGTTTACAAATATTAAAACAGGGTGGTTACGTTTAATACAATATTTAATGTGCAACCTGGAAGCTGTTTTCCAGGCTGATGATGGCGTTATCAATGGGCCCAGATTCAATGTACTCTTGGAAGCTTTTCTCCAACAGCTCGGTTTCTTTAGTGGTCAGAGTCTTCCAACGACTCTTCTTCTTAAGCTTTGATTCCCACACTACGTCAGAGCTGAGACACAAACAGAGAGAAGTGAGAAACAACATGATCACACCAATTATGCATTTGTAATGAACAATCTACTGAGCAAACACAAAAGAGCAGCACCTTGTGATCCCTATAAAGGAAACCTCTTGGCCGCTGCTGTTGTTGACCAGAGAGATGCCCACATTCTGCAGCGAAAGGATGATTTCCTGTTCAGCCAGCTGCGCCTTCTCATTCTCACAGAGCACTCTGTAGATCTGCTGGTCCTCAGTGAACAGCACAACACGCTGCAGACCTTTGGAACAATAAACCAAAAACAATCAATTTAATTATCCATTTTTTTTGTTTTTTATGATCATTTTAGGTGAACATAAATGTCAAAAATTACAGATGACCACAACTATGAATGGAAGTTTCATTTCAAAATCTTTGTAACTATACCTTCATAAAAGGAAATCACAAAAAGTTTCCTTTCGTTGTTCATGTCCTTACACAGGTCCTGAAGATAACAAAAAGACAGTCACTCAACTATGCAACTGTAATACATCTAAGCATTATTTGTTATTAAATTCATCAAGTCATAACGCCAACATTTACAAACTCGCATTAACTGGCAGAGATACTACAGTGTTTTATGATTTTCCTTGTGTGGAGTTTCTTCTAAGCAAAATCAGACTAATGTTCTAAAGGAAAAGTACATGTCCAACATGAGAAATGCTGCTTTCATATAAGAAGTTAGTGTTGCGTCTAAGGGTCAAAACACCATTCTGATTAGGGTGCAGTACCTCCTCACACTTCAACTTCCCACTGTACGTGCCACACTTCCAGAAAAGCTCTCTGGATCCGGTGGGCTCACTCCAGGTGTAGTACACAGCTTTTCCAGCCTCAAGCTCCTCCTGCTGAGTCCCCTTCTGAGAACTGCATACACATAACACCCAGATACACACATACCATTAATGTCAGTAACAATATTGATAACGGCTGAAACTAATCATTACTTTGAGATGGCAGTAAGCAAATACAGATGGCTGTACAGAGGACAATATAACAGAGCCCATCCACCCAAAAAAACAACCATGCAGTCCAGCCAACACTCCAATCCAAAGGACCCGTCTCGAGTATATACACAGCTCCCTTCAACAAACAGAAATAAAAAGACAATGGCCCAAAGGTCCCCAGTATCTCTCCTGGAAAGATAAGGTTTGCAATATGCATGTTTACACAAGTAACAAACAAAGCTGCCGCAAGAAAAGGAAATCCAGACAAGAGGAATAGGAAAAGACACAATCTACAGATGGAGATAATAACTAGTCGATGCAACAGAACTAGCGACAGAAGTAGGAGGTGTGATTCCTTTGGAAGAATCCCATCCAATCAGTAGCATTGAAAACTAGAAGTAAAGATGAATGATTACATATGGCTACATATGTCTAACCTGCTCCTTTTACTTTACTCTGGTGAGCAATATAGAAAGATAACAGGGTCATAAATAAGTAATTTAAGCAAACAGTGTGAAATCAAGTGGAGTAGTTCATAATATACTCATATATACTTATATACCACAAATTAGGGTGACTATAACACAGCAAAGGAGCAGATTAGACAAAAGTGAATCACAGCTGAAGCCATCTACTTATCCGTCCTTGCACTCCTCATATGACACACTTTGCACTCAATTATGTTATCACATGAAAACAACTCTGACACCAACCCTTTATTTCAATGATTTGTGTTTTTCTGCCCTCCAGTTGGCTCCTTGTTTGTTAAGAAGTATTTGGATCTTTATCTTTATACCATACTGTATTCTTCCACTTGGGGTCATCATTTTAACAGTTTTTTTTTAAACAAAAGCTACTAGTCTACACTAAGCTTTTGAATCCCAACATTTAACTTAATGCAGCACTTTCATGTTTAAATTTTTGTTGTTAACTCCCCCTCCCACTTTGCTCTCCCTTTCCTTCTCAGTCTTGAGGTCAGAGTGTGTCAGAAGAGTTTCCCCTTTTCATATTTTTCTACCTGTCCTCCTCCATTGAGAAGGAGAGGTCAAGCAGCTCGTCAGCCAACCATGTGGTTTCTTTCTGGGCGCTGCATGATCCACAACAAACAAAACATAAATCGCCATCAGCAAAAACGAACACAGTTATCAACTGTTATTAGCGAAACAAAATGGCTGCTGCAACAAGAGAACAATGAAGTTATTCGAGAAATAGGCAAACACATATCTACGAAATGCAAATGTGAGTGCGTGACATGAAGAAATCTGACCTTGCTCAGGAACAAGATAAGTAAAACAAAAAAGAAAAACAGAAACACTGACCTGAAAATTACACACAGAATAATCAACCATGGCACAACTAGGAAAACATCCACAAACTGTGTGCTTCTTCGAGGTGAATAGGGCACAGCAACGTGAAACTTTGGGTCAGTTTACAGAAAAAACAGACACAACACTGTGCAACTACAATAATATTATAACATAAAAATGGAAAAGGAAAAGGGATAGGCAAGGAATCTTTCTAATTTACAACTTGGATTAAGTTTTAGTTATAAATGTAGCTTTTTCGATCTAAATCTTCCTTCTTGACTATTTATATCATACAGTTGTTTCTACTGTGTTCTCTCACCTCTGATGGAACTGAAGTGTCTGGCCTTTGGTATGGTTGATGATGAGGAAGGGCGCAGCACCATCATGGTACTCGGAGAAGTGGATGGTGGCTGAATGCTCTGACAGATTCACATCTACAATGATGCCACCCACCTGCAAAAAAACAACAACACTGCTGTTATAAACAATCAAAAAAAGCTTTTATCAACTTCTGTGTATACACAAACATTATATCCATGTAATGTGTGTGTGTATGTACTTACAGAGTTTTCCAGATGTAGCAACAGGCAGTTCTCAGGTCGTGTGAAGTCAATAATCTGAGGAAGTGACAGACAACCTTCTACTTTGATCTTCAGCCGCTTGGCGTCATTCTCAGGCCAGAAGGGAATGGCTGCCTACATGCAGAACAAACAAGACCACTCACTACAGTAAGTGCTTTCTAAATTTTACAACTAGGTTATGGTTAGGCACAGTTATTTACAACTACTATGTAATAATATTTCTAAATAGTAGTGCCACACTCGTAAATGTATACCTGTACATACTACTATGTTCAAACAAGGCTCTGACCTGTTCTGGTTGTGCTTCAGTCCAGTTTTCTTGGCCCTCCTCACATATAAAGACACTATGTTTGGTTCTGTTCACCAGCATGTAAAAGGGCACAAAGGTCACCATGCGTGTCAGACTGAAACTGCTCGCGTCAATCTTCACACCAACCTGAGGTCAGAATATAAAGCGTGACAATCACTACACAAACAAACATCAATTAAAATTTAATCCAATGAATGCGGCTCTTCAAATTATAATTAGTTTGATTGCCATGGCAATCAAACTCTTGTTCTTCTACGTCTTTATTAGTTTGATTGCTGCAAAGCAATCAAACTCTTGTTCTTCTACGTCTTTATTATTATTAGTGGGCCAATGCCCTAGGGCAGAGCCTATTGTAAAGCCGCAGGCTTTACAATAGGCTCTGCCCTAGGGCATTGTTCCACTATTACTATTGTAAATACTTCTTCTTATTATTATTCTCCATCTTCCGGACAATTTTTCGGCGCGTAACTAGTCCCGCAGCTTTTGCGCCAGCGACCTGAAACTTTCACAGAACGTCCGGCCATATCGGGAATGGTGTGCTATGACTTTTCTTTCCGTTCCGACGTACGGTTTTCGCGTTATTCGCGAAAAACCAGTGGGCGAACGACATAGACGATGAATGGGGAGAGCGAGAACCCGCTAGAGTGGGATGATGTCACGCACTCTAACTTTCCCTGTTTTTTCCAAAACAGAAAAAAAAGGTAAACTACTTCAATTTGTGGCCACACTGGGTGCTCCACATACATAAATATGCTATCAAAACGTAGGGATTTTTGTCCCGGTCAAGCTGGTGTGCCCCTTTTTGTCATGTGACCCACGGTTTTTGGTCAGGTGACCCTCAAGCGAAGGGAGCGCCACTCCCTCCTCCCATCTGCTCCCATGTTAAACTTGGCCAAGTTTTCAGATGAAAATCCTGATGGGCAAGGCATTTCTAACCTGCCAGAAAAATCACATACGTCGATCAAAACACATGAATTTGAAAATGGCATTAGTAGACAAGTGCCTGGCGCTCACGGTGAAAGAATTTTTCCTCTGTGACTTTTCGTTGTCCAGTAAAAAGAAGTTGTTTGGGAGGCTTTTTCTAGCTGCCTCTGAGTTTTCTCAGAAGCAGCTACAGAGTCTCTGCTCTCTCACTCTGCAACAGAAGGGAGGGGGGTGGGAGGGCCGAGGGGGCCGTTTCCAGGGTAACCTCCACAGGTGCTTTAACTGACTTGGAGGCTTCTCTGATGACATCACCTAACATGGCCGCTCCCATTGACAATGCATTGGGCTCATTCAACCCAATGTAACTAGACTGTATTGATCCATACAGAGGCAGACACACACACCTCTGCAACAGAAGGGGGGCCGGGGGGGGGTTGAGGCAGCCGTTTCCATGGTAACCTACACAGATGCTCTAACCGACTTGGAGGCTTCTCTGATGACATCACCAAAGATGGCCGCTCCCATTGACAATGCATTGGGCTCATTCAAACCAATGTACCTACACTGCATTGATCCATACACAGGCAGACACACACATACATACACAACCATACAGGAACATACACAACTACACTCACACATGCACACAGACACACACACACACACACACACACACGCACACACACACACACTGATTTTCAAAATAAAAGCCTCCAAATCATTACACACCTTACTAGGCCTGGCAAACTACACACAAGCCACCCAGAAATATGCAGACACACACTATACACACCTGCCAACACACAGACACACAAACAGGGATTTTCAAAATAAAAGACCCTGCACAATAACAGGATATGGCTGACATTCAGATTTTCAAAATAAAACACTTAAACATGTTTTAACATGCATTGGGGAGTGTCCCCAACCCACCCCCGCACACACACACACTTACACAGACACACACTTGATTTTCAAAATAAAAGCCCCAAATTCATTATAGAGCTAACTAGCGCTAGCCACCCCTACAAATTATACATCAAATCGACCGGCTCGGTCAGGACTACTACCCTCTGAGGTTTGGTGGCGATCGGACAAACGGTATCCGAAAAAATCCCGAAAAACTGCGATCAACCCTCCCCACAGGCATCAAATCACTGTCAAACTTTGAACGCATGCCGTTTGGGCATGCTTTCACACAGAACCTTCATTCAAAATGTAAAATGTAGATAAACATCAGAACTCTGACATATTGAGGCACCATGTCTGTACCACGTACCATATTTACAGGCAAGCCGCTTAAGCTGACCTAACCCTCCTCATAGGAAATAATGGAAAATCACTGACAACCCTGACAAAACCCAGTCAACTTTGGAAGCCTATCGTTCTGGCATGCCTCTACACAGAATATTCATTTCAACTTTAGACAACTCAGTAGTAGTTGGACTTTATCATATTGAGTCCTCATCTTCATCTGTTTTGCCCAACTTTTCCTTATGGCTGCTTAAGTTGCATCCACATCTTTAGGATTTCCCCATTCAGAATGAATGGAGAAGCTTAGGGCCTATTAAACCTTATATAAAACCAATCACAAACACTGTAAAACCATGAAATGTCATCAGTGGCATCAGTAACATGTGGCAGCGTTGAGGCTATGAGGTTTTGGCAAGTGGGATGGATGGACCGGCAGCAGAGTGTGGGCGAGCGCGCATTGGCCCACTCAAAATTTCTTGTGAAATTTTCTAGTTATTATTATTATTATTATTATTCTTCCGTACGTTTTTTGGCTCAGCATATCTTCAGAATGCATGGGCCGATTCAAACCATTCAAACATCAAAAGATTCAGCTCATTCAGGACATTCCCGGAAACCTTCAATAATAATGACAAATATTATAATATTAAAAATATTAAACATTTTCCACCCTCAAATTAACATTGGAGTCAATGGGAGAGCCCTTCAAACCATGCATTTTGCAAAATGCTACTGCTCCTACAAATATTAAGTTAGAGAAACCATTCGAGGCTTAAAATACTTCCAACGTCTTGGTCTTCAAAAGTTGTATTCAGAATTTGGAAGTTCAGCTCCGTCTTCAAATGACAGGGGATTAAAGATGAAGTGGTTTTTGAGGTCTCTTCTGAGTTTAACATTAGTGTGTATTGCGTGGAATGTTGGGAGCTAGAGTGGGTGAGTCATCGCTCAGAGTGCGGGAGGGAAAAAAATTAAACCAGTTTCTGCGTTTCTATCCTGCTGTCACGTCTGCACCTTTTATCTGACAGGGATAATTTGGCCACCAGTTCGAAGGAAAAATGGTCTGGGTTCTGTTGGTGTCGGTCTTAAAACTCAACACCAAACCATTTTGCCCTGAAGGCCAGCTGTTCAGGGAGAGTGCCGGTCATTCCTCCATTAAGACATAATGTAAAACCAAAAACAGTGAAGCAGAGCTGCCATATTTTCTAACTCGCCGCCATCTCCACATCTTCGACATCCCAGACATAAAAATCGTACCAGTTGTAGAGCAACTTCTTGGGATTCTGACGGTGTTCTTATTTTTTGTCTAAAGTCTTCGGTTTGGAGAATATGAGACATTGTTCGGAGGGTGGTTTTACATAGGAAATGCATTAGGAGGGGGAAAGAGAGCTGCAGTTAGGGGCAGCTCATAAACATTCCGGTTGCCATGGATGCAGGCAGGCAGGCAGGCAGGCAGGGCCGTTACCATGGTGACAGACTGACTCACTAGAAGCATACAAAGCGGCCATATTTGTAGTCTTTATCAGACTTTAAGCATTATATCTGTCATATTGATCATCCTTCAGCTGTATACTACTTTTCCACATTCAAATCACACAGCCTGAGCTTCTTATAGTCTTATGGTATTATTCCACCCTCAGACCTTTCATATGGTATATTCACAGGCTATTCTTTCAGGTCGTGACTTCATACTGTTCTTGTCTTCAGCTGTTTCTCTTTCATATCTTCATAATATTAAAACATTTTCTACTTTTCCAGATAAGAGCTTCATCTTTCTAAATTCTTAACTGTGTTTCAGCAAATTAAGTTCAGATTGCAGATTCTCCAGCAATTCAGAGCAATCACTCACATCAGCATTCAAAGCAATGCTTCAGCTGCGGCAATCAAACTTGCATTTTCTTCAGGAAATGCTTTTCTAGTTATTCTTATTATTATTCTTCCGTACGTTTTTTGGCTCAGCATATCTTCAGAATGCATGGGCCGATTCAAACCATTCAAACATCAAAAGATTCAGCTCATTCAGGACATTCCCGGAAACCTTCAATAATAATTACAAATATTATAATATTAAAAATATTAAACATTTTCCACCCTCAAATTAACATTGGAGTCAATGGGAGAGCCCTTCAAACCATGCATTTTGCAAAATGCTACTGCTCCTACAAATATTAAGTTAGAGAAACCATTCGAGGCTTAAAATACTTCCAACGTCTTGGTCTTCAAAAGTTGTATTCAGAATTTGGAAGTTCAGCTCCGTCTTCAAATGACAGGGGATTAAAGATGAAGTGGTTTTTGAGGTCTCTTCTGAGTTTAACATTAGTGTGTATTGCGTGGAATGTTGGGAGCTAGAGTGGGTGAGTCATCGCTCAGAGTGCGGGAGGGAAAAAAATTAAACCAGTTTCTGCGTTTCTATCCTGCTGTCACGTCTGCACCTTTTATCTGACAGGGATAATTTGGCCACCAGTTCGAAGGAAAAATGGTCTGGGTTCTGTTGGTGTCGGTCTTAAAACTCAACACCAAACAGTTTTGCCTGTAGATCGAGCTGTTCGGGGAGAGTGCCGGTCATTCCTCCATTAAGACATAATGTAAAACCAAAAACAGAGAAGCAGAGCTGCCATATTTTCTAACTCGCCGCCATCTCCACATCTTCGACATCCCAGACATAAAAATCGTACCAGTTGTAGAGCAACTTCTTGGGATTCTGACGGTGTTCTTATTTTTTGTCTAAAGTCTTCGGTTTGGAGAATATGAGACGTTGTTCGGAGGGTGGTTTTACATAGGAAATGCATTAGGAGGGGGAAAGAGAGCTGCAGTTAGGGGCAGCTGATAAACATTCCGGTTGCCATGGATGCAGGCAGGCAGGCAGGCAGGCAGGGCCGTTACCATGGTGACAGACTGACTCACTAGAAGCATACAAAGCAGCCATATTTGTAGTCTTTATCAGACTTTAAGCATTATATCTGTCACATTGATCATCCTTCAGCTGTATACTACTTTTCCACATTCAAATCACACAGCCTGAGCTTCTTATAGTCTTATGGTATTATTCCACCCTCAGACCTTTCATATGGTATATTCACAGGCTATTCTTTCAGGTCGTGACTTCATACTGTTCTTGTCTTCAGCTGTTTCTCTTTCATATCTTCATAATATTAAAACATTTTCTACTTTTCCAGATAAGAGCTTCATCTTTCTAAATTCTTAACTGTGTTTCAGCAAATTAAGTTCAGATTGCAGTTTCTCCAGCAATTCAGAGCAATCGTTCACATCAGCATTCAAAGCAATGCTTCAGCTGCGGCAATCAAACTTGCATTTTCTTCAGGAAATGCTTTTCTAGTTATGATTAATATATTATATATATATAATATTATATAAACTATTTTTAAAAAGTAACCTTACCAGATAATCTTTGTATCTTCCTTTACACTTCACGTCTCCATGGCTACCCACTGTGTCCAGAGAGAAATCATCTGAAAGTTCACTGTCTGAGATCATCAGACGTATCTATTTGGAAGAAATGACAATGTGCACAACTGTTGAATAATCCTAAACTTTAACAGGTAACAAAATGTGCTTCTTCTAAATTCTTCCCTTACTTTATTGTTTCGCAGGAAGTGGCGAGGCTTGAAGGAGAAGAGCAGGGGCATGTCGTAGTCCATGGGGTGCTTACGGTGGATATCATCAGCTTTGTACTGCAGCAACCTGCCTGTCTTATTCACCATCCAGTATGGTGAGTGGATGGCAATCACTGTCTGTCCTGGATCATATTTAACATGCACTGCAATATCCAACTCAGCCCTCTTCCTCTCTGCCCCCTGTACATCATCTTCTTCCTCCTCTCGCAGTGACTGGAACACAATGAAGGTGATCTCTTCCTGTTCACTGTGGAGACTGTACAACAGGATAACTTGTTTACACCAATTAGAAATGTAAATGCAGATAGCAACAAAAAGGGTTAAAGCACATATCTTACAAATAGTATGAGTCAATACCTACCGGGCCCCTACCTACTTACATGACAGAATTTTCTACAGCATGTTAACAAAAAAGTCACATTAACAAAACCTGTACATAAAATAGTGACAACAAATCGAGACTGGAGTCAGACCTGTACTCAGATGACCAATCCTGTGCTAGGTAGTCTAGGAGGCGGAGAGCAAGACTTGATTGGTTGATGACTGCAGTGTGAAGCTGAGCTGAGTGGCCTGGGTCCAAAGTAGCCTCAGGAGGAGAGACTCCACTATCCTGTTGGGCAGCAAGCACACAGGAACAGTAAATATCTGCACTTTATGAGATTTATTTGTTGTGTTAAAATGCTCACCTGAACTGAGCAGTGATAACTCAACATGTCCTACCTTTAGTGTGTAGGTTATGGGGTAAGGCAGCAGGTTGCGT
Organism: Parambassis ranga; assembly: GCF_900634625.1. Lineage (NCBI taxonomy): Eukaryota > Metazoa > Chordata > Actinopteri > Ambassidae > Parambassis > Parambassis ranga. Next base: position 13,282,467 of record NC_041030.1, on the reverse strand, counting down.
AACAAGATAGAAGGCCACAGGTGAAGAACGAAGGGCACATCAAAGTTCTCCCCAGCACCTCCAGTGTGTCTGAATGTCACTTCATCCTTTACTGGAACAATGTTGATGGTCATCACACCACCCTGATTGCCACGGCGACGGCAGGTCTGATGGAGGTGAGTCTCAGGCTGCTGGTTGCTGACATCTTCGTAACTGAAGCCCTCTGAGCATTCGAACTGCTCATCCTGATTGTCCTCCGTTATCGGCTGAAGGCTCAGCTCAGACCTAGAGGAGGGAAACGAAGAATGTAAGTAGGTGAAGGTCAGTGAAGAGCTTATATGATTAAGAGAGTTAGGAGACAAAACCACATGTGTTTGCTCTCACCTATATGAATCCAGAGGCACACAGAACTCCTCAGTAGGGAGAGCTGTTCCGAGACACGTGGATCCTTCAAAAACTTTGAACGGTATTGAGAAATGATTGATGATCTGCAATAAGAGACAAAAACAAAACTCATTTGTTTTTTTTAATTTAAACTGAAATACCATTTACTAAGTACAGAATAAATATGTTGGTGTATTTAATAGGTATTTAATAAATAACAAGATAAAAGAAAATAGAAATTATATAATTTACATAATACCATCTCATTATAAAATACTCCAACCAGGATAGAGAAAAGAATGACATAAACAAATGTGACGTGTACCTGGAAAGGAGAGCGGATCTTGATGTACTTGCTGCCCTCTACAGAGTAAATCTGGCAGACCAGGAAACGAGTGACTCCTGAGTCTTTGTGCATTACACTGTACATCCCCCTGCCTACTTTTATCAGGGGGATCACACTTGCTGAGGTGTGGCCCACTGGAGCTGAAGAAAAAGCAGCAGGAATAATCTTAGTGTAAGTAAACCTAGTAGTAGTGATATTTTAACAATCTTGTTAAGGTCTGAAATGCAACTTACTAGGCTGTATGTAATAGTCTTTTTCACTCAAAGAAGTCATAGCTGAGAACTGATCCGAGTCTGTAGTGGCTGAATAGTCCATCCCGAGGGTTTCACCGTCCTGCAGCTGCACAGTACGGTTGGTGCTCTGCTGTACGATGGGACGAAACATCTCACTGTGTCGAACAGATACTGGCAAACCCAGCCGGTTTTTCACTATAAAGGGAGCTTCATCCTTTTGAAAACACTCTGCTGTCTGCTTTGCAGCCTCTGCAAATGCCTGGGGAAAAACATACAGTCACATTAATACACTTTTATTCCATTATTACACAGGTAATTTCTGCAAATATGCCAGCCCTTTCTTACAGTGCCCAGGTTACTTAGCATGGCCAGTCCACATTTGGAGAGAGTGATGTTGAGCTGGTCTTTACTGCTAATGTTGATGACTGTCTTATAGTCTGGGACATTGTAATCCACTTCATCTGAAAACTGTGTGAGCTTCACTGTCTTCTTCTTCATCTGGTTAAAGAATATTAAAAAATGTTTATCTGTGGACATGCAAGTTATACTGTACTGTACTGTGTGTGTCTTTTTGTATGACTGTACCTTGAGTTCCAGCCTCCATGGTCTGAAACCATCTTTTGACTCATCTTCTAAGGGCTCCAGCAATGGCTCCCACACTCCAACCATCTCATTGTAATAGTGAACCTTTTAACAAAACAAAACTTCAGCAACATACACGCAAAACACACCTCAATCAAATATAAATGACACTAGTTTTTAATTGTGAAAGTTTAACTTTATCAACTTGAATTATTTAAATTTGGGCTTCAGTGTTACCTCCAAGTTGAGCTCGCTATGTAGGTTAATCAGTGTTGACCAGTTTTTTACATCTCCATGAAAGGATGACTTGGCCAGAAGCATGGGCACAGTGCGGTGTCCCACTCCAGCTTCCAGAGTCAGACAGATGGAGTTGATAGACACCTGAAGCAATGGGCAACCAGTGAACTCATACAACCTGTACCTACTCATCAAAGTGAAATATGTGATGTATCTCAGCAGAATACCTGTAAGGATTCTCCCTGTGGTATCAGTGGGGTCAGTGATTTTGTGTCTTCATCTCCTTCCTCTTCTAGGAACCAGAGTTTCAGGTCCTTCCAGCCCCGCTTTTCCCACAGGTCCAAAGGAACTGGAGTGTCTAGCTTCTCAGGGGTCTCTGCTGTGGGAGTCAGTGCTGACTGGATGGTGATCACTGTATTAATGATGATTGGAGATACCTGGAGAGAGAGACATGAAAGTGTTTTATAACAAATTCAAGTCAGTAGCCAACAGACATTTTTAAGCAAAGCTCTGCTTTTTCACTTGATGCCTTTTTTTAAACCAACAAGCCATTTAGATTACTTAATGGAAATACATCTTATTTTATCCTGGACTGAAATGTGTAGGTAAATAATACACTTACCTTCAATGTTAAAGAGTTGATGGAGACCTCCATAGCCTGTGGGGATGTTGGCGACTGAGTGCTCTGAAAAAACACCTGACACGGCTGCAGCACTGTGGTCACATTGTTTTTCCTCTTCTCTCTTAAGAAGGGACACGCCACTACCTATGACAACCATAATCAGACATTTTACATTACATTACAACATTTTACGCAGCCATGTATACTATATTCATACTATATATTTTTTAGTGTTAAACCTTGAGGTCTTTGATAACAGAAGTCATCTGTGATCCCTCTGCACCACTTTTCATCACCAGTTCACACTGTGTGGTCATCACCAAGGCTGGGGCGTCAGCTCGTGTCAGATCAGCCACAAACACAATCTCTGGGTTACGCACCACAACACTGATGTCTGTCTTTGACACTGCAGCTGGAGCTGTAAAGAGGAAGAGCAGAGTAAAGCATTAGTTTACATCAGCAGGAACTGATACGAGTAATTAATAAAAACTATTGTATAATGCCAGCTAACTACAATAAAACTGATCTACTCACCAGACTCTTTTGATGTGACAGAAGAGTTAATATTCTTTTTATCTCCAGCACCTGTAGCACTCTTAGGCTGTGGCACTTGTGCAAAACCCTGATTGGTGGCCTTAAGAAAAATGTCTGCCACTGTGAGCAGGAACTCCATGCTGGCACACAGGTACACGTCCTGCACCACTGTGTCTAAAGTGGTGCCTTCACGCCCCTGACGATAGTTCACCTCCACCATCTTGTTCTGTTCAGCACCAGGACGCATCGCTATCATCCTGAAAAAGTACAAAAAACCAGCTCAGTGGAGAAACTGTGGTCAATAACCATACAAAAATATATTTTATATGTTAATGGGTGATGCAGCTGAGCCTATTTGCCAGGTGTTTCTTGTACCTTGGTGTGACCATCTTGATTTTTGGCCTCTTGTCATCCAGAAGGCATGCAGCAAGCCGGACTGAGGCCTTCATGGAACTGTCGGAGAACATGTGTATGGACGTGGAGATGGTGCCAAGAGTGAACTCTGCCAGCTTCAGCTGCTCATCATGTGGGTCTAACGGTTGTATCTAGTAAACAACATTGAGCCTTTGTTAGCTACATCTGCGTTGTATAGCAAAGATGTATATGTGTAGGTTTGCACCATATTTGTCAATTACCTCATTCTCATTAGGGCTGTACAGGACCACAGTCATGGAGTCGAACTTGAAGTCTAATTTGAGTGTGCTCTTTAGCTTGCTGTTTTTCTGGGTCTCTACAACAGCAGCGGTCACCACTGTGTTACCTACAATGACATTATCACAACACAAAGCACATACACAGCACAAGGTATGGTTAAAATGGGCCAAAATAGGAGAATGACAAGTCAAGGAGAATGAATTTTCAGGTTTTTATAAGCCGAGGTTTTCACCATCCTGAGCTATCAAATGGACAAAATCATTATCATGTAAGTCCTTACTGCTGGCTGGTCCTGTGGTCCCAGATCCCTGGGACTCTTTGTTGGATACAGAATCAGATGAGTGGTCAGTGGAAGGCAGAGTAGCTGGGGGTTGAACAGCATCAGACTTTTCTGACAGGTTCTCACTAAGAGTCCTTAGGACCACAATCATGTCATCCTGGCAAAGGATCAGCTGTAGAAAACACAGAACAGGATTAGAAGCATATTTGTCTGGAAAATTATCCTGAGATCAGGTATCAGAAAAGAAAAACATGCAAGTGTTTCTTACACTCATTGGCTTTAGATGAGCAGTTATTTCTATGTCAGGTATGCTGTGATACCAGTTGGATGAAAGATTTCTCTTGATTTCCAGGTCGAGGCTGACCGGCTTCAAAAGCTGTACCTCTCCCTGAAAACGTTCATTGATGTGTGTGGTTCTGAAAATCAACAACACAACAGTAATTACAAAATCACCAAAAGAAACACACAGCAGAATAAAAAACAATAATTTCTCATTTTTGGTCTCTGACCTGTACATCTTAAGGTCACTCAGTCTCACACTCATTATATCCACAACAGGTGGGATCTTGGCATCACTTTGACAAGGCTGCTTGGCAAAACGGTTCTTGACTGACAGCAGACCAAGGTCAGCCACAATGACATTTGAGGAGGTGGAGGACTGAGGGAGGAAGATGACGGGTGCATTGAAGTGGACGTTAAGGGCGATGCGACTGCTCCGCTCTGCTAGTTCCTTCACACCCGATGCTGCCTTTTCTGCAGCTTGGACTGTCACTTCAGCCAGTGCTTCTTTAGCCTCCTGGAAGTTATTGATAAATGCCTAACAGGAACAAAGAATAGAAAGGGAGACAATTATATAATTATAATTATATAAATATTCCCTCATTTATACGTGAACTAAGTGTGGTAGGTGACACAGCTTAAACTATGTGGGATAACATGTTTTCTTACCAGTATGGAGGAGACAAACTTGTTGAGAAATATTACTTGAATACAGCCCACTGTCAGTGTGATGGAGGTGTCAACTTTAGACATATCCAAATAGGCATCTCCTTCTGTTGCATCTGTATAGTTTACCATCCGGAAGGCAAACACTTCTTTATCTGCTATGGACACAGCCTTAAAGAGAATAAGGGACACAAAAATACCAGCAGAATACCACAAAGTTAAAAAGGAACAACACATACAACATAGAACCTTACATATATTACCATGTTACATTAGTATGAATTAGGTTCAGGTGCAGGTTGTACCTTCTTATAAAAGGCGTCCTTGTTGCAGTCCAAGATCACAATGTTCTTGAGGTTGGCCAGAACCTCCATCTCCTTTTTCCTCATCAGGACCTCAGAAACCAGACCTGAAGAGTTGAGCACATCGCACATTACTGAGATTTTTTTTCATTTTACAAAATGTTCAAAGAACAGAGGTCAAAGTCAGGGAAGAGCATTGTAAACAAAGTCCTCGGTTTGTGGATGGATGTGATTGAGAAAGCACCGTTCACTGGGAAACACTATTCAGTCCATACCTTCAATACTGATCTCTGAGATCCTGGCTTTCTGTCCTCGGATGAAAACTTTCAGGCTGCGGAGATCAGCTCTGATATGCAGATTAACCACATCTGCAAACTTTGATCTTTTTGAAGCTGTGAAAACAAGGTGGTTTGACCACTGAGCATTAAAAGACAGAGACACAAGAAAGCCACAGAAGACAAGTCTCAAACTGTTAAAAAAAGGTCTAACGATTGTATTAAATACTTTTTTTCTTGGTTACAGCTGTTTCTTCCTTCTTCTCTTCTTCCCTCTCTGCTTCTGTTTCATCCTCCTCAAGGATGGTAGGGAGCTCTTCCTGCCCTCCTTCCTTCTTAGTCGAAGGGGGAAAAAGGTTGTTGATGAAGTTCATGGTGTTGAGGAGGGCCTCTGTATGGAGATGAACATCCAGCGAGGAGAAGGTCACCTGATGACAGAATGCAAAAGTATGTTAAAGGCAACACTAAATGTGACACGACAGACATCAATATAAATGCTATTCCAAGACATTGATGGTTGCAGGTTGACAAACAGTTCCCTCACCTTTATTAGCTGCTCTGTATTGTTGTGTTGAGACTTGAACTCTGGACCATTTTTATCAGCCTAGAAAAGTAATCCAGTTATTAATATAAAGGACTTTTTTTTTTTTAGAAAATATTGTCTAAAATAGTCACTATCATGTATTACTTTAATGTACTCCAAGGTGAGAAGGTCAACTTCTGTGTTGTCAAGAGTGGTGATGAGCTGAACTTGCTTCTCTTCAGAATCTGCAGGAGGAAACAAATGAACCGTGACAAATAAAAACTGCAGTCACATTAACTCAGAAATTCTTCTTCAAAAGTTCTCCTGAAATCAAGAGGAGGTGAAAGCAAGTCTTGTTAAAACCTACTTACCCATGTATTCTGGACATCTAAGGCAGATCTCTCGCAGGTAGGTGTTCGATGTCATGTCAAAGGTGCGCACTTTCAGCTCGGTGCCCAGACCCTCTATGTCTAAATGAAGCACTGTGATTTCCTGACCTTCAGACAGGCGACACAACTGAACAGAAAACTGGATGAACAAAGAACAAATAAGGACAGAAAACAAAGTATATTAAAATGATATAGGTCAAGTGGGTCACAGATATACAGGAAAATGGAGAAACAACTAAAGGGAAAATGCGGAGTTTGAGACAAAAATGAAAACATAATATTTAGGATTAACTGTACCTCACTGATCTCAAATGTCAAAATAAGGTCAGTCATATTCTTCTGAGTGTCTTCCTTTATGAGACTTCTTCTTTTGTTTAAATCTGCATAGCGCAGTGGCATGGGATCATCTGGGAAGAATGGCTTGTCTCCGATGGGAGAGGTGGGAGCATCATAGAACAAATCCTCCTCTGACCCTAAAGGATGACAGTAAAAACACACAGTCACCAATGAGCTATGCAAAGTAAGGAGGACGAGGTTATAAACTGCTAAATGCAGTGCAGTGTGCACAACCGTGTCTCACCCAGTGAGGTTATGCTGATAGTCTCACATGACTCGAACATGAGAGAGGAGCGCTGGTCCGATAAATTCAGAGGTCTTCTGGGTGTGAGCTGAGGGGTGAACTGCTTTGACTATAGAGGGGGGGGGGGTGGAATCAGACATGAATGACACCAACAAAAACATTTCATAACATCCTGAAATAAATAAAATGTGACAGAATTATTATCAATTAAGTACACTGTAATCATCTGAAGTACACAACCACAGCAATCTATACAAGAAACTGAAGAACCATTTTCTTATTCTCTCTATGTAATTCATCAGACCACAACAGAGTGTGGATTGTGCTACATCATTTTTTTTCTTACCCTCTGAGAGCCTGGAGCGGTGCGTGCAGCAGGTCTGCTCTCAGGCAGTGGGATACTTTCTACCAGCTCCAGAACACTTCTAAATTTAACATCAGATATACGAAGGGATAGCAGAGGAAGCTCTCCAGACATCTTGTACCTAAAACAAACACAAAAATAAACACAAGGATACCCTCACTCAAAAAAAAAATTGTTCAGTGTACCTTATTTTTGTCTTCGCTAAGGATCTGTGACAGCTGACAAGAATTTACACACTTACTTTGCCATGCGCGAGTCTTTGACAACCATCGCCCTGCTGAAAACCACCTTTAGATCCACTGGCTCTAGGATGTGGAGTGGTGACCTTTTCTGTTTACGGGCCTTTTTCCAGTCGCCATCTACACAACAAAGACAATGCTTCACATTTCTATTGATTACACATTTATATAAAAACAGTACTCCCAATGAGCCATACATTAAAAGCTCAGAGAACCCTGATCACCGTATTGGTGTGTGTTTGTGTACCTGGCTTGCTATAAAGGAACTGTAAGCTGCTGAGCTGTATGTCAAAGCTATCGTATGCTCTGGACATGATGTCTTCAATGTTGCTGGTACACGCTGACAGCTGGGGCAGATGCTTTTTGCTTAGACTGGACATCTGAAAATACAGAAACAGTTAGTTTTCCACACATGTGTAAAGCTTTCATAGAGAAACAATGATACATGTGAGACATTCAACAATTTCAGACCTTGAAATGACCAAGATCCAAGAGCAGGATGTTCTGAGTGCCATTGTAAAAGCCACTTTGTGGAATGATGACGTAGGAAGCCATCAAATTCACCTTCAGGTCAAGAACTTTCTGGGTTTCAATCACATACATTAAACCTGAAAAACAAAAAGACAATGTCAATAAACACTGGAAAATAAAGTTCAGGACAGCAACCATCCTACATATAATTTGCCAAAGTTTTTGGGCACACATCTCAACTCAGGGGTTGAGATGTGTGTGTGTAAGACAAAATAAATGCAAACATTTAGGCCATAAGAGAAACCATATTTGTGATCTCTCTGAAAAAATAAGTGTGAACATGTTTGTACGTGTATGTGCGACTGACCAGTGGCTGTACGGTCTCTAAACTGCTCCAGTTTCATCAGGGTCGCATTGGTGAGCTCATCCAGCTGCAGGTCTTCAGGTGGCATGAAGAACGCTGACATGCTGTTTACTGTTATCTGCACAGACATACAAACAGAGAACACATTTGATATGTACTCCTTTTAAGCTATTTATGCTCCTACATACACACTGGTTGCATCGCTCACAGCATCATAGATGATTTCCAATGGCTGCGATTCCACATGAAGCCGCTGGTCAGCACTTGCATCCAGAGGATTGGTCTCAAACAGGATGCAAAGCAGTGGGGTCCCTGCTCCTGTGGCTGCCTTCCTTGATGAAAGGAGGATCGGTGCGGGACGGTCACTGGCCAGGCCAGTGACCTCAAACAGACTCAGCTTGGCTGTGATTCTTAAAGTGAGAGACAATAAAACTAAACATCAATGCCAAATTATAGAGGAGTTATGAAATAATAGACTCTGTAGCAACAAAACATTCTTTTCAGTGTTACTAACAGAGAGATTATTTAATAACAGTTTTCTAAAACATCACACAACATTTCGTTTTAAACAAATCACATGAAAAAAAAGGTTATTATTACACACTTGATGGCTTGTGCTCCAGATCTTTGTGTCAGTGTGGACTGGAGCTCTCCCACAGTCAGCTTGATGAGCTCATTTTTGTCCCTGTTGTCTTTGATGGACACAGACAGCTTCTCCATGTGGAAATTTACCTTCATGTCTTCAAACTAAAAGAAATGACATCAGAGTTCATAATCAAAGTGACTGACACAGCACTTCATGATAGTGAGAGTTTCAATTAGACAGACAACCAAAAGAAACAGTGTGTAAAAAGTGTGTGCCAAAAAAAGTGACTCACATTCTTTGGAAGGTTAGGATTAGCAGCAGTCTCACTGTATCCAATGGCAGTGTAGAGTTTAGCTTTCTCAGCAGGGGTCAACAGCCCATCAAACCCTGAGACACAAGGGCAGGAGTCACATAGTTTGATTGGAATAGAAACCAATAAGAGAAGTTTTGAACCCATTTGCCTTCCATGTTTATGATAAATTGACCATTTTATTCATCTTACCCCCAGTTTTGACATCTTTTGTTTTTGTTTCTGCCTCAGCCTGTCCTCCCCAGTTCCACATCCAGTTGAGCCAACCCTGAGACTCCTCTTCCTCCATCTTTATCCCTGGACGGTATATGCGCAGGCCTGCCTTGCTTGCCTGGGGAAAAATAACATGTTAAAAGAGCCAACTTTTCACATCTTACGACAAATGCAAAAACAAAACAGATTTCTATGAGTAAGTACTGTACCATTAGAAGGAACATACAGTACAACACATTCGTGCAGAGGTATTTTACTTTGTATAATTTCTCTTTGGATGGAGAATGTTGATTAAAAAGTTACAATTCATACCACAGTTACAAGGATGGTATACCAATGTCCAATACAGGACAGAAATCTTACCTCCACTTCAGCCTGCTGTCTGGCCAGCGTGATGTTAAAAATATCTAAACTCTTCTCAGTCTCCTGAGAATAAAAACAAAGTAGACTTATTAATGTCTTCCCCTAGCAGTGATGCAGCCAGTGCCCATTATCAAGGACTTCAGAGAAACATGATGCTTTAACTGCCATCTCCAATGCACTACAGTGCATCCACTTATTGCGCTGTATGGTCGATCTTAAGTAATTATGGACCAAGGAGGAAATACATCACAGAAAATAAGTACTGAGGAAACAATCTATTTTCAATTAGCTACGAGTGTATTATATTACATAAGATATAGGCAGGTCTTCAATAATGCCCACTGTAGTCAAGCAGTGTACGACTGCAGTAGTGCAATAGTGGCTGCAATTGACTCTTTTTAACAGAATTCATTCGTCCTGTTGTGAAATTAGTTTGATGATCATTAAATACTCTCTTTGTCTACTGTCAACAAGCTGTCGCTTGGGTCAAACATTTCAATTAAAAGGTGAGAAAGTAGACAAAAAAACACCAAAGCAGCACTGCAGCTCTCTCTCTCTACCCTTCACCCTTTTAGTTCATGCTCGTCCCACCTCTAGGCGCTTCAGAAGATCCTCGGTGGGTTTCTTGCTGGTGATCTTTGTCTTGTACAGTCCTCTGTAACATTTTACCATCGTCCGATGACGCCGAATGTACTTCCATGACCACATGTGGAGGCGTGGCTTCACATCTACCTCCATAATCCCTATGATCACATACCTCCACCTGGAATACAGAAACATAAAACCATATAATTGACTTCACCCCCTTTAATAATAAATGCAGTGGAGGTAAAATCTGAAATGACATGTGGCCAAGTATTTTCTGACCATATGCAGGCATTCTTGTGAACACAGACCACAGGTCTGTACTTCCTGTATGGCAGGTTCCGTGACATCATATCCACTGAGCCCAGCAGCTCCAAGATGCTAATGTACTAGAAAGACAGGAAGCCAGCAATTACAGAGCTGTTATCATCTCACATTGTTTACTTTCTCTGTTTAAACATTTCCCCTCCCAGAAAACTCAGTTTTAAGCAGACACGGACACAGACAGGTTTGTCAACAGCACACACCTACCTGAGGTCTGTTAAGTTCAATGGCCACCTCTTTTAAATTGACCATAAGGTCAACTTTGGGAGATGAGAAATCCACATCCGACCTGGGATTCATTCGTAGCTTAGCATTGGCTGAGATGGGACGAAAAACTGTGGAATAGCAACAGGAACTCAATTATGTAGCATTTCCATTACCACTTTACATTACACACAGCTTAAAATAATCACAGCAGCAATATGGCAATTCAAAAAACATGTGAGCTAGTGCCTGAATGTGAAACTCAAAACAAAATCTGTTTGTGTGCTGAAAATCTGTTCAAATGTGTTAGTGGGGGTGATTCAAGCTGTTTGATTCACACTTTTTGGCACTGCAGTATCAGTGTATTATCACTACAAAACAAGAAACAGTTCACTTGCAACAAACTACTTTAGGAATGTCTACTAACATTGGACTTTAGTTTAAGGTGGTCAAGAGTAGTGTAGAGTAAAGATTGACTGTGAGACTCACTGAAGTCATGGTTGACAGGAAGAGAGGGGTGGATTTCCATACTGCTCTGCAGACATCGCTATTAGAAAAGCACAAAAACAGAGGATTTTACATTTTGCTTTATTGACTCTATAATTTCTAGATCTCCGGACATATTGTATAAGCTTTTGTTGCCGTTTCTAAACAATAGGACTATTCTCAAAGCAGTTTTGTTTTCACTATTTAAGAAGGCCATTTTTTAAGTCTGTGCAGTGTGTGTTTTAAGGTTGTCGTTCCAGCCTTAATGCACAAAAATGGACATGGCTAAACCCAGACAGGTGGAGACATGCTACAGCACAGTAATAATATGGTGACTCACCAAAGCCTCATCTGCAGTGTGATTGGAGAATAGCACAGAGTTGACATTCCAGTAAGCAAACAAGTTGTCAAGTCGAACCAACTGAGAACAGACAAACCACAAATCAAAGCATTTAGAGCAGCAAAGGTACATACCATCAAATTAAAAGAGCAAACAATGTGAACATGGTCACAGTTTAGAACAGGGCCTAAAGTTTTGAGGAAATTAACAGACAAAAACATTTCACAGAACCAAACTGGATGGTTGAAACAAAAAACAGTTCAAGTTTATTTGAGGGGACAACAAAAACAGGACAAAAGTGTATCATCAAAAGTGTAAGTTTGTGCAAAAGTGTGTCTATACATTTCTAAATATGCTGTAGAACATCGATTTTGCTGGCAAATGATTTGGCTGAAATTCTTACCTTGAAGAAAAGCCTGGAACTCTCATCCAAAATACTGGGATTCCAGTTCTTATCAGCTGTCTGTAAGGTCAAACCGGAAGTGATGGAAGGGGAGCTTATAATATGTATGTACATACAGAACTAATTATATGTCATTTATTACAAACAATTATGTTATACAGATATTAATTCATAATTAATAATAGCCTACATGCTGTATATAAGCGGACAGAAGTGACATTAAAACACATTACCTGAAGACTGAGGTTTTTAAGAGACACTCCAAACGACAAAGGGCAGTTTGGATTGGTGACCTGTGGAAAACAAATGAGACAAACAAACGCAAAGCTGACTGGTCAGCACTATTTAACTTATCATATCAGTGAGTTCATTTATATTTGACTACAACACTTACATACATACACACAGATAAAGTAACTCAGGTGGGATACTCACAACATCTTCATAGCGTATGTGGATGTTAGAGATCTTGACCTGAAGGTTCTTGATGACTTGAGTGACTAGCTTTTCCACAAAAGTGTCCTGCTTCTCTTGCTTAGGGTTTTCTGTTGAAACATATGCATATATCGATGTCAGACTCAAAAATAGTCTTTGTATGAAGCTTCAGAAATACTCATTTGACCTGTTGAATGGTTTGAAGCACGATGCACACAACTGTGCTATCATTTATTTACTACATAGCATGTCTTGATTATTGTGCATCTGTCATTACAGTACACTGAACATTAGTACAAGTACACCGTTATTATTTCGTTAAGATCATCTTGAGTCCAAACTGCTTTTAAGCAGCATATATATTTTAGCTTAGAACAATGTGTATGTAAATATGGCATGCAAAGCAAAGTGGAGTGTTAAGATATCTTTCAGTTCTACCTGTGACACTAATTTGAATTTGCTCCCCTTGAAATTTTAAGTCTAGTCTAGTAATGTAGTAAGAAAAGAAGAATTGTATTTTATTGTGGCAAAAATTAGTTGTTTCACAGCACTGTATTCAACTACAGAAAAAAAATCTGTTGTGTTCATGTAGTGCTAAACCACAGACAATCCAGAAAAGTGTGAAAACCGCTGACTGCACAGGAACTTACAACCAGACAGATAACACTAAATGCACTACTCTGACTCCAAAAAGAGGCACTACTGACTGCTGCCCATTCTCTTACAGTTTGGCTCTGAATGTCTCTGAAACCTGTTAAAAACTTAAGTTACACACAGAATATTTGTTGGACACACACAATCTCCTTAACATCAATGCTAAACCCTGACCTTGCTCTGCGGCCTTCTGCTTTGTCTCTTCTATCCGTTGCAGCTCCCGCTGACGAGCCTCCTGGAGTTGCTTCTCCTCTTTTTCTGCATCATACTTTATACCTGAAAACAATGAACAAAGAAAACAAATATTTGTCTACATGCCTTGATTTAAAACAATCATCATAAAATACAAACAATAGTGTCTTAATCATATCATTCAAGTGCACCAAGTTATTATGTCCACAATGAGTGCTTGAACTTCATTTTCTTTTGTATATAGACAGACATACTGTAAATGCTGATCTTACTTGCTGTGGGGACAATAAGTAGAAAAACACCATCCAGTGTGGCCTCCACTGACTGGGTGTAGAGGTTCTTCCATGGAATCTTTAGCTCCAAACGTCCTATACAATAAAAGGTATACATTTTGCAACAAACATATACATACAATGTCAGATCTAACAACCATTATACTGTACCTATATGACCAGCTCGCACTTTAAAAGGAATGTCCAGTTGACTCTGCAACAAAAGGGAAATTAAATAGGTATTTTAAAACAAATCTATCCTGGATAGAAATGTATGACAGATCAATATACTGATATTTAATCAAAACTTACCAAGGCATTTTCCTTTATTTCAAGGTTTTTAAGAACAGCATCACCTAGGATAAGAAGCACACTGGTTTATTGACTGTTATAACGCATGCTGTAAACCAAATGGATTAGCACTGTGTTAAGAGGAGGTTAACAACAAAGTGTAATCTACAGAGGAGATCCCTGGCCTTTGTACACTTGTAATACAATACACAGAGCACATGCACTGTGACAACCATCCATGACACTAGTTTGATATCATTTACAAAAGGAGTTTTATACGTCTGTGACTGTAGCTCCATTTTAGGACTGTCAATGTTACATACATCATTTTAATCATTTAGTTATTGCCACCGTAGAAGACACAAAGCTGTGATGGTGCAGGTTTGATAAGAAATTCCAGCTTATTAATTTGTAATAAGTCAGAACATGTTTAGCAGAAGAACTCTTTATCCTCAGTATCCCATTAGCATGGAGAGTAAACAGCGCTGCGCATACAATGGTAATAAAAAAGGACTCAGTGAAACTGTGGCGACTCAACTGGCTACATGAAAGGGTGTGACCTCGAACAACTCGCTTGTCCGAAACTGGTATTAACCCTCTGATCAAACAGACCTGGTGTAGCAAAAAAAAAGAAGAACAATGTACGGTGGCTGCGAGCAGTTACATATCATCAACAGTTTTCTTTTCTGTCTTGAAACTAACATTTGGCTGCACTGTCTCGTTCACAGTGGACGGCTGGACTAGATTTTGGGATAGAAAAACTGACGCTGACAGCTGAGGGAGCCTCTCTCACACGCTTTCTGGTGGCTAACGTCCGTCAGTGTGTAGCTAGCTAGCTAGCTAGCGAGCTAGTCACTTTAAATAGCAAATACAAGTTCAGTTACCTCTCCATATGCCAAGATTGAGTTGTGAGCTGTCAAGGTTGACAACGTAGTCCCCTAAAAAACGGTTAAGGACATCAACCACCAGGCTTTCGAAGACCATTTTGGCGTTTCTCTCATCTGTCTATCACCATGTTTACATCCTGACGTCTCGACTCTAGGGGTGGGCGAATCGATCTAAATATCGATAGTACTGATACCAAAGCTGGGATCAGTATTTACTCGATACTAGCGTGATGAGATCGATATTTCTGTGGAAGTCCTTTATACCTTCAGCAACTTTACTCGCATTTACTCAGCGTTCCTCTCTCACTCTGCTCAGTGCTCAGTGCGCATGCACACTCCGCCCCTCCTTCTCCACTCTGCCAAAGCAGACGGAGCTCCTTATTGGCTGTAAAGTGCAGCTAGCGTCTTGGAGATGGCAGACAGGAAGAGGAGCGCTGTTTGTTATTTCACAGCGACAGACGTAGAAGAATAAACTGCTACTTGTGAGGTGTGCAGAAAAGCGACATGTCACTGTGGCAACACAGTGGGGCTTTTGTCAAAGTGAATTTTATTTTATTTTATTTTATTTTATATCGTTATTGCGTGTGACAGTCTGTCTGTGTGGTCCAAAATTATAGTCAATGGAACGATATAATAATAATTTAGATCGGTCACATGATCCACGACGTGCCCTCTCTGCCCTGACGTTACACAGAAAATAATGGGGAACAAAAAATATTTTTGTCCTTGTTCAGACGCATGTATTTAAAAATGGCACACTGTAATGTTGTGCATGAATACAAAAAAGACTCCCAATGACGTCACACTGTGTGGAAATATATGGTCAAACCTGGTCAAAATATATGTTTGTTTGCACATATGGTAAAAGTGTATGGTTGCTCATAGATCGAGACCTCTGACTGAGGCCATAAAGTATTCTGATGTTTAATGGTTAGTCTAGAAATTCGAACTGCAAACCCCTTAGTTGACCCCAAAGATGAAAACACAAGCTTGCCAAAGAGACAAGATATACTCAAGGTCGTGTAGCAGGAGGACCTGTGAGAATACACACACACACTCACATCAAAGATGTAAGTGGAGAACTTCAATGTCTTTTAAGTTTCGTATACGCCCTCCACCTTGTGATTATTGAATATGCATGTTTCTTTCTATGTAAATGTAACCACACCTTGTTGTAAGATTAATAAAACGAGCCTAATGCATGGAACGGACAGAATGCAAATGGTCAGCTGCTGGAGCAGATCGAGGGGTCTGTATTGAGCTGTGCATTCTCCCTTTATAAAGGCGAAACTGAAACTGATCAGTACTGGTTTTCATTCAATGTTCTGTGCATCGGGGACGGAGTCTGGGAATCCGGGGTGACCAGATCAGGTCACAACAACTGTTACAATGATACACAACTAAGTTATTTTTATTTAGTTAAACACTGGTTGCTCTGCCCCATACACACTGTAGCACCTCATTGTAGCCACAAGGGGCCCCAAAAGCAAACCTTGCAGCCAGGGCGTGGCCTCAGAGGTGACGTAGTGACGTCGACAGGAAGCGTACCGAGCTTCCCTTTTCAACTTCGCTACTGTCAGTTTAGAAGTAGTAATGTTTGTACAGTAGTACAAGAAGTAACAACAATGCCAGTGGCGAGTGTGCCTGTCCGCGACGCATCCTTACACTTCCGCCTGCTCCAGCAGTATCTAGTCCTCCTGAAGAAGTACCCCATCCTCACTAAATCTGTGACCAGGTCTGTAGCTTCGGTCATTCACTGACTTGTTGCTGGCTTTCCGTTTAACCCTGTTTGACAGATAAATAGTAGCTTGTTATTTGTTGACTGACAAAGTGAATAAATTAATGTATGCAGTTTACTTTTACACTGAAACTGATGTGGCCATTTTCAGCTGGTTGTTTGCGGGTGTTGTTTTTTTGTGCACTCACCACAGACTACCTTTTGTCTCAGCTCTTGTGTTTTCAACCAATCAGAATCTGCCCTGAGAGCCTCCCCCAACAAGCCCTGACATTATTTGTGACTTTATTAGACAGAACACCTCATTTTGAATGTACCTGTTGCATATTATGATGGCGTTTTGTGTGTGTGTCCTTTGTATTTTTCAGTGGCATCCTCACAGCTTTAGGAAATCTTCTGTCTCAGACTTTGGAAGCAAGAAAAAAGGCTAAAAATGGAGGTCCGGTCAATGAGATCGATGCTGCTGCAGCTGCACGCTATGCCATCTATGGGTGAGAGTAAGCTGAGTGTTGACCTGGTTCCAAGGCTACAAAGGTTGCATTACAGTTAGACTAGAGGTTGAAAAATATGTCACCCATGGATCAACAAACTAACTTGTCAACAACAAAGAATCTACAGAAAGAATTGTTATAATCTCTATATTTAAAAATCGACATTGTGGAGCTGTTAAAAAATGTATGTTTTATGTTAGTTATGATCTGTCTTGTTGCCTGTTTCAGGTTTGTAATAACAGGCCCTGTGAGCCATTTCTTTTACCAGCTGATGGAGGTGTGGATGCCCACCACAGACCCCTACTGTATAGTCAAACGTCTACTACTGGACCGGCTCTTTTTTGCTCCTGGCTTTCTGCTGCTTTTCTACTTCGTCATGAACATCCTGGAGGTGGGTCCTCTCAGAAACTATTACATCTACCCTACTTAAGCAGATGATGTCGCACTTCCATAAATTTGAAGGAGACGCACAGTATTTATGATATTTTCTGTAGCAGAAAAGCTGGGATAAGCTGTCTCATTCATTCACGTACACTGTTCTAAACCTACTGAAGGCTTTCCAGCTTGGAACTCAATGCAACAGCCTTCCCGGCTCAGTTATCTTGTGTGCTAAAACATTGGACTAATACAAATAAAGCTGTTTCTGAAGGCCCTGCCTTCATAATTAATGCCTTCATAATTAATGCAGTATTAAACACACGCTTTCATAAAGAAGAGATAAAGATCATTCTGAATATCCTCAGGCCAAAGGGTGGGAGGATTTCGAAAGGAAGATGAAAAGAAGCTACTGGACCGCTTTGAAGATGAACTGGAAGGTTTGGACTCCCTTCCAGTTCATAAATGTCAACTTTGTGCCTGTGCAGGTACGTATACCACTTGCAACCAGTCATCAATCAAAAAATGAGTCACAGTCTGACCGCACCGATGTGCTCTGTATTTGCTTTCAGTTCCGAGTGCTGTTTGCCAACATAGTTGCCTTATTCTGGTACGCCTACCTGGCATCTGTGAGGAAGTGACGCTTCATAACATGACCTTGCAGTATGTGGAGGAGACGCCGGAGACCTTAGATAAAACCAGACTGATAATTGAGCTACTGTTAATATTTTTCTAATCTGGACAGTAATTTTGATTACCAAGTACCATAGGTTTAAGCCGTTATAACATGCTGCTATAATACTTTGGATTTGTGAGCGTATTTTAACAAGAATAAAGTTTTTTTTTTTACAGAGTACTGCTAATAGTTTGTAAGACCTAATAGAAGCCATTAAATGATATGATTCATATGTTTGTAAAAATATGAATATGGTGTGTTTTAATAAAGTGCTCATGTAAGATGTTGCTGGCAGGAAGAAAACACAGGAAGAGAAATGCAAAGTCAGATTACAGCTTTATTTGTTAACAATATGTGACAGGCTGTGGTCTGTATGACACATCTGTATTACAAATAAAATGACTAGAAAAAAAGAGGAATGTGTTATTGTTTTGTTATTAGAACTATACTTATAAAAAAGCTTACACGCCTTTGGTCCTGCATGCATAGACTAACTTTCTCTATGTTTAACAAGTGTCCTCAGCCTCCTCTCAGACGCAGAGTCATGTAGATGGTGCTATGATTCCCCACGTTGTAGTCTGACAGTTTCCCGTCCGTCATCGCCCGGCTTTGATGGATGAGCTGCTGCTGGCTCGCCGGCACCTTTTCTCTGTGCTCGACTCTGTTTCTGAAGCTGCTCACAGTCTCGTCTGGTGTGATCTCGTACGTGCTCATCTGCCCCTTTTCATTTTTCAGGAACACCTGGATGGGGGCCTCGGTGACCAGCAGAGACAGCTGTGAACCGCTCTGCAGGCCGTAGGAGCTGATGGGCTTGGAGTCGTCGTTGAGAATGGTCCTGTGGCCGTTATCAAAGACCAGCTTCTGCCTATGAGATAGGACTCCTAGCTTCTTTTGGATAACTGCTTTCAGAGAGCCCACTGTGTCATGAGGGTTCACCGTGAATCTGTGGGACGCCCCATCCAGCACAACGATTATTAACTCCATGACGATGTCTGAAAAAAGAAATGTGTTTTTAAAATGTTTTTAAAATAACACTCAGACAGGATGAAATCAGAGGAGTTCGATGAAAACAGCTCCTTACCTTCAGTGTTGACTGTTTGTAGAAAGTGATAAACTCGTAAGGAACGCGCAGTGAGTAAAAATGATCCGGCTGCAAATGTGAGTTACATTCAGCTCTTCTGTTTAAATACAAGCTGCCACAGCTGATCAGCCCCTCCCCCTCAGTTATTTAAGATTCGTTTTCCCGCTCTGCAACTTCACCACTTTCGGTTTCCATTCTCCTAACGTCACTCAGAAAAAATGCTGAGTGTTTATGGCAATTGGATGTAGATTTGCTTTTGACATTGGATGGAATTTTTTCTGCACCCAACGAGAATCTGCTTTTTTTAAGGAGTGGATCAAATTATTGGTGGGGAAGCTTCACCTCCATCCATGCTAAAACTACACCTTTGGTTTATGGTGTTTTGGTCATGCAGGTTTATAACACTGGTGGAGAAACAGCTGTTGGCAGCAGTTAGAAATCATAACAGATTTACAGGACTGTGTATGAGGTCAAATCAGGACAGCATGAGGCTGAATCATCTCATCAGATAAACACTGACGTCAAAATCACAACATCATCTACACAGAAACAAAACAGAAACAAAACTGAACAGAGATCAATAATAACAAAGAACTCCAGTTTAAGATATACAGTGCTTTGCATAACTGGATTAACGCCACTTATTTGACTCCTACTGTACAGATTGTTAGTTTACATTCATTTACATTTTTTTGCATGGTGGCTACACATCTATTTAAATGTAGTCAATAACAAGTGCAACATTTCTCTAAGAGGTAGTGGAGTATAGCAAATATAAATACACAAGTGTGCCTCACATGTATACTTAGTGAGTTACATAAAACTACTGCAAGCTGCTTTGAAATTGCTGAATACCTCATTACCAGAAAGGATACGTGGCATCTTCCTGCTGTAAATGCGCAGTAAGTTTATTTTTTCCAATATATAGACATCAGTGACAGTATGCACCGACTAAAAATACAGATCACAAAATGTAATCTGTAATCTGAAAAGTAATTTATGATGTCAGAGAATTGTACTTTGTTACTTTCCTCATCATACTGTCAACGTAAATGAACTGTCCGGTCGTGATATTTATAAAATGATACTGAAACCACACAAGGCAAAACATGGCTGTCAAACGAAACCGAAAACAAAAAACTTTTAATAATAATTTTCTCTTGTACAGCTGAAGTGATACAGACACACAGCTGTTCTGTTAAAGGAGAGCATAAAGTCGTAAAAATAAAAGTAATAAATACAAACAAATTCATAAATATCAAAACTCTGCATGTTTCAGCATGGCGGCCCTTTCCTCCCTCTTCGGCAGAGGGATATTTCCTGTGGAAAGAAAAGAAATATTAGTCATATAACAACACTAGTTTGTACAAATCTATCATCTGAGTAATATAGATGAATCCTTCCTTACCTGGTGGTGCCACAAAATATTCTTCCACTGTGTTTTTGGAGAGCTGAAGCAGGTCTTCTGCACAGTTGCCTTCTGTCACTGCATCGTCCCTCACATATAAAGATCTACAGGTGCACAAAAAATACAATAAAAACACATAACATAACCACATAAAAAATATAATTTCTGACATTTTTATATTGAGCTTCTACCATACCTATCCTCCAGAACTGAATCCATCGGTTCCACCCCTGAAGTATCAACAATGTGGAGCTGATCTGCAAACCGTATGGCTTTCTCTAAACAAGCCAGCCCCTGTTTGGTGCGGAAATCAACCAAGGCAAGTCGCTCTAGTTTGTCCACCAGGTCAGCGGGGATTTTGGTAGGCTGTAAATTTAATGGTTGAGAAATGTGTGCTTCCTTTAACCAACAAATTATTTCACTATGACTCATGCAACATCCTGGCTAGTCTTATGGGGGCTGTTTTATAGACAATAGAATTGAATTTCCATCAATGTCACTGGAAATTGGTATTTTTATGTCCAGTTTGAACAAAATGAGGGATTACAACAACAACAACATGTTTCAAAATGTTCACATGACTAGTGGTAGGTTACTTTATTGTGTTTACATAATGTTACCGGAGGTAGTTGGTCCTCTGATATTGGTTTCCATGTTGCAGCCTTAGGTACCTGTAGAAGACACACCCAGGTGAAAATATTGACAAATCACTCTGTATTGGCAATATATTGGAAACTGAATGATGTAATATACCTTAGGGTTATGTGGTTGAGAGCTGAACTGCCGCGTTACGCATGTAATGTGTTTTTTAAAGGAGCTGCTTCTTTCTCTGTTAAAGTCAATTACTGAGTATCCGCTGTTTGTTGACAGGTTAAATGAAAACCGAGTGCCTTTCAGCGGCACGCCACGATATGTACGTGAAGCGAGAGCGAGGCTAACCACTGACATTTTTAGTGTAATGACATTTCCATAGCCATACGGCTAATGCTAATGATCCTGTAGCAGCAGCTACCGCAGAGGAAGCGGTACGCAGAACGACGGAAAGCGACAGGCTGTGCGCAAACGTACTTCCGTGTTCGCGTATTTCACAGACAGAGTGAAGTTAGTGCAATGAGGGGCCATTAATGTGTGCGCTCGCTTAAATTGCCATTAGATGTTTCTGATCAAACTTGGTTACCAAGAAGTCGATCATACGCAGCCGTGCATAAACCAAACATAAGTGCCTCCATTTTCGGTACAGTGAAAATGTAACAATGGACACCCCTTTGTGACTTCGCTGAGCGCCCGGATAGCTCAGTCGGTAGAGCATCAGACTTTTAATCTGAGGGTCCAGGGTTCAAGTCCCTGTTCGGGCGTAAGTTTTTGTTTTATTTTGCCATGACAAGAACGCGTTGACTTGAAGCAAAATGCACGTCAGCATGTTCTAGAAGTTTCAGTGACGAAAGCATTAGGCTCTGTGTTGGAAGTGTTAGGGGATTTCCAACAACCTGAGAAGCAGAACCAAAATAACTCCATACACAGCATCACCACCAGGTGACACTGTAACACAGGGAAGTTGAAAGCCAAGTTTCACTTAAATTTCATTAGAGCTGGCAGGATTCTGCAAGAATATTTTAACTATGTGTAAGTGAGGACGGCAGAACATACCACCGACAGAGAGGGGGTAGGCTACTGGATTTTTTAACAAATGTACAATATAGTGCAAACTGGCATCTAACAACTGTCAAATAGAGAAAGTTCCACATGGAATGTAACAACACTTTGTTTTTACAAGTTGCCTCCTTATAAGTTCCTTATCAGCCCTCAAAGGCCATGGCAAAATGATTTCAAGGTTTTTGTTTCCCTCCCTCTCAGGAGTCTTTAGACATTATTTCAATTAAAATATAAACTCCTAGAACAAGCATCCCTCCCCTCTCTGGTTCTATATGCTGTGAGCATCACACATAACTTTGAAACTTTGTCAACAAGTAACAAAGAGACCACACTTACAGCAATGATTGTGGTGAGGTAGTGGGAGCTCAGCCACATACTGACATACCACATTACTGATATCCCATTTTAACCATGACCTAATGTAGAAAAAAAGAATGTAACCACATTCAGACAAAATGTATGTATGTATTTTTTTGACCTATTACCATGTTAAAAAAAGGCCTCTGTTCTTCCTCTTCATCCACCATCTTCTGCCAGCGTGGGCCAAATTAGCCCAGACACCTGCCTCAGGACCAAGCCAATGTAGAGGAGGCACACCCTGTACCAACAAATATAAACTAGACCTAGAGGGTACACACCATATTTTCCTTTATCTTCATGTAAACTAGAAATTACTATGTCCAATCTTTATGGTTTAAATGAGTTTGAATCCAGTTTAAGTAAGACTTTAACATGGTTTAGCAGGCTGCCACATGTAAGGAACATTTTTACTATTAACAAAAGAAAATGCCAGGATGCATTCTGGGTAAAAATGTATTAATGATCAATGATCAAAATATAGGTATTAGTCATACAAGCCTTTTCTGGTGTGCCTAGTGCTCACATTGAAGTCTGCCACTCACTCTGTTGTTCATTACACACATCTTTCTCCATTAGAGGAAGCCCAAAGTGCAGCTGGGCATAGGCTTGGAAAAATGTCAACCCTGATAGCCATTACAAATACGTTTCTGTTTTGTGTTTTCTCACAGAGGGCGTTTGTTGGTCACGTACGTCTCTGATTATCTAGATGTTGGAACAGGAAGGCTGGAAATGAATTATGTCTAAGCTGCTCATAAACAAATAAATTAAAGAATGTGATTTCGTGCTAGATGTGTGCCAAAAACGTAAACAGCTTGTGGAGGGGAAAACTATCTGTTTAATCTAATTTCCTGCCAGTGAGTGGAATTAACACAGTTTACTCTAACTCTCTTTCAGTCATCCCAGTTCAGACCATGTCTGTGATGCAGCAGATCAGTGCTGACATACATTTTCTCTGTTTTGTGAAGCAGCCTGGATTTTATGGGATTGAGTAGGAGAGTCTGAGACATGCTCCCACCTCCCAGCCTGAGGGAGAATCTTATCATCACTGACTCACATCCAGCTCATTAGGTACACCTGTTTACCAGTCCAAACTCTCATCAGCCAATCACATGGCAGTAACTTGCTGAAGTTCAAATTGAGCATTTAGAACGGTGAAGAAAAGTGAATCTGAACATGGCATAGTTTATCTAGTGGGATTTTCACACACAACCATCTATTATTTGTTATTTGTTCAATACACAAATTTTATTCCCTGCACTGCATTCAGTACATTTTACTTCCGGTTGGCACAGCGGGAGAGGCTGTTTTTTGGAATATATATTGAGACAATACTGTCACCATGACAACTAATCATCACAGCTCACACACACAGCTGAGGTAGATGAAGTCATTAACACGTTTCTCTGTGTGTTTATACACACTTGTGCTACATGTCTCCACAATATGTACAAGCGTTACACACAGCTACATAGCTTTCATGTTCAGCACAGGTTCACTGATGACTCTGGTGGTGCAGCAACACTTTGTGGTGCTAAAAGTTGGGCAGATTTGACAAAAAAAAGCCTGAGAGTCAAAGCATTTTGGACTCAATTTTTTGTACTTGAAAAAAATCTACATACATGAAATGGAAAAAAAAACACACACCGATTTGTGATGAAGGTGATGAAGGCACAGTTTATAGTTTAAGCAGCAGTTCCAGAGTCCACCATGACACATTTTCTGTCACCTAGAGGTCGACTTTGTGCAATTTCTGGAGATTTATCAGCCAATCAATCCAACCATACGTTTTCTTAAAACTACTTTGTCCTGTGTGGTGAGGGTGGGAGGGGCAGAACGTACCGCCAGCAGACAGAACACAGCAAAGAGGAGACTGTAAACAAACGCAATTCAATCTATCTGGAAACTCGGCAACATCAGTGAGGGCCTTGAGTTGTTATATAACAGGGCCGGCTTTACTTCTGTTGTGCAGTAGGTGTTGCTGTAGAGTTAGTGTTATAAGGAACTGGACCACAGTGGAGGAAACAAGCTTTTAGAACACAAATATTATACATGAGGTCTGGAGAATAAACAATATATGTTGAGTTGGTTTAGACTGAGTGAGTTTTTTAACTCCTGTCCCTGTCAATAAAAAACAATAACCCTCACAATCAGACTGAGGTCATGCAGCATCTGCCTCAACTGGTTTGACTGAGAAGTGAGTAGAGGTATGTCAGTCAGCTACAAACTTTAACTGGGGAAAATATGCTGTTAATGTACGTTTACTGTCAGGTTGAGTCCAGACACAAAAAGGCAAGTGTTCAACAAAAAGTAAGCTGTTAAAAACCCACACAAAACATACAAGGAGTGACAATAACAGTCCACTTGAACAACAGAGACTAACCAAACCAAGGCAGAGGTATTCACAAAGAGATCAGGGAAGAGAAACACACAGGAGTCATCAAAACATGGGGGGAAACACAATGGAAGATACACAGCTAGCAGAACAGACAGCTAAAGAAGATGAAGGGGAGCACAACACTTAAATACACAAAGGCAACGAGGCACAGGTGAACACAATCAGGACAGGCAGGTAATCACAAAGGGGGAAAACAAGAGGAGGTAAAACACACAGGAATACACCGAGGCTTTAAAATATGAAACAGGAAATAATCAAATCAGGGCAAAGTGAACCAGGAAACATACAGACATATTGAAAACCGAGTGAACAGCAGATTATGACATTTACTATTGAAGTCAACCAAAACGGGCAAGTTTAAAATTTTGTGACATTTAAAAAAATTACCAGAATTTTGTCATCTTAAATCTGTAATCTGATTTGTAATCTGATTTAAAAGTGTCATATGTTATTTCTAAAATATTGCACACCTGAGCACAGCTGTAAACACCAAACCTGCCATTTAAAGCAATCACATACTTACTAAAAACAAGTGAATCATATATAAATTCACTGTGCAGTTGTCATAAATGGGAAAATTACCAAGACCAAAACCCATTTTATACCAGTCTATCAACACTGTTGTGATTTTGATGTAAAAAGAGGAGAGGCTGACTTAAAAGCAATCTTACTTGACTAAAAACAGCTGTGTCTCTCTCTCTTTAGAAGTGTTTCCTGAGGAACATGACTGGACGTTAAATGTGGTATTTTGGACCTGCACAAGTCCAGATTTCAAAAAGCAACTTTAAAGCTTGTTGTCTGTCCAGGTTGGTCCAGAATTTTCACACCCAAACCTTGAAGAGGTTTCAAAGAGCTCTTTGAATAAATGACCTCAGTCCAGTTGAATATCGGCGCAAACACCCTAATTTTAGACACCAAATAACAGTGAATATTTGTCATTGGGTATTAGTGCATGCTGCGAGCTGCTGAGCAAACAAATGATCTCGCCTGCTTGCCAGAGGAAACAGACTCCTTTCTGAGCTAAGGTTGAGCGTAGCCAGGCCTGTTTGTCTGACAGACGCACAATACCTTCTGTGCTGTCATTTCTCGATCACTTCATTTCCATTTACTGTATCTTATTTTTTTTTTTAGCAGCCTCAGGCACAGTGAGCGTTATGTGTTAGTGTCCCAGTTCCCGTAGGGGAGCCCTGGAACGTTTTCTGTTTACGGCTTTACTGCGATAACATTTTCCCCTCTGAATCACAGGCAGCGCTGTTCGGTGGTGCCACCTCTCCCCTGCCCGCTAACAGGACACTCTCTGTCAGTTGGCTACACCGCCAGCTCCCACACTAAAGTCCCTTTGAAATGCCAGTTTGTTTATTCTAGTGTACTAAATATGCAGTGTGCAGTTCAGGTAACCTCAGATTCTCTGCAGGGAAAGGCGGCTCTGGCTTCTAAATTCTGCACTTTCTCCAATTGTACTGTGCTGCAAACATATATCTTCTAGCTCGGCGCTCTACTTTGCCATTTCTACCCTTTTTATTTAGGCCTCTGCTGCCTATAAATATCCACACAAACTTCCAAACTCTGGACGATGCATGGACCTAAAGCTACAGGGAACTAAGAGGATGAAATGTGAAAACCTGACCGGTGATGTCTACACATGTTCAGGGCTACAGACCCAAAAGTGAACTGTTTGTCCTCAGTTCTGGAGAAAACTTGCTTAGTACCCAACAGTGAAGCATGGAAGTGGTGGTATGATGCTGTGGGATAGATTTCAACAGTAGGGACATGTAGGGTCAAAAGTTCACCTTCCAACAGGACCACATGATGTTGAGGGTGATTTCCTGGTGATGATGTGCTGAAGTCTAACTAGAAGGGACCTGTAATGATGAATAGAACCATTCAGCTTTGATCTCAGATCTTACCTTAACTTCTTTTTAATGTATTTAACAAAATATCTACAATTAGTTTATGTTTTGTCATTTTGGAGTATAGACATTTAACAGTTTTAGAACAAGGCTACATTACAACATGTGAAAGAACTAGAAAGAACTGCTACTGCACCATTTCTCCAAAACATTAAAGACATGGTGCATCCACTGTGAATCACTGGTGTAGCCACAGCAGTTTGTAGCTCCTTATTAATGACTTTTTGTCCTTTGGTTGCCTTTACTCCTAGTTTTATACCTTTTAACTTGATTATGATTAACACCATGGAATGCCAAAGAATTTGATATAACCTTATACAGTGTAAGTAAAATATGACACAGTATTTCAGGGTACCATCAAAGTACAGTTCTGATTATTTTTTGAAAGTTGTCTACCTCAGTTTTCAGCTGAATATTGTCTCTGAGCGCCTCAAACTGTCTTTGATTTAACGCACTCCCTCCATTTCTGTGGGATTGCTGCTACCATGTTTGAAACGTCTTACATTATTTGATTCTGTTATTGACATGATTTTTGCTAGAGACACAGAGGAGCAGCTCAGCTAGAAGCTCGGGTAGAAGTCACTGATTAAATCCACATGTTGCATACCTTTGCCTCTGTGTGGAGGGGGTGTGTGTCTGCAGTACCTGCAGCACACCTGTTCCTGCCAGACACACAATGGGCAGGTTATTGCTAGTATTGCTAGTGCTGTGGTCAGTTATTGCTGCTGTGTGCTCCTTGCTGTCATCACTCCTATTAGATGCTGAGGAGGAATGTGCAGGCCACAGCTTCCCTCTGCCCCGCTTCTTGGGCAGCTGCCACCTCAAACCATGACTCTCTTATAAATGCGGCTGCAAGACAGCCACACCTGCACACACCACATGCACAACTAGCCCACTGGTTTATTACCTCTTATTCATAAGACCATTTTAAAATCTTTGTGAAACCACCTCATCTTGATTGGTAATTTTTTTCGGACAGTTCTATTTTACTTTTACTGTTATCTTGATAATATTTCATGACTTCATACAAAGTGTGATGGAATGGAGGTGATCTACGCCACCGGCAATCAAAACTCACTAGAAAAGGTGATGTAAACAGCAATTACTGCACACGGCTGGCACAAAATGAGTTGCTGATTGGAGGCATCCAATCAACAAGACTCAACAAATCAGCAGCAGTCTATAAGCTTACAGTTTATTCAAGGTGGAAAGCCTAAGTTGTTAAACTGTGCAGAAATAAAGGCCTGTGTTTAGTCTGGCATCTGTGGGCAGAGCTGATGTGCAAATGCCTGCTGCCAGTCATGGGCATCCAGATGCATCACAGCTCGTGATGTGCTCACACTCGTCTACGAAATCTAATACTCAGCTGGTGATCAGCTCTGTCTGCTCAGGATGAGTGTGTACATTAAAGTAAAGTGTGAGTGCGCGGAGGAGAAAATGGAGCCTGTTCAGAGTAACAGTGGGATGAGTGATGACTGCAGTTTACCTGCAGCTTTTTAAGGACACTAGTATGAGGAATGCAACAAAGATGGAACCCCGTGGATGCAGTGTGACGACTTAGGTTGAGATCTGCACGCACACACACACACACACACACGCACTTGTTGTGTCACCTTAGGTCTCATGATTTCCACATTTCAAGGAAGCCCCACACTGAAACAGTTTCATCTTGGTCGGGTAAGAAAATGACAGCTGGATGACAAAAACTCCAGACATTAGATATCTTTGCACTTTAAAAACGCAAAGTGTTAAGTGTGAAAGAAAAATGCCTTGATATGGTGTCACTGATCGAGCTGGGAAAACAAACAGCAGTGTGATGAATCGCTGACGACTCCTGACCTCCATGTGTTTTGGAAATGTTTGCCTGGCTGACAAACAATGGTTGGCACATGGCCAGGCCGAAGGCTGCCAAACTGGCAACCCGTCCATCTTAACCCCCCCCCCTTCACACACTCACTCCTCCATCAGTGTCCGATGCAGCATGGCCAGTGCACACATCCTGCCTTTGTGGGCCAGGAATCCCAAGAATCCAGACTGCTGCCCACCAAGGTGCTCTCACTCCTCATCCCCCATCTCACCCCAGCGTACCAGTGGTTTTACAGGGTGTCTAGGTGGCTGCTTGCGTAAGTCAGTGTGTGGTTTGATGTTGTACCCTCTGTTTAACATGGCTGCTTCAGTTTACCGCTGCGACACCTGCTCTGAGGAAGAGAGGTGTGTGTAGTTAAACCAAACTTTCAACAGGGTTTGCTCTGAGCAACATGCTCTGTTTTGATGAGGTTTGTTTGATTTGAGCTGTGGGCAGGCTGAGGTTAGACATATTTCATCTTTGAATTATATTTGAAGGTGACTTCTTTAATGCCAGGAAGTGTGGAAAGGCCTCAGAAAACAGAAGGGCATTAAATTCTTTACTTAAGTCCACAAAACTAAAAATGCACCACCTACAAATACAAGTTTAAAACCGCTCACATCTCTGATGTGTTTAGTGGTACAAATAGGTGCTGGTGTTTCTCTCTCAGACTGAGAAATAATGGAGCTATCTGCATGTTTCCATTTGTAAACAGATAATTACATGCTAATACTTTAAATCAGCATAGTTTTGTATAGCATAGTTGTTGTTTGACTGATGTCAGCATTTGAAATTGAGTCCGTTCCCATCAGATTTCCTGTAAAAATCAATTTTACAGTTATTATTTTTAATTTTAATTTTTAATTTTTATTTGTACCCACAACCCCAATAAGTGTTTTTAAAGAGCATGGGGAGACCTTCTGCAGCCTTATCAAATGTGCCAAATGATGTTTCCCATGTTCCATGACAGTGCGAGCCAACACTTAATGCGAGCACTTTCCTGCTCTCCAACAAAACACTTTTTACATGCCCCTGGGATGACAATGAGCATGCAGAGTTTTTCCTACCAATCATGGGAACCTGAGGACAGGCCTGTGTTTCCTGGAATGCTGCCCATTAGGAAAGAGACGGAGGGAACACAGGATGTCCTGCGACACACTGCAGCGGAGAGGAGAGACGTTTGCAGGGATTTTCTCCAACATCACCACTGTCATTGCTGAAGCCTCGGCCATAATGAAGCGGGATTCCCCGTCTCAGGTTTTCCATTACACCTGTATTGTTTTCTTTCCTTTTTTTGCAGCTGTGTGTCAAGTATGAGATGCTAAAACTCCTGAAAAGTACTTAGTGTTTAATCAGGCTTTAGCTACCAATGACGTCTCACTGCTCCCTCAATCACACATGACAGTCACACCATCAAACCTGCCGCCTTCTGCCCCCTCTGGACACTCTCCAGCTGCCTTGAGAGTCGCTGATGTCACAGCAGGGGCGGGAGCTTGTGTGTCTATAAGTGCACAGGGAAACCTCTCTATGAGGTAGAGCTGAGCTATGCTCACACCAAGACACTGTAGGAGAGCAAACAGGAGCCAACACTGACTCACTCTGACTCTGAACTGTGGATACGTTTTTGTCCTGGAACAAGACTTGTCTCCCTTTGGAGGTTCAGACCTGAATTAATTTTTACTTTTACTCTTCTTTGCTTCTTTGAGAAGGTTTCTATCAGTTTTCAGTTTTTGCTGCAACCAGGATGTTTAGCCCTGTGCATTTGCAGCAGATCCTCTCCACCCTGTTTGTACTGGGCAGTGCTGGAGTGATGGTGAGTTGCTTTAACTGTCTTTTAGAATCTGCATTTATGTCTATAAAATATCATATAGTTTAGTCTTTGAAGGAGTTGACCTGACCTTTGACCCTGCTCGTCCTCAGGCAGAGAGCGAGTGCCCGGCTGAGTGCTCCTGCTCCCCCTCGCAGCCGCTCTGCCTGCCAGGCGTCAGCTGGGTGACCGACCACTGCGGCTGCTGTAAAGTTTGCGCTCGGCAGTTCAATGAGGACTGCAGCGCAACTGAACCCTGCGATCACATCAAGGGGCTGAGCTGCCATCTAGGGGCAGGAGGACATCCTGAGAGAGGGCTGTGTCGAGGTAAGGGAGAACAAACATCAACAAAAAACATGGAAAAAATGTAAAAAAGATTTACAGCAGTGAAAACACAGATCTCAATCAACTCAGAGTTCTCAACTCAATGTGCACCAGATATTTGAGGGGACGCACTGTGTTACCTTCTCATAGCTTTTTAGTGTGTATTTAGACACACACACACACATATATATATATATATACACACACACTACTATTTACACAGTAAATAGTAGTTGTCATAATGTGTATATCTTGTTAAAAATATACCAGAATACAGTAATAGACTGTGTATTTATATTCAGTTAACCGTCATCGTTCTAAAATGCAGCAAAGAAACTGAAAATACAGCATTTTGCTGGTAAACCTGAACATAGTAAATACAAACATAAGAGAAGTTGCTGTACATTAAAATGTACAATATATAAAACTATATATATGTAACAAAAATGTGCAACAATATAAAAAATTACTAGAAATAACTAGAAGACTAGATGAGCAAATACAGGAACAGAGCAATGAGTACGTTGCACTGTAAATTATATGCTGTAGATTTATCAGGATTTACTGACAGCACCATTAAAGTACTGAAATTCTACTGGCCCTTTACAGCAATTTAAAGTTATCATATACTCCTAGAAATATGAACAATATTTATTCTTTGATGAGTGTACTCATTGCAATACTACATCTGTAAATGTATATGTTCTGTGGCTCATGTCATCCATGTCACATAAATAAATATAAATAATATAAGCTGGTGTCTGGAATATGGCAGGTGTTTGTGGAACATTAGTTCTGTTACTGATGGACAAATGTGCCATTGTTTAAATCAATCACTGGGACAGAAGTATGTATTTTTAAAACTGCAGTTGTTTCATTTTCCATGAAGTTCAGAGGTCTCTGCTCACAGCTCTGCTTCCTGCTTTGTGTTGACAGCTGAGGCCCATGGTTTGCCCTGCACTTTCAACGGGCAGGTGTACCAGCACGGTGAGGACTTCCAGCCCGTCTGCCAGCACCAGTGCACCTGCATGAATGGCGTGGTGGGCTGCATGCCCCTCTGTCCTCACCAGGTCCCTCTGCCCCAGTGGCGCTGTTCACGACCCCGGCTGGCCCGGTTACAGGGCCGCTGCTGTGAGGAATGGGTGTGCGATGATGACAACCGCATCAGTGAGGAGCTGGATGAGCTGACGTACAACTCTCTGCCAAAGGGTCAGCCCCATCCCAACCACATCAACACCCTGCTGCAAGTCCAGCCTCGGCACCCGGCTGCCACAGGAAGTTCCACATTCAGAGGTAACATCACACACAGAAATTTGACAAAAATCCCTGTTCCCCGGGATTCATGGTGTGAACGTACCGCTTCTCGTCCCTCTTATAGAGATGGTGTCCTTCCCTGTGTCAGAGGTGGCACTGGAGCCCCACTGTTTCCCACAAACCACTGAGTGGACCCAGTGCTCTGCTACATGTGGTATGGGCATTTCAAGTCGGGTGACCAATAACAACCCAGACTGCCAGCTGGTCCGAGAAACCAGACTATGCCAGATCCGCCACTGTGAGCTGCAGCTTCCTGTGACTAACAAGGTACAAACACTACAAAATGTAACATATATACAAGTCTTCATGATCATGCTTCATTTTAACATGTCTCTTACGTCATCTAAAAGGGAAAGAAGTGCCAACGAACCATCCGCCCACAGGAAGCGGTCAGCATCACCTTCGGAGGATGCTCCACAGCACAGCGGTACCGCCCTCGCACTTGTGGAGCCTGCACAGACGGCCGCTGCTGCACCCCTGCACTTTCCCGTACCATACGTCTCCGCTTCCACTGCCCTGATGGAGACACCTTCTACAATGTCATGTGGATCCAGCGCTGCAGCTGCACCACACACTGTCGCTCAGAGCGCCGGCCCTCCAACCCTATGATCAGCCTCTACAATGACATCCACACCTTCAGAAACTGAGGCTGACTCATCTTACCCTGGCTTTCCACTCTGGGCAGAGACTGTCCCCCTCCTCCCTAAACCCACTGTCTGTCAGCTGGGTGGGAAAGCAATACGCTCGCTTGCACTTTAAGCTTACTGCCATGATGATGTCAGTTCGTCCACACTGGAGGTGTGTTTCCTTTGTAGCACCTGGGCATTACTGAGGACACACTGCAGTGCATCTAGTGTGTCAGAGAGCTTCAACTAAAAGTCTTTTATTTATTTGAGTCCTCTCCTCAGAGGGTGATGTGACGGTGTGTCAAACAGAAAGAGGCCTGTAACAGGGAACATTTATAAGAAGTGATGGAAATAATTACGGACATGCATCTTTTTAAATGATGATGTATTCATTAATGTCTGTCATTTCTGATGCTGTGTGAGTGTGTGTGTGTGTGTGTGTGTGCAGATGAAGGTATATTTGCCTGTTTTTGAAGAACATATCTTATTACAGTATACATGTATAGACTTCACTCTTTGTTGTGGAGTGATATATTGTAGGATCACCTCATTTTTCGGGGTGTGATTTTATTGTCTTTCATGGTGTACATACAGAGGTGAATCTTAGTGACGAAATGATATTTAAGACATGTTTTCTTGGATGTTTTTGACTGTATATGCCTGTACATCAAATAAAAATGTATGTAACCTGTGATGTGTTCTTTAGCTTTAGGTTACTGAAACAACTCAAACCCATGACATTTAAAGGGATGGTCTAAGTACTATCAAAGTCAGTAGGGTTCATCCTCTTGTCGGTCTGCTGACCTTTCCAGGTAATGTCCACTAGAGTTTTCACTCTTCCTCTGGGCACCATAAACATCTGTGCCAACTTAAGGTAAACCCTGTGGGGCATTAGAGGTTATGTCAGGGGATCGTCAAAGCTAGTAGGGTTCATCTTCTGGGGACCATGATCATCTGCATGAAATGTAGGGTGGTTTCTTTTCAGAGGTGCTGAAATAAATATTGACATTTTCCTCTGGGAGTGCCATAGCATGTAACCTGCTAGCAGCTGTCACAACAGTAAAGCAGCAGCATTTTCTGTACCATCAACCTGTTCACCCATAGTGGAGCTCAGTGCACATCTTCCGGTTGGGCTCTGCAGTTGCCTCAATGCTTAAGACTGGCTCTGGAGCACAAATATTACGGTGGCTTACTAAATTCCTCACCCAGGCCTCCTTCTGAGTGGAGGAACACTGTGACTTCCTCACTGCCCCGGGGCTTCATCTTGACCAGTCCATACTTACAGCATTTAACTGCTTCATATTACTGGCCGGTAGGTTGTGCTAAAGAAAGCGTTCCTGAAGTGTGCGAGGTTAGGCCTATATGCCTCATTTACTCTTCATTTTTTAACCACTTATAGTACTTTATCAAAAACAATACTATGTGCGTTTTTCTCTGTTGACGTCCCAAAGAGGCCTCAAAAAACTACCTCCAACTACAAACAAGGATGCTTTTTTTAGCCTTCTGCCTTATTTTAGGTATTATGCTTTTTTTAATGTTCACAGAGCTCAGAAAAGTGTTTGCACATGACAGTGGGCGCCATCTTTGCATCCAGTATCCAGTTTCTATATAAGTGCTAATTAAAATGTAGCAGTTCTGAAGCCTCATTGAGGTCATTGTTGTTGTTTTACACTTCACAAGGTGTGTTTGCAGCAGCTGAAGGTTTTTTCCACAGCATTTGGTGATATGTTGGTGAACATCTGATGATTTTCCCCTAGTTTTACATCTATTTCAGTTATTTTAAAGATTGTTGTGTGAACTTCATGCAAGTTTATATTTTAGTATTACTTAAGTAGATGTTTAAACACTATTAAAGAGATAGTAGAATAATCACACTTGACAGATGCGAAATGAAGAAATACAGTGATATAAATGTATAAGCTCAATGTTTATCTGAGAAGAACCACAGGGGGTTGAGTAATGAGTTCGACTGACACAAACAGAGCCCAGAAAGCACACATGGCATACCCTCTCACCATGGAGACTTCCTTAGCATCTGCAGCCATCAATGACGGTGCCACTTGTCCTCATTGGACACAGACCTTTGATGACGATGTTTGTCTGCCTGAGCTGTTTGTTTAGTGTAAATTCGGGGAAGTGATCCCTCCAATTGGGTTATTGTACACAAAAACTGGTGTCCCATGACAACATGGGATGACTGCTCATTTGTTTAAGAGCTGTGCTGGCATTTGAGTGAAATCCAAGCAGTCGGGTAAATATTCTAATGCCACATGCAACCTCTAAAGGAAGTTCAAGTTTGATCCATTCTTATGCCCTTTAGAATTCACTTTAGGAAACATAATCCCACACATTCAGGTTGGATAACCCTCTTTTATCCTCATTGATGTAATGATCTCTGACTCTGGAAACACAGTGAGTTTCATCTGTTGATGTCTCCATTTTATTATCTCATGTATATGTAATTGTTTTATTTTATCTCTGCAGATACTTATGTTTTATAATATCCATAAAAGTTATTTATTTGCAATGACTCATTTCTAATACCTGTTGATGAAGATTCTCAGTCATCCAGGTCATCATACGTAGAGAAGATTGAAGCAAGGTCTGGACTTGTAGAGTTTTCTAGAAGACGTTTCGCTGCTCATCCAAGCAGTTAGAACTGATGAAGCTGCTTGGATGAGCAGCGAAACGTCTTCTAGAAAATTTCTAATACCACAGAACTCAGCTGACACTGAGGTGCTTACCCTCAATAGAGAGAACAGAAAGCCTTAAATGGAAGGTTCTTTCCACATCACAGTACCTCTGAATGTGACTGTGAAGCCCCATGGTGGTTTGTATTGGCTGGGAACACAGACCGGACGGTACAGGTGTTGCCCAGCCTTACAGAGACCTGCGACTTTCAGCACGGCCTTGACAGAGGAACAGGAATAATGTCGGAAATAAACGGGGGCCTCAGAGCGTGCTGGAAGTCGGCCCAGTCTGCCACTCTGAAAAAGGATGTGTGGAAGTGGTCTATTTGCTACACAATGAGGTATAATAACACATGTCTGTGTTTGAGTTCTTATCAGCTTGTTCTGTTGTGAATGAATGTGTGGAACATGACTCATCCTCTTTTCAGAGTGTGGCAACAACCCTGTTTATAGAACCAAAGTCAACACTTAACAAAGGTTCTGTTTAGACTGAGAGAGACAGTGACGTTAACCCTAACTCAAAGGAACACCATAAATAAAACTGCTATTACAACTGCCTACTTTTTCTGCAGATACTGACAACCCTCATAGCACTATAGTATGCTACAGTACAGGTATGTGATCTGGTTATAATTATACCCGCGTCACAGCAATAAGACATGTATCAGTTAATGTTTCAGGGAACAAGATAATACAAAACATATCTGGCTCATAATAAGTGGAACTTGAATGTTAAAGCTTAAATACATACAGATGAAACCCAGTGTCATTCATTCACACTGTATCACCAGGCACACTGGTGTAATATTGTACAGACTTCTGCTCCTTGCAACATTATAGGATGCTGTCCTCTACTGGAGGTCTGCGGGAAGTGCAGCAGTGACCTCCTGTGACCTACTGAGACATGTTCTGCCCCACGGAAGGCTCATGTATTGTCCTTAGCATCGTCTATTCATCGCAACTTTCAATCAGTGTATGTAAATATGATTAACTGTGTCATCACTGGACTCAAACTATGGAATAGAATAGAATAGAATAGAATAGAATAGAATAGAATAGAATAATAATCCCTTTGGGAAGGTCCTTCAGGGAAATTTGGGTGTTATTGTTTAAAAATAAAAACAAATAAATTAAAGTGGCAATGAGAGGAAAAAACAATGAGAGACTTTGTTTTTACATCAAGACTGACTTTGAACTTTCAGCTGTAGTGTTACTAAAATATGTGTTAATTAAGAACTATACTTTTTTTACACTGCACTATGGAATGGCACCTTTGTGAAATGTTGAACAGTGCTCTAGTTTAAATAACCGATGTGTATACAAACAGGAACATTAAAATGAGGTAACACAAAAAATACTTATATTATAATCAGTAGTGTCAAAAATTGACCAAATACAGTGCTGTTTGACAACATTTTAGTCAGAACATTGACTTGGCCATATATGTATATATATGTATATAATAATATATATACACATATATAAATTTAAAGGATGAATTATATAAATTATATTTTGTATCTAAATAATTACACGCATTGTTTTAAAGTTTTAAATCACGTATGAAAACATACATTCAACATTACATATTTAATGTTATTTTAAAAAAGTATCATAGCTGCTTCTGTGTCAGTGTGATCCTGTGGGGAGGCTTCAGGAATGTGAGTGTGCATATTAATGAGCCACTATAAACTCATAAATCATTTTGACTGAGGACACGCCCCCTGCTCTCCTATTGGCTGCTGCGCCTCCCTGACGGCTGCGTCCCCTCTCGGTAATTTAAATAGCCCCTTGCGCAATTTGATGAATAGAGTCGCTGTCAAAAGCGTTAAAAAGACGAGGAGGACGGCGTGTTGACGGACAGACAGGTGTGACAGAGAGCGGAGGAGCCGAGCTGCGTCATGTCTCCTCCTCACGGCTACATCTAGTTTATTCATCGGCGGAGCTGGATATCGGGGGAGAGTTTGCTGAACTACTACCGTCACCGTCCCCGTGCCGCCCGTCCGTCCGTCCCGGGGCTTCATGTTGTGTTGCTTTTATTTTCCGGACAGCTATGGAGAGCAGAACATGTCACGTCTAAGTGCGGTTTTACAACTCTGAAGTGTGCCTGTGAATATTTTTCCAAAGTTGAGACAGCGGGAGGAAAAGCTTTTGTCTCAGAAAGGTAACATATCTCCATATGTGTGTATGTGTGTGTGTGTTTCCTGCTTTCCCCTCTGCCCGCGCATTTTGTATCACTGCACTTTCTTTTTAAGCGAGCAGCTCTGGCTTGTAAACAGCGTGCTAGCTGCGTTACATCATTTATACACAGTAACAGAATACAGTCCAGAAGTATGCAGAGGAGCAGTTGACTTTTATAACGCGTTATTACTGGCACGTTTCCAAAAGTCCAGTTGGTAATGGAACCACACACACACACACAGCATACCTGTATATACATATATATAGCTACGCTAGAATTAACTTGTGTTTGACTTTAATTTGACCAGAGAAGATGTCTGAACTTGTATTTTCTATGTGTGTCACCATTAGCTGTGTGTAGGCTTGTTATGTGGTGTGTATTTGTGTGTGTTTGCTAAAAGCTTATGTGTAATTACATCTAACTCATGCTTTGTATGTTCTTATTCTAGGCGTATTATTGGATTATTGTGTCATATTTTTGCGTTCTTACTAAATGAATTCCTCAGTTGTTAAACCTCACTATGCTACACTGTGTGTCCAGGGAGTCTCTGAGGGCCCAGGATGGTGAACAGCCAAGCCTCAGGCGTACCGTCGGCCCCCAGGTCCTGTGCAGGTTGTGGGGGAAAGATCGCAGACCGCTTCCTGCTCTTCTCCATGGAGCGGTACTGGCACACGCGCTGCCTCAAGTGCTCTTGCTGCCAAGCCC
The DNA here is from genome assembly GCF_900634625.1 of Parambassis ranga. NCBI lineage: Eukaryota > Metazoa > Chordata > Actinopteri > Ambassidae > Parambassis > Parambassis ranga. The sequence goes on along the minus strand of NC_041030.1, from coordinate 13,244,041 downwards.
AGCTGGGAGACATTGGCACCACCTGCTACAGCAAAGGGGGCATGATTCTGTGTCGGAGCGACTACATCAGGTAAGAGGAAGGAGCAGGATGGAGAAATAGGAGTGGAAGAAGCACAGGAAAGATTTCTTAGACTGAGCAATCTGTGTTTTTTTTGGGTGTGTGTTTGCAGACTGTTTGGGCACAGCGGGGCATGCAGCGCCTGCGGCCAGTCGATCCCAGCCAACGAAATGGTGATGAGGGCGCAGGGAAATGTTTACCACCTCAAGGTAAATCCCCTGTTCCTACATCATTGTGCTTTGTCTCCTGCTGCTTCTTTGACAGAAACATCTGGGATTTGGTGAAGAGGCAGGAGGATGTGTCAGGGGAGAAAGCATTGCACCCCTTTGTCTTTCCTCCTGATTCCTGATTATATTATTTTATAGTTTAATAAAAATGTCTGCATCTTTTTTTTTGTCTTTGTTGATCAAATGTGTATTTAAGCTGGTGTTCTACTCCTCTGCAGTGTTTCAGCTGTGCCACCTGTAGAAACAGACTAATGCCCGGCGATCGCTTCCATTACATCAACGGTACGATCTTCTGTGAGCACGACAGACCCGGCGCTGCCTTGCTCAGCAGCCACCTGCCTCCACTTCAGAGCAGCTCTGTGCTGACAGACCAGAAGGTGAATAAAGATGCTGCTGACATGACACCACAAAACAGCAGTGAATATTATGTGAATATCACCATGCTGTAAGGCGCATAATAATAAAATTCGTCACCTCTCCCTCTCTCTTGTCTGCAGGTATGCTGAGGGGCTGCGACTCACCCTCGCCTTCCCATCCCCAGCTTCACTTCTACTCAGCGCACCCACTCTTTTCCTATTACCGTTGTTGTTGTGGATTCTCATCACCAACCCCACCTGCCCACCCACCCACTTCTCTTTCACTGGAAACAGTTTCCCACTCCAGATTTTCTTCCTCGCCATATCAGAGACTCTATACAAAGTCTTGTTTATGTTGTGTGTAATGTCAAAAAAAAAGTGGTCCATGCCTCATGCAAAGACTCAGGAGTGCATGTGGACTGCACTGGGAAGAGGCTCCTTCAAGACAAAGAGACAGTTGGGAGGATAAAAAAAAACCCAGCACCAAGAGGGAACAAAAGATGCTTGAATGAACTTTTGATGGACTGCTGTAAAATGACTGTCGGAGCTTTGCTTACATCATGTGGCAACATTTCCCCTGAGTGTCAGTGTTTTAATGAACTCTTGATCTCTCTCTCTTGTATATGTTAATCTTGAGATCTAACACACTGAGCATTGGAGATGAAATTGATGGGTGTCGGGCAAAAATGTGGAGTATCTGCTCAATCATAATGAAGCACTCAAGGAAAAGAGAGACCTGTCGCTATTAATTACTGATTTTTCACATGCCCTGCACAAAGAAGTGAGATGATCCAGTGAAGGTTTTGTTGTGACTCTTCTGTGGAGTTTTATTTCTTTATCACATGCTTGTTCTGTGTGTGTTTTGAGGGGGGGGGGGGGGGGGGGGGGGGGAAGAAAAAAACGTCCTATTAAAACGGTTTTCCTGTCTCAAAGCGAGCTGAGGTCATTCACTCAGTGGCATTAGAGTGGCATTGTATTGCATGGTACCTAGCATGGTGGATGTTACTGGCTCTCTCACTCGCTTTAGCCCTGTATGGTGAAAACATGCCTGATTACCCTAAGGAATGGAATTAGGGGGCTTGAGCTCTGACCATTTACAGAAGCAATTAAACATGAGCCCTGTATCTGTGCTGCTGGAGCTCCTGGGAGGCTGAACTTGGGGCATATCCCGTGGCTGACTGGCTCAGTGGCTGCCTGCTGCCTCTAATAAAGCCTAATCTGAAAGCAGGCTAATTAAAGGGGAGTGGCCCCCTCTACATCCAGGGCATTTGAAACAATCTGATGTATTTACTGTTTACCATGTTCCAATTAAAGTTCCCACACAGCCTGGTTTGTTTCCCATCACAGCCCTTTGTTCTCCGCCACTCTCTGCATGGCTTCTGAAACTTTATTTTCCTGAGCTGCATCAACTTGGTGTGCCTTTTTAATGCTATGTAAAAAAACTTTCCAGTCTCAGCATACCATCAGAGTTAATCTTACTGTGATAGCAGCGGTGGAGTACGCAGCGTGCAAGAAGCAGAAGATAGCATCTGCTCTACTTTCACACCTTGCCTGGGAGCATGGCAGCCATCAAACTTGCACCTTAATGCGCTTAGCTATTTTCAAAACGTCCCACTTGTCATGGTAGGTGCTGATACTGCATCAATTATTTATTCCACGTCTGATCAAGAAGCGTCACGCAAATTCATTAGCGTATGCAAATGATCACAATTACAATTATCTTTGTATCGTGACGGTGAAGAAATAAAACCTTGGCACATTCCCGAGTCCCACCGCACCACAAGTTACACTTTGCATTCAAACTAATCAAGCCTCATCTGCCTTTTCCTAATTAGCCGGAACGTTTTCAGATGCCAATTAGCAGGTCTCATGAAAAGGCTCTTTGCCATGAGGCGTTGTCTTTTATCAGAGCTTCTGCAGGTGTGTGGCTCACCATGTAGCCTGTGTCATAGGAAAGTGTTTATTCCTGCTAATTAATCATATTAACACATGCAGATGAGTGTAATTGCCTGAGCTCCTCAACCTCACACTGTGTGAAGACACAAGAAGATGCCAGGATATTTTTACATGCTCATGATGAAGAGGAAAAGGGACTGGCAAAACCTCCTTCTTGCCCAGTGATATAGATCCAAGATGGCTGCCTTCCTTGATGCTGTGTGTGGAGAGGCCAGGCTCAATGTGCTGGCACAGCTTGGTGACAGTCCAGTTTCCTTTCCGTCACAAGATGTGGACGGAAGTGTGAACAGTGAGAAAACATGGAGGCTCATTTGGTTAACCATCGGTCAGGAAACTACTCAATAGATCATCTGGTCATTTATACACAATGCGTCCATAGACCATATTGGTTTTTTCCTTAAAATCCTCCGTTACATTTTTTTCTGTCATGTTCCGGTGGTGCATGATGAATAAATTAGAGCACATAAGGAAGTATTTTGGAGGACTGGAAGCAGCAAGATTTCTCACAGAATAATTACTTTGATGAGGCTAAGTGGCAATAAGTATGTGACGCCCTCTCAGTTTGTGGCAGCAGTTTACAATTTGTAGAGTTGAAAGCTAAAAATTTTTTGAACAAAATGAAAAGCAAGAAAGGATATGGTAATTACATCCTATTATATTGATGTTTTTTGTAGTAAAAAAAATTCCAGATATCGATAAATATCGATATATATCCATAAATATCAATACCCCAAGTAATTGAGATATATATCAATAAAAGCTGATATATTGATGTTGTTGTTAAACATATCTATTTGTGGCAGGGTTTTGAGGATGCGGACACAAGTGCAAAGGCAGGCAACAGTTCTATGTTCAAAAACAATATATTTTAGAGGTGCACAGAGTATAAGCAAAGAACAAAAGGGCAAAGGGCTAAGGGCAAAATCCAAAAGACAGAAAGCACAAAAAACTAGTAGAACAAACTCAGAAAGGTAACAGGCGAGGTAGCAAACAAGGTTACAGACAAGACGACCTAACAAGAACATAGGGGAGCACAGGACTTAAATAGACACAGATCACAAGACACAGGTGAAGACAATCAGGGCGGGGCAGGCAATCACACAAGGCGGGAAACAGGGGGAAGTAGAACACAAGGGAATACAAAAAGACCAGACTTTCAAAGTAAAACATGAAATACAAAACACACTTGTGATAGTGATATCTGCCACACAAACTATACCACACTACATATTCTGTATTAAAACCTATGTACGGTATACCAGTATTGATATATCTGTGATCGGCTGATATTGGCCAATAATCATTACATATTCTTGTATGTTAGTAGTGCAGTATGCAGTGATAGAATGAGGCTAAACTGCAGTCTCTGTGTAGAAATTGGCGGCAATTATATTTGCAGACGTTTTCCTTCACGATGAAGTTTGACTTTCTGTCTGATGCCTATCAGTACTCATACTCTATATACCAAATGTAAACAAACAACATATGAAGAACACTCCTTTCTCATTCTCTCACTTTTTTTTACTATCTCTGGATGAATGCTGATAGACGGGTCTTGTCTACCCTCAGGCGCTTAGCTCAACATAAGTAGGACTATTCTTGCTGTAAAACCGCCATCTGGTTGTCACCATTTTCAAAATCCAAGCATGTAAATTCACTGGTAGTGTTCTGAATGGTGTCTACAGTATTTAGCCCCCCCTCCCCTGCCAAAATGATTTCTGGTAGATTCCCATCCCCGTGCACCAGATGACTGTTTAGAAGCAGCTACAGCAACTTCTAATTTGTCTTAATCATAGTGCGTTAAATGTTCCGATGATTTCTAAAAAGCCCTTTGAAGTCACTGAGGGCTCTGGTGCTGCGCTGCATACTCTGCATTGTATGGGAATGAAACATGAGACAGTACTGGAACATGTAGGAAGTGAGGCATGTTGCAGCCATAACTCAATGCCTTCAGCAGGGGAGTAGAAGAGCATAATGACAAAGAGAGCGACTTTACAACTCTGAGCCTCATTCAGGAATGTCAGGGAGGGGAGAGGGAGAAAAGTTCTCCTGGCCAATCGGAACGCTTTGAATAATTAAAGTGATCGGCTTAATTAGCTCAATTACGTTAATTTGACCACGGAACACGGCCATATGGTGAAAGGAAACAAAAGAGGGGGGAACTAATTAAAAGTAAAATAATGAGGATTTTAATTAACTGGCTCCCCAGACAGCGGAGCGCAGGGATCAGGAGCCTGCTACCATAATTAAAGTGCTGTAACGCTGGCAACATCTCTCCTCTCTTTCTTATGTCTGTGAGGGCTCTATCCATCTAATTAAATCTGTAAATAAATTAGCAACATTGAGGGTTCCTGCTTGACTTAACACCGCCTGCAATCCACCCTCCCTCCCCACCTTCCCAATAACACATTCACCTTACTTTCAGCACACTGCACCACCCATATGTAGGCAAAGGTTGAGCTAAGGTCTGTCATTAACAGAGGGATGTGGGTAGAGGAGTGTGTGTGTGTGTGTGTGTGTGTGTTCTTCACCCTATCATGTTTGTGCAGGCTGATGCTTGTGTTTGCTCCCTTTCATAACCCCACACTCTGTTTTGAAGCTCTATCCACTGGGAGCACCGGCTGACACAGCTCACGGGGGGCCAAAGCAGAGGTGACGGCGGCATCACCCTCATGTGCCACACATGTCCAGGCTGCATCCGCCCGCCATGCTTGTTCAAGATGTGCCATCTGGGCTTCCATTCTCTGTTGCTAATACATTATTGTACCTTCAGTGTTACACATACTTTAGCCACTCACTCTCCTGCACTTTCTGTTCAGGCCTTTTTTTTCATTTCAGCACCCTGCACACAGTCAACCTGCAGCAGACGAAGAAGGAGCTTTTCTATTAAAATGCATTCAGATTGACAAGAGACTTATTTGCATATTAAATTAACAAGCACTTAAGAGTTCTGAGCGAACTGTTACACTGCCAGCTCTGAGTAAATGAGGAGCGAGAGAGCGTTCGACTGTCATTACCCACGGCTGTCACCATTGGACACGGTTGAGGAATGGTGTGTTCGGAGATAGAGACACACAAAGACAGATAAATGTGACAGAGTCTACAAATGTAACTCCCTTTTCCACCTCTGTTCTCCCAACAACATGCCCTGTTTAAAAGGCAGGAAGACAGGAGCAATAAGGATTTAACGTTTTTAATAAACAGTCAGTTGGTACAAAATGCTCTTGCACTTTCACTTTTGATATATAACTGACAGCAAATTGTTTCTCTGATCTATTTTACCTTTCAGCCTCCAGCCAGGAGGCGGTGCTTAGCCCGTCGTGATGTCATAAGGGGCTGCAAACAGTGAACGGCTCTTCGACAAACATTTTGACCAATGAAGAATAGAACAGCATATTTTGAGGGTCTGTGAGAGATCAATTAAGTTCATTTTATTCATAAACAATAAATGAGACCTCACAACACCTGTTTTTCATGTACTGAATACCTTCGAGAACCTCCATGTTATTGTTTAGGTCCTGGTTGTGACAGCACTGACCGTACAGCAGCAGTCACAAGAATCTATTAATAGCAATTTTAATATATATATATATATATTTAGTGCATCTGTCTTCACAAAGTGTGTAAATCGCTCCTCCCAGCCCATTAAAAAGGTTGCACCTCCGCTCCATGTGATTGTGATGATGACGTTCCCAGCAGTGCGTGAGCAAGGTGAGCACACAGGGGTTTTGTATCAATACCAACCTTAGCAGGCGGTGGGAGGAACCCGAGGGAGGGCTTCTCACCGCCGAGACTCACCGACAGCTGCAGGGCAGCAGCAGAAGGCTGTTTGGAAAGTGATTGAAGCACCAGTTCACTTTTCCCTTAAGTGTTTGGCTGATAGAAAAAAAAGACAACATCAGCTTGATATTTAGATCGCAAAGCATGATTAAAGTAGGTTTGCTTTGTCGCCATATTTTGTCAGAAGGGCAGATCAGTAAAAAGGGCAGATTTGGGTGTCAAACTTTGGCAAAAAGTGGGATGTAAGGGGCCTTTAAAAGATGTAAATTAGGATAATCAGAATTACTGTTCACCATGCTACTGACGAAAAAAACAACGTGTACGCTGTCTTCCTGTTCTGCCCAGTCAGGTCACAGGGATGTCCGGCCCCTCTAAAAGGATCAGCCCACACACATTCCTCCAAGTCTGACAGCCAACAATCAGTGTCTGCCAGTGGTAACCCAGCCACGTAGATATTTGGAATCAAACCAAAACATTGTTTTAATCAAGCTAAAACTAATTGATTGATGATTGATGCCCCACACATAAGTCAACATAATGGTTGTTTTAGATCCATCTCGGTGACTGTATTTAAATCAATAGCAGAATAAACAACAAAATCTGACATCACAAAACAATTGGTGCATTTTATACCAGATTCAAACATGGCCCTCAATGGTCCTACACATTACTGTGGGAAACGTATTTTTTTCTCCAGGTCACGCTCTTGCCCAGCATGGCCGTTGAGTATCACCCTCATCATTATAGGAGGAACCGCCAAACTGTTGTCAGATGAGCGTCTGGGGATCAAGCTCTCCTGTTTGCCTTAAAACAGTTTTTTTACGATTGGAGAGCTGGGAAAGGCCAGGCCCTCATCAAGCGCCCCCCCACTCCACCCCACTCCACCAAACCAGGTGGAACACACGTGCATTCATTAGCGCCCTTTAATGAGGAGCAGATGCAACAATGCCACCGCTCACTCTATGGCTCTCACACATAAAGAGCTCTGCATAAAGACAGACATGCACTCACATTCTGGAAACACAGATAACTCTAATATGGAAGGTCATGGAGGCAATGTTAACGTGTATTTATATTCATGCGCACACACACACACACACACACACACATTCTCTGAGGAGACTTTTCACACATTAAAATAAATAGATCAAATGAAAATACCCCTCCACCCCATTGACACACACACATTAGCCCATTCAGTCCTGTCATTGTGAAGGGGGGCCCTTTCACAGCTCAGACCTGTGGGCCTCATTTGTCCAATTTAGATGAATGACTGAGATCATATATCATTCCCCATATGTCAGACTATTTTTATCCTGAAGGAAGTCAGTGCAGGAGCCAGAAAAATGCTGTGCTGGTGTGAGAAAATTCTCATCCTTCACAATAAAGGTAGAGGCTCTGGTCACCATGTTCCTACCTGCAGGGCAAATGTCAGTGTAACTGTCATATTTACATAAAACATATATTCGTTGCAGTATTTTTTAGTATGCTTTGTGTGTATTTAACCAAAAATCATTAACTTTGGGCAAGAGAAAAGGAAGTACTGAAACACTCTATATTTATATAACCCTATTTCAAACTCCATATGATGACAGGGAAGGAAGCAAGTATCTAGGAGTTTCGCAGGTATGTGATACTGGATAAATTATTTAATATATCAAAGGAAATATCAGGATTCAGGAGTTTGTTTTGCCACATTAATAAAAGGATTTCTTAAAATGTGAAAACATTTCTGCTAAGGGGTGGACTGGTTCCTATCACACATTCATTGACAGGATTTATACTTCAATTCATTATTTCCAATCCAATGTTACAAAAGCAGCAAGAGACATACATCTGTTTCCTAAACTAGTGTGTTGTTTTGTCTAGAGTTCCCAGCCACGTGAGTTTTTCAACCCTGACGACTGCTTTCTACCAGAGGGCCTAGCTTTAAAGCCGCTATCCCCTTATCGCCCATTAAAGTTAACTCACAACACCCAGCCTTGTTCCTTAATTGAGGCCTCTGAACTGGAGAAGCAGGTGGGGCTTGCACTGCCACATTGGGTTTAAACTCAGCATGGGGACGTGAACACACCCTGGGTAAAGCTGGCTTAAACATCAACAAAATGCAGTCAGGAGTAAAATCAACACAAGAATCTATTATTTTTCAGACCAATACGGTAAAATATGCTGCACACACACAGTGGATGGAAAACATAATGGCATGTTTAGCAGAGTGTGTCTCACCTTGTTATGTTTACATAATCATTTTGATATCGGGCCATCAATTCTGAGCACGTGAGCGAAGGCGCCACCTCAGCAGCTTGCAGGTTCACACTGAATTTCATAATTCAACACCATGTCATCACCTGGGGACCAGTTAGTAAGCTGACACTCACTGTTTTTTTTTATGATCGTCAAGCGGTAATTCACATTTAGAAATGTGTTTCATTATATAACAGATCAGTGTGATAGTGTGTGGGCTGGAAATAGAGGCGTGATGAGAAGAATCAGTGGACAGTGTGGAGCAGCAGGAAACATTAGCGAATTGCACAGTTGAAGATTTGGCTACAAGATGTGTTATATCAACATGACATGGAAAGCCAGGATGTTCCAATATGTCTGCATATAAAGATGGAGGAACCTCTCATAGGGTTCAGAAGATCCAGACATCACCTGAATCCATCAGACTCCTACTAAAGAAGGCGAGCACCAGCCAAGCCGAGGGTGGATGGGGAGGAGCTCATTATATGAGACCTACCCACCTGTCACTCACACTTTGCACAACTATATTACAAACACTGACACAAGCCACTGGTTCACAGGCATTTTTCCCATTATAAAACAAATATCATGTATACCATAATAATTTGGTACATGAGTGGAACTCCATTCTTTTGATCCAGACTTAACTCTCCGCCTACAATCACTCTGGTGTGTCATTCTGTGGAGCCAAGTGCAGGCACAGAGGTATTCTGATCAGAAGGAGGGCCACTGAAATGTCAGTGTGTGTTTTGTGTGTGTGTGCTTGAGGTTTGGCATTTCAGACAGAGATATCATTGCAGAGCAGGGTGAGAGGTGTGTGGAGCTGTTTCACTGAGAAAGGGTGGGGTGGATGTTCAGTCTCACCCTGAGTGCTAGATTGTGGTTTCCCTAACTCCAGACACAACGCATGAGCGAGATGGTGGGGTGCAGGCTAGGAGTTCAAGTCCCCATGGCTGCGTCGGGTGCCTGGTCCTCAGTCCTTGATAAGCACTGGTGCGCGTGCCCTCCTCGTTAGAACCTCCCCCGATTGTAAATGCCAGTGTGGGGCTGAGGGCACAGCTCACCCCAGTGCAGCCTCACCTCCGTGAACCACAGGGCACCTTTGCTTCTTATCAGCACCCATACACCTGGACTGCTGCGACAATAGGATGTGTGCGGTGGTAGTTTTGGGGGGGGGGGGGGTGCAAACAGATGGACAGCCCTGTAGACAAAGTGGCCTCTTGCTGGTTTGTTTGAAAGAGGACATCTTTTCCACAAAAACAAAAAAAGCAGGCCTGACAGTTGGAGGTTTGTCATCTCTGCCTCTGACTGTATCTCAGCTTTCTCGTTGGTTTACAAAGGTGCTGCAAGATAAAAGATCAAGCCACTAGCCAACCACTAATCTATGGTCTCATCTTTGGCTCTGTTTGCTTACTCTGCTGGTCTTGACCTCAGAAAAAAAAGGAGGGAGCAAAAAGAGCCTGTGGTGGTGGGTGAACGGCATGATGGGTTTCTGTAACACAACAATATTTGTCTGTGTCTGTTAGGCCTGTAAGACTTGTGCTCTAATGGTCTGTGCAACCGCTCTGCTGCCTCAAGGAGGTTAAGTTGATCTATTTTGGATATAAGTGGGCAGCTAAATGCCTCTTTACGTGTGTGTGTGTGTGCGTGTGTGTGCGCACACACACGCACAGCTTTGCATGTCTACACACTTTTGTGTATGTTTTCTATAATCGTGTAAGCCAATGAGGAGCTGATAAGCCCGGTGGAGCCAGACGGCAGACACTTAAAGATGTCTGCACTGATAATAAAGGGGGGAGAGTTTAGCATAGGCACCAAACTCTCCTCCAAACACTCTCTGTATCATTTTTAACCTGGTGACTGTATACATGGTTGCATGTGCCTGAATAAACATTCCTTCAAGACGGCAGGTAAACAGATGAATCTAGGCTGAATCCTGGTCTGTGTGATGTTATCAGGATGCCATTTTGTTGTCATCCCTGCTGCATTCTCCTAAAGAGGAGGTCCAGGTTAATGTAAATCTCCATACTGGGAGAGAAAGTGTCTTGTCTAAGCGCTGTGGTGGGCTGGGGGTCAGCAGGCTTAAACTAGTGATGATCTCAGTGCTCGTTGAAATGCGGCCTTGAAGGAAAGCGACTTCAGAAAGGAGGTTAAAAGCTAATTGATTGCATGTTGTCAAAGTGCATGAATTGTGTCTCCGTCTGTGTGTGCAAGGACATTACAAGTGAGTGTGCATGTGCGGCATCCCTCGCACCCCCATCCCTCCTGTCTGTGTTTTTGAACTTGGAGATGAAGCCATCTGCACTGCTCTCTGGAGACATCGGGCTCCCTCGTCTCTCCTCCATTTTCTGCTCCCGCTGTAATGGGAAAATTGCTCTGTCTTTCCGCTCTAGTTGGGATTGGCAGCGTTGATAAGCATTGCAGGGACAATTAGAGGTAGGAGTTTTTCATTGAGAGGCTTTTGAAATGACGCTGAGCTGTCATTGGTGGCTGATACCCCGCGGGACATACCACTGCGCCGAACATGACTCCCTCCTCGCTGAGAGAACACCCCTTGCTTTAGAGTCCACTGTTTGGGTGCAGCAACAGCCTTCCTAAAGAAACACACTCTTTGTAATCACATTGATCTGAGCCCTCAGTATGTACTCACACAATAGCTGTGTACTCTTTCTTCCTTTTTCATCACTCGTGATGCTGGTTGAACACAAAGAAGACTACAAAAAGGCATTTTTTCCAACAAGTCTCGGCTTTGTTTGAATGTGTAGGATGAGTCTGTTATTATCTCAGCGGGCTCCCACCAGCTTTACCTTACCTTCTCCCAGAGATGGGGATAAATTAGGGAAATATCTCGCTGTGCTGCAGTCCCACAACTAATTACTGTTAAAAGGTCTGATATGACTTGGAGGTAGGCAGGCAGTGAGAGGCTGGAGCTCAAATTCAGGCAGAAATATGAAGGTGTGGAAGGAGTTGGGGGCATTGTTTATGAGCTAAGTGAAGTGGACCATCACAGAGGGAGTCAAGCAAAGGCCAAGTAAGTGATGGAGGGAACGATTAGAGGAGAGTGAGAGGGGGTGGGGGAGGTAGAGCAACATTCCTGCATCGGACTTGATCCCCCCCCCCTTTTCAGTAACAGAACACTCTTGTCTCAGCACGTCGCCAGTATCCAGTGAGAAGCAGCCCTGCTTCCCTTTTGTGTTTTCCTGTAAAGCTGGAAGTGCCGACTTCTCACATCTGCTACCCAAATCTGAGTTATGCTTCGGACACACTCCGAGAGCCATTCATCATGTTCAGTCTCTGTTCCACTTTTCAGGCCTTGGTCTCCAATTTCCTCATGCATCCGGGGGTCAAAGAAGCATCAAAACCCCAATTTTGCAGCTGCCAGGTTTTCTGTTGAGCTTACAGATAAAAGTTCTAATAATAACAATGCTAGGTGAATGAGTGGCACTCCATTCACGGCACACTGCTAATTGGCCATAAATGAGCCCATCTGGTTTGATTTGCTGTCGGGCAAGGCAGCAGGAGAGCAGCTCCCTCCCAGCTAAGCTCTCCCTGCTCAGCCCCGCGGCCCCGCTAACAAACCAGGACCACCAAAGCTGAACTCATAATGTGAAACCTGAACTGCACCTCTCTACAGCTACACATTAAAAAAAACGCAGGTATGGCTTATTCCTAAGCCTTCCCTTAATGGCTGCATTATAAATAAACCCTTGGCTCATGCCTTCATTATGAGGTGTGTGACACTCAGGCAGGAGATCAGAAAAATGAAAGACGGAAGGGAGACTAAGATGTAGTGGGATGGCGGTTTAAAAAAAACAGCAGCAGTACTGTTACACATCTACTCCATTAAACATCTGTGTATGAAAGCGATAGGAGTGGGGACAACTTTAAGCCTGTGGAGGCAGTCTCAAGGCTAAACTGACTGGAATTACGCAGGCTTAGTTTGGTGCAGTGTGACTGTGAAAAGGCGGGATAATAGGGGGTTCTACAGGGAGAGGACCACCTTATACGAAAGGGGACTTTGACTTGTAGCTGAGATATGCAGGATGCTTTTTATTCATGACGTGATTGATATTACTGGAATTAACTTCCATCCATCCATTTCCTCAACTCTCCCCCAACTAGTCTATTGCGGGACATCAAAACATTTTCCTAGATTCTGTGCAAATCCATTATTTAGAGAAAACAACCACAACAATGACAATATTCAATCATTGTCACATGTGTAACATGATGCATGATGACAACGAGAAAGGTCACAGCTTAAAAGGAGCGACACGTAAAAAACAGCAATCACATTTAAACCGCAGCTTCCCGCCAGTAACTTCTACCTTACCTTCTAACATAGCAGCAATAAAGTTACATTCCCAAAGTCACAAACTCCATTAACCTTTGCTTAGTTTAAACTCAAATAATGGTAAATTTGACTCGTTCCACTCTGTGGGGTCCAGACCTGTTGGCACCACTTCCCCACCTTTAGCCTCAGATCAATCCCAGCGCATCCTGCCGGCTCTGTTTGCACAGCTTGCTGCCCAACACTCATACTAATACAATACATTACCTCAGAGCAGAACAAACTGTTACGACCTGTCATGATGTGAAGTTGCTGCAGCTGGATCATCAGACAGGTGAACCTGCTGGCTGTTTTCATGCTCTGGAGTCTGAGGCCACTTCAAAGTGAATTAGTAAATTCCTGCATCCCCATTGCTAAATGTAATGAATGACGATGAGTGCAGGATACACATACCTAGAGTGTGACCAAAGGGCCCTGTTTGAGTCCACTTATCAGCTGAAGTTGTCCCCCAAAGTGTTCCTACATTTAACTGCCTTGAAAACAGCAAGAGGAGTACCATGATAATATTTTACTGAAAACTTAACCATAAGAAAGCACGTCTGGATTAATTTGATTCAACAACATCACTACAAACATTTTTCATAGATTAATCAACTGGAGAGAGAATAATAATAATGAAGTGGCGTTTCAGTGTAAAGCTTCAGAAGAAGAAAGAAAAAAAAATAATGGTTCCTAGATCGCTCACATGGCCTTCACTTTTCCATCTGCAAGGCATTAATACGTCTGAATTTCTTTAAACTAGCAGCTGCACCCAGAGCCGGCCGTAGGCAGCAGAAGAAGAGTGAAACGAAATGTCAACCATTATTTAACTAAAAGGAAAATAAAAACTGTAATGGACCGGCTGACTTGTTTTTAGGATCAATGTCAAATAGATTTTACATATACAAAGGAACACTTTTATTTACTCTTTAGACAGAAAGCATAGTAATTAGTGCACCCCCTGTCTATCTAGTGTTTCGTTAAAACGGTAGTGATGATCAGGTCTGGTTTAAAGCTCTGTACATTCTCTTCACCCACTCCACCCTTTTTATGAGCGAATGAAGTACATGCTTACATGAACGGTTCATCACTGGAGTGCTACAATGCTTCTCACTTGCATAATGATCGAACCCTGTTATGCTGTGAGGATGAAGCCCATGCTGGGGTGATGCAGAAACAAATAAGGCCAAGCGTCTGCTAACAACTCTGTGAGTGTGACAGCTGTTAAAGTGGGAAAAAAGTGGAAGAGCAATTTCATTCCCATTCATTTTGGTAATAGGCGTAGTGCTGTGGAATGTTTCCACTTAATGCGTCACTTGCAGGTAACTGACTGACAAAAATAGATTTTTAATCTCATTATCTCCAAAACAGCTACACAGATAGAGTGTGTGTGTGTGTGTGTGTGAGGGAGATGGAGCAGCAGAGAGTGTGTGACTGTTCATAAATGAGTGTGTGTTTGAGAGAAGAGAGAGGAAACGGGAGGGGGTGCAGATATGTAGCCTCGCTTCCTCCCACCCCCGGGTGCTCTAATTGAGAGGAGGCTTTTGTTATATAAACAAGAGGTACACCTCAAGTTGAAAATTAAATATTTGGAGAGCAGGCAGCCTGCTTTTGAAAGTGATATAAATTCCAGTGGGTGAACGCTGGTGTCAAAGGGGTGCCGATGAAGAGGTGGTTATTGGCATGGAGAGCCTGCTCTCTGCACCGGAGAGTCAATTCTCTCCTCGCCTCTCCTTCACAACAATGAACACAACAGCCTCTAAAGCTCTATTTCTGTACGCTCCAATTGGATCAGGCTGCCGCTGATTGTTCTACATCTCAATAGGCTGTTAAAGTGGCAATCTGCAGGTTCCTTGTTATTTTCCTTTTTTTGACTTTGTCTCCATGTTTGGTGCTAAGTGCTCATTACTGCAGTTTTTGCTCGGCACGTCCCAGAGATCAATCAGTGAGTCTCGCACTCCAACGTGTTTTTGAAGCCGAGTTTCTCTAAGTGGCATGCTTTTCTCTGTCTTTGGTTGCGTGGCTATTGCTGCTCATGCAAGTTTGTGTTTCAGACGTAGCAGAAAGTTGGAAAGTCTTTCTCGTTGTAGGGGTAAAGGAGAGAGCAGCAAGTCACATTTCCAAGAAGTAAAGATGAAATGTAAAACAGTCATTGTAGCAGGATGATTAGATCCTGTATGTACGAAGCTTTTATAAAAAAAAAAGACATGACTGAAGGAGATTTGAGGTTTTAGGATACTAATCATCATTGCTAATATTGGTTCAAAAATGTTTGACTGCTGATTGATCAAAAGTTCCAATTAAAACTATTTTTAATGGCATTTAAAGCAAAACACAAAGAGAAACAATATGTGACAGGTGTAGGTAAATATTACATGCAGGACTAATGTAGTTGGCTCCAAAAGATCCTAATGAAACCCCAACATCTGAACTCTTGTTGGAAGCATTGACTTTATTAATGTCACCATGTCTGTACTTTAGAGGCAAGAGGGACCATATCTGGACAAATAGGTGCAGCTTATGATGAGCACCTGCACAGAGACCTACGGTACATCCTTATGAGTTTATGTGCTACTGCTAGCAGCCAGCAGGGGACAGTTAATTAATGTCATGTCCTGATACACTGTGACTTACACAGCTGTGTCATATGAAGCTTCACTGATTCATTCAGCACTGCCCTGCTTGATGATTTTGTTAACCCTCCATAAAACTCATCGGTGCCATTTGTTGCGTCTAAGTGTATATTGTCCTAGTTCCAATCACTAGTGTATAAAAACATCCAGGACCATGCTACACTTTGTGATTTTTGTTAGCCCCACAGTGATGCCCAAAACAATGGCTGACATGACAGTCACAGATTTCCTCTCTGTTTACATCCCCATAGTACAATTCACCAGGGATTCATCTATACTCTGACAGACTGAGAGTAAGATTTTACTAGACCCATGTGACACACAATTAACCTCTTCTTCCGACTGCTGCTGTTGTTAAAGTTAAAGGAGCCATCAGGAGTGTTATGAGAGTTAGGAGGACCCAAAAGCAGATTACTAAAAAAACGCCAAAAATACGTGAGAGGTAACGAGACACAGGTGAAGACAATCAGGGTGGGGCAGGTCATTAACGAGGCGGGAACCACAACAGGAAGTAAAACAGACACAGATACACAGGGAAAGCACTCCTTCAAAATAAAACAGGAAATAAACCAAAACAGGGCGAAATAAACCAGGAAAATACAAATATACCAAACTAACCATAAATACAACAGAAAGCTGAACAAGGGATGATGACAAGGAGAGAGGCTGAACTGAGAACATGGAATGTAATGATCTGTGTGAGCAAATAAACTTTACACTGAGAATGTGGAGACGATTGAAGCAAGGCGTCTGGACTTGTAGTTTTCTTGAAGATGTTTCGCTGCTCATCCAAGCAGCTTCATCTGATGAAGAAAAGAAAGAAAAGAAAACTCTACAAGTCCAGACTACTTGCTTCAATCTTCTCTACGTATTATGACCTGGATGACTGAGGATCTTAATCAACATGTTTACTCTGAGAAGCACATCAACAATTCACTTTTGAATTTGCAGCATCATTATCATAGAAGAATCTGTGAACTTACATAGAGCTCTTGCAAGATAGCATTTTGTGTGATGCTAATATTTAATCGTGACCACTGTGTTTCTTCTAATCCTCAGCACAATTATAAAGCCATGATTGATTCACTTGTGACCAGCAGTAACATAACAAAAACATAGTAGGAGTATTTGACTAATCTGCAGTGGTAAAAATAGTTAAATATGTAGAGCATGTGAAGCTCACAGAGCATGTTTGAGTTCTCTGTACTGCTAGACATGATTGTGCTGTTTCTAAAGAGATGCATAACTTTATACTGCAGTTAACAACAAATCCAGCAGAGAATAAAACATCTAAAAAGAGCTTGGGGGGGGTTAGAGGTATAGTCAAAATGTCCCTGTGATAGCTGGTTTTATAGATCTGAAGATTCTAAATGTTACATAGATGAACAAAGATTTTTCTTTCTACAGCTATTAATAAAGGAGGTAGTTTTAATTTGACACGCTGAAGCACCACAACATTTCCCTCTGTCTGCATTGATCAGCTCCACATGAGGGGGGGAAAAAAGCTCTGCTTATACGTCAGTAGAACAGAATAATGCTACTTAACAATAGCCTCCTCTGCAGATACAGCCGCAATCTAAAAAGCTCGCACAGTGTAGCAGAGGGTAAATGGGAGCTGGAGAGTCTGGTGTGAATCGATAAAAGCTATCAAACACCTGAGGGGTCCCCCAATTTTCCCACAGACCACTCCACCCCCTGGGCAGGGGGGAAACAATAGCGGGGCATCAATACCTGCAATTGGGAGAAGGTAGGGCAGGAGACAGCGGGCAAACCACACAAGTGGGTCACCTCTCCTCCAGACAGCAAATGGGCGCTCAATCGTTTGCATCAATTCAGTCCAGTGGGAGATGGAGGACAGGATGGGGAAGGGGTGTCATTAGGAGTGTATTGGTATAGAAGGTGGGCGCCGGGGAGAAAGAAGGGGTGTGGAGGTTTTTAAAGCAGGTAGAGATGGAGACACAGGGGGATATAGGTGTTTTCAATTACCCACAAATTCAGAGCAATTTCCTCTTTTTTCTGACCACACCTCCCACTGCGAGGCTGATGGGAATCCTGAACAAAGAGGCGTGGAGATCGCGATTGTTTGACTGCAGGTTGGTGGGGAGGAGCAGGAGGAGGTCGTTTTCATCCGTCCGCTTTGTTCAACCTTTCTCTGTCACCTTGCAGCTTTTATTTGAGCCTTTTTTTCCTCTCTTTTTTGACGTGGGTAGGAACTTCAAAGTGCATTTCAACTTCTGTGTAGATGTTGATAAGCCACTTCCTGAGAATGAGAGATACTCTTGTGCAGCTTAAAGATAACAGGCACACACACTGCATTGTTCCATACAGCAGGACAAGACTGTGCTGTTTCTGCTTTGCAAAGTGGCTAAAATTGCTCTCTGTGCCTCATCTCACTGATCACTGTAGCCTTCGGTTAAAAACTCCTCTTCCGTTTGCATTGTGTAACAACACAGGCAAACAGATATACTGAAGAATCCATGTCAGGCAGGTCTGGGTGGCCAGCTAGACCCCTAGATTATTATTTTCCTGAATCCAGACCAGATTGTAAATAATAGAAAAAAGTGTCAATCATTTGTTTTAATTACATGATGATAACAGTCATCTGACCAGGGTTCAAACATAAAATGCAACCACCACCATTTTGAATCTTAAAATATGTCCAAGATAAACTTGTGGGGGTCCTAAGAGGACAGTTTTTGAATAACAAAGGGGCTCTGTAGGAGAGCATCAGGATTTTAAAATTGATTTTAAAATCACTAGAAATCCAGTGGACGGAAATAGATGTGATGTGTGACCATTTATTGGTCTGAGTTGTAGCATTATAGCAAGAGCATCATGGGCGGCAATACATTTATTATTTATTTTATTTCAAAACCAACCAAAGCTTGACTATGTTTCTGGGATTAAAGATCAAGTTACTTTCCTGATCTGGATATCAAATATTCCTGAATGGCTCAAAAACACCCCAGGATTATGAAGACTAGACTGAGAAGTTGAGGACAGAGCACCAAGTTTCTGCCTGATAGCACAGTAACTGTTTTTTTATCTGCTGCAAAGTGAATTGTTCCTAATTCCATTTAAACAATGAAGCTCCTAATCTTTAAATATGAAAAAATTGGACACCATCTGTGCACATTGGAGACGTATCTAAAACAACTGATAATCTACCTATTAGCTGGACTAGTAGCTTTGAACAGTTCTAATTTATTTAGCATCCATCTCACCTCGATTAGAATGAGTATGGTTTTATGTGTATATCGCATTCATGATTACACTCACAAATGGACACTGAGCATGTTAGCATGCTGTCTTTCTCAGTGGAGCAATACTGTCGCACCATGTTTCCTGTTAGTTGTGCACCTTTCTTTCCAGCATGACCGTGTCAGAAAAAAAAACCTCTCTACAGGAGGCAAGAAGTGTCCCGTGTTTGCAAACGTTGCCACATGAGCATATGAGCGGCCTGATAGGAGCCTCTATCAACCATGTCACTTCCTCTGTTCCTGCTCAGCAATGAGGAACAACTCAGTAGCCATTTTACACACTCTGATAGTACATCTGATGAGGTGTGTGTGTGTGTGTGTGTGCGCAGGAGGTTGGTCGGGGTTATTTCTGGATGATTAGCCTTATCTTCCCTCCCATGCACATTCACAATGTATGCTGCGCCAGATGGCCAGAGAACACAGAGCTGCTAATGGTACCACTTGATCATGTCTTTGCTTTGCTATAAATCAGAATATTAACCACGAACATAAATGCCATACACAGAGCATTTGATTGATCCCCATGTGACGCAAAAAGCCATTTCATAAAAAGATAGCAAACACTTAAAGTGGCGGTGTAGGTTTAGCCATGCGTGCCCGAGTGTTAGACCACAGGAGAGATCTCACAGGGAATCATGCACAATTTAAACACATTTACTTGAATCTAATTAGAATGGCTCTTCAGGTCTTCATTTACATACATTTTCAGATTATAGTGGAAAGTGTGCTGATAAACATGTAGCAAGGGTGTTAATTGGCCTGCATGTACTGTGATGTGACTGCTAAAAATGCCTTTGTTTTCAAGTTATGAGTTCAAATTGGAAGGTGAGCTATCAGATTCCACATAAGTCTGCTACAGATACACACACACTGTGGTAAATGAGAAGCGGTGCAGCTCTAGTAATACCTTAGTGCTCCCATGTGGTGAAAAACAAATGCAAACACACTTTTAAAGGGTTAGTCTACCTAACTTTGATATCTTACTAATAGACTGGAGGTTAATGGGGGTTCATTTGTTTAGTGCACTGCATTGTCATCTGAATAATTGTCAGTTTTCATTGTAACAATAAATAAAATACTTTCAAAAGCAGAATTTAATTGAACCTATATGTACCTCTGTATTGATTTATGCCATTCTTTGTGCATGTGGCAGTATGTTTTATGTCTTATGTCTAAATTGCATTAACACAAATATGCAAACATGCAGGCATTTAAAATTGTGGCACCTGGACGTGTTACATTCCTACTTTAAATTACACTATGAGTCCAATTGCCTTGATTTGACCAGGATGAATGAGAGTCTTCACATACATGTAAACGTATATTTTGACAGATTAGGGGTGCAACATATAGCATTGGTCTCTGAGCACTTTGTGAATGCTAGTAGTCTCCTGTATGCCTCCTCTATGTGTGTTGGTCCTGATAATATACACAAAATATCTGCCTGAGGAGGTTTGTCCTCGTAGTGTAAAACTAACCTGTTGCTCCGTCTGCAGGTCCTCTGTGCTCTTTATTTAGCCTTGCTTCTTGTACTGGAATGGGGATGTGTGTCACGACAGCTATGATTGTGCATATGAGGTTGAAAATCAGTGTCAGTTTCCAACAAGGGCTCTATATTTAGCTGTGAGTGAGGGGACTGGGTAACCCTCGTGACTGCAACACATACAGACACACACACACACACACACACACTCCTCTGGACCCTCATACTCTTTCACCTGCTGCCGGTTTCTTTCTGTGAGGTTGTGTGTGTGTCTTCTGGTACCACTCGGAGGTGAGTTATATACTTTTATTCAACAAATGTCACCGGAGATGGTTGAACATCTTTATTCCACCTTCTCCTTATTAACTCTCCCACAGCCCTGTGTGGAGGAGAGAATGGCTAAGCTGCCTGCCTTTGGAGCTGTCATCTGTGGCCTAATGAGAACACAGCTTGATGATTAGTAAAGTGGGAGTCACAGAAGATCATGTGTCAGTCAGAAGTACCAGAGGCCAGAGTGGGCCTGAACAGTCCTGACCCACTGGTGAGAGAGGCTTTCCTGATGGCCTACGACTACATAGACTACATAACCAGAGGGGGGGCAGATGGGACCATGGAACCCGCCCCTACAGCCTGCACTGCAGCCCTGCGGCATGCTGGAGATGAGCTTCTCTTTCGCTTTCCTATCTTTTTCAAGCGCTGGCCTCGTGTCTTTCAGAATGTAAGGGAGAACACGGCCTGCCCGACACTTGTCGGCATCCTGGACGAACACTTCTTTCCCCCAGCCCCTGGGGGGCGGCGCACGGACCTGGCCTGGAGCGCTGTGCTGTCTGTGTATGTGCTGGCTGGACAGATGGCTCTTCACTGCCATCAGAGAGGCATGGTGGTGGTCCTACCACAGCTGAAGGAGTGTGTGGGGGCCTACGTGGAGAAGGTTATCTGCCCTGAGATACGAAACAAGGGAGGATGGGTAAGTGGAAGCTGTTGCTCCTTTATTTGACATCTGTAAACATTGTAAATGCAACCACATTATACACTATACATTATCATTGGGTTGGAAAACGTATGCCCTAAACTCTAAATTCTATTCTTCCCACGATGAGTTGCCAAAAGCCTTTTTGTAAACTCATTTTTTATTTTTTTTGGAAATATATATCTGACTGCCTGCTTTTACAGCCTGTGCAGTGCTCTCTGTGAATAGTAAACAGACTTAAAATTACTGGAGTGTCCATTGGAACCAATTATTTTTGAGTTTGTGAAGCTCAGGGTTGCACACAGACAATCAACTTCACATGTTCTAGGTAGTTTCTCACATGGGGACATTAGGCTGTTTCCAAAGCAAAGTTGCCTGAGCTTGAATAACTTGCCAGAGGCCCACAGCAGACTTTAGCTATATGGATCCTTATGAAACGACAGTACTGTCTGCAGCTGCAATTGACCTTACATTGAACTTGAAGCCATTTAAAGTTGCTGTGAAACACAGATGTTTACTCAGACGTGTGTCTTTGTTTCTGACAGAGTGGTTTTGTGTCACGCTTTGGAGAGAAGCAGGACTTGGAGGGCCAGGTGAAGAAAGTGTGCTGTTGGACGCTGCTGACATTGGCCTTAAGCATTATCACTTACTTCATGTGGAAGAGAATGACTTAGCCAACACTGCCACCTAGTGACTTTAAGCAGGAACACCTGCAAGACTGTGCCACCACAACAAAACGCTTGCATGAGTGGGAGAAAATTGAGCATAAACATGACTGTTTCACCCAAATACATGTGTCAACAGTCCTTGTATTTAACCTACAAACTAATGTGCAAAAGGTCCTATATGAGCAATTTGTGTCTTGCACTTGAAAATTAATTCGCAGGAGTATGTAAACTTTGAAGTGTTCCCTCAGCTGTACAGAACAGATGTTGGAACAAATAAGCCTGACCACACCCAACTGGATTTAAATTATTTATGCTTCTATGGAAGACCTTTAAGCCAAGGTTTTAAACACTGCTACCTTTACAGTGTTAAGTATCAGATATGCAGCAACACTTTATATACAGTGCACTGCATGACTACATTTTACCCCTAGATAAAGTACCAGTAACAGAAAACCCAGAGACAAATGAGTACATTGTGAAAGTTTAATCTGGAAAACAAAGTGAAAATGACATCTGGACGAGAACTGAGAAGTAGAATTCAATAGTAAAGTGGTGTCCTTTGACCATGCGGCAGTACTTCCATTCAGACATGACTGAAGTTACATTTACACCTGAAAAAGAAACTCAACAGGGAAGAATTTTAGAACTGTCCTTCAAACATGCTGCAGTACTTCATCGTGAACGACAAAAACATTTTTACATCTAGGAGACACTCATGAGGAGATTCAACACTTGAGGGTTTAGGCCAGCTCCTCCTCACCCTCTTCCTCAAACTCTCCCTCCTCCTCAGCAGTGGCATCCTGGTACTGCTGGTACTCAGACACCAGGTCATTCATGTTGCTCTCTGCCTCGGTGAACTCCATCTCATCCATTCCCTCACCGGTATACCAGTGGAGGAAAGCCTTGCGCCTGAACATGGCTGTGAACTGCTCAGAGATGCGCTTGAACAGCTCCTGGATGGCGGTGCTATTACCAATGAAGGTGGCAGCCATCTTGAGACCTCTGGGAGGAATGTCGCAGACGGCTGTCTTGACGTTGTTGGGAATCCATTCCACAAAGTAGCTGCTGTTCTTGTTTTGCACATTCAACATCTGCTCATCCACCTCCTTCATGGACATGCGGCCACGGAAGATGGCAGCCACGGTGAGGTAGCGGCCATGACGTGGGTCGCAGGCGGCCATCATGTTCTTGGCATCAAACATCTGTTGGGTGAGCTCTGGCACAGTGAGGGATCTGTACTGCTGGCTGCCTCGGCTTGTGAGGGGAGCAAAGCCTGGCATAAAGAAGTGAAGGCGAGGGAAAGGCACCATGTTTACAGCCAGCTTACGCAGGTCAGCATTAAGCTGTCCAGGGAACCTGAGGCAGGTGGTGACTCCACTCATTGTTGCAGAGACCAAGTGGTTGAGGTCTCCGTATGAGGGAGTTGTGAGTTTCAGGGTGCGGAAGCAGATGTCATACAGAGCTTCGTTGTCGATGCAATAGGTCTCATCTGTGTTTTCTACCAACTGATGGACTGATAGTGTGGCATTGTAGGGCTCGACCACTGTGTCTGACACCTTTGGGGAAGGCACCACGCTGAAGGTGTTCATGATGCGGTCAGGGTACTCTTCACGGATCTTGCTGATGAGCAGGGTACCCATACCAGAACCGGTACCACCACCCAGGGAATGTGTGAGCTGGAAGCCCTGCAGGCAGTCACAGCTTTCTGCCTCCTTCCTCACCACATCAAGGACAGAGTCCACCAGCTCTGCACCCTCTGTGTAGTGACCCTTGGCCCAGTTGTTACCAGCACCACTCTGGCCTGTAAAAATAAGTCAGTGTTAACTTCACTGTACTCATGAGTCATTAAAATGAAAATTTTTTTTAATAAATCCGCACACAAAACTCACCAAAAACAAAGTTGTCTGGCCTGAAAACCTGCCCAAAAGGACCAGATCTCACAGAGTCCATGGTTCCTGGCTCCAGATCCACAAGTACAGCACGGGGCACGTATTTGCCACCTAAAAAGCACAACAGATTAGGAAAATACTCCAATCATGAAGTTATATTAATTTTATAGAAAAAGAAGTTACCAGTGGCTTCATTGTAGTAGACATTGATGCGGTCCAGCTGCAGGTCACTGTCGCCATGGTAAGTACCAGTTGGGTCAATACCATGCTCATCGCTGATCACTTCCCAGAACTGTAGAACAAATGAAACCAATTTTATTCTCTTTACAAAACTTGTATTTAAATACATTATAAGCATTTCAGGTTATCATGGCTCAACTACATTCAAAAAAAAATTTCCCCGCCGTTCTGCAGTCGGCGCGCGCGCCCTCGCCACCTATTGGTTGGATCGATTATGAATTTCAAATTTCCTGCTACGTCACTAACCGCCCTCTTCAGGCAAAGCCGGGCGCCGTTCACCAAGCATGCCAAGTAGGCCTCAATGAGCGGGGGAACTGCGGTAAAAATTCTACCGTCATTTTCCGTACAAATACAAAATGAATCTATTAATCTGATAACGTTATCGTTTACACGTATGCGCTGATTTCCACTGATGATTAGTGAAGTACTTCCCTATAAAACGGCAGCTAAAATTAATCTCGGATAACAATGGCGCCGTTCACTTCGTGTTAATTCGACAAGCAGCTGCGTCTAACATTTAACCAACATGTACCACTTTATTCAATTCACATTCTATGTTTGAAACGGGACGAGTTATTAACCCGTTGAGTTATTAATGAGATAATGAGCTAAATCACTAAAGTACGTTTTAATGATTAATTAATCAAACAGACATATTAAATGCACTTGTCAAGTGATTAGGCTAATACAGTTATGTTTCGTTAAAAAAGAAATTAGCCACAAAATATCATAAAGGGGACACGTTGATATTCACAGGGTGTGGTTTCAGGGAAGCGGGGAGCACAAAGCCGGCGCTTCCACGGAGAAGAACACGACGTTTCACAATGAAAAAACTAAATACGCCACTCAAAAGAAAGAAAACCAACGTTACCAACCTTGGCACCAATCTGATTTCCGCACTGGCCGGCCTGAAGATGCACGATTTCCCTCATATTTGCAGGAGGTAGGATACAGACTCACACAAATGACTTCGGGATTCTTGTGAATGCGTGTTCAACGACTCAACCACGGATTTTATACTGCACTAAGACCCGCCCTTTACGTCCCAATTCAAATTCTCATTGGCTGGTTCACGCAAGCACGTCTGACAGACACAAGTTCTAACCAATCATATTTTTGAATGCTCATCCGCTATTGGGGCAACTCAGCTGCCACTCATTTTCATCTCAAACGTGTGACTAATGTCTAATCTGTAGACGTTGGCCTATTTTCCTCGTGATGGCGGAATAGGAAGAGGAATTTGACTGAGAAGGATTTTATTCTGCAGTGCATGGCCGCTCTGCAGCACATGTTACATTCACGCAAATCTTAATGACGTGGTTAAACAGCCGCACTGCTTTACCCACAGCGGCTGTGGTAGACAGACGGAACACGGTGGTCCAGTTTGGCCGAATTCAGAGCACAAACTGTAATGAGAGGACAGATCATGAGTGGCGGGCTACTACTGTGATTTTCAGTCATGTGTTTGTTAGGCCAGTGAGTTTATAGATTTTCAGCTCATTTGACAGATTAGTTCCCCTTTTTATGTTCATTTGTTTGGCAGTGAGCAGGATGAACAGTTGTGTTGTAGGCCCAGATCACTTCTGTGTTCCCTCAGCCAACGTGAATGTGTGATGATGAGGTGAAATGGATCAGTCTGCTTCATAAATATGAACAGGATGTACAGATGTGATACATTGACTCTTGAAAGTAATAGATGATCAGGACTCACACACACACACGCTTCACAGCAGTGTTGTGGAATGAGGGCAGATGAGCTTATTAATAGTTAATCTAAATGCCAGATAAGAATTCGTCCGTGACGCTGGTGCTCCTGCCTGGCACGGTTGTCATGGATGGAGGACTCGGAGGGCTAACATCACTCCCAGGTGGTCGTCGCCATGACAATCAGGTTTTCACACTGGGTGTTGCAGACCTCTGTGCATTAGTAGCCTACAGGGCTTTACGTAATCTTCCCATGGATCTACTCACAGCAAAATGCATACCATAAATTTGTATGTAGATTAGTTCTTATACAGACTGGTATGATCTCCTTAAATCTAAACCGTCCAGTTATGAATTCATATTTTCTCAGCCTGGGCCATGGTTTTTTTTTTTACAGGCACACTGAGCTCTTCATGCATGTATGTAGGTCGTACTCACAGTCCTACTATGTCTACGCTGTAATCTGACACACAAAGGCCCTCTCTGTTTGCATCATGACAGAGCTATGCCACTGAGAGGATGAGTCAGGATACAAGCAAATGAGCAGCTACAGCTCCTCTTCTTTAGGTTTAGACCTCTCTGGAACTGGCCAACTGGGAGACATTTAAACAGAAGCTGACAACCCTGCAAGCTGATTTGATTATCAAATAGCAGGAAATAGTGGATCGGGAGGATTTTCCCATCAGCTCCGATGGATGGCAATGAATTATTATGACAATGGTGAATGTGGATGACTAAACTCATAGTATCTGCTAAATATGGCTACTAGCTGTGTAATATCCCATTTTAGCAAAAGAAGACAAAAATACAATATGCTGATGTTCCTATGCAAGACAGGAGCCATGTCTAATGCGTCAATATGGATGTGAGTAGATGTGTGGAACAGTAGCTGGGTTGTGGGTGTGTCTGTGAACTCACAATGATGTTTGTAATAAATACATGAAAATAAAATGTGAGACATTTTTACCGCAGCGATAATCTGCTGTAGCATTTTAAGGAAATCATGCCCCAGGACTGGGAGGATATATTCTCTTTGATCTCAGTCAGTTTTGTTCCTCTGCTTTGTGTGGTAACTGATCAATTATTCATTGATCTCTTTCTTTGGGAAGGATGTGTGCATTGAGTGGTTTGTGGTGACAGCTTGAGTCAGGTCACCTGGGGCTTAATGCATAACAAAAAAATAAAAAAAACCTTTCAGCTCACTGGGAGGAGATTTTTGCTGTTTAATGCTTTTTATGAGTGCAGCGGCTGATGATGAAGCACTTCCACAGCACAGTGTGATCACAGAACAGCAGTGCGCAGGGTGTCTCTGTGAGGCTTAACCAGTGCGGCTCCTCATGACTCAGCATCTCTCAAGACACTGCAGCAACAAGCTCTCAGCCTCCATCAGCCAGATCAATATCATAAAACGGAAACAGATGCTGCTCGGAGAGACACGCCCATGGAGGTTATAATCCTTTAACAAGGTTACACATTAAGTCAATGATGTAATCTGATCACTGTGACCACTGTCTATCTAGCCGGGTTGGTTGCCATGGTGATAATGCAGTTCTACATCTGGAGGCTTTTACAGAGACAATAAGAAATTGAATATATGCTAATTACATACATGCTAATTTTGCAGCATGCAAATATGCAATGTATGTATGATAAAGATGTACAATAAATACTAAGCACATGGAAATAAACATGCAGGTGAAATATGGCTGTCTGTCAGCCATCTTAGTTGATGTTGACAAACTCACTGATTTCTTCATCTGGCTTCATGTAACTGGTCATCATAGCAGTAAAAGCTATGCAGTGTAGCCTCATAATATGACGTATAAAGGAAGCAATCAGTCCCAACACAGAACCATGTGGAACTCAATTACTGATTTTCATGTGTATGGATGATTGATCTGTGGGAACTAATGTGGACTGAGTGATGTGATTTCGCTGCAGTTTGTAATTTTAGAGGAAACAGCAGTTTGAGGAAAAATAGTACAGCAGCTGAGGGAATGTTCTATTATATAGATATTGTGGGAAATGGGCTATCGGGTTGGATAGGCATTAGACAGGAACAGCTGCGCTCATGTACAGTATGTCTGCTGATTCACTCTCATATCAGGTTACTGACTCCCCAGTGCAGCAGCATTCTGCCAGCCTCACACTGCACTACATTAGATATCATCAATGTGTGTCAGGACGGCAGGCTACACCCATAGCTAGCTATGTAAAATACAATAGTTCACCTGGAAAAGGACCGAAATGAATGGACCTTTTAACAGAGAGGAACTGAAGCTTGATACTCACCAGGTTTGGATGTAGGACATAGATAGTATGCTGAATGTATGTTTAGATGGAGGTGGAAATATATACACACAATACTGCCCTTTAAGTCCAAAACACAACACATTAGGTCAATAACAAGTTAAGCCTGGAATCAGCTTTACTCAAATCACAACAGTACTATGGGGCGGGGCAGTGAAAAAGACCATGTGATACACAGACGCAGGAAATGACTGCAATATTTTTCTTATTTATTTTCCAGACACATTTTAGTTTTGAGCTCTGTTAAAGGTCATAATGTCAAACTTCAGCTGTCCAACAACACCAAGGTTGCGCTACAAGGCCACCATGTACACACAGTGAAAAACCGAGGAAGGCATCCCTCCATTGACTTCCTCTATGTGTGATGCATCTTTTAGAGTCTGTTTGGCTGCTCTCCAGGGAGCTGAACAGGACGTCTGTTTGATGGTTACACAGCCTGACAGGCCCACAGTGTAATGATGGTCAGCATGATCCAGGGGAAGTCTGCAGTGTATCCGCCCACCCAGCTCACACCGTGTATCATGTTTCAAAAATACACCAGTGTTATAATGTCAGGGTGTGGCTGCAGCTGCCTTTACTGGGAGGAGGGTCTGGCTCTACTAAACCATCTACTGCTGTTGCTGTCTTTATTGTAAAAAAGCTTTTGTATCATATTTATCACTAAAACATAATCAGGAAGAATACTGGCTGCATCCAAACACTGCATTGCAGAGAAAAATATCTTCCACCATCTTAACATGCCACAATGGAAAGAGGTCTGGCAGCAAGAGGAATCATGAGAAATGTGGCTTTAATTAGAGACAGGAAATGTTTCCTCACTGTAGCTGCAAGTCACCAGACTGCGGAAGCTGGCCCGCTTTGAATGTCATCACTATGGCAGCTTTGTAGCGTGTTTTCATTTGCATCTCTTCTACAAGCATCAGTCAGTCCATCACTCAGTCCGTCGCTCTTCCAGAGGATTAATCTGACTTTGGTGAAACCTGAAAATTACAACAAATATTAATCATAAATTCACGTCAACTCTATTTAGTTATAGCAAATACGGAGTGCCAAAGAGTTAAAAAGAAAGACCACATAAAAGAGAAAACACCAGTATTATTAAAATCAAATAGTACTCCATAATGTTATTGACATTAATTATGCTGCTACAGACCATGTATGCACATCAAAACCCCAGAGCAGGTGCTGATACAAAAGATGTTAACTGACTCCTTACAATGGAAGAAAAACCCACAAAGGAAGCAAGAAACAATCCGTGAGGAGTCACTACAAACCACATGCAGCCACAAGGTGGGGCTGTGTGTCAGCCATGAGCAAACACTGAAGGATCAAAGCCATCCTCTGTGTGTTCTCATGCTGCATCTCAGAACACACTGCTGGGACCGCAGCTGATTTTCATACACTGTTACCTAGAAAAGAGACAGCAGGAAAAACAGGCAGACCACATTTACTGTTATCTGTACACCTGATACACTGAATGAGTGCACTGTGGCCTTTCTGTCACCAGGCCTGCAGACATACAACAGACATTTCATTACATATTACAAATATTCCAAAATGTTCTAATTCTCTATTACTGATTTACTTCTAATAACATTTTGAATATATATATTACTAAACCTGCTGCTGACCTCATCCTCACACAGATCTTACACCAAAGACCCATGCAGTACCCATGGACTCCCCGTTACACAACCAACACAGACTATCTGATCAATCAGCCTAGTAAAGGGTTCCTGCATCAGCTCAGAAAGCCCACAAAGTTCTCTAAACCTCCCTGGTTTGGAAAATCAGGTACCGGCCTGTCCTCCATCCAGAGTCAGGAGTCCTCAATGCAGATCTGCCACAGCCTGGATGAAACCTGTTCCAACCACAGAACACCGTGCACCAACACAACCACAGGAACAGTTTCTTTACACAGGTCATCATCACTCTGATAAGGTTTTACATTAGTTTCACTTCCCTCTCAGCTTTCACTTTCATTACATACTCTAATAGTTTAATTTCAATGTTAACACAGATTCTGCACATTTTAAATATTAGACATATACTACACACACACTCCACACACACTCCATGTTTATTCAATCAATATTTTTTACACCTTGCACACAGTTGCACTATCCCTACTGTTTGTAACCTAAACTTTACAAAAAGAACTTGCTCATCTCTCATAGATCAATATTATTTTTTGTTCAAAATATATATAAGCAAGTACCCCATTATATTTCTTATTATGCTCCTAACTTCTGTTTTTTAGCACGCAGGCACAATGTGAGACGTGTTAGGCTGCCATCTAGTGATACTTCTTCAGAGTATCACCTGGCTGTCTGATATAATGGGCCATTGGATATTTGTGTCTTCTTTAGTTTTATGTATTATGTTATGCAGTTCAGAAAGGGAGGACCCAAATGCATTCTACTTATCTAAACCAACAAAAGTCAACCTCCAAAAAAAAACAACAACAGATCTAGAAATATACGAAGAACAGACACAATACAGACATTTACACAGGAACAGACAAACCTGACAAAGATGAAGACAGGTGAGAACAATCAGTGCAGGGCAGGTAATCAGCAAGGAGGGAAACACAAGAGGAACACACAGTGAAAACCAGACAGAAGACACAAAACAGAGCAAAATAAGCCAAAAACCAGGAAATACAAATGTACCACAATAACTAGGATTACAACAGAAACCCAAGGATTCACATAAAAACAACCAAACAATGAATCATGACATTATGATAGGTGTCTGTTCTCATGTAAGAAGCTTAAAGAAGTGTCCCTGACTCTTCCCAATAGTGTTGTACAGACACAGTAGCGATACGGGCTTAGCAGACATGGAGGCCCAATTAACGAGAGAGGCCCGTGCTGACACATCCAGGTTATGCAATTTCCCCATTGTGGGACTAATAAAGGTTTCTTAATTTTAATAAAGGAACTCCACTTCCAGAGCATATGGTAGCTGCACACACTTTGATGACAAATCCCTCCGTTTCAGTTTCATATCCCGATTCTTTGAAATACAACCAGCTGGTTGAACATTACATGCATGCGGCCATACAACTGAAAATTCATCACAATCACTACATGTCTCAATTTAAAAAAAAAAAAAATCAATAATAAGCCATGATTGTCTCCCTTCTGACCTGTGTTTTATCTAGGACATGTGGAGGTCCCTGTTTTTCGCCATGATTTAGACCTGCAGAGACTCAAAAACATGCAAACATTTTTAGTGTATGTATATCTTTGCAACATCAGCAGTCAAAGAAATTCAATTATTGTTTTTTATTCTCTCTGATTTTAACCATGGACATCTTATTGCAGTGTGTAAAATGAGCCCACGCTGATTATACATGTGATGGAATAACACCCTAAATCAGCTTTCGTTATTTTTTTAAACTCTTACTTTACCTGAGCTTTGTTTTGGTGAAATGAAACTGAGTAACCCCAAGCCTGACCAGTGAAATCCCTCAGCCTCTGCAAGGCACAGACTCTGGTGGGGAAGTCATAAACACAAACAAAGTTGCTTACTTTCAGTGTATTATTCAAAGAGCAGTTATTGAGGGTTGTAGAAATAAGCTGACAAATGAAATCTGCTAAGTGTACTGCATAACCGCAGATTGATGTCACACACATGCTCATGTTCATGAGTGGATGTCTGAGGGGAATTCCACTTTCAATTCCACAAAGTGAATTTCTTTAAAACTGACTGGTTAGGAGAAATTTCACCTTCACTTTTATCTGACACTGCTTTAAAGAAAATTGTGCATTTAACAAATATGCTTGCATTGCATTGCAGATTTTAGTTTGATCTTCATTTAAAATAAATCATTGGCCTTAATTTAATAAAAAAAGAAAAGAAAAGAAAAGAAAAGAGGAAATGGTCTGTGCATGGAATTCAATTTGAGCGGCACATGAAAGGATTCAAGTTTCCCTGTTTTAGTGTCCGTTTCAGTTTCATATTCCTAGAAATGAAAGATAAAAACCTCTTCACTTTCTGTAATTCTAATGCATAACATGTGAAATATAACCAAATCTAAATTTAAAAAAATAAATTCATCACAGCAACTATATGTCTGAACTGAAAGTTTACTTGGAAGCTGCACTGGCTCAGTTCTCAGACCTGCAGGCTGTTCTATGGATGCACAATAGAGTGGAAAACAGGTTTGTAGAAGCTGTAAATACTTAAATATCTATAACATGTGGAGATGATGATGATGATGATGATCAGCATTGGTTTTATTTACATTTGTGTTTACATTGTTTGTTTCACGCAGCACAGCCAATCCCTCTTTTCAGTTCATTATAATTCTGATTTATTGCACAAGGATTTTTTTGTGTAATTGTTTCATGCACAGACCTCTGTTCATAAAAGAAATGTGACAAAGGAGCTGCAGACTGAGGAGATAATGTGAGAGCCTGGGATTCCGGGAAACAGGCAGTTGTAGGAAAAAAAGGAAGCGATAAGTGAAACTGAAAAGTTAAGCTTTGTGTCATGTCTGGGGGGGGGGTGGAGTTCTGGGGTTCTTTCAGTGTATATAAGGGAGAGTTGGGTGCTGCTCCAAAGCATCTATCAACACTGAAGACACAGTGTGAAGAGGGAGAAGAACCTGACTACAACTACAAACATGAACTCAGCTGCCATCGTCGTCCTCACCTGCCTGCTGGTCCTCAGTGCACAAGGTACTGTAGAGCTCCGCATTATTCTTACTGTCTGAGACTGATGCTCTTTGGAGCCTTCAGTCTTCTTTTTGGGCTTCTTGATTTGGCTCCAGGAGCAGTGAGTGATGTTGTGTTTACCTGTATCCACAGCGCAACAAGGCACCAGAACTAGAAAGTGCAAATGTGCCGGCACGTATCCCGAAAAGTTCAACTTAAAGCTCATAAAGGGGGAGCCGGTCATACACAAGCCGAGCATTTTCTGTCCACGCACAGAGATCATCATGTGAGTCAATGAACTGAGATGCATTCACTGACCTGTTTTTACGTTCATTTTAAGCTCATCTCTAACCTGCCTCTCTTCTTCTTCTTCTTCTTCTTCTTCTTCAGTATCACAAAAGCAGATTCAGAAAGATGTGTGAATCCACACTCACCACTTGGAAAGCTCATTCTGGCAAACAAAAAGAAGTAAGTTACCTTGATGGTGTGATAGTGTGTAGTATGGATGTCTAAGACATATGCTGCTGTTTACTGACAGTCACTTTTTTTTCCTCAGGCAGGAGGAGAGAGAGGCATTAAGAATGACCACATCTTCCGGTCAGACTGCAACCTCGAGACACCACACGACTTCCAAGCTGTAGGACTCAAGATGAAAAAAAGAAACATGTTCACTGTCATCAAGTGTTCCCACTTCTGCTATTTTTGTACTTCATGTATATATCAGGTAATCCATGTACATACAAGAATAAAACCCACCAAGCTGGACTTGATGTGCTGTTGTTTTTTTATGTTAACATTCTGTCAGATTGAAGCTATGTTCATCTATCTATGTTCTAGTTAATTTGAAATCTATTCCATTAAATGACTTACCACCCAGGCCTCTAATCCAAAAATTAAAAGAAGCCATCAATTCAATCTTCTCATATGATTGACTTGGCATTGATCAATTTTAGGTATTCCACAGAGATCACACTAGTGTGGAAGAGGATTACGGTTTTGGGGTTATTATGCTGGTCCAACGTTCATTCACAACACCAGCTGAGGGCAGAAGTTCAAATTACAACATCAAGAAGACATTTCACTTCTCTAAATATGCACAGGGGGATTCTCATTGACCTCCATCATTAAATTCCTGATTCTGTCTGGCCAATCACTGGCAGTATATAGAAACACTACCGCTACAGTAAAAAATGGTTTTATTCTCGTTTATCCCTATATTTTTATTTTATAAAAGTCCTGGAGTTTTTGTGTACTTCTGATACATGCTTCTCTTCTTCTTGTATATAAAATGTAGGTATGTTCTCATAGGCAGTGATCATGTGTGGCCAAACAAAACTCCTGTTTTTTCAAAACACTGTTTTTTTTTTATTGAGCCAATGATGCTTAAAAGATATAAAACTGCAAAACATCATGTCAGCAATGCATACAGCAGAAACCTCGGCATTACAGCATGTTAAATAAAGATATAAAAGCACAGGGGTCTGTTTGAAATCAGTGCACTTCACTCCAGCATGGAGTTAGCTGGTGCACTTTAACAACAGAAATACTGACTTGATGTGTGATCCCTGTGTGACATATTATTTCCCTGTATAAAGCTTCAGCACTGTAATTCCAGAGATTCAAAACACAACAAAGCACATCGGATTTACAGTTTAGGGCCATTGGCAAGAATTATTCCAAGTCAATGAGAACACTTCAATAGGCATACTGCTTGGCATTAGTGATATCAGTCCTTTAAGGGGGAGACATCATGTAACACTAAGACAATGAACACTGATGACGCAGAGAGAACATATCGATGAGAGGTGATGATGACGTGCAAGAGGTAACAGACTGTAATAACAGGAGGAGAACAGCAAATAACAAGTACAATTCTCTCTATTCTGGTATGACAGATCAGGATTATGTGACTAAGAAGTTCCTGGTAGCAGCCAATTGATAATCCTGCAGATGGCAGGGTGCTAATTATGAACATGTTTACATGCATAGCACAATAAAATCAATAATGGCTTAATTTAACCCTTGAGGGATCTGCTCGGTTACACTGGGAATTTATCTGACCTTTTTTGCACCTTTCGGTCTTTAACTGAGCTGATTTGTGCTGCTGCATGCAGCTCTGTGGAACGTGTTGATGCAGATCCCTAAATTGATGTTAATATTTTTAATTAAATAGCTAAATATTATAGTTTTGTTTTGTTAGTTTTGATCCACTTTCTTTGAAATTCTATGATCTGCAGTAAGAATCCTGTAGAGGTCATTTCACATCTCTACCAGAATAAACATCTTTTGCTAGATTTTTTTTTTTCAGGCATATGAATGGAGTTCCCACAAAGACACAAAGCCCTTTTTACAGTGCAATATGAGATGAATACTGACATTAAAAGCAGGACATAGCTGTCACCCACACACTGATCCATCCAGGCTCTGCATTGTCCATCCAACAATGTGGCCTGAATTCAGCTGAATCAGCCTTTGCTGCAGGGCAAGCTGTGCTGTGTTCATGTGTGTGTTACCATCAAAGAGCATACCAGGCTGGGAAATGCTGAGTCAGGCAGTAGCTTGGCACAGTGGTGTCTGGGCAGCAGACCTCCTTCTTCACTGCTGCAATGCATCTTGGGAAGTGGAGTCCTGAGTAGCATGCACAGTTTCTGTGGTGGACTGTTGGCTTAGCAGCTGCTCGGGCGGACGCAGGAATACCAGCATCACTGTGATGTTATCACTCGAACCGGCTTCCTTGGCTTGACCTACCAACTGCTGAGCCACTCTCTGTCCCACGGCATCCTCAGGCTGTGATACTGAAGCATCTCCTTCTCCTCCTCCTTCAGGGTCAGCAGCTTGTTGCAGTGCATCCAGCACAAGGTCTGGGACCATTGATGGTTTGATGGCATCAAAAAAGCCGTCACATGCCAGCAGCACGTAGTCCTCGTTCCCCATGAGCTGGATTGTTGAGCAGTCAGCGTCTCCAGACACATAGGGCTTCTGGTCAAAATCACCTGGAGGAGGGGATGTGTGTGTGGTTAGCAGCTTAATCCGTCCAGAATAATTGGACAGAAAGGGCCAATAGCCCTCAAACAGAGAGTCCCTTACCTATGGCTCTGGATACAGCATAAGTTCCATTAACACGCCAGCAGCCCATGAAGGTAATACAGCCACCAAGATCCTCAATTCTCTGTTTCTCATCCTAAATGGAGGACAAAAGTGATGGTTCATCACTTCAGTTTGAGTAAGGGTAAACAGCTCACTGACATACATACCATACTAATCTGAGGATGAGCAGTTCTCAAATAATGCACCCTTGCTGCCACAGACTGAACAGTAAAGTTAGTTCTGGTACAGTAAGCCTTGAGGTGGAAGTATACTATAGTATATAGTGATTAATAACAGGAGGAAATAATATTTAGTATTTATTATCACATCTGACTCCACCACACCAGTAAAAATGTGGATTACAGAAGGAGTCAGAGAGCTTATGTGAAGATTTTATTTCCTCACACATTTCTTCCTCAGTTTAACATTATATTTATTCCCTAGTTTTTATGTTATTGTCTGTGACCCTGGCAAGTCCTGTTCCTGATATATTTCTATCACGTCAAACTATTTTTCACTTGCTTTTCAGTTGCTCAGATGAGCATTGGTGCTTCCCAGTGCTGGGAAAACTGTAATTAGCGCTGCATGCAGTATTTTGGACAGTTAGACCATGTGTGTGTTCGCTGAGAAGAAGGTGTGTGTAACATCCTTACCTCTCTCTCTGGTTTATGTGGGTCCATCAGTGTAACGACTTGTCCCTTTCTAACCAGCAATACTTGAGAGTCTCCCAGCCAGGACACAGTCATCTGCTGTCCCTGGATCAGCACTGTCACTCCTGTACTGCCGCTCCGCAGACGCTGTCAACACAGCAAAATTAAAAACTCAACCACAGCAAAAATTCCTTTTAAAATGAAGTATCATTGCCTCGATTTAAACCCTTGAACATAATGTGATCTGGATGAATGAGTCTTCACAGACATAATGTTATTAAAGGGATAATAAACCACTAAAAACATCATCTAGCTGATGCTCAAGATGTTTTACTACACAGAACTGTATGGTGAGTCACCATGGGAAGCTCCCTTGCAGGTGATTGAGTCAATAATCTGTCTTTGTTCCAGTTCAGGAGTTAAGTCTTCTGCCGGGTGTAGTCCACAGAGCTGTGACCTTTTGTGGACTGCTGGTGTTTTTGTCACAGCTGTAGCAGACTCACTGCTCCTGTTGCCTAGCAACCTGAATACATCTGTTGCATCCTTTGCTACCAGGGAAAAGAAGGATGCGTTTGTTAGCTGCATATAAAGGAGCCTTCAGAGTGGGCCAGGCTTATCGTGTGCTGTGACAAAACTAGCCTACAAATGCAACCATGGGGGATGCAGCTACAGTTTTTCATGGGCTACTCTCATCCATATTTTTTAGCTTCAACTTTATCTACATGTATCCATGTAGTAATACATGTACATATACAAATAGCTAGCAAGTAACTATTCCATTCATAGCTGCCCTTTTTCCTAAAGAAATGTTTTATTGGGTAATGATTGAATAAAAGTGCCACAGCACTGTATGTCAGCAGAATCCAGCCTTTCAGTTTCAGTACCTCTCTCTTGGCTTTGCCTCTGAACATGTCATCTGTGTGTTTGTAGGCCATTTTAAAGGCCGTGTCTGGGTCACTGGTCAGTTTCTCCTGTTTGCTCAGAACAACATGGAGGTGAGTGGCAGCATATGTGGCAGCATCCACCCCTCCATGCCCGTCAAACACAGCGTAGTAGGCACGCTCTACTCCATCCTAAATCGCAAAAAAAGAGAGAAAACATCAAGTAAAAATTCCACAATTGCAAAGCTGTCTCGAAGAATAATGAGTAAACAGCCAGTAAAAATCTGAAATTGCAGTTTTATACCTGGATTCCAAAGAGCTGGTTGAATTCTGCAAGGGCCAAGTGTTTGTCCTCCATCTTCCTCCTTGTGTTCTTAATGGCATGAACAGAGCAGTTGAGCAGGCGGGAAGGTGAGGGGGCCATCTTGGGGATGTTTTTGTGCCATGACAGCACTACTTGAATCAGTTTGTTGAGGAAAAGCCGTTGGACTGGCTCTGACTGAAGTACTGTCAGTAAGATACAACAGAAAAAAATCACATCACATCTGTTTTTTGGGACTGGTTTGACCAGTCTCGGTTAACAGGTTCGTAACTATTGGATTCAGGGGGATGATCATGCTGTTCTGCACATTGTTACTGTTTTACTTTCACAACAACAATTTAAAACATCAAATACATACAGACTAGTTTCTCTTCCTCTTCCTGGTCGGCCTCTGCCCCCTGTGGGCAGTGAAAAGGTGAAAGGTCATCCTGCAGCATCTGGGCCAGCGCTGCCTGGCACAGGAGGGCACTGAGGCCTGCAGGAGCTCCCCTGAATACACATAAGTACACACAATGCAATGACACATAGGTAGAACAAGCATGGACCCAAATCAATGCTACAGGCAGCAGCAGTGGATGCAGTTCTGTCATCTGTCACTCCTTCTTTACAGAGTGACATTTCTGTGGCAGAGGGGACTGGGCTTAGCAAACAGGAAGTGGGGAGAACAATGGTGCTTCTGCAAACAGGATATGAAGTCTTCCTGATGGGGCACACAGAAAACCCTTAACCAGTGACTCTGCAGAGACACCGTTTCTACATCTTTTATATTCTTAAATATATTGTATGTTAATGCTAAATGATTTCTGTACACTGCACTCATTGGAACTGTCATCTTGTCTATCTTGTGAAGGAGGACCAGCTGGATGTATTATTCATACAGCTACTACTACTATCAATCTAGCTATCTAAACAGACCATTTATCAAACATTTAGCTGTTTAAACTGCTGTTCATTATTTCCAGTTTATCATTACTGTTTCTTTTTTGACCCATTTGAATCCTTTATTCATTATTTTTATGCATTTTGTGTTATTACAGGGCTGTGTAATAATTGACTCTCATAGGCCAACAGTCCACACTAAGAAATGAGGATGATAACAGTAAAGGAAATATAATGGGAGGAGTCTGCTGGTCGTAACATAACACACAGATCCTATGCAGCTTCTGTTTTCACCTTTACACAGCACATCATAAACATATTATTGTGTGTCCTTGCTACAGTTTGAATTCAAACACCAAACCTGCACACTGACTGAACAGGGCTTGTGCAGAGCTGCTAGGAATGCCAGGAATGCAACCACACAGAAGTGCGCAACCATACACAAGTGCACACAAGATGGGTGGATTGTGCAAATAGCAGCGAGTAATGGTCTGTGATACAGAGATATTTGTGATTATCTGTGTACATGGCACTGCTGACTCACTCCGTCATGCACCGTCAGTGTGCCTAAACAACGCTGCACTACTATGCCTTACATATAGGACAGTGATGTGCAACATACCCATTCTATATGAGCTATGTGAAAGGTCATGAAAAAAAAGCAGGTCGTGCATGTAAACTGGGACTATGCATTTACATGAATAATGTTGTAAATTGGCTTCTGTAAATGCAGTGCAAGAGCAGAGCTATCATTACAGCAAAGAAGCTGATTTATTATTAATATATATATAATAAAAGAAATGGACATAAAAGGAAATTAAAAAATTAACTTACAGTAACAGACACAATACTATTTAAAACTCTTGTGTCTGCCATCTTTGCATACTGATAAAGGTTTGAGGAATAAATGTAAGCAGTTATTAGGACATGCACCAAAGACACAAGTGCCTCTCTTGGAAAAAATGCTGCTCTAATCCATGACAATATTTATGTAAGCAATTAGGTTATTGATGAGCTCATATATAACAACATGAGTAATATTGCATATTTATTGCGGTGACAGGAGGCATTAGGTGTGGCTGTGTGTATGTTTAATCCTGTGCTGTTGCAACCTTTCTCCTTCAGACCACACAAATATAGAAAAATAACAATAGGAGTGTTCCCGGTGCTCATACCTGGAAGCCAGCAGCCTCAGGCCCAGTTCCAGGCTCTCTCCATGGAGCTCCTCTAGGGAGATTCTGCGACTCAGTGGACTGACAGGTAGTGGACTGCTTTCCCCTAAAGCAGCTGGGAACTCCTCCACAAACCTGTCCAGGAAGCAGCGGACTTCCTCCTCCATCCTGCCAACTGTGGCTGCAGAGGACTGTGCAATGAAGAGGAGTCAGGGGTCACAACAGGGGACTGGAAAGGCAGGAAAGTAGACCTTAAGTTAAACTCTGTGGCACTGTGAGGCCAAGTCTATAAATATTCATGAAGCAGCAAAGATCAATATATTGTTGTGATTACAACCGAATTACAGATCTCAATAACATGCAATGACTGCACTCACAATAATGTTTAAAGAGTGTATCCACTGACAGAGTATGTTGGAACACACAGCACATCCTGCTGTGTAAGAGGTTTCAACTGGTCCCATGTTTTGAAAATGGGACGGGCCCCAGTCACCCCTAGTGGGGACAATTATGACAATGACTATTCTAGTATTATTGTACACACACGTAGTCTGAACTCTTTACGGTTGATGTAGAAGCTGTTTCAATATCTGTCGGGCTGAACATGCATATTTCAGACGTTTTTATTTGTGTGTTAGTGGAAACAGGTTTCCGTAAGAACTGGGTTTATTGATTAAATTAGCATAGCGACAGATTTGGAAGTGTCAATAAAAATACTAGACAACACAACGACTTCTAATACAAAGTTTTTTATATATATATATTTTAAGTATATATTTCATGTCATTTTACTTCTACCTCAAAACAACGCCTATGTGTAGCAATGTGCTAACAACCGCTGTCAACTTTTATTTTGTATTTTTCTGTCTCATACGCGTTAGAAGACACAGCCGTGTGTTATTTTAGTGCATTTTATCTTCCCTGGTGTCGACAACGACACAGAAAGCGTCACGCTGTATCGAATACAGTCAACATAAAATGAAGAACAATTCTGACAGGAGTAGTTTTTTCTGACTTTCCGGACCAGCGTAATGCTTTTTCTTCGTCTTACCTGAGCTGGAGGTTCGAGCAGGTCCCTAAACTATAAGCAAACTAACTACAGATCTCTGAGTGAGGAGAAACACGCCCTTTGGCGAGACAAAGAGTACACACAGAGTACAGGAGATTCATTGATAAAAGGCAGACACGAACCTGCGCCGATACACCCGATGGTTAAATGACTGCTGCTGTGAATACAGTCACACTGAGCACAATCTACAGCGTAGAGATCTGCGCTGCTTCCTGCACGTCATCACACGCCCTTCCGGCTTCCGCTTTGCATTTAAAGGAATAGTTCCCAGTGTTTTATCTTTGATGCGCGCGCACACAGACAGATATGAACTGAGATTTGAAAAACAAATAAACCTTTTACATGTTATTAATTTACCAGCTGTGATATCTTTTGACTAATATATATATATATATAATATAGAACAATTAAACATAAAACACAATGTGAACATTCAAGAATCTGAATAAAATTAAACCTTAGTACTGTACTCTGGTTTCTGTAAGAAACACCTCAACAACTTTTATTCTAAAAGATACTATATAAATAGAGTTGCATATGTTAAATGTTGGCAGCCCATCTTATATTTGCATTGTGAATGGTATATATATTTATATAGAGTGGGGAAATTCTGTCAAGCTACAACATGCATGCAAGTTAATTCCTTTTGTTAGCATGTTAAGTATCAAGTATCAAGTATTAAATATCGTTCCTGTTAGCAGCTCAAAAATAAATTGCAGCCCAAATTACAGCAACCACTGTTTTAATGTGTATTTTACTTGTACAGTGTAATTAAACATGGTCTGTAAGGACATGACATATGCACCATAATGCAGGGTGCACATACTACACACAAAACTATACAAAGTAAGCTGCCAAAGCAGCCATTTTGTCTTTAGGCTTTTTCGGATTGCCACGGCGTCCTCTGCCTCGCCCACGTCCACCGCGCCTCGCACCGCCTCCACGGTGCATGGAGTGCCTCATGGTAGCATGTTTAAGCTCCACAAGATCCTGGAAGAGTGGATCACAGAAAACGCAGCCGGTGTGTTGGGTCTCGCCAGCAGGAAGTGGAGTGCGGGTCTTGTTGAAGTCCACCATAACTAAAGAGGCATCGCAGGCATCACAGCTTTCCTGGGCAACCTAAGAGGATACGAAAGAGCAGCTGGTTAACTGATATCGCAACCTATTCAATCGTATCAAATAACATACCCACTCAGAATCTTGCTACTGATAACATTAGCTAGTAACAACCAGCTGGCTTTACAGCAACTAAGCATGAATCTGGCATTAGTCACTGTGTAACACTAGCCATAAGCTAACAGCTATAAACTCTTCATCAGTTCATTAGTGATTAAAAAGAAGAAGGTCACCCTGTCCATCTTAATGAACAGTACATAATATAACAACACCTAACTGACTCATATGTACACAATCTTTAGATTAAAACACATGAAAAAATGATCATGTTCGAATATGGTAAACATATGTTACCTGCCAAGATTAGGAATAGCTAAAAGTTCTGAAACTGTGACATTGGATCACATAACAATAACTAACCTAGATGTACAACAGTTTTCTTACCTGTACTTTGTGTGCATGTTCAAAAAAATGCACCACCACATTGCATTTATTACAGGCCATCTTCCATTTTGGTCCAGAGGTCGAATCCAGCACCAAAACCCCACTGTCACACTCCACACACTGTCCAATGCCCAATGAGTTAAGTGAGTGCTGACAGGATGGATGTGTACACTCGTTGCATCCCATTCCTGAGAAAAAAGGGCCAAAAAGTCAGACAGGGTTTAATTCTGCTGTGGAGGAGGAACTTGGAGGAAGCTCACCACTCTTAGTCTACAGTGGAAGATGTGAGACCCAACATCAGGTAATAACACTGTAAGTCATTGTAAGCCAAAACTGGGGCTCTTCAAACTCCTGCAGCTTGACAGAAACTGCAGTGTGGAAATTGCTCCACTAGACATCTGAAGGACTGCTGCAGTGTTTGATGACCCTCATGTCTTGCTATAATTATTCCAGTCTCTTTGTATTAAACAGCCCGGAATGCTTCTATGGATTTGACTCAAAGCATTTTTTTTGTTCAAAAGCAATTATTACACTGGCTCCTTATTTAATTCATATCAACTCCCCTACGTGACCTTGGCTGTAGCAGATGCAGATAGACAATGTTTGTGCTGACTGACACTGCTGTATGTGTTTTAAGAAGTATACATCTTAGTTAAAATTAGTTTTGTAGTTCACCATAAAACAGTGTTGGAGCAATAATTATAATATAACTCATGTTTGTTGCAATGTGTAAAAACTCTGAGTAGTCTAGCAGTAGTAGCAGTCTAAGTATTATCCAACTTAGACTGCCATTCAGCTCTTGTCCTACCTTTCTTCATGTCCCTGAATGGCGGGTTGCTGAAGCAATACGGACAGAGGGGGTAGCTCTTGCCACGGGCTCCGGAGGTCCACAGCACAAGCTCAAATTCATCCAGAGGACAACGGAGCTCCTTGTATAGCTTGATGGCTCCATTCTGGGGAAGACTATAAGTCTCATCACAGTGGGAGCAGTGGAGCCTGCTGGGTTTGGCCTGCAGACACATGCTGAACTTTAGATTTGCTGATCACACTCAAGTGCATTCTACCGACTGGGCAGCTGAAACACACCCTCACCTGAACAATCTCAGCCACTACTTGAGGGTCATTAAGTTTCATATACTGATTACATAGACTGAAACATCTCTGTAACTGCTCTAGATAGCATCATCCGTGATTGTCATGATGGCGGCTGACAGAGTGAACTTAAATGAAGTCAAAAGGACCACATACACATTCTCAGGGCACATGTAGCCTCCTGAACATGTGATGTCCTTGCCCTATGTAGCTCCAAGAACATGACGGTTGTACAAGGGTTACTTTGTGGTTTCAGACCACTCCACGTAACAGTATGATACAACCACATATGTATTTAGACACAATGACCACAGGATGTGTAGCTTCGTGTTTCATTCATGAATTTTAAAGTATTTCTGTCATCAGGTGGAAATGGTAATGTAGGCAGGACGTCAGAAGTACTTCGAAGGTCAGAGCTCCACAGCAATACACCATTAGTCAAAGCAAAAAGTAGAATAAAGCAGCATGTCATTTAATTCATGCACACTAAGAAGGATGCCGACTGACTGACTTCATCTAACCACGCAAATCATCATGGCCATATTAAGCTACTGTTGCTCACAAGACTCTGCACCTATGAAGCACCATAAGCATAACACAAATATAGAAAATGTAAACAATAAAAAAAACCCTGTGAAATGTAAAATACACAGCTTATCTTGATGATGGTGTTAACTATAACACTGTGAACCATTTCTTTTTTTTGATGGTGATTTTGACTATTATTGGTTACCTGGATGTACTTCATGAAGCGATGGCATTTGCCACAGCGGGAAAGGGGTTTTCCTGAGGCAGCAATGGGAGAAAATGAGACCTCCATCAGCTCGTCCATGCCTGGAAAACAACATATGCACTGTCTGTGGTGGAGATGCATAGAACCAACATAAAATATGTCTAAATAATATAATTATCATTATAATACAATACACAATGTTCAATTATTTCTTTTTGTCTAATTGAATTTCCTTGGAGGAGCTATGGCAGCGTGCCTCAGTGGCTGCACTGAACCTACTGGTAATAGAATCCACAAAGTAGTGAAACTTCCTCTTAAAGATGTCCAGAGCGTGCTGCAGGACCTGCTGGTAGTTGGCCTTTCCCTGGGCAATGAGGTTCAGCTGCTTCTCCACAGCACTGCGTATTGTGGGCAGCACCAGTTCTGCATCTGCAAAACACCCCCACAATCA
Organism: Parambassis ranga; assembly: GCF_900634625.1. Lineage (NCBI taxonomy): Eukaryota > Metazoa > Chordata > Actinopteri > Ambassidae > Parambassis > Parambassis ranga. Next base: position 13,199,373 of record NC_041030.1, on the reverse strand, counting down.
CACATGAATATATTACATTAATTATTATTCTCATCATTACTGTGGCTCTTTTGTTTTTACATCACTGTGCAATTTAAAAGAAATTGCAGTGAAGTTGTTGTTATGGCTGTCCACTGCTGCCTGCTGTTGCCTGCTTAAAATAAGATGTAATATGCAACACTCATTTGAAATAAAAGAGAGACTTATGCTAGCATTTTTCCTTGCTGTCACATAGCCGAATTCATATTAAAGAAAAGGCATATAACCTGTCTTGTAGTAGCCATGTACGAGGACGATGCCCAGGTTAGTCGGCTTCAGCTTGCGTCCATTCTCTACTGTCACATAGTTCCTTTGGCAGATGTTGTTGATGTGGACAGGGATGCTGGCATCAGTACCTGGAGCAGGACAGAGATACAAATTACCATGCTTTATTTCACAAGTTAAAATATAGCCCTGCATCATCACCAGCATCAAATGTCGACTTGTACTAATCTACTTAAATAATGGATGAAGGAGAGTGTCTGAGCGCCTTCTTTCACATGCTGTACTGAACTGAACAGGCTTTGCAGAGACATACCTATCCCATGTTTCTCCATCAGTGTGATGAGCTCAGCCTCGGTCAGATAGTCTGGTGGGCTGGTCTGCTTTTCCACCAGTTTGATCTCGTCTACTGTGAAAGTGTCTCCATGTTCACAGGCTGGTAAGGCTTCTTCCAAAGGGATGCCCTGCCACGGCATCACTGTTGTGTAACCTGGGAATATAATACATCTACTTAGAAACCTGAGGTTTCATGCAAGGGATAGGATATTCAAAATACAAGCTCCAACTGTTTTTACCAGGTGATATGAGAGTTTTTCCACTGCATGAGAAGGCCTCTGTGCCGATCTTGAACTCTATGGTGGTTTGTAGATATCTGCAGTCCTGACTTATGGTGGCGATGAAATGCTCAGTGATGTACTCATATAGCCTCCAGCCATCACTTCCTGTAAAGCAGGAGAGGACCACCAACCTTAAATAAATGGACAATCGCTCTACTGGCTCAGTATGTCTAGCCTAACACATACTGTTAGAAAAGTGTAACAGAAAACTAATGGAGCCAAGACTAGCCTAGTGAAGGTGACTTACCCAGCTCTGCTTCAGAGGCAGCACGCATGGGAGTAATGGGTGGATGGTCTCCAGCATCAGCTCCTTTCCGTGGTCGATTTATTCCTGCTGAAAGCAGAGTCTTCACCTGATGCAGGGGTTAAAAAAACAGTTTACACTCACATTCCATTCTAATAGCATACCTCCCACCACAATGACTCTGTTTGTGTATGGAAACACTGATGGTGTTGAATGTATTAAGAGCATAAATGCTTTTATGTGTCCTTGGCCCAGAGTGGCCTCACCTCGTCACCCCAGATGGGATTGTTGACCTGCTGCTTCAGTGTTCCTTTCAGGTCGAAGTTTTCTGGGTAGTGGGTCGTCTCAGTACGCGGGTAGCTAATGTAGCCCTGTGTGTAAAGGCGCTCTGCAATCTGCATGGTATGCTGGGGACCCATGCCTGCAACATCAGAAAATAACGTGTTTTTTCCTTTATGAATTAGGAGATGACCCTTGATGAACACTGTGGTGTAGATGTACATACCTAAAGCCGAACTGGCCACTCTCAACATCTCCACTGTGTTCAAGGCCTGAGGCCTTTGCTTGGTCTTCTCTTTCTTACTCACTGCCTCCACCTGCATTTAGAGACATGTGCGTTAAGACAATTGTGTGCGTTAAGCACAGTGTCCATTGCCATGGACACTGTGCTTAACATCTGCACCACTCTGCCATCTTCAAAGTCACACAAAATCACACTGACGCTGACAGGCTGAACTCGGCTCCATCAGACAACACAGTTCACATGTTTCTACTATAGCTTTACCTGGAGTGAATGAGATTGACTCCAGTGAATAAACTGGTCAGGTTTTGACTCTTACCAGGGCCTCCCTGGATGTCTTGGCCAGGTTGACAAACATCTGTCCCACCTCCCTGTCGAAGACCCTTACCCTGTTCCAGTCCAGTGTCAGTGGACTATCCTTTCCTTTGAACACCTAAAAAAAATCAGCTTGTCTATCAACACAGCATAAAGAATGGGCATCATTGAGGGTGTGTTGGTGTATGAACTTGGGATAATACCTTTGCCTGGATGACCCAGTACGTCTCTGGTTTAAAGGACTGAATCTTGTCATGGCGTTCCACACAAAAGCCAAGTGTCGGGGTCTGGCATGGTCCAAATGAGATCAGAGAGGAGTCCAGATTGCCATATTTGCCCTGAAAGTATTTGGTCTGGAACCTGAAAAATATCATCATACAAGTATAAAATCAAGCTGATTTCATTTGGTAACCAATTAAATGCACCTGTAGTGGACAACCCACTCAAGATGGCTGTGTGACAAGTTTACCTAGTGAAGGCGCAGCCAATGCGTAGATCTAGCTCCTGACGTGCATCCACCGACAGCGCTTCATTCCGGTTGGGCTCTCCCAAGCGGTTCATGGCGTTCCAGATGTCAGTGTCAGTAATGGAACTGAATTTTGCACGATAAACAGTCTTCTCTCTGATGTTCCCCTTGTTCATCACTGGCTGGATAGCATCCAGTACCTGAGAGGCAAAGGTACACAGGAACCAATTTCTATGAGAACTTTACACAGGGTTGGGTTAGGGTTGGTCGTAGGAAATATTACAGGGTCAAAGAAGCATCACCTCAAAGCAGATGTTCTCGCCTTCTTTATCACAGTCCAGCCATAGAACCACATAGTCACTGCCTCTGGCTTCAACCTGAAATGACATCAGAAACATTATACCGGCCATACCAGCTATGACACCAATCATATAAAATACACTGAGCATCAAAGTCTGGAGAAAACACATGACCAGGTCCACTAACTTGAAGGAACTTGACCATGTTGAGTTTGGGATTGGCCTCCTTCTTCTCTGTAGGAGCTTTGCTAAAGAGTTCTGCAGGGTCCACCTTGTCCCAGTTGTTGTATTTTCCTAGAAAAAGAAGAGCATTTTTAAACTTTTCTCAATGACGGTTAGGAAAAATGAGCAAGATGTAATACAGACAATACCTACCAATAAAATCCAGACTCATCACATGTCCACAAACAGAAGTCATCTTAAAGCGTACAGTCTGACCCTGGAAGGTGCCTGTGTATTCGAACACTGAACATGCTCCATTCAGCCCCTTTCGACTTGTACAACTCCCTAATGGACAAGGAGAACAGACGAGGAATTATTATGTCAATGTAAAATCATTAACTGCAGGGCATTTATGACATTTATTATTGACTATAAAGCAATGGCTTACAACGTATGTGGTAAAAGCAGTTCAAACGCCTCTGAAATGATCCAAACCAACAATGAATGTATACAACCATATTCAAATTAAACCTTGAAATTTTTTAATGCCATTTTTGTTTACGTTTTGTATACTAGAAGTTTTAGAATCCTGTCCTGGGTGTGACAAATAAGCAACCGCATTAAGAGACATCTTCTGGCGCTTTCTTTAATAGAGATTAATCCAGACATTTTCCACATGTAAACTTCTGAACCAGACTCAAAACAATTAATTCAAACCGACCAGATGAGTCAGAAATGCAAATAGTCTGGAGGTAAAAGCGCCGCGAGTGAGGGCAGGACTCTAACAACTGTGATGAGTTTGGGTAAGTGAGGGTCCTCTCATTGGTTACCTGGGCTCAATGCTACATGCTGACGTCCCACCTGAATAAAATTACTCTACCAAGGTTGAATGTTAATTCCAGGAACAAGCCAAACTAATATGATGAGAAACAATGTGTCCCAGCCCCCACACTGTACACGCACAACCAAATCGCCAATACTTGTACTAATAGGCAGATACATTGAGATCCTGTCAAAATCAGGGCATATAAATAGTGGAAGCACCACATACAGGGCACAGACTGACTCCAAGCCAAAAACCTGCTGAAGGCCAAAGATAACCAACAACAACATCTGTCAGATATTTTTTATTCATCATAAACTTCAGGCATGAAACAGCTCCAGGTAAGAAACCTACCTTTATGATGGTGATTACTGTTCTTTTAGAATTAGCAAATTTTAGCACACAACAAGGACTAAATACTAAACACTTATTTTGGATGTTATTAATTCTTGTAAAACAGCTTTTCTACATATTACACACATATTGTTTGAACAAGTTAACCATTAGAATCAGGGAAGATGGTACTGTGCAGTCATACTATGCAGTCTGAAAATCAAGAGCTAGCTGATCAGTAAAGAAACCAGTCTGGCCACAAAATACTGGGTAGCTTTTGGGCCTTGGTGCTATGGCACATAGGAATCAGTTCCCACTAACCGACCCTTGGTTACTGCCTTTTCTTAGCTACTCCGTGTCTTTCTGCTGTGCCTGCTGGCCCTGCACCAGTGCCTGGCCATGCCACTGGGCAGCCAGTGTGTGGACGAGTCCTTCTGCACTTACAATCTGCAAGACTACTACAGCCAGCTGGTCAACCTGCCCAGTCACATCAATGAGCGCAGCATCGCGACCTGGAGCTACGTGTGAGTGTGCATGATGTGTATCAGTAACTTTCTTAGTTACAAAATAGATTTTATCTTCAACCTTACATATTTTTTGGTGGAAAAAATAACCAAAAGGAAAAAAACAGCTGTGCTTCTGAGGTTTAATGAATCCTTTAGTAATCCATAATACCTTTTGATTAGCAGAGGACAGTCCTACAGTTGCTATATGCTCAAATGTTTGAATGAAAGCCTCCTGCTGATCTGCTTCTCTCTCTCACCAGGGAAAACATCGACTTAAACCGTGTGCCTCAGGTCATCCACGAGGCCAGCTGCCACAACAGCCACTCCTGCAGGGGAGTGGACAGCACGTTCGGTCTAGAGACCATCCCTGTGTCCCTGAGGATGCCCGTCCTCAAAAAAAACCCCAACTGCTTCCCCGCAGCTAGCTACTCTCTGGACTTTGAGCTCATCACTGTCGCGTGTATATGTGCCATCTCCAGACATAGCTAAACGAAGTGACTGATGTCAACTTTCAATGCCTTTGATTCAGACAGAGCATGAGGTTACTGTTACTTAGTCCATTTCACTCACTGTTGTTTACCAGTAGACACTAAAAATGTCAATATTCAAGACATGCCAGCTTCTCATAGTGATCAGCGATTTCACATTAAATGGAACATTTTATCAGCCTTAACATTGTCTGATATTATTTGGTGTCCAGTTTCCATTCTAAACTGTGTGAATACAGCAGCATCCAGCAGTTCAAATCAAGTGTTTCAAAGTCCTGCCTCAACATTTTGATTATTTTCTAGTAATATTGATAACATAAAAATATGGAATACAATATTATGACAGTACTGTGTATTGCTTTTGTAGCAACATTAGGACAACAGTTATTATTTTACACTTCATAACATGTTCAATAAACTGCAATGGCCCAAGACTGAGTGTTGATGCTTCACTACATCACACATGCCTAAAATATGTTTCAATTTAAATGTTTTATATGACATCTATGTGAGATGTTGTTGCAATTTTACATCTTAAGAATAAATATATAAAAACTAGGCAAAGGTAAAAATTTGTTTTCTAGCTACTGCATGCTGAAATTAGTTGTGTTGTGTAATTTAAAAGGACAATGTCTTCCAGTGAAATTAACATAGGACTTTTTACGGATGCCCAATATTTGACTACACATCGGCATCAGCACGTATAAAATGATATCGTTTGTGCATATAATAACAGTTTAATAAGTGATCAATTGTTTTCACTCACAGCGGCTATTTGGACTACTTCAATATAATTGGTGCACAAAAAGACGCAAAATAAACTAATTTCAAGATGAGTCGTTAATCTGTCTTGTTACAGTCTATCAGACATTAATGTACCCGTCCTCCTCTGCCCCTCTTACTCTACCACTAAGAAAAATTACACCAATTAGTCTTGTTTTGTGGCATTTTACAATGCTATAAAATTGTACCCACCTTTAGACAGAATTTTGGCGATAGACTGAGCCAAGGAGGGTTTCTCTGCTACCATCAAAACAGTCCTCATTTTGAATGAAGTGCTAACAACAACTAAGAACCTCCACCCGTTCGGCTTCCACAGAAGTAAATACAGCAAAAGCCTCCTACTGTCTAACTATCCTGAAAGTCAACGCTTAATTATAATTTTAACTAATTCCATCGAAAGCGAACATTTTTTTTTTCATTCCACTCTGACAGACGAGTTTACAAAACCACAACAGTAGCCATAGCAGAACACATGCGATTCACTTCCGGGGTCATATGACGTTTGGCGCATTACCGCCACCTGCTGGAACGGAGGGAAACACAAGAATCTGATTTCTGCGTTCAGATACAAAGAAATGGCAGAATCAAGCTACATCTCTGTGTCGAATTCATTCTAATTTAATAACACCAAAGGCTGTCTTCTTTTGTAACCGTTTTTGTTCAAAAATATATGAAGCATATTCGTTTTTATAAGTTACCCGGGGTAAAGGTTACACTTTAAAGTCTTTATATACGCCTGAGACGTTTCATGCATATTGCTGATGGTTCACAACATGAATAATATTATTATTACCATGTGTTATGATGTGCCAAAATGGCTCCAGTCTGTCAGACCACACAGCATCTAGAAGATGGTCTTAATTATGACCACTAGATGTCAGTAGAGGACGTGAAATAACAGTCGTTCTCATGCCCCAAGAGCAGTGAGCCAATAAATGGAGTAATGGAGCCCAGACTTTGATTTTCAAGTTTCCTTTGCTGCTATCAAACAGACCATAATTCAACACTGCATTCTGTTAGGCTGGAAAAAAATGAAAATCAAGCAGGATCTGAACCAGTCATGTCAAGCTGTTTTTTCTGTAATTCACTGTTTACTTTCACTGAAATGACAGCTGTGTAGACGTCCATCCATCTACTCCCAGCCCTCTGTGGGAGGTTAGGTCACTGAGGGCATGAGGGTGAGTGCTGGAAAAGAACGGGGGAGCTGAGGGGGGTGCAGGGGGCTTGTATTTTCCTCCTCTTTTGGGATGGTGATGGGGATGCTGACCCCCAGGCAGATGGTTTGACGAGAGAACTGTGTGTGTAGCCTCGCTGAGCCCCTCCTCCACACTTCAAAGTGGGTAATCAATTAAATGCATCCTAACCACCACCACCCCCATTCTCTGCTCGTTCCCTGCCCTCCATTGAGTCAGCAGATCTTCTATCATCAGTTTGTCCCTCTAGTCAACCGCCAGATTCTCTAAAGAGACTAAAACAACCAGAAGCACTTATAATAATATTATTATTAGTAATAATAATAATAATAATTTTAAAAAATATATCCAAACAGTAAACAGAATCTTTTTCAAAGGAGGAGCAAGCTGGAGCTGCAGATTTCCCTGAACATATGTCGGCCTATGGATACAACTCTGTAGGGTTGTTTTGCATAACTGATCTGGAGTGGCCTCAGGGTCTCAGTATGAATATATTTGCATGACTGTGTACACTGGACCACATTATAATGTTTGAAAACATGCTTAAAGCATGTTACCAACAGTTAACCACAAGAGAAAAGTTAAGGTTTTGCCTGATAACCAGGACAACACACATGGCCATGAGTCCAAGGGACCAGTGTATCTTTGCACCAGGCTACCCCTCCCCCCCCTTAACTACCTGCTCATATTTAGCCATTACAAATACTTGGTAGAATTTAGGCCTTGAAAGCCTCAAACCCAAAAGTAAATTGGATGAAGCAACAAGTAACTTGAGCTATGACTAGGACCGTCCTGATCAGGTTCAGGGGCTGAGCAAAGACTAAAGCCTTCAAACCTGAATTCTAGTAGAGATTTCAACCACCATACAAACATATAAATCAACTGATAATATTCACTGTTGGTTGTGTATTGAAAATATGTGTGTGCACGTGCAGAAAATGCTGAGCTGAACACATAAATGATAGCTGTAATGCAAATTTGATCAGGTTTTAGTGTGTGTCTTGCTCTCCTGTTTCTGAATGTGTATGAGTCATAAACAGACCACCCACCCTCCTTCAGGGCTTCAGTTATGTGTGTGTGTGTGTGTATGTCCCAGAAGAATCAAACCAAGCACAACCCACCACTATATGTTAATATCCAGCTGCTCACAGAGGAACACATTTGGTAGCCCTCGAACCTTTCAAACGGTGGACACAGTCAGCAGGGACAGAGTGGGGGGTGGGTGGGTGAGTGGGGGGCTAGTGGGGTGGGGGGGTTGCTGGAGGTCAGAGAAACAAAGTGGGGCGGATTCAAATGCGATGACAGAGCTCCTTCTGTTTTACACCATATGGATGCAGATCCCTGGAGGAAGGCCTTAACCTGTGATTGATGACCACTTTTTGATATTGAGGTGTATGTACTGATGCACAGATTCATGAAACAAGAATTGATTATGTCAATTTAGCCATTATTCTGACTTCCAGAGTGTGGACATGCACAAACACCAAAGACAAATGTGGACACCGAACAAAACGTGTGTGTTCACACCTTTGAGCCAATCACATGGCTCAAAGCATCTCCCATTAGCCACTAGCTGGTAGGTTCTCCTTCGGTCACATCACAAACATAGTGCACTCTAATAATGTTCAATCCCACTGAAAATAGACCCGTGCACATTTTAAATTTTTTTGCCAAATGCAAACACATTACCACCCACTGTCTTTTTGTGCATTCATTCCAGTGGTTCTATGCAGACAGTTGACATAATTGATTCTGTGTTGTGGATGTTTGCACAGGGGTCCACATGCACAGTTGGGCAAACGATGGAAAACTAAAAAAGAGAAAACCATAAACTAATATAACCTCCAAACAACTGGGTTAAACGTTCTAACAGTAAGAAGACTCAGCCAAATACAGAACGGGACATCTGTGATGAGGCTAAATCAATAATGTGTGATACTAACTACTGGATTATGATGTGTTAACATGGTTTCTGATCATCGCTGCTCCTCTGGTTTGTAAAAATGTAACCAATGTTTTTTTGTCACACAGTGAAGATACACTAAAATGCTATATAAAATTCTGCAGAACAATAAAATGCAGACATATGCACATCATCTCTCTGACCCTGCTCCTGGGTCTTTTTGTCATTTTTGCACCTATCCTCACTGCTAACTGAAGCAGCTGCTCACAGAGAGCCAACATTGCACACTGAGTGTACATTAGTCTGCACCATTCTTCCCTCTCACTCTCTCTCTCTCTCTCTCTATATATATATATACCATGCAAAACTGCTGTGGCAAGCTGTGTTGCTATGGCGACACACTCCCATTTTCTTCCCTGATACCGAATCCATTAGGAATGCGAGTTCCGATCCGGAACTGCAGGAGGATGGGAATATTACGGCATTGATCCCATGCAGACAGAAAGCTTGGAAGGTTTCCAGTGACGGTGCAGCACAGTGCAGGGTGGGCATTGATTTCGATGCAACATACATGCACACAGGGAAACCTTTTCAGCCACACGAAGGGAAGAATGTTCAACCAGAAGACACGACACAGAGACATCTGATGCTGAGATATGAAAACAGCTAAAGAGGTGTCTGATGAGCAGACATGACAGATCTAACACGCATCTTACTGACACAGAACCATTTTTTTCTGGACCAAAGTCTCCCTGTTTCTCTGCAGACACACAGGCCATTGACTATAAATGATCTGTTGTTAGCAGTTATGGTAAAAAAAATAAAAAATAAAAAAAAAAAAACGTATAAAATTTTGGGTGATAATAGTCAGTCAGAGAACATGATGGAGGAAGAGGAGGAACACCAAAAACACAGATGAGTGCTATCAGCTCAGCAGTGACACGGTCTGAAAGTGTTGCAGTAAAGAAAGTGCTGTATGTGTATACATATTCAGAAGTAGTTTAATGACTAAGCTTAGAAAATATGGTAATAATCTGAGATCTTGGACTTCTGATTTTCATATAAGCAATAATCATCAACATTTCAACAAAAAAACTGGATTAAAATATCTCACTCTGCATAGAATATGTGAGTTTTACTTTCTTTGTTGGAAAATACTGAACTTTTTAGGATATTCTGATTTTTGAAAGTAAACTCTTGTTATAAAATAAACATTGTTTTTAAATAAATCAGCCAGTGACATCTCAGCACTTCAGTAATCACAGCATCATGCACATTATCCTTGGAAATTCTATGTTTTTCATTATATCCAATGTTATTGTGTGTAAATAAAACTAAGCTGAGGGTGCTTTAGGACTTTGATTGTGTATTTAAAACTTCACTGTGTCTTTTAGGTTTGGTTCCACTCCTTGACTACACAAAAGTTCAATGAGAAGCTGCAGTAAAGGTTCATTTTTCGTCATTATTACTTTACAGCTCTACATCTCTCACCAATAATTCTTTAGTTTGTGACTTGCATGTTATCGTCTCTGATTCACTGACACCACAGTGACTGCAGTGAGCTCAGACCTTTTTTCTCTTCTGTGTTCAAAGCAAAACGTTGCTCATCATATACCTAGGGAAAGGTATATTTCTCCTTCAGTCACTGGAATATTGATGAAGCGTTGGTGACATCAAGTCTGTGTTTGTGTGTGAATGTGTGGATTAGAGGTAATCACACATCACCCCTCACCCACCTCCCTTCATGGCTGTGTTCCATTTCCTCTGCTCCCACTGCCTCCTGCCTCCTCTCAACCTGGAATTCCAGGGTTGTTTGAACAGAGTTCTCCCTCCACAGTGACAGATGACCTCTGAACTCTTGGCCCTGGGTGAGGGAGGTATGCAGACATGATGGCTGAACACTGGAATCCTGTACACATCTGCTGAAAGCCCAGGCCCTGCTTTACAAACAACACAAAAGCAAGGAAACATGTGATACATTTATGGACATGACTTCGTTCCTCTAAATCCTTTTTTTTAATGTCACCTGCGTTACTTTTCTTACACCAACAAGATCATTTTATTTTAAGATTAAGATTAAGATCAAGAAAAATGGTCATCATCATGTCTTTTTATAAAATAGGATTACCATTTTTTGTATACAGTTGTAAACGCAGCACTACATTCTACTTTGTTAAGATTAAGATTATTCATCATGGAATAGATACAAAATCAGTAAAACTAATCCAACTTTTATTTGCATAAAGCAATAATAACTGAAGTTTTTAATCCCGCTTCTCCGACACATTTACCTGATAAAACTCAGCATAGCATAACAATACAGATTAAAATGTCGTTAATCCAATAAATTAAATCTACTCTCTGTCATTCAACTTTCTTTTCTACAGACAAACATTAAAATGTGACTTCAGGACTTTTAAACAAAGAGAAACTGAAGGAACTTGTGTCAAATATTTATCTTATTTGTATTTTTTGTAGCAACGAGTTTCTTTTTAGTATAAGAATTCATCTCTAACAAATAACCTGCGTTTGCTGTTTATATCATATTTTGATTTAATAACAGAAACCTTGGTAAAGCAACGAGTTTCACAAAATTATAGAAATTTAGTGTTAATGAATACATTTGTAGGAGTGTGTGATCTGAGATTAAAATGATTCATTTATCTGATAAACATATAACAGAGTGTATGAGTGAGAAATAATGAATACAAATAAAACATGTTCTTTTCACAATCTTTTTTTGTTGTTAGTGTCTTATTTTAAACACAGGGATAATCCGTTTAATAACATTTTCATAACTACACTGAATTTATTCTAATTTTTTTAAATATATAAAGAATAAGTAGATTTTCTGTCATCCAATAAGACACAGTTTAAATGTTATCTATTCCTGCTGGGCCTGTATTAATTGTGTGAGGCACACAGGCCTGTAGAAAGGACTGTTCTAATAAAACCATTTTTAAAAGCAGTTTTTTTTTACATCCACACTATAAACAGAGGAGAAATGCCTTCAGCACACAGAAAAAAACTATTTCAAATAAATGTGATTAAGTCACAGAAATCTGTGTCATTAAAAAAAGAAAAACAACAGAAAGCGTTTGCTTTATAAACCCTCAGAGGTGAGAAAGCAGCAGGCCTGTCTTCAGAAAATCATCTTAATAATTTAGAGCAGGCTCTTGGTGTTTTGAAATTCGTTAAAAATAATTGAGTCGGACATATTGACACCAAAATCCCCCACTGTGATAGCTGTATAGGAATTACTTTTTGACCCTTTATAGTTATATTCACGGCGTTAATCCTGTCAAATCCATTAGTTTGGCCTGTCTCGGGATAACTGAAGCCCTGGTTGATGTAAACTGGTTTGGCCAGTGCTCAGCGCCTCCAACATGTGTGGTCCAGCAGCTCTCAGGGTTAACCCTTCCATTGGCGGCTGGTGCTGCGGCTCCGACAGGAAGGAGTCAGCCGCAGACAAAGACAGATCCAATCCGAAACTTCACCTGCAGAATCAAACGAGCCGCCGCTAACTGAGGTGAAGTTAATCCCGTTAATGACAAATGAGCGAAGTGCTGTCCGATACAGACGTTGCTTTAGCATTTCACTCCGCGGGGAAATATAGTCCCTCGGCGGTAGGCTACACAGTTCACTTTGGCATGTTGCTATGGTTACAAGCTCCTATACGTCTGAAACAGAGCTAGAATGTACACAACGCGGACTGATATGTTTTCTGTAGTTAGGCCGTCATAGGTTAATGTTGCATTTACGGGTTCATTGCGTTTTTTTCTTTTCTTTTCTTTTCTTTTTTTTAAAATTAGGATTGCATAATTAGAAATCGTCCAGACAAGCTTTACATTAACTTTAATAAGTAAATCCACAGTCAATTTTTAGGATTCATAACATTAATTGCTTGACTTTAGAGCAACAGAAAAGAGCCAGAAACTGATGATGTTGACTACTAGGTAATATTTTTTATCTCTAAATAGTTCCCTCTCTTCACTGTTCCTCTGCACTGGATCCAAGTGCAGCCTGATAACAACAACTAAATAAAATGCTGACATTATTAGCTCGTATGTTTTACACATAAATAGCTGTTTACTCCACTGAGTTGATATTTTCCAGTGTAGCCTGCAGGCTAGAGAAAGCTATTATTCCCAATCGCCCGGATTTCCTACATTTCTCGTCAGAACTTGAACGCAGCACGATGCTCGAACATCAGGCCCCGCCCTCTGGAATTCCAGGAGGCCAAACTCCGCCCTCTCCTGTGTATTATACCATTCAAAAACACACTGCTATGCGGCTGGATGGGGGTGGGGTGAGGGGGGGGTCTGCGTGGACTGTGACAGCAGTAAAGCCTGAAGCTCATCTAGTAAGAAAACACGAAGTTACACGGAGTGCCTTACACACACACAAACACACAAACACACATGTAATAAGAATGTCAATTAGAAACTACAGCAGATGAGCAGCAATAAATGATATTAAAAAAACAGAATATTGTAATATAAATCAAGCAGAGATGTCCTAAAACAATGAAATTGTCAGAATCTCAAACAGATTTGACAGATTTCTAGAAACGTCTAAATAAACATCATGCTTTTGTAAATAAAGATTTCACTTTGTATGCAAATAATAATGTTATGTTCGTGTATGCTGCATTGAAAGACAAAATAAAATCTGGAACTTCTAATCAGAACCACATGTGGTAGCTGCACATCAAGTGAAAGAATCACACCAAAATACAGAAACCTAAAGGTTTAAATATTGACTTTATCATTGTTTACATCATTTTAAATTGTATATTTTTATTAGCATGTTAAAAAAGGTGTAAATGAAAAATACAAATTTGAAGTATTTTGTGATTTAAGGTCCTTTTCGATTAAGTATTTTTACTGTGACTATAATGTTTTTTTTATTTATTTTCAATATAATAAAAAAGGGCAAACACACTTACCACTTACACACAGCTACATCAACAATTTACTGATGTCATTTGTAATGTTGTCTGTTACTTTAACTTTGATAAAGTTGAATTTCACTTTGTTGTTTTGGTACTTTTACCTTAACAAGTAGTTCTTGTGTTCTTCAGTTGTATGCATCAAGATGCTATAGAGGACAGAAATGTGCTCCAACAAAGAGCTGGAGTCACAGAGGATGAGCTCAGTTTGAATCACCCACCAAGGGGTGGAGAGTGAGAGGAAGTGATGACATCACAGCACGGGTCAGAGGGCCATGGTTTGATGGGCAATCTGTCTGAATAGAGCATGTTCACAGCAGTATTGTTGTCCTGTGTGGTTGTCACTGGTGTTGAGGACATACAGAGACATCATTCACTATTTGTCCAACACAAAGGAAAGAATTAAAGGAAAGTTTGTTGGTTTGAAGGAGATGAACCCATTTCAACATTAGAAGTCATTCCATACTGTTTATGTGTCATGTTAATGTTATTTCTATTGTAAGAGTTTACTTAGTTTATTCCCTGCTCAGGTCTGGCTGATGGACCTTACTCTGCTCTCCTGTTAAAGCTTTTGCCCCTCCTGCAGAAGAACAGCGTTACACAGTGGTGCAACCAATATTAATGCGTCTCTGTCTGTTCCTCTTATATATGAGAAACATAATTCTGCTGCATGTGTAATATTTAGCATGCAGAACATACAATAAGCTATAAACTCACAACTCTCATTAGAGGAAGTCAGACTCTTTAACATCAGTGCATCCGACGGCTGCTGCTGTGTTTCTTTCACTCTAGCAGGGCCGGCTACATCCTCAGGATAATAACTGTGTCTCAGAACGTTTATTTATTTGTTCTCATGTTTGCATTACTGTAAGATAAGCACAAAAACACCCAGCCATTGTCTGCGCAAAACCTGTTTTTTCCCCTCAGTGCAGTGTTCCTGTTGGAGTTTTCATGATAGTTATGATGTCATATAATACTGAACCACCATCCACAACTGCACATTTTTGTAGCTTTAAATATATTTTTAATCTATTCTTATCATTTTCTATTTTTTCTTATATCATGCAATGATTTGGATTCTTTATGTACATCTTCTTCACAATACGTCATCTATTCTTGTATTTAGTTTTACACTTTAAACGCAGGGCTATACTTTTTGATATTATCATAATAACGTTTTAAATATCTGAAATGGTTTAACTGTCAGTAGTCAATGCACAAAATATATAATTATATATAGGTGTAATATATAGTATGAAATCACAAAGAAAAGGGAAAGATATTGATTATTTTGGACACTTTCTGATCCTTTATCTAAACCCTGTAGGTTTGTACTAACTTTACATTTATCTCAGCACTTCAATGCAACATTACCGTACATAAAGCTTTTCAAAAGAATGTCAATGAAAGTAAATGTGTTACATTGAAAAGGTATTATAAAGAAAAGTATGGTAATATAGTAACAAAAATGTATTGAAGTAACACTGTGCTGCAGAATGCCCTCTGCTGTGAGTGATGCATTCACATGTTGTGCTGTTGGTTTAAATGGAGCTAATGATTCAACTGTTTTCACACTCTTTTCATCACAGTTTAACCATCTAATTATTTTGTTTTTTTCCAGAGATGAATTATTGCTAAAACATGTTTTGTGCTTTAATCTTACTTTGTAAGGTAACTGTAGCAAATGAATCAATAAAATAACATGTTGTCTAATAGGGAAGTGACATAAAAAAGGCATGCCTCCTTTAAATGACTGACTTCTGTCCAAATGAGTGTTTCAGAAGTATTTTCTTCTCTGGGCTAAATGCACAGATAAGAAGTGTAACTCTAAAACAACTATTAGCATTGGCAAAACCTGTAATTCATTGTCAATGTTGATTTAATGCTTGGCAGGTAAGGCTGATGTCTTTATTTATTACCAGGAAAGGGTCACATGCAGGGATGTGGCGACTCAAGGAGGGACATGTAAGGGCCACAGGAAACCCACATAAACACAGACCGGTCTGAATGTCCACCGTAGATGTAGAAAATAATATGTTATACACTATATGTAGTGATGTAGACAAATAGACTCTGAAACAAATCTTGAACAGAAGCAGGCTCATGTGGAGGGGCCCTCCTTCTGAGTCTGATCAGGAGTCACATTCAAATACAGTTACATCCAGAGGAGCTCCTTCTGTGCATCCTGAAGCTGATCCTTATTTAAAATGTGTGTGTAGGACACAGTGGTGTAGACTGCAGGGCAGAACCTCTAGCTGCTGCAGGCCCACATTTCCAGTTGATGAAAGCAAACATGGCCTAGGTTGTTTTCCTGCCACAGGCAGAGGTGTGTCCTGCTGCTGCTGAAGGGTCACATGACCTGAACGGGGAGCAGTGGAGGGGGGGGGGGGCACAAGCTGTCCGTCGGAATTCTTTCAGCTGTGATTGGCTCAGACTCACAACATGACGAGCTTAACAGTTAATATTATTTTGTCAAAGATAATTTCTGGAGACAAACAAAGGGTTAATCAGTCTGTTTTAAGAGCCCATGTATTTCCTGTGAGATCTGACTGATATCTTCAAGGTGTAATGTGGTTTCTGTGGTTTATCCTTATCGCTCAACAACACAAAACTACACACTCTGTTTGTGATACTAAGGATTTAATTTAAAGTTTTACATTAGTTTTTATAAATAATTTTAACCACAACATCAACATTGTTTCAGATATTTCGATTTTTCTTCTTTAAGACACAAACATCTTGAGTTGTCTACAGATATTCCTGAAAACATTGAACACATCACACAGAAAACAAATATTCAGTGCTGTTCTAAATAAATGTCGTCTTAAAATGCTTAACATTTCAATGAGGTCTGGCTGGTGAGCACATACCGTATGTATGCATATATATATATATATATATATATATATATATATATATATATATATATATATATATATATATATATATATATATATATATATATATATATATATATATATATACATGTTCATATATGTGTGTTTACACTACATGTGTAAAGGTCAGCGGTAAAAAATCCTGCTCACCATCTTGACTTCTGTGCCTCTGTGCAATCTGTTGCACAACACTGAGTAAAATTTAACCTACTGCCTGCACTGACAAACAAGTTTGGACCCTGGCCATTCATGACAGCCTGTACTTGCTGCTCTTTGTGTCAGTGGGAACTCATTTCATGCCACAGATATCAGCTGCCTTATTTATCTTTGATGTGAAGCTGCAGCCACGATCATGTTATTGCCTATATGAAGAGGGGATTGCTGAATATATCTGAGAGGGCAGAGAGCCACTGTATGTCACACACATTGATAGGCAGAGTCATTAACAGTGCTTTTTATCAATAGACTATATGCAGTCATTAATGATCATGAATAACAAGAAACTTAGAATCTGATACAACACATATAATAATAAAAATAAATGGTACTTAGATGATATCCTTCTGTTTGACACTGTGTGGAATACAGAGCATTCTTTCTGCATGTGGAATGCCAGAAATGCTTTTTTCTATCTGTGCAGCCAGTTCCCCATGCAGAAGGAGCAGTCCGCTTTGTTTTGTTTCACATTTAAAGCACTGTTTTAAAAGAGATCCTTTAAAAATGACTCAAAACACTTTCACACACCCAGTATGACAGTAACAAGTAAGGTATACTGTTATTCTAGCTGATCTGATACTGGCCCCAGTTCTACCTCTTCACCTATATTTCCAGATACAACCCTTTAAACCTGCAAATATATGAAAAGACACATATTATTTGTATCATGCCATGACACCTCTTGTTATTATTGGTTGAAAAAAAGTAGCAAAAATATAAAAAATCTAAACAATAATTAAAACAGGAAAACTAAATTCTGTAGATGTGAATTTTGTAGATTTAAAGATGACATGAATTCAGAATATTTTTACACCAGCGACAGATGTAATCTTTCCATCATGCTTAAATACAACTGTAAAAAGGAAGAGAAAGAAAAGATGATTTTGTGCATAAACTTGTTTTTCCTAATCTCTGCATTCTCTCACCTGTGTGCTTTTAATTGCTGCTCCTTTTCCTTCATCATCTGGTGTGGGCAGCATGTCAACTGGATCAGTCAGCCATCACTGCTAAATATGGGCATGGTGCTTCCTGCGGCCCCACATACTTCACTCGGCACCGTCGCTTTACGCACAGACCAGCGTGTGCGCGCAGCACCACACATATAAGCAGAGGGGAACGTGAACGCGCGTTCCTTACATAGCATCTAAAGCACGTCATGGCAGACAGGTTTTCTCCTAAAACACCAAAAGTAAAGAAAGTAAAGGACAGGAGCGCCTGTAAGGAGGGACGACAACAACCCAACAACTAACATGTAAAGAATTTTTAATGGCTAGAAGCCTATTTGTAGAGTCAGAGTGGGTAAACTTTACATTAAATGAAGCCTATAGGCTCAGATGAGTGGGGGAGGGTGCGGAGAGGTGGCATGGAGGCCGGGTTTGTTGACATGTGCTGAGATAAAATCGACTTTAAATAGTTGTGCTGTAGAAAAATAGGCTGCATATAGACCCATGCAGTGGGCCTAAATCTGAAGAAGTGGATTATTCTGAGCTGTAAAGAATAACTTTGAACATTGATCTGCTGTACGTTATTATGAGAAATCATCCACGGACACTTTCTCTAAGCAACATGGAACACGCAGCATCACGCCGTCGGTCCCAGTACCGGAGAGGAGAGGGGTGGCTGGTGGAGAGGCGGGTCTTTTCCGCCGGACAATGCAATTATTTCAGCTCCATTGGTCAGGAATGCCAGATTTCACAGGCCGCTGCCCTCCTCCAAGCGTCGGCCGCAGCACCTCCACTGAGCCCCGTCGCCTTTAACCTTTCCCACCCAGGCCGTCCTCTGCACCACACCACCACGACACATGCACTGCGAACTACGGACCTCCTCCACCCCTTTAGCGGAACTTTATGTTTCTACAGCGTCCATTTGGAAGAAGGAGTGGCTTTGGACTGGAGAGGGTGTTAGTCAGACCTATAGTCAGTTTGAGTCCACGGTGGTAAACTGTAGGACTACAGAAGCGGCACTCATCAGATGGCACTTCCTGTGCGCCTGATGGGGGAAAGTTGACTGCTGCGCCTCATGTTTTCCTTCCATAACACGCCGTCGCACCTCAAAGGCGGGTAATGAGAAATTTGTGAATGGAAAAGAGAATTTGTGTTCATTGTTAAACTTAAACTATACAATGACGTCCCTTTGGTATGCGACCAATCCCGAAGGTGATGAGATAAATTTTCCTCCAATGAGGGCGCAGACAAGCGCAGAAATGGACCAATAGGAAACTGGCATGCAAATAAGGAATTTGTCTCGGCAAGAGCTGAATGTCAACTAGTCAAAGATGGAGTCCGGAGCTGGGAGGCCGTGAGGTTGCCAATGGACGATCTACCGTTTTTGTAACCGAGGAGCCGTTACGCGTCGCGATCCGTTACTGCAGCGGAAACGGACATATGTGTGGGAGATGGACGGTAACGGCCAGGATGTTCTTTCCCCTCGCTAAAGTGGTCAACTTGTCTCCGCTGCGCTTTCTTCTGTGTGTTGAGCTGTACGGACCGGCCCTGCCTCCGCCAGGTACCGTTCACCAGAACCTTTTCTCTGGGCATAGGGGAGCGCTGCTGCCGCCGCCGCCGCTGCCGCTCCTGCGGGGCGGGAGATGGCGTGGAGCTCGCAGACAGACGTGGATGTCGGTGGGTCTGATTGGCCGCGGGGAGGTTTGGCGAGCTCTCCTAGCTAAAAAACTGTATAGCAGCTTTTGTGTGTGTGTGTGTGTGTGTGTGTAAGCAGAGCGAGCAAGCGCGCGTACATGTGCGTGATAAAGACAGGGATTGACAAGTGATTGTTCCTGCGGTATCTAAACTAAATAGCCTGTATGAGCTTCAAAGTGGGGACCAGGGACGCACAGGGGTCGGTCATGGCTGCCAGTGGGTCCCAGCAAAATGGCAAAAAAAAAAGAGGAGTCAATAATTACGGCTACACTATATAACTTCAGGCCTATTAGGTTTAAGATGTAAGAAGACCTGCACACAGAAGAGTTTTACAATTATATTTAAATGCCCTAAAGGAGTCTGAGGTCTTTATTTTACATTGTTAAATTTAAAAACCACATGCTTTGAACTTTTATCCGAAAGTCTGAGCTACAATTTAACAGAAAGAAAAGGGGGCACATGTTAGAGTTGAAAGTGTTCTCCTCACCATAGGAATGTGAGGCTGGATGCCTGCAACAAACTTCATATTTTACAAGAACATATGGAGAAAATAACTTAATGTTGTTACAAAAACCCCCTCACGTTTGTTTAAGGCAATATAAGCCTGTTTTTAAGTGTAAATTAAAAAGTGGAGGCAGCCTGCAGCTAGCTTGTGTGGTGTATAGCCTATAGCATGTGTGTGGAGCCTGGAATCTGTGGCGGGCTTCTTTTTGATCCGCGTGCCCGTGTACGTGTGTGTTTGCGCGCGCGTGTTAAAGTGTGTGTGTGTGTGTGTTATGAGCGTTTTGGCAGGAAAAGGAGCACTTCAGCTGATTGTAAACTTCTTTCAACATTGGAAATAACAAAGCTCCCCCCCACCCACCCACCTACCCACTCCCTCCTCACAGGCCCCCACTACCACCACCACCGTCACCACCACCACCACCCTTTGCTTTCCTAAACGAGGATGGTTTCAAATTGCCACTTTGGCTAAAGGGACAGGAATAGTAGGTATTAAATGAAGGTTTCTGGTATTGTATCGCGGAATGTGCTCTTTGCCCTATATATGTTTTCTCCACCCTCGTTTCCTTCAGGCAAAGTCCTGTTTTCAGAGAGGCCACAGCCTCTATAGGAAGAGCTAATGTTTCCCACCGCAGGACATATTAGGCTGTAGCATATACAGGAAAGGCGACATTTTCAGAACTCTTCAGGAGCTCTTGTTTTTTTTTTTTTTTTTTTTTTTAAATCTGCGTAAGGTCCGTGCGTTCTGCGCCATAAGCCTATTTTCACGTTGTTTTCACGGCTGCTGCTTTGCTTTGCAACATGTTAATCACGATAAGTTGTGTGGAGGCTTACACGCAGGCATACATCCAGCCCGTACTGTCTGTGTAGTTCAGCGTGAGGCTCGCATGCTGGGATCTGAATAGCTGGGGTAGGATTGAGGAGCAGCCGTGTTGTCCAAAGCCCTTTTTCTGTTGTACTACTGTGAAATCAGATGAGCAGTGCAATATTAAAAGGGCATTGGCTGATACCCCCCCTCTCCCTCTCCCTCCCTCCCTCTCTCCCTCGCACCCCCCTTCTGTTTCCCACACACACACACCACTACCCCCCCCCCATCTCACTTCCTCTACTTACAAATCTCATTTAAACGTGACAAGACAATATGGAATCGGCTCTTATGTGCGCGCCATGCGTAAAAAAACAAAACAAAAAAAGCAATGGCGGTGTCACCATTTGGAATGATTCCGACACGTCACTGTGTCGCCGTCTGCAGAGGCTGTAGTTACGCGTGCGTTCGTGGTCGCTGTTCGTGCGTCCATGCGTGCAGAGGTCAGCTGCTTTGACGATGTTGCACTACTGTACCATCCGCTAAAGCAGTGCAATAGTATTGTCATAGCATTCGGCCTTCGCCCTGTACACCAACACCAACACCACCACAGCAGCAGCAGCAGCGGCGGCAGCAGTGGGAGGACAGATGCCGTTAAATGGAGGAAAACATGGAGAAAATAGACAGCATGGAGGAGCCTCTGTAGGTTCTTATTGCAAGGCAGCCCCCTCCTCCTAGTACACACACACACACACACATTTTAACGCACACAAACATTTCTAGATCCAATCTTATGACACATACCTTATTGGAGACATTTTTACCAGGAAAATGGAGGAAAAATTCTTTAATCCAGCTGCAGCTGTTTTAACATATTTTCTGCAGACAAATAATTGTTATGCAAGATTTTTAATCACAGAGAAGATTTAACAAACTTTGTTTTCCTTGATTTTTATTTTTTCTCCAGAAAACTGTAGTAAAATTGGATTCACATATCATTTAAAATGATTTTTAAATTTCTTGAAACTCCCATTTAATCCCAGTTTAATCCACAGTGATATCAGAAATATTAAAAAAAAAAAAAAAACTCCATTAAGAACCGCTGGAGGTCCTCAGGCCACAGTTTGTGAATCAGGGGCTCAGTTCAGAGGTCCTTATGACAGGAAGAGTCTGGCTTTTCTTTGCAGCCATGCTGCATTATTAGGTTGTATTTAACTCTGGGAGATATAGGCCTCCTGGACCACGCCTCCTAAAAAAAAGAACATTTTGTTCACAGGACTTCACAGGCTGTCGTGGTTTGCATTGCAGACCACGTGTCAGATTAAGTAACATGCTCTGAGGTCAACTTTCCCAACTTTTCTCACATTTTGTCAGGCGGTAATGTGTCGCTACTCGCTGGCCTGCGGTGTGAAATCATCTGAAGTTAATGCAAATTTAATTCAAATTCTCCTGCTGAACAAGAAGTGATCAGACATTTTTTTAAAACCATGGTCCTGATTTAATTTAATGGCAGTGGCTGAATCAGGATTATTTTATTTTGAAAAAGAGAATTTATATTTACATCACTCACTGTAAAGTGGTTGTGTAAAATTAGTGTGTAGTCAACAGCCAGACTAAATTAAGTTACTTAATAGTTTGTAAAAAGCTTGCCATTTTTTTTAGAAAAATGAAAGGCATAAAAAAATACAATTTACTAGTTTATTTTGTATTATTGGAATTCAAGATTTCTATTTATATCTAACAACATACAAACCAGTTTAAATGTATTCATGTAAATAGCCTGAGAAAATCAGGGTTTAAAATAAAAACTTAAAAACACTAAAACATCTAAAAACCTTCTAGCCTATTTCATGTGATCATTTTACTGATTACATTTTTATTGTGATCTCCCACTAAAGGAACTGATGAGCCTACAGGTTATTGCTGCAGTCATTTTGTTATGGCCATGCAGTCTGTGTGTGTCTGTGTGCGTCTGTGTGTGTCTGTGTGCAGCACAGGGCTTTTTTTCTCCCTTTCAGTAGGCTTTTGAAAGCATAATTTGAGTGTGCAGGCTTGAAGAAGTCACGGTGTGGGTGGGAAAAATGGGGTAAGTTTCCTATTTGGGGCAGGTCGTAAGGGGGATGGGGCTCCTTGTGAGGAATGTGGAGGGCAGGGCTGCTCTGAGGGAGGGGAGCGGAGGGTGGAGGGGGGAGTGGTAGGTTTCATCGTCCTCAGTTTACTAGCTTTGCTCTGTGTGTGTGTGTGTGCACGCCTTGGAGCACTGGAGCCTGCAGCGTCATATGTAGCCACTGTTTTGCAAGCGACTGTGGAATTTGCTGTTTGTTGTGTGTCTTTAGGGGGAGAAGTGTTGGAATGAGGGATGGAGCGGAGGCTACCACCAACAGAAAGGGAGAGAAATACTTTGTTGCAGTGAGATGTTTAGCTGCTAATTTAGACTCTAATTCCATATTGTAAAAAAAAAAAACTGGTAGCTCCTATTTACTACACTAGTAAATAGGAGCTGGGCCATACTATAGAATCCATGCTGCAGCAGCTGACCCTGTCATTTTAACCTCTTGTCAGTCGCAGCCTCCATCAGGTGATTCGTCTGTTATCAACCGAGAAAAATATTCAAGTATGTAACGGATGGGAGAGTTTTGCATCGGTAGCGTGCAGGAGCATGTCTTACTCAGTGTGCTGGCAGGCAAATACCAGAGCAGACTGGATCTATATGAAGTGTAACCTATGGGGACGGAACACAGAGGAGGGACTAACACTGAAATTAAAGCTGTTATTAATGTGATAGAGCAAACTGGTGGAGCTCAGAAGTGTGTGGATCCAGGTGTAAACACCTCTCGCTACCTGCAGAAGCTACGTGCCATCATGTTCACAAGTCTGCTTGTGCTGACGGCTACAACGGCTAGCTGCACTGCTTCTTTTGTTGTAGTGCTAAATATAAATCCTAACAACGCACCTACTAAGATGATTGCCGGATTAGCAAAAGAAGCTGGCTTTTTAAAAATCCAATCTTAAAGAAAACATCACATTAGAAGATGTTGATAGACGGCTTGTTTGTGTTTTGTCAGGATTAAATTAAGTAATCAGGCAAATCAATAATGGAAGCTGCAGATTAATCTAATAATATAACCTATAGGCTACAATAGGGCAAATGTTAGCTAACAGCAGTAACCATATCTGCGTGTACTCTTTAGCATCAATTCATTTGGAGGATGCATGAATGTACGAGTTACAGTATGAAGATGCAGCTTTGATATAAGAGTGAAGATAGTCCATGCGTGCACATGAAATGTGAAGTATGTCTACTATGAATGATTGTAAACATATTGATTACATTATTTACGAATCACTCTTTGATTTGTTTATTTATGTTTCACTGCGCAGTTTGTGTGGTGACGGAGCAGACATGTGGCGAGGACCCTCACTATTTCTGAAAGAGTTGGGGGCAGAACTTTCCATTTAGCTTGACCTCACACATGCTTCATCAGTCCTGATGAATGGAAGCTGAGGAGCTGAGAGAATACATGATGGGAAATCAGATCAAAAAACACTTCACATCTTTTCAAAAATGTATACGTGCCTTGTATACATTTTTACAATCTTGTGAGTGAAGAAATCGCTCATCTCTGAGAAATAAACAGAAAAAAATGCACATGGTAATATTTCTAGTTGATAAAAAATAAACTTCTTTTTCCAAAACATATCTGGAAAATGAACTCCAATTATATTTTCCTGTAATTTATTAGCAACAGAGATTGAAAGTTGAATTTATATAATAAGAATGTATAGCAGACAGAAAAGATGGTGGCAAATCTTGGCTGAAAATGTATTTGTTGTTGGGCTAAAAAAGACATTTCTGGGTTCAAAGGTTGGATTGAGCAGAGAAGTAGTAAAGACTTTCAGAATGTGTCAGCGTGTTTATCAGAAGTCTTGACTCTGGACTCACTTTAGTCCAACCAACATGTGAAAATGTTCAGCTATCACAAAAGGCAGGAAGGCTGGATGCTGATATTTAGCAGTTTCCTTTAAATGATAGTTTCAGAATATTTTTACTCAAATTACAGCTCTCAAACATTCACTTGTTGTAGAAGAAAGTGATTCTGTAGGATACAAATCCATGAAGAACACAGTTTTTAAGAATGATTTGCTCTGGTCTGAATCACTTGATGAGTGTGTACATTTGTAGCATTTTCCTCTTGGTTCAGTTTATTTTTATACAGACTCAGAGAAAAAAAGTAAGAGTAAGTAAGATGGAGTGCCCTCTCCTCTTATTGGTCAGATGTGTTTTCCACAGGAACCACAGTTGTAAATGCAGGAAGCAGGTTCCTGTGTTGTGGACTCCTGCATGGTTCTGTAACCTGTGCAGGTTGGTTTCTGCCCTGGTGATTGTTTATTATTATTTTTAATACATTGCTGCAATGTATGCAAACCAAAGGAAATAGGTAGATGGATACTTTATTAATCCACAGGGGGGAATTATAATCTACCCATAATCCAGGCTCTCCACAGCTTTTGACCCTGTTTTGGTTGGTTTCTCACCTTGAGGACTGATCCAGAGTTCACCTTATGATCCAGACTGAGGCCACCTCTGGTGGTCTGGCTCTGGCTGTTTATGTCCACAGCACTGAGAGCAATTACAATGTTAAAAAAACTGCATGAGTGGAAAAGGAAGTCGATTTAAACGACTTAAGGACCTGTAGGTGTGAAAGCACCCTAAATGTGGATATGAGCTGTATGGTGTCATTCTCTCCCTCATAGGTTAGTGCTCCTCCTCCTCCTCCTCCTCCCTCCTTCCCCCCCCCACTGTTCTCCTCCTTTTTTTGTGCTCTCCATTTGTTCCTGTTGTTTCCAGCTGTCTGTGTTTGTCCACCCTCCTCATCTGTGGCAAAGCTCAGTCGTTTTTTAAAGACTGAGTCAAAAAGTCAAAGGGATTTTTTTGTCTCACTTTAAAATTAGTACATTAAATAGTTAATGTTTTGTTGTGGCTGCCAAACAAGCATGTGAGAAGATTTCATCAGAAGCACAACACAAATGTTGCTACTGTCTAACTGTTTGCCAAGGATGTAGGGGACACTGATGAAGCCTCTCCCCATGTGTGTGGTGCTGATCCTCCTTCCCATGTCTCACCTCAGACCGAGACTCCTCCTCACGGAGAAGGTCTGTCTGGTCTGCCTCACCTTGCAGATGAGACCCTATCAATATTGCCTCTGCTTTCACTTGGTTAACAGAGTAGTGCAATATTGCTTATAGGGTCTTGACTCTGAGGGATGGTCTTCCTCCTGTGGTGTGTTATGCAGCCGGTGCACCTGCTCATCCCATTCCATCAAGCTGTTCACACTGATGGAGGTCTCACTCATCATAAGTAGTGTGATACAAGCAAAGTGGAAGGAACAGTCCTTTGTGTGTTCAATGTTCATGGATGCTCAGAGAAGAGAGAGATGTTTGCCTGAACCCAAAATAACCTGCATCTTTATGAAAGTGTGTAAAATACCAAAACATGTTAGCATGGCAGCCTGAGCCTCTGACTGAAACACAATCATTTCTCATCCACTAAAGCTGAGCACTGAAAAATAAATTCAACCAATTCACCAGTCAATACTTCATCCTAAAATTTCCAAACATGGAGATATTAATATTCCAGTTTCTAATAACTAATTATTTGACCAAAATATAAACCTGTTGTTATAACAGCTGTGATGTCATTGATGTCATGTTGTGGACAGTCTTTAACCCTCGTCACCCCAAGTGGTTTTTGGGTTCTGCCATTACATTTTTCGTCATTGCGGGCGGGTTCATCGTTCAATGCAGAACCTCTTCCTGCACCTCTATTTTCACAGCCTCTACAATTTAATTGTTCGCTCTATTCTGTATGTCAGTTGTAGGAGGCTTGGTAGAAATGAATTTTTGTCTGGTGACTGCTGGTTGTGAGTTAATCATGACTTCCCAGCTGCAGGGTGGTGTGCAGAATTTTGTGGGTTTTTTTTTAACAAAATCTTGATAGTGCAGAGACTGTTTTGTGCAAAGATTTGACTAAATAAAGTTGTGATAAGATTATTTTTTTAAGGTTAGATTTACTTCATGCATGGTGCTTTCAAGTTCCACAGGAAACTTCATACCAGGCATTCCAGTTAAGTTTCTCTCTTTTGTTTTTAAGGATGCATTTCATTTTCATTTCTGGGTTAATGTGTCACACAGCTTTGTGGCCACATGGAGTCCAGACCACCTCCACATGTGGGTTTCTTCACAACTGTATTTAAACTGTAGTCTAGAGTTGCAGTTGTGTCACCCAAGATGCATGTTTTAATTACCAGGTCTGAACAGAGCGTCCTGTGTCTACAGGTAAGTGGGTGAAACATGTTCTTGTCATTTGGATGTACTTTATTGTAAAAAGGTTTAGGATTAAATGCTTAAACTAAGCATTGAATTTAGTTTATTTTGTCATTGCCCTTGTAACCAGATACTCTCTATTAGCCAGCAGTTTTGATGCAACAAAACAATGATTCAAATGAAACAGAACATGCATAAGGTGCAGCAGCGTGTGCTCGCAGACAGGTTGAAGGAATCCTGGTTGTCACAGCTACAGGACGCTCTCTGCTTGACACTCTTTCCCTGTTGCACTACTGTGGGAGCAGCAGCAAGCAGTGCAATAATGAAAGGGCATCAGTCAGCTGGGCAGCACAGCGCAACAGTAGCTCCTCACTGCCTGTTCCTCACACTGTCATCTGCACCGGTGCTTCAATAAAGACTGCTCAAATGAAGAAGACGTGTTTGTGTTTTATTCTGGGCTGTGATGATGATGATGATGATGATGGAGAATGTTTGACCTCCTGTATGTCATACATGTAGAGAGGCCATTGTCTGCAGCAGGAAACTGATGAGAGTATGTTTCACTAGTTAACAGATTACTAATGAAATAATTTAAAAAAAAAACTTACTGCAGATTGAACAAGACTCAGGTGATGCTGAATCATAATGATGAATTACAACAGTTTTAGTTTAGGTGGTATTTAGCCACCTAAACTGATCTACAAAAGGAAACTAGAATGTCATTTGTAATGTTAGAAATTCTCCACAATAATAAAATAACATGTGTAACCACATGAAAAACTGTTCTTTGATTTGAACTAAACCTTTAAAGCAGAACAAAACATCCACATGTTCAGCAAAGACCGACGATTATTTCAAAAATGTGTCATGGTTTCATGTTAGAATTAAAATGTTTTACTATGTAATACTATTAATAAAAGCTACAGTGCTAGCTGCATTGATACCATCTACTTCAGTACTGCAGGTTTATTTGAGTGCACAAATTACAGCAGAATAATCCACTGAATTTGTCAGAGCAGTGTAACCCTTAATATATAAATGTTTGCATTTTTTGATTTGCAAACTGACAGAAATGTTTGTTTTAGAGATTTAAAAGAGAGAGATCCCATAGTCCCTGATTTTCTGACCATTATAGTGTGATTTCTACTGACTTTTGTACATGTACATGACTTTTGTACATATTGTGGGCAGTTTAAGGTACACCTGTGCACTAATCATGATGTCAGATCAGCATCTTGATGTGGCACACCTGTGAGGTGGGATGGATTATCTCAGCAAAGCAGAAGTGCTCACTATCACACATTTAGACAGATTTGTGAACAATGTTTGAGAGGAATGGTAATATTGTGTATCTGGAATGAAGTTTAGATCTTCAAGTCCATCTCATGAAACATGGGAGCAAAAACAAAAGTGTTGCGTTTATATTTTTGTTGAGTGTATGACACTATGAACAATATGATTCATTGAGAAATTATAGTCATCTTAAACTATAAAAAATCTTTAACCTGTCTCAGTCAAACATATTTCTTTACAGTAGATGTGCAGTACAACGCACACAGAGGGCTGTGAGTTGTGTTTTTAATTACAGAAGTGTGTGCAGGCCTGTCAGTGAGCAGCAGCTCCCCTCAGTCACTCCGTCAGGCTGCAGGGAAACACAGGCCAGCTACTACAACAACACTGCACTTCCTTTAGTGGTGGGTGGTCACATTTACATTTCCTCTGCCTTCTGGGACTCCTGAGTGGAGAACTTGGGCACCTCCCCTCTGCACCCCCACCTCACTCTGGGCTCCACCTCCAGCAGCCCCCCACCCTTACTACCAAAATGCCCTGTTAAAGGTCAGCAGCAGTGCACCTTTCACTAAAGGGAAAAAAGGAGGGAAACTGCATTCAGACGCAGGCTTCTAAAGCCTCCACCAAAGCCATCTGCTTATTGAAAAACTAAAATATTCTACAGCCTGAGCTACCTTTGCTTTTATATATAATAGATTTTTATAACCCAAAAAAGGCAAACATTCCTGAATTTAAATACAAAACATTCATCTAAATGCAGATTGTGCTGAAGAATAATGGACTAACTGGTAACTGATAACTGGTGTTAAATAGGAGAAATAAACAAATACACTAAAATTGTTTTAAGCAGCTACAATTTAACACACAGCAGCTCAAATCCTGTGTGACAGAGGCTGACAGCTAATTCTGTTGCTCTTTTGTTTATTATTAATACAAGATAAATACAGGATTTGATTGATTATTAATACAGGATTAAATAATTAAAAGGAAATTTGGCCATCAAAGGCATCTGGATGTAGACCGTATGCAGCTGCCTGTGAAATGCACAGAAAACCTACAGACGGTGGCTACCAGTCATCTCTCACCTCTCCTCTCCTTGTCTGAGCTGATGAAGAGAGAACAGCCTACCATAGCGTTACACTTTATTAAAAACCATCAGCCGCGCAGGTTTCCGTCCTCGGTGGGAACCAGAGCATCTTCCCTCCTAACAGCTTGGTGCTGGGCAGCGGCAGCCGGTGGGGACGCAGGAGAAACAGAAGAAATGATGACGAGATGGGGATGAGGTGAGGATGATGATGGTGGTGGTGGCGCTGGAGAAAAAAAAACACCTCTCCTGCTTAATGCGACACCTTTTCTGTTTTATGGTCATTTTCTGCCCCCTACTGGACACATTATGAACAACAGCATAAGGCATTTGGGAGCCTTTTTGATAATAGACTGTATCAGCAACCGCTTGTATTAGGAATAAGGAATAAGGCGGAGACTTAGAGTGTGATCACTTCAGTATTTACCAGTCCCATATGATCAATATCAAAGCTGGAGACAGGTGCAAATTGCATATTTTATCAAGGATATATATTTTATATAATAAAAAAACATTTAAAATTAAGCTACTGCAAGTAAATGGTCTGCAATGTCAACCTACAGCCCACAATGCACCTGCTCTACATGCATAAAATTCCAATTTGTGAGTAAACTGATCATTTGATTATTTTTCAAATCATCTGTTCAATAATCGTGCAGTATTTTGACTTACATGCTGGCAACAAGACTGTTTGGTCAACAGGTGATTTGA
The DNA here is from genome assembly GCF_900634625.1 of Parambassis ranga. NCBI lineage: Eukaryota > Metazoa > Chordata > Actinopteri > Ambassidae > Parambassis > Parambassis ranga. The sequence goes on along the minus strand of NC_041030.1, from coordinate 13,169,063 downwards.
CAGCACCACCTGCTGGCAGAAGTAAAAGGTGTTCATTACCATCCTGCTGCTGACACCGGAAAAGTTCTAACATGATGTTTTCAGGGATTCTTCACTTTGCCTGGTATTACACAATAAAATCACTTTTGCTCACTGTAATGACCATGTGCATCCAAATGACCAAATCACCCCAGTAGCATGACCAACCGAGATACATTTGTGGGCTAGTCTGACTGATGTTTTGTAGATTTTTACATAAAATACACAATACCTCAGAGCCTTGTGAATTTTATATTTAAGAAAGAGAATAGGGCAACAGCCTGGAAACAAATATACAAGACAAAACAAAATATATCCATACTGTTCAAATCTGATTCCTTATGCTTTATATGGGAACGTTTTAGTGACTCTTGGCTCTTTATGTGGACAATCTATGTTTACAATATTCTTATGTGCAGTGAAAACAACATGCATAATGGCAAAATGTGATTTTGAAGAGTTAACAACTGTCCCTTTGAATCAGGTGTTATCCTTTGTATAACAATGTGGATGGTTCTGTAAAAGGTCTTAAGCCACTTTGACATTATTTAAGATGAATGTGGCAGTAGTCTAGACAACATGATTTCAGACTATCATATATGGAACAACATGGAAATGTAAAATCATTTTAGTCGTTCAGCTTTGTTGGGAAGACGGCACAAATACAAGGTGACCAGGCTCTCCACAGAACAGCTGTGCTTCCCACCTAAATTCATCATGGAAGCAAAAAGTAAAATAAAAAAGTTGTATTTAACAGGGTGTCCCACCATTTTACCTTGGTTAATTAAGACAGGATTTTCTACCTTATAAATTTTACTAAAGGCCAAACTGATAAACTGTGACTACTCTCTATACAGTATTCCAGATTTTTAAATAAGAAGTCCCCAACCACCCTGAGATTCACATGTACGGAGTCACCAGTCAGACACTACATCAGTCACAGATGACACATTTGGTCCAGGTGCTTTATAAAACCACGACAGCAAAATCTATCTCCCAAGTCCATGCTTTGTGTCTCTTAGTGATGATGTCAGAGCTCGTCGTGGCGTAAGGGTTCCTGGCTGGGCTGGATGAAAACGCCCTCCATAGCACGCCACCAGTTGTGTGGACTAGGGGAGCTCATGCCGTGCACTTCGCGTTGGCCGCGGATGGGGTGGCCATACTGCTCACCCGTCACACTCAGAAAGACCTCAGTGCCCACATGTTTAAAGCGCACGGCCTCATCCCGCTCCCAGTGGATGCTGTCACACTGAACTGCCCACACATCCAGGTCGTCGCCCTCGCCGTTTTCTCCGAAGGCACTAACCTCCTGTGGATACCAGATAAGAGATTTGTACAGGGCTCATGTTAGTGATAAGGAGACCCACATGCTGATGCCATCACCTCCACCATTCCCCAAAAACTATTAACAACACAGGTATAAAACAGTGAGTGTGTGTGTGTCTGACCTGGTTATTAGAGAGAGGGGAGCTGAAGTGGTGTGTGTGGAGGTTTCGGCCAGTCTTCATGTGTGTGATGCGGATGGCCTGACCACACTTGATGGCCTCTCCACGCTGACATGGGCGGTTAGGCTTCCCACGGATCTGCCAGTAACTGTTTGCATCGTCTGCACTTTCCACTCCAGTCACAGACTGCTGTCCACTGCCTACACACACACACACACACGATTGAGCACCATTTTTTTATTTCTCTATATTATTATGATTGTTCACTATTCACAGAACATGTGGCAGCTGCAAACATGCTGCAAATGCTTTCAGCAATCATTCTGCAGATCCTCTAGTTTTGGAATGTTATGTTAATGTTACACTAAGACACAAGATTCACCTGCAGATTCACGTTGTGGTATTAAATACAAAAGCAATAATAATATTTTTAAAATATTACTTGACCTATAAATGTATTACGTAACTTCCCATTCTGTTGTATTGGTCTTGAAGTAAATAACATATGACCATAATGCATCAAAAGATTAACTTTTACAGTCCAGGCCTCAGCACCTGTGTTTGTGTGTTACATTGTATTAGTGCAGTATCTTGGAACCTTGGAACCTGTCTCCCCTCCTGTGTGGCTAGAGGCACACTGGAGGCTGATTTGCATTAGTATTGTTGCTGAAAATGGTAACAAGAGAAGAAGAGGAGGGAGGAGCTGAACATACAAAGGTGAGCTGCAGAGTCTGCATGATAAAATTAAAGAGACTATTGAACTAACAGGGGTGTAAAATAGCAGAAAGACATTTTTCAGTTAAAATAAACTTTACTAATCACTGTGAGGATAGACTAAGGATTGTATCTGTAGACCTTCTCATGTATGTGGCTGAGACCTAGACCAGTCTCCAACAAAGTTCCCTTTCCCCTCACTGGTTTGTCTGAAAATACAAAGGCAGGTGTCACAATGTTTGAGCATGTGTGGGTCCAATATTTAGTTCGGGGTCCATGTTTATAGTTTGTTGTTTATTGGGTCACAGAACTGCTCAGAGTCTATTCGAGATTAGGTAACACACATACAGGAAATGACTGCTCAGTGAAGCGCCTCATTTCGTAACAGCCTTTGGTAATGGTGGGCAACAATAATCTCATGAGGTGCCACAGCTGCTCATTCTCAGGGCATGATGGGAAACACCTGGCACTGAGCTGATATCACAGACCTGAGGTGAAGTTTTACAAGAACATTCCAATATTTGTTTTTATATGAGAGATTTTTTTCTGTCTTTTTCTAAATGTTTATTTGTTCTTGGAATAAATATGTATGTTGGATGTGACTCGCATTCTGACTATGTGCCAGATCAATGATGAGAACTTTTGAAAACATAACTACAAACTGACGGCGTCACTGCCCCCTGCTGTCAGTTGCTGGTGATGTTCATCTCGCAGCAACCTCATGCCAAACTCCGTTCAAAAGAACAGACCATTTACTATTGTCCTGTTGGCTGAATAAAACCACAATACTTGGCGGATTACACCGCATTTTAAACGTGTATAGTACACTTCTACACTTCGGCGCTATCAATATGCCGTATAGCTTAAATGTGTAAGTAATGTGATGCTACATCCACACCTGTCATGCTTACAGTGGCGTTGCTACCCAGCAAAGTGGGAGGCAGGGAGGTCTTCTAATAGGCGTTTACATAAATGTTGTTGTCTGTGCCATATTGTCAGGTCGAAACATGGAATTCATTCCTGTGGTTTATTGTAATTTTGTGCCGTTTCTAAGCTCGCAGCCTAGCAGGCTAGCCTAAATTGTCAGATTTTTGAATGAAACGCAACAGCACGGTCTCTAAAAGCAGCTGGATAGAAGAACACCTCCCGTGTGCTGTCGTTTGTTAAGGAGGGTTACATGTGTGTCACAGAAACACAGGGTTACCTGAGCCATATTTGACATCATGGGAATGCAGGCGGACGTTGTGTCTGGTGTTCAGCAGTTTGACCAGTGAGCCGCAGGTCACGTAGTTAAGCTCCGACTCTCTCCCCTCGCAGTGTGACCACAGCAGCAGAAACAGCAGCGAGTTGATGAACCCACGGACTGCGTGAAATATCTCCATCTTTGTGTCTCTGTTCACCACCCGGCAGACGCTGACAGGATGAACGGATGAACAGACACTTTCGAACCTCTCTGCTGGCCTCCACCAATCAGCGCTTGACAAGTCCTAAAACACGGAAGTAAATGTCGACATGTGATTGGTCAGAGCAAGGATACGTTGTGTCATGAAAAGCGGAAGCACATGTGTGATATTTATTTGTTTATTAATTTATTTCCGTCTGTCGGTTTTGTTTTATTTATTATATATTATTTATAAAATATATATAACACTCTCCCAGACTATTTGTTAAAGAAAATATATTTTTATATTGGTACTTACTACTACAACTACTACTATACTCGACCCTATTTTACTGTAATATCTTAAATAGTATCTTGCTGCTCTTATCTTACTATTGCAACATTGATTGATTGGTTTAGTTGATTTAGTGATTTGTTTCTGAAAACCCTTCCTGAAATGATTAAAAATTAAAACTTTAAACTGCAACAAATGCAGACCTCTGTGTTCCTTGGATAAAAGCGAATTGTTTTGATGGGTATGAACAGGAGTGTAGTCAGAAGTTCATTTATTCATTTATTCAATTTTAGCATTAATATAATGGCTTTAAATGATCACAAATAACATCATCATAACCTAATGTTGCTGCTGATATTCATGTAAGTTGATTAAATGGCCAATAGACTTTGTAAATGAAAATTGTGCACCATGTTTCCATATGAACCGGTTTATTATATTAATGCCTTATATTATTATGGAACCAAAGCCATTGGTATATTAACGAGAAACTGGGAAGTCGGATGTGACAGCAGACCCTGAACGCAACGTGAGTCTGGTCGGACTGGACAGGTGAGTTTTAGCGCAGCATCGATCTGGGATCGGTTTTCTTTATAAACACTGAACTACAGCTAAGCCAGTCTTCAGGATGATGGCTGACCTGAGATCAGTGGGCGTGTGAGGACACAAAGGGAGGGTGACAGCCAGGAAGGATGTCGCCAGTTTCACTGAGAACCCCACAAAGAGCTGTCGCCAGGTAAGTCAGCGTCCGCATATTGAAATAGTTTTCGTCGTAGAAGTAGTTAAATAGCAGCAATATAGATTCAACGTGTTAAAGAAGGGAAGACAAGTTCATTTGTTTTTTTTGCTTTGTTTGTATTCAGTGTGTTAAATGAGCTGCGTTTGTGAGTTTACTGTGGAAGAGTCTCCATCCTGTTAGGAGACACCTGTTTTCTACTATACGGTGTTTTTACAACCAGAACAAATCTTCAGATCTTTGGACAAGATGTGCACCTATATGTGTAACACTTTAATCAGCATTCAGTTTAACCTGTGCTGAAGCCCAAAGAAGCTAAAACGCAGCATTTTCATGTCTTCTACACACAGGTTTAGTCTGAGGAATATTTCACTTTTTGGGCCAAAGGAGAAAAAAGTGTTTAGTAATTTGAAAGGTCAGACACAAATGAATCTGAGACTTGAAGCATGTTGATGTGTTGCATTCAGATACCATCATAACCCTGTCAATTCATTTATATTTTTACCAGATTTTCTTTTTTTACAGCCATTTAGTTTAATTAGCCAAAAAACTATATGTGGTTGTTAATGATTCGTGGTTTTATTTGATAACTCTTAGCTTTTTATTGTTTTTTTGTTTGAGTAAAAATGATAAATATACATTTTTAGTTTCAGTTTTACTACCATGAGTGATGGTTAATTTGAGTAGTTTGACCAACAAGCGATATTATTGTGTGAACACTGTTCATATTTTGTCACTGTTGTGACTTAGTTGTAGGAATGTTTCTTTCTTTGCTCACAGTTTGTTGATCTGTACGTCTCCATAGTGACTAGAGAGTGCAGGTCCTGATGTCGTCAGGAGGAGTTGGTTCTGCCGCCCGGGTTGACAGGGTGAGGGAGTTCCCATACTATGACCAGGTCCCTATGGGCTACTCGTGGCAGGATGCGGATCTCCCACCGCCCCCACCTTCCGTGCACGGAGCAGTGATGGCCGTCAGCTTAGACCCGCTCCCCCCTCCTCCTCTGCCATCACAGCCAGCTGTCGGGCCTGAATCTTTCTACCCCCCCAGTGATGATGAGCCGCCAGAGGAGGACTGTGATGCCATGGACATTAAGCCAATCCGCCGCTTCATCCCCGACTCTGTTAAGAACTTTTTCCGTGGCAGCAGTGGTAAAAGTGGCAGCAAAGGTTGGTCTATCCCCACGCCCCATTCGCCTGCCCCGTCATCTAAGAAGAGTGCCCAATGTTACACCACCTCTGGAGTTCCTTGCTCGCCACCTCACTCTGCCCCTCCATCCCCTTCCCTTCCTGGCTCTTATCGGGATCCCTCTCAGAAGGAGCAAGATGGTTGGATGTTAGGGGCTGAAGCCCTGGACTCTGCTTCTGCTGTACCCACCAATCTCTCAGCCCAGACTTACCAGGAGCGGGTGGAGGAATACCATCAGCGGTACGCCTACATGAAGTCCTGGGCTGGCCTGCTCAGGATCCTGGGCTGTGTGCAGCTGCTCCTCGGAGCCGCTGTGTTTGCCTGTGTCTGCGCTTATATTCACAAGGACAACGAATGGTTCAATATGTTTGGATACTCCCAGCCGCAACTGTATGGAGGACTTGGTGGAGGCGTTTATGGTGGGAGTGATGTCTACACAGGTCCCAAGACTCCTTTTATCCTGGTAGTGGCTGGTCTTGCCTGGATAGTGACAGTTATCCTGCTGGTTCTTGGGATGACCCTGTACTACAGGGCCATCCTTCTGGACTCCTCTTGGTGGCCCCTCACAGAGTGTTCTATCAATCTGGTGCTGGCGGTGCTCTATTTAGCAGCAGCAGGGGTGTATGTAAGAGACACAACTCGAGGCGGGCTGTGCTACGTGCCAGTGTTTAACAATGGCATAAACGGGGCGTTCTGCCGTACAGAGGCCGGCCAGACGGCAGCCATCGTCTTCCTCTTCATCAACATGGTGCTCTACTTCATCAGTGCAGGAGTGTGTCTGAAACTGTGGAGGCACGAGGCAGCCAGGATGAGGAAGGAGGCACTAGCACAGGAGGTCTGATGACACATGTTTGTTTGCTGCTCAACACAATACATACAGGTCACATGATGGCATAGCAGTTAGGTTATGTGTTGACAACATCAACTGTAAAAACATAATGTATAAACCTTCTGTGATGTCACTCAGAGGAGACACCTGTTTTCTAAATCATTATATAATTGCCTGAACACTGTGAATGTCTCATAAATCCCCTTTCTTCTGTCCCTCACAACAAACACAGATGCAAACCATTGGCTCATCAGTCCCACTGTCTGTAGTAAGTGTTAAGGATATTTTTTTTAAATGAAGTAGATCATAGTGATTCTCCTCTCAGTGTGTTGTATGTAGACTGAACACACTGTTTGTTTCCTGCAGCTGACTTCATCCTCCAGAGAAAAGACTCCTCTCCCCACCATCCCGCCAGACCTCATGGACGCTCCGAACCACTCTGCAGCTGCTCCTCTGATGCTCGAGCCGGAGATCCTCCGAGGCCACATCCCAGCAGGACACATCCCCAAACCTGTTGTCATAGCTGACTATGTGGCGTGAGTATTGCTGTGGAGATTAGCACAGATGGACATGGCCATAACATCTTTTTTTGTTTTCAGCGTGAGTCCCACACATGTAACTGATAACCTGAAAGCACCAGTATCTCTGTGTGAGCAGTGTAGCAATATTCAACTACAAAATCACCAAGAGCCAGTCTAAAAAAGGCAGAGTAAGAGGTTTTTTTTTAAAAGGCACCCTCCTCCACTTGGAAAAAATAGGCTGGAATTTATTTGCATGCTGCGTTTTTTTAGTTTGCACATTTTTATTAGCTTTGTTAATATTAAGGGAATAAAGAGATCCCATTGTAATGAGATTATTGTCCTCCAATGCAGCTTCTATGATCTCCTGTTAATAGACAGACATTTAGCTGTGATGTGAATGATTTAGCCAGTGACCCGATAACGTGTGTCGTCCCCCCTGTCCTGTTTCCACAGGAAGTACCCAAGCATCAGTTGTGATGAGGAGAGGGACCAGTACAAGGCTGTGTTCAATGACCAGTACGCCGAGTACAAGGAGCTGCATGCAGAGGTCCAGGCCATGGCCAAGAAGTTTGACGAGATGGATGAGATGATGAAGAACCTTCCATCCCGGCCGTCCAGCCAGATGGTAAAACACTACAGACGCACACGTACACAGGAGTATGCTTCAAGAGAGCGTGCACTCTAACATGCTGTTTAACTTTCAGGAAAAGGAGAGGATTAATGGCATTTTACTGGAATATCAGAGGAAGAAGGCTGTAAGTACACATCAGTACATATGCTCACATCTTGTTGCTAATATCTAAGCAGAGAACCTAAATATGAAGATGTCTATTTCCAATATTCTGTTTTATAAAATATACAGTTTACAACACTCTCTGTTACTTGTATACACTTTGGGGTAACAGCTTTGAAGAGAATGTCGTAACATTTTTCATGTTGCTGGATGACGTAGCAGCCACTGTGTCATTGTGACAAACATTTGGAGAGTGGAAGTAGTTTATCAGGCCATAGTCGCATCAACCAAAACCAGTGAGTCACACATGAGAGAATGTGGCATGTCGTCATCTCCTTTGATGACCATTCTAAGACTTTTGGTTGTTTATTCTTCTTCACGGGGAATTCAGCTGAGATCATACAGCGTACAATGCACATTCCTGATTACCTCTCCTGCTTGATATATAAAGACAACTGCTTGTTTTTCTCGGTAGGATCCGACCTATTTGGAGAAAAGGGAGAGGTGTGAGTACTTAAAGAACAAGCTCTCTCACATCAAGCAGAAGATTCAGGAGTACAACAAGGTCGCGGACTGGAACGACAGCAGCTAATCGCCGCATGCCTTCCATTCAGTTGCATGACAAGAGAATGCAGAGTAGAGTAGCAGGATTAAGGCGCTAAAATATGCTCTTGTTTTTAGTAACACTGCTGATTGACAGAGAGAAAAGTCTGCTAAGGTACATGCCTACAAAGGATCCTTTTGGTTTTTTTAGCCTTTTTATCTACAGAAGAGATGTTTGTCTTCTGTCTCTGAAAGGAAACCTCTTTTAAAATTTTATCTTTGGGAAAGATGACAATCAAGTGCGCATTTGTTTTAGAAATGTGTGACTGTTCCTTTAACATGTTGATGTAAATGAGAGCTCACTGCCTGAATAGATAACAGATGTAAATAAGGCAGAGTTGATGGTAAATGAGGGCACTGCAGCAGACAGGTGTTTTAAAGCCTAGATCAGAATGTCTGATAATGTGGAGTTTTACCTGCTTGTTGCCATGGAGATTAGCTCCTGTAGACTATTATTGATTTTAGTATGAAGGTTTTTTTTCTGTCAAACTGTGAGACACACTGTGTATGAACTGTGTGTTGCTGAAGAAAAACAACGCTTGTTTTATTACGTACTGACTCTGACCTGAATAGATGTATTTGATGTATTGTATTGTTTTAGTATTACATTTTATATTCTATACTGCTTATTGCCAATGATTTGTTTTATACTTAAAGCATGAAATCAGTGCTGTTTGTGTAACTGTTTCCTCTGGTCAAGCTGCCCATACACCACACCAATGGGAGTAAGGTTAGAATAACTATAAAATAACAGTAAATCAGGACACAACAATGTTTTTATACTTTATATTTTTCTTTTAATTTTTGTAAAGGTTAACCTTACTGGCACACAAGTCAGAAATAGTTTTATTAAATTAATTACCTTTTTATTAAAAGTCCTTCACATACATGTAGTGATGCATGATATTTAGTTTTTTGGGCCTCATATCCATCACTGTTTTCATCAAACTTTATTACACTTCGCTGGCACTAGGTTGGTCTCTTTATTTATTCAGACTGACTTTAATTAAGATGTGGCAAAGATTTAGCAAGTCATTGTCAATGTTGATTTTGATTTTTGATGTACCCTGGATAAGCAGTTTGAAGATGGATGGATGGATAGTTCACTGTTCCTGGGAAAACGGAGCTCACACTAACAGAATTAAACAAGGTTTTTTTTTGCCCACGGCTGAGTGCAGATCCAGCTGTGGTGGTTTCTTGTGATTGTAGCTCCAGTTCCTGCAGTAGTTTTTGGGTTGCTGCACAGCAGATGAGAGGCAAGCAGATTTTTTTTCCCCGTGTGACACAATATACTGCAGTAAGTCTTTTCTTTTTAGTCCATCTCTGCTAAATCCTATGGGACAAACTATATAATAAATAATAAATAAATATGCATAATATAGAGATGTACCAACAGCCTAGAATGAAAATAAACTGGACTCACAGAGAGCTCAATTTTTTTAGTGACCTGTCAATACAGCTCATCAGACCTAAAATGGCTGCTCTGCCTGTCTGTAGTCTAAAAGGCTGTTACTCCACGAGAACAGAGAAACTTGTTTAAAATGACGTCACTGTATTCTCGGGGCGGAGGTTTGGGAGGTGTCGCAGCTTTTCCTCCACATCTGATGAAAGGAAAACCAAGAAAAAGCCAAACTTTTGGTTTCTTGGTCGTATATCCGTGTTGTGTGATTGGTTGAAATTTTGGAGTGGGCGTGGCAACTGCAGAAAAGAGGAAACCGGTCAAACAATAGGCCGCTGCCTGCAGACCTATTGTTCAATCTGTTGTGTCACGAGCACCGCGCCCACCTCCCTGAACATCAGCGGCTCGTTATCATCCCTCATTCAGGTAAACAGATAATTGGCCAAACAAGCAAAAATAGTAGCAACACACCCTCCTCCTCCTCCTCCTCTCATGTTCACCTAAAGAATACTAAAACAAAAGGTATCTGTACTCGTGGAGTATGTGCCCAGCTTCCAGGAGCGGGTTTGATAGGCTGAGGTGTGTTAATTGTTTGCCTGAGTCTGAGCGTCAGGTTATCTAACACGGCAGGTGTGTTATGGTGGGATTACTCCGCAGGAGAGCAGGATCAGCATGACATGCCTCAGGTTACACAAAGCACAGCAGTTTTAAATGTAGAGTAAATATCACAAACGGTTTGTTTTTCTTAATATTTGACATAATAAATTAACTGAGCACATGTTTAAATATTTGATTATATGGCCTTTAATACTATGTAGGCCTGTCTTATTGGTTAAATTCCTTAATGGTGGCCACATTCAGCTTGTTGATGTGTAGAGGCGTGCTGCAGGTTTATGCTGGGGAAACCTGCTCCACAGGTGAAACCCACAGCAAGAAGCCCCACAGTCATGATATTCCTGGTGGCGCTCGGGGTGTGGACTCCCTGGAAAACCAACCTGCGGCTGTGCCTTTTCTTTGTATTTGCTGTGAGCGCCGTTAACACACAGAGAAGGAACAGGTTAGTCCTGTATGATGTAGCCTATAGGGGGGAGGGGATCACGTGACGAGCACACACCTGTAGGTGCGTCTCTTTCTACTACCTGGGCGCGCGGATGCTACAGGTCGCGCGCATTGTGTTTTTGTTGTTCGCGTTCATCTCGTCGTCGTCACTTGAGGATCAGACGGTTCTACACCCTAGGTAGGTCAATTTCACATTTTAACCCAATTTTGTTGGCAAAGTTTGATTAGAGAGAATTATTTCCCCTCTGAAGGGGATGTAAACGTATTATTTTTAATGGTAACTGAAAAATAGAAAATAGACTATTACAGCATTAGCCTACAGCTATACTGTAATGTGTTTAGTGAAACTACACTTTATTTGAACCTTTTTTACTGTTTTTCTTCACTCTGAAACATTTTTAAAGGCATCATTTTACATGTGACCTAACAATAAATTGTTTAATTGGCATTAAATGTCTTATTCTTCTCTTATGTCTGTAAGGTGGAAAAATAAATATGGCTTCCAGCTTTGAGTGTGAATCAGTTTGATGCATCAGCTGCTGAAAATAGACAGTATCCGTTTTTTGTTCCAGTGTATAGCGTACATATCTCCACCCTGTTTTTTACCACAAACAAAGCTTCAGTCCAAGCAGCAAACATTACTCTTCTAGCTGAGCAGCTAAAATATTCAATATTTGAAGGTTTGAATCAGTTTCTCAATCAGTCTTCTTTTAAATACCAGGTGCTTCACATGTGTAAGATTTAGTTCTCCTGAAGTCACTGTTTTAACTCCTGTGATGTAGAATTAAAGGTAAAGGTAACATAGCAGAGATTAGTGATGATGAGATGGTTAAGACACATGGTGTATGCAAATTGTCCCGCAATGAGAATCAGATGCTGATAAGAGGGCTGGTATGTGGCCCTGACAGGAAGTTTGCATTGTATACTGATTTTTGCAGTTTTCCCAGAATAAGCATTGGTGTGTGTTTCTCAGCAGGCTGAGCTCCAGTTGCACTGCAGAATGCCGAGAGACTATCACAGTAAACACAGTGGTAGCAAACAGTAAGTGGGCTTTCATGTATCCCTCTCTCAGCCTCACACACAGATCACCTGCAGTCATACAAACGGTAAAATACATTGTTGCAGATTAATCAATGATGAAAATAATCACTCATCACTGCTTCAAAAAGTATGGTGAATATTATGTGAAAGTTTTATTATTATTATTATATTAAGTGAAAACTTTTTGTTAACCCTGATGTCTTTGGTGTCAGGGCTAAGATGACATGTGACATTAACTTTGATTATTTTATGTATTGTGAAAGTAAAGTCAAATTTAAGTTGAATTTTGTGACATTTGTAAGACCTTTCTTTTTTAAAGAAATGTTATTGATCATTAGAGATTACAGTCAGTAGGATTTAAAAGAAACAGATTCATGTAACTCTGGTCCTCTGCCCGTCCTCTTACAGCCACAGCAGCAGACACAGACACAGTGAAGTCACGTCCAACCCAGTCTATCCCTACTACCATGGAGACCAGATGCTTCACTTCTATCGCTGGAGCTCCCCGCCGGGCGTGATGAAGATATTGTCTCTCATCATCGTCATCATGTGTGTGGCCATATTTGCTTGTGTGGCCTCCACGCTGGCTTGGGACTACGACATGAGCCTCATGGGTATGGGAGGAACAGGCTTGTTGCCTGGATATGGTGGCTCGTACGGCGGCTCGTACGGCGGTTCATATGGCGGTTCGTACGGTGGTTCCTACGGTGGTGGTAGTGGTTCCTATAGCTATGGCTATGGAGGAGCAGAGATGGATCCCAAAACAGGAAAAGGCTTTTTCATCGCCATCGCTGGCATTACCTTCATAGCAGTGCTCATCATATTTATCCTGGTGGTGTCGAGGCAACATACTGCCCGCTCGCCGAAATTCTACCTTGGAAGCATCATCATCTCTGCCATCTTGGCATTTCTGATGATCATTGCCACTATTGTTTACCTGGTGGCAGTGAACCCAACAGCACAGTCCTCTGGGTCCGTATACTACAACCAGATCTACCAGCTGTGTGCCCAGTACCAGAGCCAGACACAGGCCCAGGGAATCTTCCTCAACCAGTACCTCTATCACTACTGTGTGGTGGAGCCCCAAGAGGTGGGATACTTTGTTATTTATGTATTTACAGGTTGTGTTGGGGTGTGTTCTATCTCATTAGACCGTGTGTGCTGCTATAGTGAACAGAACTACTACAAGAAAGAAAATCGGGACAGACTGGGTCCTGCTGCTATCTGTGGACTATTTGTAGTAGAGAGGACGTTGATGTTTAGCAGAGTTTCATTACAGCACGTCGGAATGTAACACAAAACTTTTAGCTTACTGATGGATCACATTGTTACACTCATATGACCACATCTGAGCTATAAGTCTAGACATTTTAACACAAGCCCTTTCAGTACTCACTCAGCACTTCTCAGCCCAACTCGGCAGCCATGATTGGGTTAAATGACAAAAATTAGCTGTAGCTGTCATGGTGCTGTTTTCATAGAGGTGTATAGCTGTTACAGTTCAAAGTGAGCCCACACTGAAATCCCAATACCTCTCCTGTTTGTGTCGTTAACTGTTGAACTGCCATCTTTTGAACAGCCTGTTACTGTATATACATTAGTGGATGTCATTTCTGCTCGGTAACATTGGCTCCTGTGCGTCCTGCAGGCCATAGCTATCGTCCTGGGCGTCCTGGTGTTTATTGCCCTCATCATTCTGCTGGTGTTTGCTGTCAAGACTCGCTCGCAGCTCAGGCGCTGGGGCCCTGACCGCATTCTATGGGAGGAAGTGAAGGTTGTCAATGGTGTCCACACCAGCATCGGAGAGTGGGTGAGTATGTTTGATAGAATCTAAGAGAGGAGGCGATGTTTTCCTGGACACCTGAACATATATTGATCACTTCAGGAAATTCCAAACTCCTGTTCAGCATTGTTCATTGGTGTTGAATATTGTATTAAGTTTAAATAATACACTTCCAAGATGGAACACTATGTATATATTTATGTTTCTCCAACGTTAAAACCACTTAGAGGAAAGCAACTGTTAGAAGGAAATAGTATTAGTTTTTGAGGATGTCAAGGCCATAAATTCAAAAAACAACTGACTATGAACATAATTTACATAAAAAGGAACAGGTTGCATAGTTTTTTAAGCACAAAAGTGTGTGCGCGTACTTATACGTGTGTTTACGACAACAGAGACTAGAGCCGCAAGTGAGATGGTTTCATTTGCAGTTTCTGGGTGTGGTCTGTTTTGCCACTCTTGAGTTTCAGCCTGATGTGCTGTGCTGTCAAAAAAAAACTCTTTAAACCAACACTAACAATGACTGTGAATGTTTGCTTAGTGTATATAAACATAGAAAATGTTAGTGTTGTCACATTTCCAACGATGACACAGTCACGGTTTGTCGTCTGTGAGCAGTCACACAAGAGAAACTGTTCACCCTTTTCACAGAAAACTGCAGAGCTCCCATTCTTTCCCTGCAGCTCAGTTGTCTGGCTTCCTGTTTATGCGGGTGGGTGATGGTATCAGTGGTTGTCATGCAGGTATGGAGGAAAATGCAGAATAACCAGTTGGTCTTAACGACTGGCTCGAATACACAGACTGCTGAAACTATGGAGAGAACAGGTCACTATACTCTAAACTTGGACAGGTATGAGAGGAGCCTGTAAGCCTTACTGAAACCTAAGGATGGTTGTAATACCATGAGTACATGAGGGCGGGAAAAAAAAGAATGTTTCTTTTTATTCAAATATCTCAGAGGTCATCAGTTATTTATTTTTCTATTTCCCATTATTTAATGAAATTACAGGCTGTTACATGGTAAAAAATGTCAAAGCAATTTAATGATTTTTGAGAGTGGGCTTTGTGAGGCTGTTAAAACTGAAACAGGCGGACATTTTTCCCCTCAGTACACCTAAAGGTCCAAAGCACTGAATCCACACTTGCCTTTATGTTGCTGGACAGTTCATTTATTTATTTTTGTTATGAAATGCTGATTTGTGTGTTTTCTTTTAGGTCAACAATGTGTCTGGTGACCCAGAAGTGCTGGTTCATGACCACAATGACAAAGTAAGGGGCTCCAGAGACTATCTGGACCATCTGGACCATAAACCTCTCTACCTACCAGGGTAAGCTGAGAGCGATCAAAAAGAACTTCTCCTTTGAAGGATCTGTGTTCACCTAAAATAGAAACATGTTACCAAAAGCAGTATGAGGAAGGAGAGAAGCAAACTGATGTGTAAAGCTAGGAGTTCATTTTGTTGTGGTGGTGCTAGAGGTGTAACGGTAATAATCTGCTTCACACCTAATTTATTTCAGGGAAAGTGTGGTTACTGGCTTCCTCAATTGTCTGACAGCACTGTACGCGCTGTGTATAAAAACACAATAGTTAGACAGAAACATTAGTAACAGTGCAGCAGAAATTACATTTGTTTTTGTAGAGCAACCAAAAATTTAGCCAGTTGTACTGCTAGTTTGATTATTTCCAGAGAATATAAGCTCAGTGACAACACAGGTTTTGCACACTGCCATGTTTTCTTCAAAGATAATCTTCACAACACCACTTACACCACTTTGTGTCTAAATCATCACGTGTCTTAAACATCACCACCACTAGGTCTAGGTGTTGGAGGATAAAATGGAGGACCATGTAAACACTAAGGTTTACATTCCTGTTGTGTCTCTCAGGTTCCACTGGGTTATTAACAGCTGTGCTGCTACAAAATATGTCTAATCATCAATGCTATTTACAGGGACTCAGACATCAGCAGCTCTGTGGGGGTGCTGAAGCCCAGGATGAAGGACTATGACACTGGTGCAGAGTCTGGAGATGACCTGGAGGAGGAGGACTTCAGTGTGTGAGTAGATGTGACAGGATCTACAGTCACTACTGATACTGATCTCTGATTGACCACCAGATGTATTAGTCGCTACAGTAGCAATCATCTGTGTGTTTTTTTATTCTCTTTACATCTGTAGCCTGTTTCCTTCCATTGTGGATGAAAAAGAGCGTCTGTCCTACAAACGGGAGTTTGATCGGGATCACCAGGAGTACAAGAGCCTGCAGGCTGAACTGGACTCCATAAACCATGACCTGGCTGACCTGGACAGAGAACTGGACAGACACCCTGAGGGCAGTCCACAGTACCTGGTGAGTGTCAATTTCAGTGTGTTTGGAGTGAGAACATTTGAGACTGTGACAAACAGTTAAAGTAACGGAGATCAGAAGTGTCTCAGTTTAGTGTGATAAAAAGTTGTGTGTGAATCTGAAAAGTCTTCTCTTCTCTTCGTGTTCCTTCGTGTTCATCTCAGGATGCCTTGAAAGATTACACCAAGCTGAAGAATCTCAAGAAGGTGAGGCGTACACACATTAAAGAGCAGTGCATTTTATCAAAAGCAAATAAGTAAATAAATAAAAATGATTTGAATCTTTTTTTTGTACCACTGCAGTCCCCAGACTACCAGATCAAGAAGAAGAGGTGTAAATATCTGAGATCCAAACTGTCACACATCAAGAAGAAGATCAGTGAATACGACCGTAGACCCTGAACCTGTTCACGCACGACAGACCTACTGTTTCCCACCCCGCGGCACTTAGCTCATCACTCACCTATATGTGATCGCTATAGTGACAAACTATTGCCCTCTGTATTGTGTTTTTATTTTATTTTATTTTATTTTTTTATCAAGCCAATCAACTAAGATTGTTTTTCTACATGTGAAGGAATTAAGGTGTTGAAGATGTATTTGATCAATTCTTCAACCCATGTGAGTTCAGGGAGAATTTCTAAAGAGAAATAACATGATATCATATTCTGTTTCTCTCCTGAACACTGATGAGATAAGATGTATGTATGTATAATGAGATGTAAAATGAGCCTTTTGTTCCAGTGCTGATGATTATAATGAAGCAGTTATAGTGCTTCCTTTTTAAGCTTTTTTTAAGAAACATTTTAAAGTGAAAATGTAATGTTTGAAGGCACTGCTTTGACGACACATGAATTTGTTTCTGTGGGTCCTCCTCTCTTGTACATAAAGTGTATTTTTATCCTTTCAATTGCTCTGCAGTAAGCTATTCTATACTTTTGTGCTGATGCAATGAAATGATGTAAAGGACAAAATCTAACCAACTGATTATTAATGTGATATTAAAATGAACCTTCTGATTTACATTAAGAACTGGATTTTCAGTATATAATCTTACCACATTCAGTGTCATTTTACTCCACTTTTTACCATTAAAATCATCTTAAATGTTTGCATCACTGAGTTAATTGTGCAACAGATACTCCAAGTTGGATAGTTTTTCTTCTACCTCATGTTTGTGAGTGACAAACGCTGAATAAAACTCAGATGGAATGCACCAACTCACACAGAGAGAAACGTGTGTATTGTCAGGAGTTTTATTTACATAATAATTATTAGTTTGGTTGCCCAGCAACCAAACTCTTGTTCTTCTACGTCTTTATTATTATTATTATTATTATTATTATTATTATTATTCTGTACGTTTTTTTGGCTCAGCATATCTTCAGAATGCATGGGCCGATTCAAACCATTCAAACATCAAAAGATTCAGCTCATTCAGGACATTCCCGGAAACAGTCAATAGTAATTGCAAATATTATAATATTAAAGATATTAAACATTTTTCATGTCTTCTGCAAAATGCTACTCTTCCTACAAATTACAAGATAGAGAAACCATTCGAAGCTTAATGTTTATTAGTGTTTAATAAATAATAATAAAAATGGCCTCTAGAAGGCGACATCGCATCTTTGCTGCTTCTAGCCTGCTGGAACCATTGTCAGAATAAGACTTTTGCCTCTGTTTCCCTCCGGAAGAAAATTTCTGTTGCACCAACTGGCCAGCGTCTCACCGGTATTGTTGTTGTTATTTTTCAGCTTTCATAGTTGTCTAACTGTATCACAAAATAATACGATATGAACTATATACTACTTGTCATACGTTGACTCATGTTTGCAATAAAGTATTAAAAAACACAGTAATACCACTTATTAGCAGAACTCTTAGCTAGCTAGCTGAGGGAAACGTAGAGCGATTTAGCTTAGTTACTGTTTGCAACCATTGAACCATTCATGTTTCTGGTTCAGTCTGTGTCCTGGTTTCAAAAACGTGAATATGAAATCTTTTGTTAACAAAAACCAGGGTAAACGTGTATGTAAACAAAATGCTTTCTGAACGTCCTCTGCTGTACACCGATGGTTAGAAACCTGGGTATTGTAATGATATGCAGAGATATGGACAACAAGAACATCCATGCTTTATATAACACTGTATCCTGGACATGATCACAACCAGGAAAAGACATACCAACGTGGATATTGGTGTACATGTAAACACAGTCAAAAGTTCCTCGTTTTCTAGTAGTTGCTGTATTAAAAAATGCAGTAGTCACTTAGGAATGAAACAGGGAGAACCTGATATTTGAGAACTGTATAGTACTATTTTAATCATGATAATTACCTCACAGACATTACATTAGTTTAAACTGATTTATTTGGGAAGCACTAGATAAAAGAGAACTGTATCTGGAGGGATAAAAACAGAAAAGCCAGACATCCTTAGGGTCTTTTATAGTTGCTTAGTGCAGCAAATTGAAAAGTAAATGTGAAATGCTTATTTGTTCTGCACTTCCATTCTAGGAACATCAGTTGAATTTCTGACCAGCAGACACAATGGATGAAGAGCCAGAGAGAGCCAAGCGCTGGGAAGGGGGCTATGAGAGAACATGGTAAGACTATTTAAAGACTCAAAGTGCTGTCTTTTGATGCCACATGTTGAATGCATGTATTGTCTTACAGGGAGGTGCTGAAGGAGGACGAATCTGGCTCACTCAAAGCCACAGTGGAAGACATCCTGTACCAGTCCAAAAGGAAAAGGTGTGTATGGACATGACACACATCTGCTCCTTTATGAAAGATAAGAAAATTGCATTTTCAACTCACTCTTCTTTGGTTATAGAGTGATAGAGAGCCATGGACAAGTGAGGCTTGGGATGGTGAGAACCTACAGAACCTTGTGCTTTATTAAGTAACTGTAACCTGAAGGGTTATATTATGTTAGACACTACATTACCGGTACTTTCTTATATGTCAGTCAAAGTATGTATGTCCTGTCTCTAGATGCGCCACCTCTATGTGGTGATTGACTGTTCACGAAGTATGGATGACCAGGACTTAAAACCAAACCGCCTCACCTCTACTCTAAAGGTAAATAGACCCATCGCTTCACACCAGTAGCTGTATGTTATGATTATCTGCATTAAGCACTAGCTCCTCTCTGTTTTCCTTTTTAGCTGATGGAAACTTTTGTTGATGAGTATTTTGACCAAAACCCCATCAGCCAGGTATATCTAGAGGTTCTGTAAACAAATTAAAGTTCTTTACATTATTTAACTGTGCTGCCGGAGACTGTACATTTAAATGTGTCATATTTTTTAGGTGGGTATTATTACTACAAAAAACAAAAGGGCTGAGAAGCTGACTGACCTGGCAGGTGAGGATTATGTGAAGTGATTGGCCTTCAGTGTAATGCTTAAAACAGTGCTTTAAAATGAATCTTTAAAGATAGACAATATATAAAAATGAACCTTTTGCGAAATCACCCATAGGTGTCTAAATAATGTCTCCAAGATTTCCAAAAGAAACAGAAAAAACTTAAACCAGTAGGCTGAAACTGACATAGAATGGAGTGAAAGCAAAGTTACTGACAGCAACGTTTCTGTGTTAAAACATACTAGTACGGTGTATCCTAGGTGCTAAAATATGTCAAATGATTACTGTGAAGTCACCTTGTGTAGCTTTAATTTTCTTTCACATGTTTTTTTTACCACCAGGAAATCCAAAGAAGCACATTGCTGCTCTGAAGAAAACTGTAAACACAACATGTGTGGGAGAGCCATCCCTATACAACTCTCTCAACCTGGCCATACAGACGCTCAAGTAGGTTCAGCATCATCCATGTTTTGGATTGGCCTCTGTGTGAGTGTGAGCTAATGTTACTCAGCTGCTGTTTCTCTCTGTATGAAGGCATATGCCTGGACATACAAGCCGGGAGATCCTAATAATCCTCAGCAGCCTCACCACTTGTGACCCAGCCAACATCTATGAGCTGATCAAGGTAAAGACGGACCTTTTTTTTCAGTGGTGCTGAATCACCAATGCTCACATAGTTTACGTTTGATGTAAAAGTAATCCTGTGCTATGTATCCCTGTGTTCCTCCTTGGTCAGACTCTGAAGTCTCTAAAGGTGAGGGTGTCAGTAATTGGCTTATCAGCAGAGGTCCGGGTGTGTACAACGTTGACCAGGGAGACAGGTGGCTCCTACCATGTGATCCTAGATGAGAGTCACTTTAAAGAGCTGCTGATGCTGCATGTCAAACCTCCTCCAGCCAGCTCCTCATCTGAGTGCTCTCTAATACGCATGGGTCAGTATATGCATGTTTCCTTCACTTATAATAAACCAGATCCAGATTACACCATAAATCTGCAATGATCAGCTGTTGCTCAAACCCCCTTCATGTGTCTCCTGTTCAGGTTTCCCTCAGCACACAGTTACCTCTCTAAATGACCAGGATGCCAAACCTTCATTCAGCATGTCGTAAGTTGAAAACTGTATGATCTACACTGTTTTACCCCTTATGTGTACTGTAGTGAATTGTATTTGTAATGCTGCTGTTTGTGTGTGTCTCCCAGTCACCTGGACAGCAGCAGTGGCCCGGGTCTGTCTCTGGGAGGATACTTCTGTCCGCAGTGTCACGCCAAGTACACAGAGCTTCCTGTAGAGTGTAAAGTCTGTGGTATGTATTTATAGGAGGGGATTTAGTCACTGTGTGTTAGATTGCATTGTGATTACTGTGTATCAGACTGGTCTGTGTGTATTGTCTCCAAGGTTTGACTCTGGTGTCTGCCCCTCATCTGGCAAGGTCCTTCCACCACCTCTTCCCACTTCAAGCCTTTATAGAGAGTCCTGTGGAGGAGCTCCAAGGAAATGGGTACCTCTGAGACACTCTCACACACACATATATAGTGTACAGCTGTGTATTTTTAATTGTGTTGTGGTTTGGTTTCAGATTCTGTCAAGCATGCGAAGGGGACCTAAAGGACAAAAGTGTAAGAATCTCTGATTTGATAGAACATCAATGGTCTTATAATCTTTCAGCTACAATGCACTATTAAATTACATCATTGGATGATGATCCAAAGTCTTGGTTGCTATGCCAATGAGCTACAAGTCCAGTTATAATGAGGTCTCCTGGTGCTGTAGTGGTCTCTCTCGCTCTCCAGTTTTATTTATCTACCGTCTCTTTCTCTCTCTCCGGGCTTATAGATATTCACCTGTCCGTCGTGCCGCAGTGTTTTCTGTGTGGAGTGTGATCTCTTCATTCATGACTCGCTGCACTGCTGCCCTTGCTGTATTCACAGTCAGACGGCTCCTTGAAGCTGAGAGGCACCTGTCCCACCAAGACTGAGACTGGCTGAGAAGTCGTGTTTTTTGTATTTACCTGTACATCCAGCAATTATTACTGGATGTCCGTTCTCTTAGTTTTGTCCACCTTCAAAAGGAGGAGGGGGAATGATGCTCACAGACTGCCAGTAGTCCCTCCAA
The DNA here is from genome assembly GCF_900634625.1 of Parambassis ranga. Classification (NCBI taxonomy): domain Eukaryota; kingdom Metazoa; phylum Chordata; class Actinopteri; family Ambassidae; genus Parambassis; species Parambassis ranga. The sequence goes on along the minus strand of NC_041030.1, from coordinate 13,147,490 downwards.
AAGGACATTTTTGAAAGGCTCTGATTTGTTGATTGGCAGGAAAAACACAGGAACATATCAGTTGATCCAAAGTGAGGGTGAATCTGCTGCAGACAGCGCTGTTGCTACTGCTGAGCTGTTCTAAAAGAGCTGGCACTAAAAAATAGTTTGTGCATTGACTGAACAGTTTTGTACCATAGTTATACTGTGATACGACACAATAAACAGATTTTTGTACTTAATTTGCTTTACCTGCCGTATGTTGTGAATGACTAGTTTTCATTTAATGGGAAAAAAACCTACCTATAAAAAATATCATCCCCTTAGGATTTTCCCCCTTTGTTGCTGTTATACATGAAATCCTGGTCAATATTTTGTTTTTTTTTTGACAGGAAATTGCATAATAACCAAAACTAATGTAAATTAATTACAAAAATATAGTGACATATTTCTATAATATAAAAATATAAACCCCCTTTAAAGTGACTGAGCTAACCCAACAGAGGTCCAGCTAGTTGATATCAGCAGTGTCACAATTAGTGAAATGGAGATCACCTGAGTGCAGTTGACGTGTGTCAGGTGATTGTAGAATAAAAAACACCTGTGTCTGGAAGGTTGAGTCTCTGCACTCAGAAAAACGATCACAACAACATGTTGATGAAGATTCTCAGTCATCCAGGTCATCATACGTAGAGAAGATTGAAGCAAGGCGTCTGGACTTGTAGAGTTTTCTAGAAGACGTTTCGCTGCTCATCCAAGCAGCTTCATCAGTTCTGATGAAGCTGCTTGGATGCAAGCATTTTGGCACAACACCGACATGTATGCAAAACTCGGCATAATACGTCAAAAAAGGGCAAAAACGGGTTCAACTGACAGTGTAGCATAATTTCAATGTAAAAGCCAATCTCAGCCAATCTCAGGCATCAAGACATCAGTACACAGGGCACTAAATCTGTTTTTTTAAATATATATTTAACTTGTCACTGGACGCTCTCGCCGAAAAATTCAGTTTTTTTGTACGGCAAGCAAAGGCAGCACCAGTCAGTCAGAGCACTGAACGCGCAGGCTGTATGACAACAATGGATACGAGCTAAGAAACTTGCGTTCGTGCGCTGTTAACTGTGTTGAAAAAACGCATATATAAACGCAAAACCTTATCTACAAGTATTAATTTATAAACTGGGCCTAATCTTTTTTGGTTGTATTTTCTGACTCGTGAATATACCGGGTGAGTACATGGCTTGCTTGCTAACATTAGCTGACTTAAAGCTAGTAGCAACTGGGAAGAATCTCTGCTGCCAAAGACGTTAGCGCTAGCCTGCGACGTAGCAACACCGGTGGCATTAGGCATCAGCTCAACTCGGAATTTGAAATTTGTTGGGTTAATTTTTTTTATATTTTAAGACCGTCTTGTACGAGTAATTTACGGTCGTTGAAGTTGTTGTGGGCGCGGCTCACTGTATTCGGTGGATCGATCATTCGAGGAAGCATTTAGGCTAGCTGTTTAGTGTTACCCAGGGTGTGTGTTACTAACAAACACAGTAAATGTACAGTGTCTTTGCTGTGATTGCGCAGCAGACGCCGCATGTTTCTTACTCACGGGCTGTTTGAGATCTTGAGCTGAGGTTGACTTCGTTTGGCCACCGTTTGCTGTAATCTGTTGCTACGTGACAGGAAAGCTCTCATTAAAGCATCTAAATAATTCTGCATCATTTGTACAACTCCCTTATTCCTAATTGATGGGTATGAGTTATTAAAAGCTGACGGAATGCACATTTGCCACCACAAGTCAATGATGCTTTACAAGTAAAGTATTATAGTGTAGATCGTTGATTATGTGTGTGCATTTCAGCAGAGATGACAATATCCAATTGTTGACCTGCAAACATACTACTTTAGATTTTCAAATACTTTTCTCTGGTCAAGTGTGATAAATATTCCTGAAAAGTAATTGTAAGATATTTACATATAGAAATAATTGTAATTTGTTAACAATGAAATTGATGAATTGTGTTGGTGCTCAGTATTTTGTGGGTTTGATGACACTAGGCACACTGGTTCTGTGTCTCTTCATACAAGCAGAAGTTGCTTACTGCTTCTTCTTACTCATCTGATCATAAACAGATCTGCAAAAATCAAATCACCTGCTGACTCCTAATGAGCCTCATATAAATGTGGTTTATATAGTTAATTAATTGTTTTGTGTGTGTGTAGTCTGTCAACAGCAATGGGTGGGCTGGGGAACGGGCGTCGTGGAGGAAGATCCCCCCCTCTTTTGATTGCCGCTCTTATTGCCTGTATTTTGGTGTTGGGCTTTAACTACTGGGTGTCCAGCTCACGCAACCTAGAGTTACAGGTAGGTTAATCTCTGTGTGTGCTGTGTGTGTGTGTGTGTTCTTTCTAACCACAGTGAACAATGCAAATGCTTATGTTTGTGTGTAATGCAGACTAAGCTGTATGAGTTGGAGGGCCAAGTACGACGTGGAGCAGCAGAACGAGGAGTGGTAGAAATGAAGAAGAATGAGTTCCAGGGGGAAATTCAGAGGCAGAAGGAGCAAATCAACCACATAGAAAGCTTCTACAAAAGACAGCTAGAGGAAGCTCAGGAAACTTGCACCCAAGAGAAGGTGCACATAGTCTCCACTGGAATGCATACTGTGCTATTCTCTTGGCTGTAAAGTAAAGCCATAAGATGATCAAGATTTGAAATGACTGTAAAGCATCTGTGAGTGCTGATAGATGCTGTGTTTTTGCTTCTAGGCTGCATTGGAGCAGAACATCTCCTCCAGTACCAAAACCATACAGGAACTGAAAGGTTTTATACCTCTCTTTCTTAAAAATTGCATTCTAAACAACCAAACTGCACATTTCCTTCCTTATGTGTCTCATTATGTCTCATTTGTGTATCTGTGTGTGTATTGTAGGTCAGCTGAATCAGCTCAATGACGACGTGGGAAAGGTTCAGAAGGAGCTGCAGAGTTGCCAAAGCAACATCAACACGCTTAACAATAAACTCACCTATGACATGTAAGACTCTGATGATGACTTGTTAAATTTTATTTACATTTACTTCATTCAACTTCGCATGTAGTACATGGATTGCCACCCATGCCATTATTGTCAATATTCCTGGTATGTGTGTGTTTGTGTAGGACCCATTGTCACTCCCAGGTCCTGTCCCAGAAGGAACTGTGTGATGAAAGAGTAGCAGCTGCTAAACTTGAAGTTCAGAAGAAAATGGAGAAGCTCATCCCACCTCCAGTTGTCCCCTCACATGTAAGTTGATTTCCATCTGAACCATGTGAAAAGCTGGTAAAAAATTTTTAGCCTCTGATTTGTGTCTACTACTCAGCAGGAAAACACAGTTAGTGCGTCTGTAAAGGAGGATGGACCAGTCAACACTGCCTCTGATGGAGTTCAAAAAGCAACGGCTGTAAGCCACACACCGCACCCCTCTGAGCCCAAAGTAAAAGAACCAGCTGAACTGCTGACCAATGAAATTGTTGTAGACAAAGGTAAAGAGACAACTAACAGCCCAGTCTGCTCAAATAAAACACTAACACACTGGTATATAAACTACATGTACATCCTGACTTGTTGTTTTTCCAGGTCCCAATGCCCCAGTGGCACTGCCTCCAACAAAGGACCTCTCTAAAGTAGAGTCTGTTCCGTCAGCTACTACAGTCAAGCAAGACATTTTGCCTCCACCTGAGGGAGCTGTCAAAACAGAACAGAGTGATGCAGAGGCCAGTAAACCTTTGAAGAATAATCTGACTGAGAATAAAGACATGGAGGTGATGGATGCTCATGAAGAAGGTGTTCAGACAGAAGGTAAAGAAATTGGAGAGACCTGGAGCATGTAAACACATGGCACACTCTTATTACATTGCTTTACACCCAGCCAACATATAAAGAAGCTGTGAAATTTGTACAAAACTAAACCAGCAGTTTGGTTTTTCAGAAGCTGATCCTGGGATTGAAGGCATGCTGATTGAACAAGGGAAAGTAGATGAGACTCCTGTTGATCAGAAACTCGAACCAGAAGAGTACGATGGAGAGGAACAAATAGTGGGCGGAGTTGATTTGGAAAAACAGCAGCAGAATAAGCAGCCTGAAAACATAGGTGTGTGTATACATTTACATATATGATGAAACTGAACACACATGAAATGGCATTAACATGAGCTGCTATATGTGTGTTATATTACCACAATATTGCTTCATAGATAAGGACATGGAGGAGGAGCTGGCTGACTACAATGGGGATGATGACAACGAAGGAGAGTTTGAAGCAGACAAACAAGCTGAGCTGGCTCAAATCTAAAGTAAGTACTGAAACACAAGCTGATGGCTTCCTCACTAGTATTCGGGTGCTTCCTTATATTTCAGGTCATCTTCTAGCTCCACTAAAGATGTTTAAAGGTAGGGTATGAGATTTAGTGATGGGTTTTCGAGGCTTTGTTGAAGCTTCGACACCTGATTCAAGAAAAAGGTTCATTACTCAAGGCTTCATTGACACAGTAGCTCGAGTAGGACATCTAGTGGTGAATAAAATGCATTGCGGTGTGTGTTATTGGTTCATGGATTGTTTGGGATTTGAATCTCCGTGCAGCCTCGTTCGACTACACTACCTGGTTGAATGGTTGACACAATAAAATACATTAAACTTTCAGTTTCACTGCACACAATTGTTACAAAGTTACATTTGAAGTGAATACATAATAATTAGGGCTAATCAAACATCATGATGAATCCGATTAAAATGTTTAACACAATTAAAGCATTTGCGGCGGAGAACGAAGCTGGATGGTGGTGTAGGGGAATCATTGTCGGTTTGGGTGCGAGAGGTTCCGAGTTCAAAACTTATGATACGCGAATCAGCACGAGGTCCTCCACACACACACATGCAAGAGAAACGTGATCAATAACTTTTCTTCTACTAAAATGTACACAATGACATATTTGCGATTAACTGAGTTTAATGCTATGAAATTCTTAGATATAAATAATAAAAAAATAAATGTGAATCGTTTGCATCTAAGTAATATATTTAACTCATATTTAAAGAATCTCAAGAGTTCGATTGCTTTGCAGCAATCAAACCGATAAAAGTATCAATGTAGCTAATATATTTCAATATCTAACTGATTGATCTATTACTATATATTGATATATAGTTATATCCCTGAACACACTCGATCCCACCAAGCGATTCACAACCCGATTCAATCACATGACTCGTATGCCGTTCGAAGCACTCAACTGCTTCAAACGTCACTGAAGTGGTTCAACCGTCACTAGCCACGTGACCGAAGCAAGCCTCGGCACAGCGGTTCGAAACAATTGCTTCATGAGCTACCGCGCATGTGTTGGAGCCTCGGGTGTCAGAGGACCATCCTTAATGAGATTTCCTTCTGATGCACTTTTTGTTAAATAAGTGTAACTTCTCTTTACAATCCGATAGCAACTGATTAGTTAGTCAGTTCCGCTTTAAAACGAAGAATATGAATCATCTGTAGAAGCTATAAAACGCTAAAAACATCAGCCAATCCTACAAGGCGCACCTGCGCGGAGTATTGGCTGGTTGTCACTCTCTTCCTGCTCTGCGCGCATCGGAGAGGTACGTGCATGATGCCCGACTGGTTGGGAGGCATGGCTTCACGGTGAGCTCCGCGAGAAAGGGACGTGTGTTTACTTTCAAAATCAGCTGACTCTCACTGAGTTTTCAAAATCTCCTACCCTACCTTTAATTGTCAGGTTGACCCGACAGTGCACAACTGTCATAATAGTCATCTTTATTCAAGTGGAAAGTCAGAGTAGTAACAAAATCTCCAGGCAGGCTGAGGTGTGCTGTTGTTGTCATATCTGAAAAGCCTATATCTTTTGTTTCTGTGTAAAGAGCACTGAAAATTGTTTCAGATTTTTAACATCATCACATATTAAGCAATTGAGAAATGTGTTATTAACACAATGTGTTTTCTGTTACAGGGCTGGTGTAAGAGAGGGATCCTGCACACTACATTAGAGAATCAGGACCTGTTACACCACAGCACAACAGCATCACACAGGTTTTCTCATTACCCAATATTTAGAACTTTTCTTAAAAAAATATTTTAACTCATGACATCTCAGGACCTGACACTAGCTTGAAATTGGTGTAAACATGGCTGGAAACGAGGAGAGTTTGAGTGCTGATGTGTTATGTTCCCTCCTTTAACAACTGGTAGATTATGTGCAGACTCTAACTGGGTTACAAGAAGTGAAATAGTGTAAAAAGTTTAAGAGATCTGAGTGATTCCAGTGACAGAACTCCTCTATCAGAGGGCTCTGCAGTGGAGCCTCAGAGGTTCAACAGCATCTTAAACAAAGCCTTAAGTCAATGGTCAGATCTATTTATTGTCACTCAATTGCAGATTTTCATACCTTCAGTCAATGAAGGAATTTGCTGTCATTGTTATTTTTGTTGCCAAAATGCTGTGAAAGAAACGCTTATTCAGTCCATGTGCTGCAAAATCAAGACAAATTCACGTTTACTCGCTGATGCAGCGTTGTCAGGCTTTACCGTGCTGTCAGTATCTCAAGATTGAATGTATACAGCAAACAATGGTACTAAAACCACCATGAAAAGAACACTGGGAAGACGTGGATAATATTTACAGATCACAATTTCATTATATTTTGACACATGCCTTACCAGTTCTGTACACACCAGGTTTTGCTTGTTTTGTTTTTTTTCTGTAACATTTTGAAGGACTGTTCCTTTAAGCAGGAACAGTGTGGTTTACTGTACAGCTTCTGCAAGCCAGTGGGTGCGAACTATTCAGTAGTTGGTCTAAAAGGTTAAAGCTGCACTAAACTGGTTGAGAAAAAAATAATATGCTGTAGAAATAACAAAAGGTCAGTTTGGATTTATATCTGGATATCTGAATTTTGTTTGTGTTGCCTTCTGTACAGGAGAGACGAGTTATGTTATTTTCCAGGTATTCTGCTGTATGTTGAGATATGAGTGAACAAATGCTTCTGGAATTGCAATCAGCATCATTTTCATAATGCTTTGGGTAATATCATCAGTAGTTCATCCTGATGTAGTGAAGTTATCTTCCTTGAATGCTGTTATTTGCCTATCTGGAATTTCACTATGAAGTAGGCTGTTAAAACACAAAACGGGTTTTACTGTGTGTCAAGACCTCCAGCTCACAGAGAATAGCTACAGGAAAATTGTGGGTACATACACCCTTGTCAAAGTCCCTGCCTTATGTTGTCTGAACTATACGAAGGAAGATGACATTTTTACAACTTGAACGTTCCACGTAATTGTTAACACATACTTTTCTTTCCAAAAATCGACTTGTTGTAATTTCCTTTTCCAGTTTGACTGGCATAACAAGTTTTGTGTTCTTACAAAATGCTCATCCAGATGCAGAATAAGCAACGCAAACCAAACAAATGCTCCAGTTTACCAGAGAGAGTTTAACTAACCAGTGATAAGTTAACTTATTTTATTATTTATGTATGTTATGTCAAAGGAACTGTACCATCATTGTTAAGAAGGAAGCTTAAATAGAGATCCATGATAGGCTAGAGGCGGATTGAAGGGGAAACCCCTTGTTGAAAGGAGGAGTTTCTTTTTCTGAATCTGTTCATCTGCCTTTTTCTCCAGTTTTTATATATATATATATATATATATATATATATATATATATATATATATATATATATATATATAATATCTCAACAGATCTGTTTTTTAAATTATGTAATTGTATTGCTGTCTGTTACTCTGCACAGCCTGGACTGCTTTGTCTGCCTGCTTGTGTAAAAAGTCCCATTTTCTTGAATAACTATGTGTATCTGAAAAGAAAGATGTTGGATTTTTATAATGTTTAGCTACGAACCTTTCATTGGTTTAATTTGATAACATGTTTTTAATTTAATTCTGAACTGCTGAACAAATTTGCAAAAGGTTTAAATAATTCTAGTGTTTATTAATAGAGAATCAAATAAAAGTTTTTTTGTTTCAACTGTAAAGTTTCCAGTTTTTTTTAATAACATTATCACAAAACGGATGACCACTTATAGCTTTCCCAACACATAAAAGCATTTATAAAAAAGGCTTTAAGAGAACATATTCCACACACCTTGACTGTCCAGTTTGATGATATTTCTTAACACATGGAAATAAGCAGTCAAATGTGAACCAGTAGCCTTGCAGGACTGCTTTGTTCTAAAGCGTTTGCATGAATGACTCTTTGTGTGAAGCGTTGAAGTTGATAAACATCAGAGTTTTCACAATGCTACAGTTATCATGACGTGCAAAGACAAAGTAATGTCTTCAGACTTACATTAATAAACACTAACAATGTTGCGTTTCTATATCAAACAAAAAAGGAAGACAAAAATCTGACAGGAGCACATTTTACTTAAAGATGATTCACATATATAGTTAAATTATAAAACATTATTGAAATAGTTTGATGCCAGAGTTCCTGTGACATCACAGTGTCAGAGCTTCGGTCTTACCTACAGGTACACACACACTACACTTAAGTCATCAGCTTAAAAATATGTTTTTCTGTGTTAATGCCTCTTTAGACTTGTGCAGCCATGCTGTGCGAACACGTCCTGGAAAATGAAAAGATTCATATTTGTTATATGTAATAAAATCCATAATCTAAAACTGCTTCATATGGCAGTTACCTAGAGAACGACTTCAGAAATGTGATGATCAACAAAAGATTTATAACTATATATCTATAGTTTTATATTTAATATCTACATTATAGATAGCACATTGATATGTTTCTATAAAAACATTTTAATGTCAAAACATTCAATTAAAAACAAACACATTTACACATTTTCTTCTTGAAAAATGAACAAATCATTACATTCATTTGAGAATTCTTATAATTATTAATATATAATAATTAAGTACATACATCTCACAATTTTGCTGTATGCAACGTCGCTGAAGGTGCTTTGGCCTGTCTCTTGCACATCTCTTTATTAACTCATATGTGCGAGTGTGAAAAATCCTGCACAGTATTCTGACACCCTTTTCTGCTCGTCCCACCCTAACGGTTCATTTCACTACCATAACAAGTATGACAGAGCTGTGCGGTGTGTGCTGAGGGCCGCCTATGTTATGAGCAAAAATCTGATTATAAAAAGGTGAAGCATCAGGCTTCAGTCATTCACCTGACTTTATCCACATCCAAAGGGACCACGATGAAGCTCAGCTTTGTGATCGTTTTGCTGCTGGCAGGTGAGTTCTTCTTGCTCAGTTACTCAGATTTTCAAGCTGACCTGCAAATGCTTAATTCTACTTTTTCCTGCAAGATGCAATCAACTGGGACACACAACATTACACTTTGCGTTAACCGTTGAGCCCTTGTTTTAGCATTATTTAAGGATTGTGAATAAAATAGTTTGTTGTTGCCATGACAACCTCCCCAGGGCGTACCCTGCCGCTTGGTAAGTGATAGCCTGTGACCCTGTGGATGATGATGAGACACAACAAAATTCCACTCTGTTATTATCTTATAATGCTTCATGTGTTTCTCCTTGCAGGTCACATGCAGTGCTCTGCAGCAGTTGCTGAAAAAGGTAAACTGACTTGCATATTACAAATTGTAACTTTCGTCATAGCTAGTACAACTGGCATACTATTCAATATTTCTGATTAATTATACTATACTAATTGTATAGAAATTCAGCCAATGTCTAATCTTTTTCCACGTGTCAGGAGATGCATCTAGGGCCATTGAGAAGAGGGTGCTTGGGAGTAAGAACTGTGACATGGAAAGACAGTACCATGTCGAGATAGAGTCTGTTCAGGGAGGGAAGTCCTGCGGAGGCGCTCTGCTTAACACCCGCTGGGTCATCACAGCCGCACACTGTGCAAATCAGTAAGGAACAGCTACTGGATTTTATCTAATGTGTGCTGTTAGATAGTGACCCTCTTTTTCCTTGCAGGAGAGTCAAAGTGAAACTCGGCGTGAACATCAAGGATGTGTCCTCTTTTAAGAAAGCTTGGTCTTTCGCAAAGTCTATGTTTGGAGCTTCTAAATATGAGCAGACCATTGAAATCCCACAGCAGTTTACATTCAGTGAAGGGAGTCTTTCCCATTACATTATGCTTATCAAACTGAATGAAGACATGTCAGCTTCACTTCCCACCATCCAGCTTCCTCCTGTTGGTTGTACCAAACCGGAGGAAAAACATCAAGTTAGAATTGGAGGCTGGGGGGCCAGCAAAGCAAGCACTATGAAAAGTGAGGCACACTTACTCAGAAACTGTGGATTCAGATTTTATAAAACATAAATCACTTTTCTAATGTTTTGTTTTGGATCCTCAGAGGCTGATGAATTGAAATGTGCCAACGCAGAGACTGTAGCTTGTGATGAGAATCAGAAAGTTAGTTTTGGCTACCACAGCGATGCCACAACCACCATGTGTGCCTTTAAAGCTGGTGTGGATGTCTGCTATGTAAGCAACCTGTTTATTACTTCTTCTTTCTTTACTCTTCATCAAATATTTTGAATAATCCCACTAACTCCTCTCTGTCTGCCAGGGTGATGCGGGTACAGCTGTGGAGTACAACAACGTCTTACATGGAATTATTTTAAACAACCCTGCTGATAAGTGTGCAAGCCACATAGTGATGCTGGATATCTGTCACTACAGGGAGTGGATTGATCAAACTATGCAGAAATATTCATGAGTAAATTATTAAATGTTCCTTAAAAACATTAAGAATAAAAAAATACAATCTTTAAAAATAAAACTGAAAAACTACATCAAAGATTTATCTCCTGTCCAAACCGTCTAAAACATGGGGTTATAAATAATATTTAAAGATCTGCTTTCTGTTTCTTTAATTGAATAAAATGACATGCTTGCACCGACTTCCTGTGTTATCTGATCTTTAAGGTATATTTGAATGACAGATATCTAATTTTCATAACAGTTTAACCACATTCAGGCCAAACATTCTTTTAATACAGCTCATAATGTCAGACGGTTGTCACGTGAATGGCACATCACTGTCTTTATATATGCTGCTATTGATCACACTGGAGCTCAGTATGTTCTCACATGGGCTGCACTCAGTACCACAACTGTTTAAATTATTAAAAATTATGAACATTTATTTATTTTTTTAAGCTCAGCAGTATTATAAGAAGCATTTTGTGCATGCTTGTAGATCTTCACCAACTCCTGGTATAACTACTTCTTCTCATTGTGTCTATTTTGTTTGCTGCAAATTGTCAGGTTTTAGGACTGATGGCATACAAAACTCATAGGACTGAGAATATGGTGGCCTAAGGTTATATGAAATTAACCCCTCACACAAGCAGTTCAACTTTTTCAGTATTTATGTGTAAAGTTTTGTTGTGTTTGTGTTTTGGATGCCAGACACTGCAGTCATTTAAGATAAACACACAGATAGATAGAAAATTTTCATTGTTTAATGATATGCACCCATTGTCATTACAGCATTTTTTTCAATCTTTGACAAGACTTCCATCTGCCAGTTCTTCGCACAAAAGCACCTTGGCTTGTCTTTGATGTGCGCACACACACACACCCGCAAACACACACACACAGACACACACTCAAACTTTTACAGATGCAGATGTGGATATTGTTACTCTTTTAGGTCCAGTTGTGGGTTCTCTGGTCTCATTTGGGTGAAAAAAAAGAATCAGACAAGGACTAGGGCAGGGCAATTGCACACTTATTCAGCTGAGGGAAAACTGTCATCTTGCGGTGTAGGGCAGCGTCAAATAATTTTAACCACAGGGAAGTACTTGTGAGCTGAGAAGTCAAACTCCGGCAGCACCTAGGGATGCAGACATTTGGTGTTTTACAAGAGACACCACGTGAGGATGAGGCCTTATTTTCAGAATTAGCTTTTTTTTTCTTTTATTGGTAGCTAAAAGCAAAAACACTATGTGACCACAAATTCATAATACATAATACAAGTGTGTTACCTTGGTCTCCTTCTTATGTCCTCCTGCCAGAAGCTTCATAACTACAATATTGGGTTTGGCCACCTTCAGTATACGGTTCACCTGTAATCAATAAGCAGGAAAAGTATTGTCACCACCTAAACCCATCAAGCGTCTGAAGGTAAAACTGTAGCCAGAAGCTAACTGCTGCCACACAATGGACCAGCCAGGAAATACACAAGTAGATGTTAAAATAAATATAAAAGTGAACTCTTAATTTTATGTATTTTACCTCGGGGTCTGGACTGGGCACATTTTCTAGAATGAGCTTGGCCTGCTGAAAGTGTTTGCTGGCTGCCATGTAGAGGTCCGCAGAGCCGGGTGGAGGATTGTACTTCTTCAGATCAGACATCTCCTGGAACCGACAAAAAGAGAAGCAGTGTGAGGAGGTGAAAGGGCACAAGAATAAGAAGGCACAAAAATAAAAAAACAAATTCAAACCCAACATTACAGCAACAGTACCTTGAACTGGATGTAGTGCACAGGTGGGGGCGTAACCACACTGTTAAAGGGGGCGAAGCGATGCTCATAGCGGACCTGCTCACTGTCCAGTTCAAACTGAGGCTTTCGCACCTTCCCATCCATATCCAAAGCTACCATGGTCTGAAAAGAGGGACAGAGTGTTACATCTTGGTGAATCAAAAATGGGTGGAAGAAGGATTGGTTCATTTTTACCTTGTACATGCCAGCACACATGTTCTGGTATGCTTGACTCATGGTAATCTCCTTACTGAGAGGGCGAACTGCAAAACAACATAACATCAGCATCCGCTCTTTAGATAAGACATCACATCTAGTGTACCACAGGATAGAAGAATCATTCTGCAACCTTTCTTCTTCTTCTTGGTCTTTTTACTGCTGCGTCCCTTCAGTTGCTCCTCCTGAATCCGCTCTTCTGCCATCTGAGATGAGTCTGCTCTGCTCAGAGTGGACATCAGCCATGCATAAAGGAACTCCGATAGGTACCTGCAGTTAGGAACAAACAATTTACATAAGCAAAAAACACTTGTGAAGGAATAAATAGTAGTTTAGTAATAATAGGACAAACGTGTGCTCTTACCAGTAGATGTAATAGTATTCGTGCATGCTGTAAAGCTCCAGCTCAAAGCCACTCAGCAGGTACTGGATCATAATCCTCAGGTTATGGTAGAGGATCCAGGTGCCAAGACAGGCTAGATGCTGTCGCTGAGGCTCAAGTTTCATCAGTAAGCTATGCAGGGCTGCATCCACCTTCTCTGCCTGTAGAAAACAGAGGTCCTCAGTATAGGTGGCAGAGAACCACAGTGAAGTTTGCAGATAGAACAGCTGCAGTACCTCATCCTGCAGAGTGGCAAACTCTTCAAGAATATGTCCCAGCTTGTCTCTCTGCCGAGCTCGGTTGTGTCCGTGGATCTGGATGAGGCTGCAGAATGGCTGTGAAGTCATAAACACACATATTTTTCAACAAAACAACAAAAAGTAGATGCATCTCTCCTCCTAAATTATTCACTAAAAGCCACACTATGGGCTCGTCAAAGTGATCCATTCATATTTCACAACCCAGCAGATACTGACAGATGGTCCAGATTTACTTTGATTTACTTTAAATGTAACATACCCTGGAGCAGTGTGTAACAAAGGAGTCAATGTAGTCCTTGGCTTGGTGGTTGTTGAACAAACAACATCTGAAGAGAAGTACACACGGACACACAAGTGCTCAGTAAGCTCAAGACAGCTCAGGCTTGGCTGTTCTTTTGTAACATAGTCTATCATAATTTGCTTGTTTGTTTAACTGTAAACAAATTACATTTGTTTAGAGGCACCAGACACATACATCACAACAATTGTATATGATGAGCTCACTCAATATAAAAAAGTGCTTCAAATCAATCACTAACTAGAACAACCCAAATGATTAAAAATGGACTCACTTGTAGGAGAGGACAGGGGGGCTGACAAAGTACCGTAGAGCGTCTTTAATCATGTCCTGCATTAGGTGGGTTCCAAACACTTTTTTATTATCTATCAGGAAGGTTGTCTAAAATTAAACAAAAGAAATAATCACGAAAATACTTAAAATACATGCATATAAACGGGCTGCATAAAACATTACATTTTAAAGAGTGACTGTATGGGCATCAGAAAACAGTGGCAAAATGTTGTTTATAAAATGTACCTGGAGAAGAGACCGGGACAGCACACATGGAGACTGCTCACTGAATTCACAGAAGAAGTCCTGGTGAAGCAACAATGTCATCATTTATAATATATATAAGCAAAGTGTTTGCATGAGATTTACGTGTCCATGCAAGACCCTTTGTAACATCACTAATAAATAAAAGCTAAATTATTGGTGGGTGGCCATAATGTGTTTACCAGTATGCCGTGTAGGTTGGTGGTGTTGATCACATCACAAACAGTCTTGATACGTTCTATAAGCTTGCTGAAATAGGCCACCATATCTTCTCTCTTAATAATCTTGGCGTAGCGAGGAAAGGTAGGTGGCAACAGTCTCTGGTTGACAAGGGGCTCAAAGCCCATCATAATGGGGTGGTCTGCAGCACACATTGAAGAAAACAAATAACAATGGACATTTTTGAATTCAAAGTCATCTTGACAAAAAGTTTGGCTCAAACTAATTTTGTAGGAAGAAGATTAAAAAATAACATTTTAAGGTCTCTGTGTGGGTATTTATTGTGGTGGAAGTGGTGTGCACTGTATTGTAACTCTCTACAGTGGGCTGCCATGGCGATGAACTAACTGGATAACTGGAACACAAGCATGCTAAAATAGATTGCACAATTTCATGTATGTGTGAGACTTGCTTTTTATAAACTGAACCGTAGGTGTGTACTTTGTTAGAGCTGTTAGCATGTAAGCTCAAGCCAAACTATGTGCTTAACTTAATGGCTTAAAAGTGTGTGTTACCTCCTTTAGTGGTGTCGTTTTGTGACTGGATGCCATGCTGAATACTGGAATGAATGGGTGATAACAGGTCAGCTGCCTGAGCCACAAGCTTCTGGGCCTCACCCACTGAGCTGGTCTGATAAAAATAAAACCACAAAGAACACAAAGAAGCGCTTTTAAGTGCACAACAAGAAACATATCTGCTTTATAGTTATTTTAGTTGCCACATTAGGTGTCACTTTGTAAATAAATATAGTTTAATATCACACATATCATATGCTGTAGGTTTAGCTTAAGATATAAAAGGGAAGATAAAAACTATACATAACACAATATACACTTATACGTCCTTTTGGACGTATAAGTGTATATTGTGTTATGTATAGCATAACACAATATACACTTATACGTCCTTTTGGACACATTACAATGTACTATAGAGCACTACTTTTCAGTTTATTAAGTTATGCAGCAGCTACGGAATCTCCCATTGTCAGATGTTTTGCATGTGTATGTCTGTGCATTACCTCTTTCTTTGTAAAGGCGATCAGTGCGGTCAGTAGAAGGCGTGTGAACTTGATTCTATTGAAAAGTGCCAGGCACTGTTGATGCTGGACATATAAAGCATGGAAGAACAGTGCAGAGCTATTAATACACATATTTCCAAACTAGTCTGTTAAGGAAAAATAAATTACAAACAGTAAACTATTTTTGTTTTGACCCCTTTCGTTATCATCACTGCTGTACTAAAGATTCCAAAACAGAGTCTCTTAAGGTCATTTGACTCTCAGAGTGACAGACAGGAGATAGTAAACAAATTATACAGGCAGACTGCTGAATGTGATTTCTTACTTCCTCCTTGTCTGTTTATGGTGAAACTGTAGCCATGAGTGTTTGACAAGTATATAGCTAAAAACTGACAACTCAAAACACAAGGATGGATAATCGAACATACCTCCCGCTCAACCTCTGGATTACGCTGCTCACCCTGTCGACTGCGTGTGCTCTGAGAAAGTAGAAGATGAGCAATAAGCATTTTAATCTAAAGAACTGCATTTATATCATGCATATTTCATTGAAATTGCCATGACTGTGAGCAAATACCTTAACTTTTCTCTGTAACTCATCCTCCACATCTTTCAGCATACCTGAATGAATGCATAAGAGAGGGATGATAACTTCTCATACTACAAGTTTTAATAGTATGGATGTGGTGTTGCAGATTTTATTAATTGCACTCATACCTGTCACTCGCAGGTCTGTGACATTATTTGCCATCTTGAAGCCATAGGTCATGGCCTGGAAGTCTTCCTACAGAAAAAAATGCAAATGCAAATTTGTTCATTTATTTCAAATATTTAGATGCATGACAACCCTTTAATTAACTTCCACCAACCCTTCCTTTAAGAAAACTTTGTTAATTTAAGGAGAGCTTCAGGCCTTCTACAGCCTGAGGGAACCACAGTATGAGGGCGTAACAAGGCCTTTTCACATTCCCACCCAGATTGTATCCTGTCAGTTCAGGGTCTGACCAGAAATTCATAGAATTACAACAGACATACACACACACACTGTGAGACTGCCTGCTCACCTCTTCAAAAACAGCAGCCTTGTTGACTTTCTCTCTGGCAATGTCGCACACCTTCAACATGCCCAGCGCAAAAGCTTTGAGGGCTGGTTCCTCAATCAGGTCAGGGTTATGGACGTAAAGGCAGGTGAACACAGTCTGGGCCAGGGAGTGACCCTCCAGCCATGTTATCTGTACATACACACAAAAGCATAAACACACAGATAGTGGGTTTTAAGAGACTTTTCAGGGCATCAAGTAAGTGTTTAAACACTGTAAAACGGCTAAAACCGTATGACAAAAATGTTTGAAGACTCCTTCATAATAATATTATTTCTCCTAAGTATCAAATATTTTATGTTTTCGAGCAACACTCCTTTCCAAAGCCAGTGAATTTATGCCACCTCTGTACACACTTTTAAACATCCCTGTGGAGGGCAGGGGAAAAAACAAACATAACAAACTCACCAAACAACAGAAACATGTGTCTATGATGCCGATCAGCTCAGGAAGACTAAGGTCTTTGACTTTGATTGCACCTTCCTGGTATAAACACAAGAGAGTATCACAAATTATTTAGTCATGGTAGGGGAATGTGCAGCACATTCAGCTAGGTGATTGACCTAATGTTCACTGTCTGTCAATGAAATATCCTCACCTTAATAGCTTGTTCAAAATTAAGCACTTTTCTGTTGACTTGGTTTCCAATCATTCCTGCATCCATCTTAGGATCCATCATCTCTATAGCTGACATGGCCTCAAACAGGCCAAACCTATATCACAAAGCAAAAGCTTAGTATCTGTGTTGTATGTGTAAGTGTCAAATATTTGATCCCTGTGTTGTTATGTTTTACTTTGGGACATGAGAACTTTACAGATTTGTTAAGCTGATATAAGATATCATCTTATAGTAAACTACAAGATGATATCTTGTTTGTATTTTCAGTGAACTGTCCCTTTAATAAAACACAACACTGTTATACTTACAGTTTGTCATGAAGCAACTCTCCTAGGTTCAATTCTGCATCAATAAAGGATGAAAACAGGTTAGAGACAACATCACTCCGTTTTATTACTGTATGCACATGACTCACAGTCACTAGCAGAGACTTTACCTTTGCAGGCACCCTTAAATTCATGTGTAATGTCAACCCAGTTTGCATTGTTCTTCATCTTTTCTGGGATGCCCAGCCCCCAGCCAGTATCATCATCCTCAACTGCTGACTTCATCACCATGGTGACTACTAAAAACAGACACAAAGACCCAGGACACAGGGGTAAACCGTTGAAAAACATTAACCTTTACAACAAATATTTACATATTTAAGTTGGGAAATTATGCTTACTTATTTATTTTGAACACAGTAAGGCAATATGAACTCAACAGCATGAACATGAACATTTAACTCAACCTACAAATCTCACTTTGTTTCATAGCATGGACTGTATATTTTTTTATTTAACTAATAAAACAGCCATGTAACCTTATCTACCAGACCTTTCAAAGGTTAGTATACAAAGTCCCAGCTGGCAGATCAAACTTTAACATGCACAGTAATGGGCACAGCTTGGTCCAAAGTTTTATTTCTATTTGTATTCTACTGAGCAGTCATAGTTGTTGTAGTTATACAGTATACAGTAATTATGACCCCTTATAACCCTTGTCATATTTTAGTTAAAAAAAATAACTCATTACAGACAGAAAAAAAACCGAATTGATTAATGAGCATCCATTTCCTACAGGTTCTTTTAAACCTTTACACTGTTTTGTTTATACTAGGCATTGACTCGTGGAAGTCTGAAGACTGTATATTATGATCTAGGGCAACAATGGAGGATTAACATCATGACCTGTCAGCTGTCTTAAGAAGCTTAAGTCATAGGCAAAAAAGGAGTAAATGAAACCCTTGAGTGCACTGCATAGTATCAGCCTTCATCAGTAAGGTTATAACTAAAGGGGATTCAAAAACAGAAAAGGTTAACTGCTTTGCTGTTGCTTTATTTGTCAGTTAATTCATGGAGACATGTTTACGTATATAATGATGTTAAAAGTACAGTACATAATAGACACGCGATGCTATACGTAAACAATATAAACTTTTCTAAAAACTGTAAATATAGGTCAGATAATACACTGCATGCATATGAATAAAAAAATTAAAATACATGAGAGTAACTGTCTTGGCTGCTTATTTTGTTTTCTGGTACTGCTAACAACAGTACCATTAGATCATGCTACAGTTTAGTGTTTAAAACGAATACATTAAACATTAAGGTTGTTTACAAAGTTGCAAGACCTCAGAATATATATTACATTAGCAATCTATCGCCAACGTCAAATTAGCTAGCATATAATACCGTGTGAAAACAAGCTAACGTTCCCCACAATGGATGTTTCCAGAAAACAAAACGTTATTCTGGACATTTAAGAGGTTTCATATAGTTTAATCATGTACAGAAAAACAAATATTGTTGTTCCAAGGTCATATTGTCGTTGTAAAACAGCACCTACCTTAGTATTTTGTATTAACCATGTAGCTAATGAAGATCCCTTCGAGGACTGTAAAAGCTGGCGCATACGTTTGACGTCAGAGACATGGGAAATGTAGTTAGGAGTTATGTTGGAGATCCATAGTCTGCTTGTGGCTTTAAATCTTGCCAGTGTTTGTATATTATATTATTTATTATATTTTGAAAAAGGTGGCACTTTGATTATTTATAAGTTTGTATCGTCCTTTTAATATCGTACTAAACCACACAGCCTACTCTCGCGTTGTTCACTGACAGCCCTCCTGTCTCACCGTTGGGTCTGTTCTCATCACAACATCTTCGGGGCGTTTCAGGCAACGCTCAGAAACATCTCTCACCCTTATCTTGGAATTGGTCCATCCTTAACGGGACAGCAGTTCCTTTTCACGTAGGTTCGTAAAATTCTCCTTTTTATTCACAATATAGAGGTTTCCACATTTAGCTAACATCGCCTTTGTGCTCTTTATGTAGCATTATTGTTAGCATATTCCTTAGTTAGCTAGCTTGGCGCAGACAGGCGGTCGTTAATGACTGACTAGTCCAGCAGGTGCAGCGTCCATGAGCCTCAGCTAGGTTGGTCACCTAACTTAGCATCTCGTAAATGACCCTTGTCTAGTTGTTTCCTGTGCTAACATATACAAAACCGATGGTGGCAACCCAGTGAGCTGTTGTTATGAGAGTAGAAACCATTCTGCATTCTAGTTTGTGGAAGTGGACCACAAACATTGGTCCTGAAGAGTTATTTCTGCCGGGCTACCATCTGTCCCCTGTAAGCTGACCTCCATAACATGTCAGGTTTATAAGTGCTTTGAGCCTGACCTGTAGGTTCAGCCGTTCTAGCCCCCAGACTGTATTGGCGTGACTTTACAATGTTGTCATTTGGTTAGACAGGGGGTGGTGGGCTGTTGTGACTCTGCAAACCAGACTGACGGGTTAGCCTGCTCAGTTAAAAGCTTTGTTGTAATTGTAACTGTACGTTCAACATCGTGCTGGTGAGTGAAATGATTTTACC
Organism: Parambassis ranga; assembly: GCF_900634625.1. Taxonomy (NCBI): domain Eukaryota; kingdom Metazoa; phylum Chordata; class Actinopteri; family Ambassidae; genus Parambassis; species Parambassis ranga. Next base: position 13,127,502 of record NC_041030.1, on the reverse strand, counting down.
CTTTATTGTGTAGCATGTTTTGTTTTTAAAGAACAGTCGGACTGCATTCTGCATTTCCTCAGCAGTAGTGATAACTGCAGGATTGTTTATGACTCATCTTATCTCAGCTCATAAATGCTTCTGTACTTACTGCCTGACCTTATCTAAAACTCTAGGGAAACCTGTGAAAATACCGTACAGTAAAGCATTTCTCCTCTTTTTGTCACATGCTCGTATTTTTTGCTGAGCTATGCTGCAGTAAGTTTTAGGTCAATGATGAAATGCTGGTAAAAGATTTTTTTTCAAACCTTGTGTTCACATAACCCTACTGTCTGTACCCTGCATCTCTTATGTCTGTAGACATATGAGACCCGCAGCATGCTGTGCAGCCCCCCCTCCCCCATTGTTTTGTGTAAAATCAGTCAAGAGGCACTTGACTAGCTGCATATCAGATAGTACTTGTTTCCAGGTAATCAGTATGAAATGCAGGTTGTCCCAGCATGGACTGGCAGATTGTTACTGGGCCAGCAGATACTTACAGATTATTAGTTTGATTGCTGCTAGGCAATCAAACTCTTGTTCTTCACCCTCTTTCTTCTATCTTCTTCTTCCTTTTTATTCTTCCGTACGTTTTTTGGTGCAGCGTATCTTCAGCATACATTGGCCGATTTCACCCATTCAACTATCAAAATGTTCATCTCACAGAGGACATTCCGGGTCAACTTCAAGCTTTTTTTCAAAAAAATTATAGTTTTTCAAATATTAAGCAATTTCGGTGTCATTTTTAACATGGGAGTCTGTGAGAGATCCCTTCAATGAGGGTCATCTGCCAAATGTATCTCCTCCTACAAATTTCAAGCTACAGATTCCATTTTAGTCTTAAAACATTAGATGCTGCTCTATCAAACTTGTATTCAGAATTTTCTGAAAGTTGGAGTAGTTTTTTAAGGGTCTCCTCTGCTGTTACCATGGTGACAGGCTGACACACAGAGGCATACAAAGCTCTGAATTGCTCTGATTCTCCAGCAATTCAGAGCAATCCTTCACATCAGCATTCAAAGCAATGCTTCAGCTGCAGCAATCAAACTTGTTGGTGGTTGTTTTTGGCTTAGCTGCAGCGCTGACTACACCAGAGATTACACCAGAGAGAGTCCTGTAGGGACTTGGGGCAAAGGTTGATTATTCTTGTTTCTAAAATTGCAGAGAATGTTGAGAATGTTTCTTTTTTTCTTGCAGATGACAAGAGATGTTGATGTGGTAAAAAAATGAACAAACCCAAAATGGCAACAGAGAAGGGGTGAGTTACTTTCCTGTTCTAATGTATATCATTTCAGCTGTGTGTCAAACACACACTTGCGCTGTGTTTCTGTGAGAAAGCTACTCTGGAACAGCCAGCTGCACATGCAGTGCTCATTCTCTTGCTATCAGCACTTGCTATGATGCCACTCTTTATCTTGTTTTATTTTGACAACTTTTGCACTCATTGTCCATACTGTCGGTGTTCTTGTTGCACTTTGTCTGAGAAAGAGTGTGTGTACTATAGTCAGACAGCTCAAGTGTGCTGCAGATAATTAGGTGGCCTTGCCAGAGACAACGCCATTATAACAACACCAATCATTAATACAGAGACAGCATCATTGGATCAATGTTTTTCTAGTTAATGTACTGCAAAAGGTAGGCTTAGATTTTATACTGTTTTTTGTCATTGCTAGCTTTGGTGTTTCATTCTTTACATTTTTTCCCCCTGTCTGTAGCACACACTTTCTGGGTCCCTCTCTCTGTATTCCTCCTCTTTCTCCCTCTCTCTTTATAAGGACATATGAAAAATTTTGCTCCACTGGGAACAATCTAAGTTTTGATTCTCTGTCCAGTGTTTGCTGTTGCTGTACCAACAGCTGACTTTTAACCTCAAGTTTCCAGTTAAGCACCAGAGAGCTAAGATTAAAAGAGAAGGATGAGTTAGTGCTCCACATATAGTGAAGCACTTGGAGACTCCCTCAGTAGTCCGCTTTATTAAAAATATTTTTGGCATTGTACTATATTAAAACTCTACACACATCTGACTCACTGTGGACATATTAGGTTATTATGTGGAGTCACGTTTGTTCTACAGTGTCATCATACTTTGTAGCACCTGTGTGATAAACTGTTCCATCCATCTTTTATAATGATGTGCATGAAGTATGATCTGGTTACATAAGTGTGTGTGTGTGTGTGTGTGTGTGTGTGTGTGTGTGTGTTTCTAGTGTTCCCAGTAACTCCAGGGTACTGATGCTCCTGGGCCAACTGGAGAGGATAAATGGAGAGGCCATGGTGAGAGATGTTGAAACAGCGAGACAGGTCACTACAAAGATCCTCCATCTCATACAGACACAGGGTGAGAACATATGCATGCACACACATTGACTCAATAACATTCAGTTATGTATGTGTTAATAGTCTAAAGAGGGATATATCAGCAGCATCATCAATAGAAAAGTGTGATCTCAATGAGCAGTCATTACTGTAGAGGTGAAGTAGAAGTCTCAACATGGGATTTTCAGACCCAATGCTTCAGACCGACTCATCTCCTTCAAGTGATTAGAATTATAGACTGGAAGAAAAATTGCCCTTTGAGCTCTTCTTGTTCATCATCTTGCTCTGCTGTTTGACTGAGAGAAGACCTGATGCACACATCTGGTACAAAGTGGTGTTATGCAAGAGTACTGTGTCATGCATATATATACATTATCTGTGCAACAAAATACACATATATATATATATACCTTTTATTTTAATTGTTATTTTTATATACTAGTAATTACATAAAATGTCCCATATGTCTTCACAGCATCTGCTCATATTGTATTTTTGGTTGGCATTTAGGACATTTACAGATGGTCTATGTGTATGAGAGTATTTCTGCTTTATTGTTTTACTTATTTTACTGAACACCTTATTTCTTTATTGCTCACATTACATCTTGAAAGACTAATCTCACCCAATGCAATAACTTCAACATGAACTAAGGAGCAGGCTGTAGAGAACCAATAGGTTCACTTCTTCTTTTCTCCCCTCTGGTCCTGAACCTTTTCCCCTTTTTAAACCTGTAGTCTATGGCCAGACTCTAACGAAAGTAGCAGCAGATGAGACAATTAATCATGACTTTGTACAGCTCTATCTTGACCAAAAAAGACCCTATTTTGGTTCCATATGTGCATTAGTACTCTCCTTACACCTGTAATTAGAATTTAATGTGTAAAACAGGTGTAGTTCTTTAAAACAGCTTGATGCATAGCTTCAGCTTGTCAGGTCAGGTTGATTAATTCATTAAAAACCTGTTTAGTGCAATTGCAGTGTAAGTAGAGATGGGATACTGCAGCGGTAGTCAAGGTGCAGATAGATTGATACAATGTCCCCCCTAATCTCTGATTACTCTTTGAAAGGAGAGCAGAGAAGAAGATCTTACCACAGAAGAAGAAGGCATTGTGCCACATTACAGTGTTGAAATATGAGTGTGGCTCTGTCAGCGGGGAGCCTTGCTGCTTGCATGGCTGGAAATCTCTGATGCAAATATTATGCTCTGATGATTAGTTAATTAATGTGGTCAAATAAAAATATATAAATATGCAGCAGTTTTTCAAGCCAAATTATTAATTAATTAATTTTTTTATTTTATTTAAATGTATAATAAACATCTAACTTTTCTCAAATTTGATATTTCCTTCTCTCATAATTTGTTGCTTCCTACCTCTTCAAAGGAAATCCTCAGTTAATCCATCATGACCTACGGGGGCAGTGGAAAAGCTTCTGTCTGTTACCCTATCAATCACAATGTATCAGCTGTTGCTTTCTCATCTAATGCTTGGCTGTCTGTCTCAGCCTGCACACAACCTCCACTTGAAATGTGTATGGCCGTGACGTTGGTTAGAGGGGGTAGGGGGGGGGCGTTGACCCTGTTCACAGTAACTGTACACCCCAGACGGACTTTGCTGTACTCTTGTCTCAAGTTTGACATCTTAGTGCCTTTGGAGTTGGCCAAGACATGCTACAGGGATGGACAAGGGGAAAGTCACGGGAATATGATTAATTTGGCCCCAGGACCAAATGTTTTCTTGTCTCATTTGGTGTCAGAAATGTAGTGTCAGTTTTCATTTGCAAAGGTACCCCTTCACCGCCTCCACCTCACCCAGTCCACGTGAGGGGAGCTATCTTATACAGTTGTGCATTTTCTATATGAGTGGTTCAGTTACTGGGACGGTGCTGATTACTGTGTTTATAGAGCCAAGCCTCCCAGTGCAGATCGCATGCATGGTTGAAGAGGAGAGGATTTGGACTATTTAAAGACTTTACACTCTACCCTCAGAGGATAAAGACATCACATGGCACTTCACCTTTTTGAATCATCTACATATTTTTTTTTATTTGAGACCTTATGTTTTAGGACTCCATTGGAAGTAAACTTTGTTTGTTTATTTTTAATATTTATTTTTATTTACATCCTTTGACTAACTGTGAGAGATTTATGAAATGGCGTACTGCTACACCAGGAGTTACTGTCACTCTGTCATCTCCTTGGACCCACCAGGTATGGTCCACATTGACTTGAATAATTTCAGATAATTTTTTAAGGTCAGATAAGATATATCTTGTCTGTCAAAGTAAAAAAAAACATTGAAATTCTCTGTGCTGGCAGTTAAGCAAGTACTTGTGTTTCAGATATTTTACACATTTTACCTTTGTTGAGGGTGGGGAGTTATAACAACTAGTGTGACTTTTCCAGCCTTCACAGTTCGTGTATGATACTTGCTGACTGGCAGTCAGCTATTGCTGGCTAATGAATACAGCTATTAGAATAGATGGGGTTTTGGTAAAATGACACGTCATGGTGCAAAGCATGATGGTTTATTTAACCCCATCAAGGTTTTCTTTCTAAGGGTTTGTGTTGAAAATAATCTAAAATGACAGAAATGAGATCACTGCTGTACACATATTCAGATATGGACATTGTTTGTAGTTGTGTGTGTGTGAATACACATTACTCATATTCCAGTCTAGCTTTCACATGCTTTAGGAGCATATAAATCTTCAAAACTGCATAGTTGACACATTCATCCCTGCATACACCTGCTGCTGTAATGGTGATCAGTGGCTGGACACATTGCAGGGTACACAAACCACTCACGTGTGAAATCATCCCCCGGTGATATAATCCTCCAGCTGGGTTTAAAAAAAAAACAAACAAAAAAAACTCTTGTTGAGTATGAGTTTCTAATATGAAACTCACGTGCAGAAGCTTTAAACACAAGGTAAAGGTATTTACTCGTGTTTACTTTTTGAACAAATGCAGTTCTGTTTATCTTTGCATTTCTGATTATTCTCCCTTTGCTATGTCTCACAGAGAAGAGCGGAAAAGAGGTCATGTCCAAAGGCTCCAGTGGCATGGAGGTCATCCTGGCTTCACTGGAGGTTAGTTTATGATGTGGTGCCTCTCTTTCCTCTACAAGGGCACACATCCACATCTTCTGATCTCATGGATGTATTCAATTGTTGCACTGACTGCTGTGTTTGATAGACTGTGCACCATATTGTTTAAACAAATGCAATTTTTGTGTCCTTAAAAGAACTCCAGGGATGTCCAGACCACCCTGAACATCCTGTATATTCTCAGTGAGCTGCTGACTGTGGGTGAGTAGAGATTTTGCTTTTAAAAAACTAAACAGCTGATAATCCTATGAAATAATCCTGACCACTTTTAATCCTGTTTTTCTGCTGGTTTTGTGTCACAGGCAGAGGTCGAAGGGTAGGAGTATTTGTGTCCAAAGGAGGAACAGGAATATTATTCCAAATTCTGATCACTGCCAGTAAAGAGCCTCCCAGTGAGGAACTAATGCTGCAGCTTCACTCACTGCTGGCCAAGGTTGGCCCAAAAGGTATGCTCGTCACCAGCACATGTGCGGAACATGTGCTTGAAATTATTTTCCTTGGAAAACTGGGAATTGTGTCACTGTCTAGGGATGTCATGCATGCATCTCAGAACACATTTATTAAGTCTTATTTCTTAATATATTCACATCAGACTCATCTTTCCATGAGCTCTCCTTCTGCTGTATTACAACCTCCTGTAAAAAAGTTTGGAACTATTTGAACTGCAGCAGCCACAGTAGCTCACTTTCATCCATATCCTTGGATGTGTGCATGATAACAATAAAAAAAAAACAAAAGATCAAACCCTGAATAGTTATTCTATGTAGTGACATTTCAGCTTCTGTGTGTTCAGACAGAAAGTTTGGAGTAAAGGCACGTTTGAGTGGAGCTATGAACGTCACTGTCAACTTATTGAAACAGAATCTACAGAACACCAAGCTGCTTCTGCCCTGCCTGCAGGTCCTCAGGGTTTATTCAGCCAACTGTAAGTATCTTTAAACTTTGCAATACATTACCTGAAGTTTCACCCATATCTTTTAAGACTTACTAACACAAAACCTGAGAGAAACGCTCATTCTAAAATCATGTAAAGGACTTTTGCCTGATATTGCATCACTTTTGTGTCTGCTTAGCCGTGAACGCCATTTCTTTGGGCAAGAATGGAGTGGTGGAACTTATGTTCAAGATTGTCACACCATACAGCAAGAAGAACACCAGCCTACTAAAGTGAGTGTCTCTTTGTTAATTAGCCAGCAAATACTTTGTGTGAAATAACACAGTGACATTTCCAGACTACATCTTCTTGTCCTCTTTCCAGCAGGGATTTTTTAACATATGTTGCTGATGTTTGTTTGACAGAGCATGTAACTCATCAACTTGTTTCTACATCAACAGGGTGGCTCTGGATGCACTTGGAGCGCTGCTCAAATCCAGTGAGTAATTTGTTTTGTAGCTACACCTGCTGCTTTTCCTACATCTACTGATACTTCTTTCTCTTCCTGTTCCTTGTACAGAAACTAACGCTCGTCGTGCAGTGGATGGCGGCCATGTCCCTGTCATGCTTGCCCTGTACCTGGATTGGCATCGCAATGACACGCGTCATCGCCACATGTTGATTCGCAAAGGGCTCCTGGTCTGCCTCAGGAACATCACCAACATCAAACTCGGCAGAAAAGCATTCATAGAGGCTGATGGCATGAGGGTCCTCTACAACACATCTACCGTGAGTGAGAAAATGGCATATGGGTGGCGAAAAAACAACACCCTGCAGCTCACACACAATGGGGCTCAGCTGCTCACTAGAAGTCTCTGTGTGGTTTTGTTTCCAGGAGTGTCTCCCAGTGCGGACTCTGGATCCTTTGGTCAACACTTCCAGTCTCATCATGAGGAAATGTTTTCCTAAGAACCGTCTGCCCCTGCCTACCATCAAATCAGCTTTCCACTACCAGCTGCCACACATACCTGCTGTAGGGCCCTTGGCACAGCTGTACAGCCAGCCTCCTGGGGGTGAGAGCAGAAGACAAACACACAGTTCACTAGAATGTTCACTGATCACAGCATATGTGCATGCCTGTCATCTATAGTATACACACACACAGATACACTGTGTGTTATTGAATAATATTATTGCAGCTTTATTCAGTTCTTCACGCTATTCCGACACACAAATTATATCCCTGGTAACACTCTTGACACTGCTGCACACAATGTGCCTTACAGGAAGAACAAGTCAGCAGCACAGCAACAAGCCCTTAAAGAAGGGTAAGACGTACGTAATCTTTAGATTACATAGATTCACTGTTGCTTTCTCATTCACCTCATTTCATACTTCACTAAACTAACACATGATATGTGTTAGTAATACGGATTTTTAGTTCATATTTCATAGTGCCTGCCTGCTCACAAGTGGACATATGTGCTTCCATTTTATTAACTAACAGACTTTTTAAGCTTCTTTTTTTCTGCTCTCAGTATGACCTACAGCGAATGCATTTGGTTTTTAAGTGTGAATATAGTGTAGGTGTCCACATGTGTGTTATTTACCTCCTTTTTTGTTTTGCTTCATACAAAATCAGGAATTCAATTAAAACAGTGAATTCGTGGATATTCCTAAGACCATCAAAATGTTTCTTTTCTTCTCTTGATCACTCATTTTTTGATCATGGCTGCTCACATCTTATGTTAACATGCTCTCTGTGTTCCAGTTAAAGCAATGAGACCCATTGACCCAATGGGATCTAAACATCTGATTATAAACCAGGGATATGCATATGTTGAAAAATATTTATTTCCACAGCTTGAGTGAAGTAAAATGAAATGAGTAATTGTTGTTTATATGTGCTGTGTGCAGTGGATGATGTGGTAGATGAAAGTGATGATAACGATGAGACAGAAGCGGACACGGACACTGAGAATGAAGAGGATGAGAAGGACCATCACACTCCGGTAATACTCAACACTCACATGCATGCACCACATTTCACATGTGTGTTACATTTTGTGTGCATTAATTAATGCTACGTTTCCATGAGTCCTACTGTGTATATTCATGTAATGATTTTTCAATTTTCGTATGTCCAACAGAGGGCAGTGATAAGCCACACCTGCCACAATACACTTAAGTCACCATATCGATCTTGTAGAGTCATGCTTTAAATAGACTGGGCTTTGCTGTCTTTACTTAGGGCACATGTTATTTTCCTCATTTTCTCCACAACATTATAAATGTGACGCAGACCCAGCAGCGGTCTGAAATTGTACTTCCTTTTGTGTCCTGTGTTTTGTGTTCAATCAGAATGATGACATAGAGACAGACTTAAACAAGCTGCATCCCAAAAAGAGCCCCAGTCGTCCATTCGAGGAGTTAAGAGTCTATGAGAGATTCTTTCTGGAGCTTTCTGAAGACTTTCAGGTGAGTATTTTCAGGACTCATTATCACTGTCACTACATTTGACCGATTATGTCTGACAACAAATAAAGAGGTTATAACAGTATGAAATTGTTCCTTTTAGGGGTATAATTTTGAATGCTCGAAGAGTGCCTGTACCACATCTTCATCAGCATCCTACTCCTCATCAGCATCCACTCGATCCCCACGGCCAATCATTGTGCCTACAGCTCAAGCCCTTTCCCCAAAGCATGTCCACATGCCAAGCTGCCAGGAGGATTGCAACTCTATCAAAGAACAACACACTCAGCCATCTCCCACCCCTTCCACTCCCACCCTCCCTGCCCCTCTAACACCTTTAGAACTGGACACAATCCACCTCAGCAAGGACCAACACCAAAAAGAAGAGGCCCACATTCCTACTCCAGATAGACATACAATGTCCTCGCTCACCAGACCTTCTTCTGAAGAGCAGATGATAGACCAGGAACTAGCACATGCATTGGAGCATGCTGCTCTAGAAGATGAGGGGGCTCTGAATGCAGAGGATGGTGTTAAGTGTATCAGACAAGAAGGATCTCCAGTAAATACTAGGAGGCACATACAGTCTCCTTTGCTTCTGGGGGGTATCTCTACACGGCGTGTAGGAGGTGGAGGCAGTAACTGGGGTTCAGATTGTGGTTCAGAGGGTGCTGAGGATGAAGGACCAGTACTTGAAGTGCCTGACACTGCCCTCCTCCTCCCACTGCATGACCCTGACATTTATGTGGAGATGGTGAAGGGGACACACTCAGTACCCCACTATGCTGAAGTGGCTTACCCAGACTACTTTGGACACGTAGCCCCAACATTTAGGGAACCCCTTCTGGAGAGAGTTTATGGTGTACAGAGGTGAGAGATTTCCTTTGTTTTTATGTAGAAATTACAAGTGTCTTAACTGTCTATTTGTGTTAACCATAAGTTTTTGGGTCTATTGCTGTAGGGCTAAGATATTCCAAGACATTGAGAGGTTGATTCATCCTAATGATATCCTGGATAAAGTTGTTTATGATCTGGACATTCCAAGGTGAGGTTACTCTTATATAATCCTACATTTGTTTGAATTGAGTTGCTACACCACAAAAACACATTTTGTCTATTTCCTGATAATGTTGAGAACTCTTGACAGTCACTGGGATTTTTCTCCCATATGTTGAGAATAGAAATAACATCAACAAGAGTATCTTTTGCCCCTGCTATATGTTATCCTTTGTATGTTGTAGTTGTCCCGTCATTGAAGACAATGGAGAATCACTGAAATTCAACTCTCAGTTTGAGTCTGGTAACCTCAGGAAGGCTGTTCAAGTCAGGAAGTAAGTATGACTAAACAAAGACTTAGCTAAATCACCTTTTCAGTGGTTAGCTTTTTTATATTTTTTAAAAAATGTTTTACATTATTTTTACTCAATATCTCTACATAGCAAATTATGCCATTTGGGTCCATATTCACAGCTTCTTCTAATATCTCTTCAGGTTTGAGTATGACCTTGTGCTGAATTCAGACATCAACAGTAATCACTACCACCAGTGGTTTTATTTTGAAGTCAGTGGCATGCGTGTTGGAACTACCTACCGCTTTAACATCATCAACTGTGAGAAGTCAAACAGTCAGTTCAACTATGGTGAGAGGCATAAAGACATTTTTTTATGTTTTGTAAAAAGTCTTGCATATGCCATCGAAAGTATTGAACTTAGCTGCTTAATGTTGTGGATCTTCTTTCTCCTTGTGTGTGTGAAGGCATGCAAGTGCTGATGTACTCTGTGCAGGAGGCGATCAGTGGCAGGCCTCGTTGGGTCAGAACAGGAACAGACATCTGTTACTATAAGTAGGTACACTCAGAATGCAGCAGACATAGTGATATTTAAAGGGGAAACACAAACATATTTAATTGGTATTAAATTTGCCTTGGGCAAGATAAATGTTTTCCTACAGCATAATGTGTTAATGTATATTCATACATTTTATATGGCATATAAATTGACCATGTACAGAAAGGAAATCAGCTGTGATGTAAATATATGCAGGTTAGGGTTAGTAAGCTGTAGTTACACATTTGCACATTTCTGTCAGTGGCCATTAACTGCAAACTGTGATGTGTGAATGCTGTTGTTTGATGTTGAGCTCATGAGATGTTTCTATCCACAGGAATCATTTTGCTAGGAGTTCTATTGCAGCTGGTGGTCAGAAAGGAAAGTCCTATTACACACTGACCTTCAGCACAAGCTTCAGCCATAAGGATGATGTCTGCTACTTTGCCTATCATTATCCTTATACGTTCTCTACACTCAAGGTAGTGTTCCAGTTCCTCTGTTTGCTGTCATCCTGTGAATGTTAAGTAGTCAATTTACTCCCCCTCTAATTTGTTTTGCTCTCATATTAAACTGTTCTCTTGCTACTTCCTACTGTGTATGCTAACATGTACTCATACAGTAATTATTACAATACTTTTGATTTGTCCCTTAGATCTGAGTTTAGATAGCAGCTGACCTCTCAAACTGCTGTTCCCTCTTTATGTCAATAGTTATGTTATTTTAAGTGCATTATGTCTGTCTGTCAGGTTTGCTTGTAGTACAAGCAACAGCAGAGAATCCTAATCAGAATCACTTAGGCCTAATAAGTATCCAACAGTTTCAAAAGTAATATGCCATAAAACTCCTTAGAGATGGGGGTTAGTTGAAGTTTTAGATCATAATGTTTGTAGGGAAGAAATAAAAAATGTCATTTGTCATTACCTTCAGATGCACCTATCCAAACTGGAGGAATTGAGGACACCTCAGATCTACCTGAGACAGGATGTACTGTGTCAAACATTAGGGGGGAATAGCTGCCCTCTTCTCACCATCACTGCCATGCCAGAGTCCAACTCCAATGATCACATCTGTCAGTTCAGTAAGTAAATGAATGAAGACCTGTGTACACACCTCTGAATTTCTCACCTGAACTGTGCAATCTGAGCTGCTGGGTTTTAATTGATTTGAAATTAATCAGGTCACCAAGGCCTTTGTACTTAAAAATGTAAACAGTAAAACATGTGATTTGTAGACTTTGAAAAGTGTTTAATACATTTGTTTGTACCCAGGAGTCTCTGGGAATTACAGATATTGGAGGTTTATCCTGTTAAAACTTATAAAATTGTAATTATTTGTCACATATCTAAGTTAAATCAGCCTTTACTTTTAAAAAGTAATGCCTTAACACCCATTTCAAACCTTACTGATGAGTCTAATTTATCATGGATGTTAAGGCTTGACTGCTGTAAGCAGTCAGTGACAAAGCAATCTAAACTTAAAGGTCTCTCTTACTTGCTTTTCTTAGTTTTCTTCAGCACCATATTGAAAACAAATGAGTGTTTTTCAGGCAAAAGGGTAGTGAATGGATGTTCGATCTACTTTTTTGTTAAAGTTAAAATTTCTTCTGGCTCTCACAGGCAAAGAAATTCACTAATGACGCTGAAATGTTCATTTCTCACTAATACTTTAAAAACACTGAGATAAATAATGCTGCATGACAACAGCTGTGGGCTATTGGGGCATGCTAGACTTTTCCAAATAGGTTTGCAGTCCACTGTTATTCACTGATGGTGTTTCTCAGTTGAGAAAAAACTTTAAATTGAAGATTTTTTCCTCATTCTATCTTCCTGTGCTTGTGTTTGTGCTGTTCGCTCTTTCTCTCTTTTCAGGGAATCGCCCATTGATCTTCTTGACGGCCAGAGTGCACCCTGGAGAGACTAATGCCAGCTGGGTAATGAAGGGCACGCTGGAGTTCCTGATGGGCACCAGCCCACTGGCGGCCAGTCTGAGGGAAGCTTACATCTTCAAGATAGTCCCCATGCTCAACCCTGATGGAGTTGTAAATGGAAAGTGAGTAAAAAAAGATGGGGCGAAATGATCACACTCTTCAGGAATACATACTGAAGATTCACACATACGCATCTGCTACACCTGAGCCTGTGCGACATCACAGCTTTATATATAAACACACATACAATCCTGTCTTGAAGGACTCTTAAGCTGTTGCTCTGTTGCTCTGTTTTCCCCCACTCTGTGATCTTCCTTTCTTCTGCCATCTCCTTTCTGATGTAGTCATCGTTGTTCTCTGAGTGGAGAAGATTTGAATCGTCAGTGGCAGAGTCCCAATCCTGAGCTCCACCCCACCATCTACCACACTAAGAGCCTGCTGCAGTACCTTACACAAATACAAAGGGCACCACTGGTATGACCTCCAATTAATTAGACTTGAATTAATTTACATTTGTCATTAACTTCTTCATAAGAATGGTGCCGTTTTTCCTTTTCAGCTGCACTTCCTGTTGCATGACCACTAACTTCAATAAATCACCACATTTGTTTAATGAAATTAATACAGTTACCATAAACAACAGTCACTGCTGGCGTCTGCTCTACATTTTGTCAACAAATTAGATGTAATGGATGTAATTTTTGTTTTAGTGCATCACAACCTTTTTGTTTTGTTATAATAGCAGGAGGCTGCTATTCTTTTAGTTCAGATGGGTCTATGGTTCAGAGAAAAACACTCTCTGTGAGTCCCCAGTGTGGCATGGACAACTATGTAATATACTATATATCCTAAACATCTTTGTTCCTTTGTGTCTCTGTGTACATGTGTGTGTTTGTGCATGAATGCACAGGTGTTCTGCGACTACCACGGTCATTCCAGAAAGAAGAACGTGTTCATGTATGGCTGCAGTGTGAAGGAGACAGTCTGGCAGTCTACTATCAGTGCAACCTCAAGTGACCTACAGGAGGACCTTGGATACAGGGTGAGCACAAACAGTACAGACAAACTATGCCTGCAACACTTAGAAATAAGCTTAGAATTTTAACTCTCTCTGACATCTCTTCACCTTTTATTAAGTTATACACTTATATTGCCTTGGAAAATATATGCCTAAGGGCAGCTTTTATTTTCATCAGCAGTCATTTGTGTGTGTAGAAATAAAAAGCAGATTAGTTCATTTTCATTGTTCATGTTTTTCAGGCACTTCCTAAGATCCTGTCCCATATCGCCCCAGCTTTCAGCATGGCCAGCTGTAGTTTTGTTGTGGAGCGCTCCAAAGAGTCAACCGCCCGCGTTGTTGTGTGGAGAGAGATTGGAGTGCAGCGCAGCTACACGATGGAGAGCACGCTCTGTGGCTGTGACCAGGGCAAATATAAGGTAGGAGTATGTTGGCTCCATTATGTGTAGACAAATGAAAGACACCGCCAGCATAATGCTTTTTCTAAGGAATAACCCTCCAATTACATTTTTACTATATGTATACAATATTGCGGGAGACCAAACATGTAACAAGTAGTACCACTACTAAAAAGTTACAGGAGAATTCATTTTTGGACTACTGCTATAGCTTTTTGTTTTTTTTTAAAAAAATCTTCACTTAAATCTCCACTAGGTGGAGCTATGGTGCTTTTTTCTACTTCCCCCTTTCTTTATCTTGGTCCTTTTCTATTATTTTCTTGCTCTCTGTTACATTTCTTTCTTTTCCCTCTTCATATCTTTCCATCCCAGCTGATTTCTTTCCCGCTGAATTCTGCCAGTGTCAACATCTAACATGGTCCTGGAATGCTTTTTTGGCTTTGATTAGAAGCACTACTGCTGCTTTGTGTGAAAGTATTTGTCCAGATGTGCAGGAACAAAAGTCTTCTGAATATGTGACTGCATATCACTGTGGCCAGGCTAAGTTTAGATGTTCCTAGTTCCCCCTACTCTGGGGGAATAGGAACATGAAAGTTGAGCAGGAGGTTAGCTTTGTGTGTGTGTGAGAGAGAGTGTGTTCCTGTGTGAGTCTTCATTTTCTTGTACGATTGAACAGCACTGTGCAGACTTTGTAAGGGTGGCAGGTGCGTTTGAATTTATGCTTCCTGGAAATGAAATATATTATCAAGTTTCTACATAAAAAGTTTGCTCAGCAAGTGCTTTGCAGCATTGAGAATTGGGGCGTTTGAAGGTGGACAATGGCTCCATCTCTGAGCTCCAGAGGAGCTGTAAAAACCAGCAGCTCAGTGAGACCTTTGCAGTTATTTTTGGAAGAGATATTTGTATGTGGGATGGATATGCAAGTTTGTCTTGTATATATGCGAATTTCTTCCACACATTTTTTCTCTTTGATGTGTGCGTTCTTTTCAGGGTCTTCAGATCGGCACCAGGGAGCTGGAGGAGATGGGGGCTCAGTTCTGCATGGCACTGCTGAGGCTAAAGAGGATGACAGGGCTCCGCAATCACCAGCACCTGCTGGATTTGGAAAGCGACATCATTGGGAATCAGTCTAAAGTGGTCAGGTAAGTAATGTTTAACATGTTGCAATGTCACATACAAACCATGAAAGCTGAGCTCAGAGAGAGCTCAGGACTTTTTTTTCCCAAAAATTGTATTATTATATTATCCTCATGCAACTTTCCCTAAGATATATGTGATGGTTTCTGCTGCCACAAATTGTACCTGGAAAACTGTAAAATGGTGTTTTTTTTTTATTTTATTTTTTTTAATCTACACAAAACATCCTCATTATTACCAGACACGTTCCCTCCTGGCACTGATACTCTGCAGTGTCACTCTGGTACTCCTCTGTAGCACTACTCAAGAAACAAATGAAGGCCTGCATTTATGCAGGGCTGCTGTGAGCATCATTGAAATTCTATCAATGATCATGTGTGATGAATATAATGAAAACTCCGGAGAGAAAGAGAGAGGGGATGGGTATGAATAATTGTCTATAGTGTCACTATTTTTCTGATGATATAGAGTAAAACATTCACAGGATCTTTATATTTTTATAAAACCATTTACACCTATGTAGTGAAGTTTTCAGGCAGGGTGGACATACAAAGTAGCCTGCCTCCCCTGCAAAACTGAATACATTTGTAGAAAGCAGAGAAGAAATTTAGGAATAGTTAAGTCAAACCATTGTAATGTACCTGGTTTGCTTTGTTCAGCAGTGATAGTGATATCACTATCAGCGATACGTAGCTTGTGAGTCTATGTGTGACATTATGGTACAATAGCAAAAACTACCAACAGGGTGGTTTGTCTGTCTGTCTGTGTGGAGATTCTATCAGTGTGATATACATTTATTCTTTGCAGGAATTTTGACTTGTGTGCATGACCAAAAGCAAGAGCTGCCCTAAGTGGAATGCAGACATCATTAATATACAGCCGTGCTTTCTAGGATGGATCAAAATGTCCGCTGTGAGAAAAGGTGTTTCATGTTAACAGAGTCTGTCCTTAGACCTGAAAAACACTCAGAACTGCCTTTCTGTGGTTCATCTGACAAGACAGGGTTTGGAGCAGCAGGTCTGTTAACAGATACACTATCACACCTTAGAATGAGGTACAAACAATACATGAAATGTGTTACTGCTGAGTTGACGTTCTTACATCTGTCTACAATGAACCATTTAATAGATCATCACAACAATGATATTGTGGTCATTGGGAATAGTCTGCAAATAACTGCATGCCTACAATGTCAAAGCATAAATGATAGATTCATTTTTATTTCATGTCTTCTAAGTAAAAAGAAATATTGTTTTGCTTTAGTTTTTTTAGGCATTTTATAGGCCAAACAATGAAACTATTCATTGATGAAGTAGCTCATTTAGTCTTGAAATGATTTGCTACCTTTAGCTCTACTTCCAATATGCTTTCTTAGTAAAATAACAGAATAAATGGAAATGTGTACTAGTTTTATAAAGATGAAGACAATCAGGGTCAAAATAAATATGTGGTTTTAATTCTAAACTTAGTATCCAGACCTCTATGTAGACTCATTCAGAATTTTTAGTTGCACTCAAGTTTTTTTTGAGTCTTCATCCATATTTTAAGAAATAGCACGAGACAGTGAGTCAGCACTGCTCGTCTCCATCCAAAAAAAAAAAAAACTTCAAAGCTTCGTACTGTATCTAATCACCTCGATTGAAATTACCCGTGCAGAAATATGAGGTCCGTGCAGATTAGATTGTACTTAGTTCAACTCCTCCAATAAATTATTAAAGTTGGCCAAACCCATGCTGTGACCACCGAGGTTATCTTCATTTCTTTTTATTTGAAAACGTCAGCGCTCTCTCCTCCAAAGATTTGTTAAAGCAGTTGTTTCGGAAGAATGGCTTCATGCTCAAAACCACTTAATACTCATGTCTCTTTCTCCCTCCATCTGCCAGTGTCTCTCTCTCTCTCGCTCTCTCTCTCTCTCTCTTACTAACCGACTCTACTCTCATATTGATATATTCATTTATCATTTATGCGTCTGATCATTAAGGGTTTCCAAAAGTGTTCTGGTGCTTGTGTGTGTGTGTGTGGTTGAGTGAGCACCCTTTGGGATTGGATGCTCTCATCCTGGCTTTATGGTTTTATGTGTGGGGCTCGGTATGGTACCACTTACCATTTAATAGATCATCACAACAATGATATTGTGGTCATTGGGAGGCGTCTGCAAATAACTGTGTGTCTAGGAGTGTGTAAGTGGGTGGAAACGAATCAGAGTTTGTTTTGTTTGTGTGTGTATAAGGAAACTAGACAGAAATATAAGGTGTTTGGAGAAGTGAAGGTATGTACATGTTTATCAAGACACATCGTCTGCAGCACTTTCGCATAGATAAGTTGGTGGATACAGAAAATGTAACCCGAAGAAAGGAACAAAAATTGGGTTTGGTATTTCTGTAATGGGCCCATAATGGTTGACACACAACTTTCATTATCTGTTTGGACAACACTCTACCCATCCACATCATTACACACGCACTTACTGTACATATACTGACTCACAATTTCTCTGTATATCTCTCTCTCTCTCTCATGCACTCACATTCTGGCAAGCTCGGTGGGAGATGATTGTCTGATCCCCCCTGATCGACTGTCTCCATGGGATCACATTTCAGACCATTAACACCATTAAAAACCCACTAAAGCCACTAAAACCTCAAAGAACCAGCAACCATTTAACCATTAAGACCCACAGGAAAAAAAACAGCTTCACTGGTCAGAACGCACAAGCACTGTTCGTTAGCCAGCTTTATTTTGTTATGATGTTTTAAGTATATGTTAATAGCTGTGATACTGTTGCAGAGCTAATGTCCGTTAATGGGCTACTTAGTATGCTTGTTTCAGATATCTGTTATTTAGAGGTAAAACAATTACTGTATTTGATGATATACAGAAAATTAGAAGCAGTTTTTATTATTTTGATTATTTTTTGGCATTTGGCTTTTATTTTAATAGCGCAGTAATAATAAAATGACACAAAGTCAACTTTGGCTGGCCTGGAATCAAAGCCAGGACATAAGCATTAGTGGCCATAATATTTGCTGTAACTGCTCTTGGTGTGCTGCACATTCTCATTTCTTTGACATTTTATAATTGTAAATTGCTCGAAAATGTATTAATATTAATTTGATAATCAATAGATCAAAACATTTTTAAAATATATTTATGTTCAATTTAAAAATGCTTACTTATAATAAAATGTCATTTTCATGTAATATCTGTATTCATCACTGTTCATTTCATCATGCAGCAGCTGCTCCACTACCTATGTGTTGGAGGAGGACGAGCCGTCCTTTCTGGAGGCGATAGACTACAGTGCAGAAAGCAACGACGAGGACGTGGAGCCTGAGAATGAGCACGCCGTCCACGACAACCCTGATCAGCTGTCGGACTCTGAGACTAACCACAGGGACTAGAGCTGAGGTTTTTATCTCTAGCCAGTACCTCGTTTTTTTTTTTCCGCTGATCTGAATATGAAGATGTCACTAGAGAGAGACAGAACCAAACCTCTAGCTTTGACTGATGAATAAATAGCTTAGATTTACACCTGTATAGACACTTATAAGATGGTACGTAGGCAGGTGCTTCTCTTCCTGAAGGTGGTTACTCCCTCTGCCTTTCATCAGCTGTAGTAAGAATAAGAATGGATTTAAATGAATGTTCTCACCTTTTACCACCGTACTATAACCTTCACAAATCGTAAGCCTTGACCTCAGACACCACATAGCCTCTGAGATTCACATATAGGTAACCAGAGCTGCAAACAGATGGCAGCACTGATACTGAACTTGAACCCTTTGTGACCTGAGGTAGAAGATGAGTGGATCATTTTTTAGTTATTTAAAATGGCAACACTGAAGTAATCCCCTGTATTCTATCTGAGGTCACAAACTGACCTTTAATCACCCCTTGTACTTGACTAGTTTGTGGTAGCATTATAGAGTCTGTGGCTTCTGTTCGTTGTAATCACTTGTGACACTCTTTCAGGTGATTCAGGCAAACTGGATCTCCCCTAATGACCAGCTTAGAGATCCAACCAACCCGCCTTCTTGTCCCCTTTTCTATAGTCTTACCCTGCACTTTAACTTCAAGCCTTCCTGTCTCGCCTCTTTCCTTCTTTTACTACTGTCAAGTCAAGGTGTCTAAATGGGATGCAGGGATGATCAAACAGCATATCTTAACATCCCAAGTGTAACATGCAGGACGAAAAACTTGAACAGCTCTTTCACCACATGCTGCGATCAGCCATGTGCTGTTAGCCTTGCTTTATCAAAAAATGAAACTATTTCTATCACACCAATGTTGAATGTTCACATCTATATGAAAACAGGCCACAAACTGACACAGGTTTGGTCTGAGTTTCTATGTCACACAGAGCAGTAAGACATTTAGATAGAATGTATAATATCCACACTACGTACTGTTGGTGTTCTGGTTGTTTTAATAATAGACAGTATTATAACGCAGTAATGAACAAAGCGCATGAGATCCCTGTTGCACTTTGGACACGCTGAACAAAACTTTACATGTCACAAACCTCAACATCACTCACCTTGTCAGTTAAAGTCCTTATTGTAATGTTTTAAACAAACATATATACTGGAATTTAGTTTCCTCATGATCTTCTCCCTGCTGTGTGTACATTTTTGTGGATTTGCTTAAGATTATTAAGAGTATACAACAGTTTGGACATGTCATGTTTACCAAGGGATGTTTATGTTGCATTTGTCCAGATAGTGCATGGCTATTTGTTTCTTCTTTTTTTATTTATTTATTGTTTCTGGAATGTATCCTGTATGTATATTAGTTCTTTTCTGTGTGCGTGTGTGCGCGTGTGAGTTAAGTTATTCCATTATTCAGCTCAGCTAAATAGCTTAAAGTGTGTTTCTTCGTTCAATTTGATTATCTGCTCTCACTCTTCTTTGCTCCTCCCCAATATATTTTTTTCTGTCTCTTATTTCTTCTAAACCTCTTTTTACTCCCCTTTTTTATGTCCTCTGCCTCTCTGAACAGAAACCGTGTGAGGTTTTGTTGTTCTGGGTGCATGTGTGTGCTTACATACAGTGTGTAATGTATGTGAAATTATTTGTTTGTCTGTAATATTGCCACAGTGCTGGGCTGCTTTTGTTATGTTTGTTTGGAGGTAAAGAAGCGTAGAAAGCATTTTTAGTTGATTGTAAAGCAGAAAATTGAAAAGTGAAGACATGGGAAATAAACTGTGAAAATGGTAAACTGCTGTATTTGTTTTTATTGCAGAACTTAATATGCTTCACCACAGCACTGGTGCAAAATGTTTATTTAAGCCTGCACTCAGTGAAACATTTGTACTCATCAAAAAATGTTACTGTAGGACCTCTACAACACACATTTTTATGCCCCCTAAAAACACTTGAGTACTTTTAACATGACAACAAATCTCAGCACAATGTTGGTTTGCAGTACACAATCAGAATATGTGTCACTGGCAGGTTCCTTTTTCCTCATCAGAAGAATAAAAGTAAAAGCCCAGTTTAGAGTCATCTTAACAGGAGTCCATAATTATTCAAGGAGAAGCCAGTGTGGGGTTAGAAAGAATAAAAGACATCTTCTGTCCCTTCAAAGAGCAAAGCAGACAGTTCAAGTCATCAGGAGGAAGTTAGTCCGTGATTATCTTATGCCAGTTTGTTATTTATCCACCACATAAAAATATTCTTCTTGCAGCAATGAGATGATCGTCTGCCAGCCCCAGCAGTGCAGACAAAAGTTACAACAACACCCTTTACAACAATTATAGTTGAACATTTAAGTGTCACTGATCTATTTGACAGAACTTATGAGCGACACTACATTAAGCACATGCATTCTGTAATCTAGTCAATACATCGTAGATCCTCCCATCACTGTAACAAGTGAGAAAATGTGTTAATAATGTAACTCTTAAGGAAGTCAGTCATTTTCTATTCTATCATAAAACATGATATTGTGTGTTAGTTGTCTCACTCCTGTTGCTTCCTAAAACCCTCACAGTGACTGTGATGGGGACAAATTTCACAGATCTCATTCTGCACAGTCATCATTTCAAAATTAAAACAGAGGTAATAGAAGGTGTCAGCAGGCTGAGTCTAGACAAATTAACTGGTTATCTTCCAAACTTGTAGTCTCCTTTAGAATCCCCCTTTGTTTTACTGTATGCAGAAACACCTCCGTAAAATTTTGTAAAACAATTAACTTTGGAAGAATTTCATTTTTTTTAAATAATTCACATTAGGGTTAGTATCTAGTTGTCTAGCTGTATGGAAAGGGAAGGGTTAATAGAAGACAAAAATGTGAATTGTGGCACATATGTACTTTTATATCTTATTTTACTATCTACACTCAACAAAAATATAAACGCAACACTTTTGTTTTTGCTCCCATGTTTCATGAGATGGACTTGAAGATCTAAACTTCATTCCAGATACACAATATTACCATTCCTCTCAAACATTGTTCACAAATCTGTCTAAATGTGTGATAGTGAGCACTTCTGCTTTGCTGAGATAATCCATCCCACCTCACAGGTGTGCCACATCAAGATGCTGATCTGACATCATGATTAGTGCACAGGCGTACCTCAAACTGCCCACAATAAAAGGCCACCCTGAAATGTGCATTTTGTTTCTGCTTTATTGGCGGTCTGGGGACTCAGAACCAGTCAGTATCTGGTGTGACCACCATTTGCCTCATGCAGTGCAACACATCTTCGCATAGAGTTTATCAGATTGTCTATTGTGGCCTGTGGAATGTTGGTCCACTCCTCTTCAATGGCTGTGCGAAGTTGCTGGATATTAGTGGGAACTGGTGCACGCTGTCGTATACGCCGGTCAAGCACATCCCAAACATCTTCAATGGGTGACATGTCCGGTGAGTATGCTGCATGCAAGAACTGGGACATTTTCAGCTTCCAAGAATTGTGTACAGATCCTTGCAACATGGGGCCGTGCATTATCTTGCTGAAACATGAGGTGATGTTCATGGATGTATGGCACAACAATGGGCCTCAGGATCTCATCACGGTATCTCTGTGCATTCAAAATGCCATCAATAAAATGCACCTGTGTTCTTCGTCCATAACAGATGCCTGCCCATACCATGACCCCACCACCACCATGGGCCACTCGATCCACAACATTGACATCAGCAAAGCGCTCACCCACACGACGCCACACACGCTGTCTGCCATCTGCCCTGAACAATGTAAACCGAGATTCATCCGTGAAGAGAACACCTCTCCAACGTGCTAGACGCCATCGAATGTGAGCATTTGCCCACTCAAGTCTGTTACGGTGACGATCTGGAGTCAGGTTAAGACCCCGATGAGGATGACGAGCATGCAGTTGAGCTTCCCTGAGACGGTTTCTGACAGTTTGTGCAGAAATTGTTTTGTTATGCAAACCAATTGTTTCAGCAGCTGTCTGAGTGGCTGGTCTCAGACGATCTCGGAGGTGAACCTGCTGGATGTGGAGGTCCTGGGCTGGTGTGGTTACTCGTGGTCTGCGGTTGTGAGGCCGGTTGGATGTACTGCCATATTCTCTGAAACGCCTTTGGAGACGGCTTATGGTGGAGAAATTAACATTCAATGCACGAGCAACAGATCTGGTTGACATTCCTGCTGTCAGCATGCCAATTGCACGCTCCCTCAATGCTTGTGGCATCTGTGGCATTTTGCTGTGAGACAAAACTGCACATTTCAGGGTGGCCTTTTATTGTGGGCAGTTTGAGGTACACCTGTGCACTAATCATGATGTCAGATCAGCATCTTGATGTGGCACACCTGTGAGGTGGGATGGATTATCTCAGCAAAGCAGAAGTGCTCACTATCACACATTTAGACAGATTTGTGAACAATGTTTGAGAGGAATGGTAATATTGTGTATCTGGAATGAAGTTTAGATCTTCAAGTCCATCTCATTAAACATGGGAGCAAAAACAAAAGTGTTGCGTTTATATTTTTGTTGAGTGTAATTGGCGCCATTGTCAGAACAGTGCCTTAGTGTGAGGAGGATCTTAAAATCGATGTAATACTTTTCTCTCTTGCAGCACTGCAACTCTCAGTTCGTTCTTGAGGATGAGAAACTAACCACATTCTCAACAAAGCCATCAGTACAACTAAAATCGACATCATGACCCTGACAATTAACCTATGAAACATCCATGGTATCAGCTGTGTCAGTACCTGGTCAAGCCTGCAGAGGAGCTCTGCCGGGGTTTGGTTTGAGTTGATTTATTTCTGGGCTAATAGAGCATAAGTACACACTCAATCACTTGATGTCAGTGGCACAGTTGTATAAGCGTCTGTTTAGCTGTGTACCTCCGCTGCTTAAGTGCCCCGAGTAACCTAATCTTTTTGCTTCCGAGGAAATGAACAAGGCGAGAAAGGGGCAACAAAAAGCCAGTACAAATGCCTTGAAAATAAGCACTGTATGATGCTGAATGTAAATGGATATAAGTGGGCAGATAGATGAAGAGAGGGAGAAAAGTCATGGCGCTGAGAGTGAAAGCAGAGGAAAAGCAGAGAGAGGAGGACGAGAGGAATTTGGAGAGGTGGAGGAGAATGTTAATCTGTGGAAGGCAGCGTAGAGAGAAAAGCTCTTTTCCTCTCTAAGCTCCACGCCCTCACTTCCTGTCCCTGCTGTCAATCAGAGCAGCTGAAGTGCATCAGACAAAAAGACCCCCTATTCCCTCCAACCACCACCGCAGACACCAGCAGTATCCAACCAATTACTGTCCCGGTTAAAGGAGGGACAGAATATGTGTGCGAGGAAATTCAGGTTTGAGGGTTTTGAACTGCTTCTGTAAGATTTTCATGTTCATCAGAGACCCCTAATTATAAATCTCTCTCCCTGTCTCATGCATTGGTGCAGGCACTGTGCCCAACCTCCATCCCCCTTCATCCCCACACTGACGAGCTTATTTCTGTAGTCTAAGTGTGGCTCTGTGGGTCTCTAATAGTGTGGCCAATTAGTGCCAGAGTCCAACTTGGCAGCTTCCTCAACTCACTGGTGGTCCCACTGAGGGACAGAATGGCTCCCCTGAAAAGGTACAAGTCCACAAAGAACGGCCTGACAAAGACCTGTGTGTATAGGCTGCATGTCACAGGCGCACACAAGGATAACTGTGTGTGTATGTCTGTGTTTGATCTCATTGTAATTCAGCATCAGAAGTCCTTAATAAAGGGTTAAGCAGTATAAGTTGTTCCACTTCATAACAGGAAGAAGAGCTTTTAAATGGTTGAATGCTTGTTTCAGTCTGACATCAACCCAAGTCAGTGTTTTCTCTAATATCCTCAATTATATTTGAAATGTTGTTCTCATACAAACTATATAAAGTAGTAATAGTACTAAATGTAGCTTATCAGCTCCAATAGTTTGATGTTCTTTTCTACATTGTTACAGCAGGATGCAGTAATAAAAATTTCCTGCTGCATCACCTGTGGTTCAGTGCAGGGAACTTTATAAAATATTCACATCAACAAAACTGATGATAACATCCTTTTTTATTTGGAAACAAACTGAGATGTTGTGTACAATGTATAATGTAAATATATGATGAAAATTGCCCTTTACTTGTCACATAATTTATTATCCTAATGAGCTCATAGTCTGTGGTTACAAGTCTACACAGCATGATGTTCATTTTCTAAACCACGTAGGCGTTCGTCAGAGTAAATTAGGTAATAAATCGCGGCATGCTTTATGTCATGGCTACACTGTGATTGACAGGTTCCAATATGGGTGTCCATAGTGTCCTGGGGGTTCTGAAGGAATGTCTTGTCAAATATGGAAGCAAAATAATGGAAGAAAAACTCATATGGATTTATAAAAAAGCAAGTAAATCTAATGTCAACAGAGTTAGCACTAGGGGGCGCCACGTGTGATTGTTTTCTTGTAAAGCTACTACAAGCACTGTGCGCAGCTTTTTGTAAACAGCATTCGAACACAACAGGGCGAACATGGTGGTTTTTGTTCACTGGTGTGTGTGTCTGTGTGAGCAGAGGACAGAAAGTGTGGTTGAGAATAAACTGACAGAAAACAGCTTGACACAGATAACAGACACAAACACATCATGTTAAATCAAATACCCTGCAAACACTTTACTGAAGCTCACACGGACATGCTCTCTCTTTTGCATATCAATGGTCCTAGATAGTAGACACACACACACACACACACACACACACACACACACAGACATAATTGGTTACGTAGGGAGCAGAGCCAACTTGCACCTCTCGTTGCCGTGGTAACCAGAGAGACTGATTTTTCTAGAAGCACTTACTCACATCCCGTCTGTTATTCACTTGTTTGTTCATTCATTCCTCCTTTTAGCCTCCCTTTATACACCACTCTCTTCCTCTCTCTCCCTCGCTCTTTGGGTGCTTTTCAGCCCACTTCCATTCCCACCTCTCCTGCAATAAGATGCCCTCTTGGCATGCATATGCAAATGAGGCAGACTTGAAACCAATTAAAAAGAATTGAATAACGAACAGCATTGTGTCCTCAGCGGCTGGACACAGAGATAGTGGTTCAGACCCGCTGACACAACATCTCAGCAATTATAATGTCCGTGGTTTACCTCTGACATAGGAGCTGGAAATCAGACCATCTCTTTTCTCATGGTGGAGATCAAATCAAAGCTATTTGGCTTCATTTGCTCCTTTTATAAGAACAAAAAGGGTCTGATTTAATGATTACATCGGTGGAGTTGACACTTTTATGTACTTCGCTACTGAATCTCTTTTCACTTCTCATCCTTTTCCTCCACTTCCTCTATCGCCACCCCCGCAGCTCTCTCCAGGGTGTATCAAGTTATCATTGGCCAACAAAGCAGGAAACAGGAAGTATATAGTGCTCCATAGACAGAACTCTGGAGATACTAGATGGACAAATACACACTCATGCTGTATACACACACATCCACACACATCCACATGAATCTAAATAACCCTGCGGGGCTAGAGCACAAATGTTGTCTCTCTGCAGAGAGGGGAAACATGTGGAAGCTCCTCTCCTGCATATCAATGACAAACAGAGATAGAATATCATTTTGTGACATTTCCACCTCACAAACATAAGCTATATATATATATATCAATTACCTGATTTCTTGTGTCATTCTCATTATATGGTCATAAGTTTGTGAGATTGTAAAATTCTTCCACATTATTTCTGGGCTTACTCTCCAAGACTTGATGAGGAGTGTGGACATCTGGGCAAGGACTGGACATTAAGAGGAGCCAGTTGAGGGGGGATAAGGCGACTTCCTTCAAAGGTCTACAAAGACACAAACAGCTGGGTGGCGGCTGACGTTCCTCCAGGAACTGGAGGAAGCTGCTGGAGACAGAAGCTCAGGCTCTGATAGATTAAGTGGTTTGGAGAATGGATAAACCAATAAAATGATATCATTCTTCACAGCTTTAAAACAAACTTGATTGACACATTGCTTCTTTCAGTAATTTAGTGGGGGTAAAACAATATATTTCCAAGCACAGCGCTGTGCCATACATCCAAGTTGTGGCTTTAAACTAATGAGATGGGGCTTATGTAAGTGTGTTATTAGAATACAAAAAGACTGGATACACATATCAGTAAATCCAAGAAATGTAAAAAGTCGGAATGATTGAGGAAGATAATAAGAAGAACGGAGGCTCAGTTAGAAAGAAAAAGATGCTGATGCTGAATAGAAGAGGTAGCTTTACCCTGTCCTGTCAGCTTTCTGTCAGTGAGAGAGGGAGACTGTGAAAGAGAAGAAAGACAAAGAGACAGCACACACTGATAGCACTGTGTCAGCGTCCAGGCAGACCCCAGACCCAGGCGACTTGGGGACGTCAATGGATGGACGCCAGGAAGGTCAACCGGCATAACCTTCAGGGAGACATACTACACACACAGAGCACCCTCTGCGTATGCACATGTAAAACACACAGACACACATAAAGCATGTTGAGTTCATGGGATGCCAGGATAGAGACAGCACAGCGAACAGAGTGGCACACACACACACACACGGTCTCAGAAGTGCAATTAATATGTAAGTTGAAGTACATCTGCAGTGGTTTCTCTGCATACAGACATATTTATTTATGTTGCTACTACCAGGACCTTGTGAGGTCCTGAGGACTGCAACATAATAATATAAGACAATAAAGTGAGAGTTTTCACATGAAGCAGTGTAAACAGTGTAAATACTGAGCCACAATACGAGTAAAGCATGTTCAGATGTGTACAAATGTTCACAAATGTGTATTAAATGATTCATAATAAGTAATGGATTCACACAACAATATCTGAGTCATGTATGTCATGTCAGATATTGATCAGATTAAAGTCTCTGCCTCATTTTGATTTTCATCACCACCACCAGGTCTAGACTTTGGGGTTATCGTTCTTCCTGCTCAGCCAGAAATGTATTTGCAGTGCAGTGAGCTCTCAGGAACATCCTGTTTTACAGAGTTTTGCGTGCAAACAGTAAAGTCTTTTGAAAAGATGTCTTCAGTTATTAGTGTATGCTTGTGCTTATATATGCAAAAATGGTTAAGACATCTTAAACAAATCAGCAACAAAAAGACTGCTGGGAATTCAGGTTGACAGATGACAGGCACGGCCTGACCTGACCTATCAATCAAAAACTGGTCTAAACACATACGTTTTTAAAATTAAACATGTTGCTTGGGAGGTTTTTCCTCTGGTTTCCTTTAGTGTTTTACTGACACAAACAGGGAGACATAGGTCTTACTAATGCTGTGTCTTCCCTCCCAGGCTGTCAATCAAACATGCCTAATCCAACAAAGAGTAAGACATGTGACCTCCTGTGTGACCCCAGAGACTGACTGACTTGTTGAGCCACGTGTCACGGTAATAGGTAGCTTCCAATCTCATCAGCGAAGAAGTTGTGTGGCAATCCTCCAAGATTTAGGAGGTAATTTAAGGATTGGGGCAGACGGCCCACATCGCTGCGATTGACAGGAGAGTTGTTATCGATGCAAAAGGCAGAGATGGATGAGGGGTGAATTCCTGACTGAAGGAGCTTCAGAGCCCTTTGGAATGTTAAGAGCAAAGACTGGCAGGAGCCAAAACATGAAATATAAAACACAAACCAAACATCGGAACATGTAGACATGGATCAGAGCTTGTGGATTTAGCTTGCATTTAGGCTGCACAAAGAACTCATTAAATTTACTCATGTCATCACATCTTTTAGGAAAAAGGAGGCTTCATGCCGGGTCAAACACATCTGAATACATGACTTTATGAGAAGCTCCCTCGAGATGTACAGAGGAATGGTGATTAGAATATAGCAGTAAAAGTAAACAAAGTCATTATTTCTTTACAAAAAGCTGCTGAGCATGTTTAGGTAGAGACATTTGGGAGGAATTTCCGGATTCCTTTATTTTTATTTAGTTATTTAAAGTTACAGGAATCATCAAAATGTCTCAATAAGAGTAAAGTTATCCGAGGTCTTGTGACGTTTGTATGCGATGTGTTTGTTTACCCTTTTGCACCTGTGGCTTAGTCATTCTAATTACATCCATTGATGGCTCTCTTTCTCTGCATCTCTAGAAATGGCAGTTAAGGGTTTAATTAGTCCTCCACGACCCTCATCAGAGCCAGTCTACCTCAATAACGCTCGCCTCAATCAAAGGGAACAATAAGCACATGCAGGTGCACACAAATGCAAATAGGTAAGGCCTTTTAAAGGACAGTACGCATGCGCATTTAAAACACACACACACACACACACACTCACTGGGGGCAGATGTCCCCTCAGGGTTAGTCAATTATTAAGCAGTCTATTGCACTATGAAAGAGTGTTATTGATTGATTATTACTATAGGTTTAATAATTTAGTTGTTTTAATAACACAGATATGGAAAGTGGGAAGAAAATGAACAGCCAGGGACAACCAGGGGTGGAGTGAGGAGGAGGAGGAGGAGGAGGAGGAGGTGGAGGAGGAGAGGGGAGCAGGACAGGGGACAAAGGGAGGAGACGTCATGAAGAAAAGATAAAAAATGGGAATAAACCTGTGGATACTGAAAGAAATCTTTCTAGTAAACATATTTATTGTGAAAGGTAAAGGGAAAGATACACCTCTTCTTCATCATGTTGTTGTCCTTGCCTGTTGCTTTGTGGTTTGTGTGTAAATAAAGGAAATATGAGAATATTAGAGTATTTACGTTATTCATATTCATTCTAATATTTTTTCTGCTTCAGCTGTAACTCAAGGTAGTCAAATCCATTTGGCTTTAATCATAGAACTAAATATGTTTATGTCCACGAAACCTGTGCAACGTCTGGCATACAGATTTGGATGTGATTCATTAGCGAATAAAAAAAATGACTGAATGAGTTGTTTAGCAATTAGAGACATGGCACCTAATCACACTGTCATTATGATATCATCTGCACGCAATTAGTCTTACCTACAATCAGCAGCTGTAAAATGAATGTCAAGGTGGGCTTAAAGTTCATGAAAAATCATTCCATAGACAGGCTGTCAAATATTCGATTTAGAATATTTTTGTTTGTGCTGCTGCTGAAAAGATTTCCCATCTCAATTCTTTCCCATGATTCATTGCTCTTGAGTCAAGCTGTTAGAAGCACTGTGTAAATTGTGAAAACAGTAAGACACCAGGTCAGCTAGTTTTATGCTAGTGCTTTCAATTTGTGCCATTTTGTCCGGTGTGTGTCTTGTTAAAAATGCATGAGACGACCATAGAGGAGAGGCTCTTTAGCCTGGAGAAGCAGCGCTTGCCTGAAAAATTAAAGACTTTTTGACCCCCACTGTTTGGTGAAAGTGGAGAAGAAGGGGATATTGTCATCAGATGTTGTCAACCAGTGGATTCCTGACCCGTTTGGATGAAAAAAAAAACATCAACATGTTGACGTGCAAACTAGTATACACACCCATAGCTCTGGAATATATACAGAAGGTAAGTAACTTTGCACACCTTGGTTCTATTTCCATAGTTAAATGTAATATTATACATCATCTTCATATTCATATTCCTAAGACAGCAACAACACAGCTGAAAGTGTGGGGCAGGGTAGTTGAACAAGGGGACCAATTCTACACGATGCAGATCAATCATCCCCATTCCCTAAGCTCCCTTATGTGTCCTGCAGGGCAGTTACAACAGCTTCACCGTATTTATTTGGAAAACTGAAGAATGGCTGGAGCCACCGAACTGAGCATCAACACCACTGACAGAAACCTGTGCTTCTTTATTTACAGTCAGTGGGAATAAATGCTCCACTAATCTGAACAGGTCATTGCTAACTAGTCAGCTCTGAGCATGCTCTGTTTTTTATCTTTTAGATCAAGTTATTTACAATCTTTCTGGCCATCAGATCTGTTCTTGATTCCTTAGTTGTAGTAATGCTTCATTGTTCTGAGATCTCTGTAATGCCTTTGGTGAGTACAATGTTTCCATTAAAGATCATGTTGTTCCCTTTCCAAAACACACAGCAGGCTGTTATTGGATGAAGCTGTTAATGCTCATATCCTCTGTCAGTGCGCATTGTTTTAAAGTCTTGGTGGTTTAGCCATGGAGCTGTGAGCCAAATCAGCTAAACGTCCCACTGAGGCTGCAGAGGTTCAAACCCCAAATACACCGCCGCTCTGCTCTCTTCCCCCGACCACAAGTCCCTGCTGCTCCAACACCACTCACACAAATAAGATAAGTCCTTCAGCTCAGCAGGTAACGGTTTGGCCCTTAACACTCACCACACTTACACATGCAAACACACAAACAAACAAGCACACGTACAGCAGCGCATCTCTGCTCCCTCAGCAGCACAGGAGAGTCACTGGTGTGATTGCATTATTGATTGCCCTGGATATGTTTTTTTTTTCCTTCTTAAAAGCATTTAGCAATCTGGCAATTAGTTAGAGCTTAATGTAGGCTGTCAAAACAGTGCTATTGATCCAGCAGGCCAAGGAGGAAAGATTGATCAGTCAACTCATTACGTTGCTGGCGCTGCCTCGTCATAAACACTCCAGATGAGACTCCATCAAAAGCCCATCCCTCGTTCACTGGCTCTCCTCTGCTGCTTGTTGTCTTGCTCCTCGTGTGTCAGGCTCCTCAGTGTTTTCTCTGGCTGCTGATGCTTGATCACACTCTCTGCACCTGGTTAAAATTCTGTTTCCATGCACTGCTCTTTACAGCACCTCTAACAACCAGCGTCAAAGTGTGCAACACAAGCAGCTATCATTAAAATCTCAGAAAGGGCAAGCAAGCTGATTTAGTTTACAGCATCACTTAAACCAATTCATTAGTCTATCATATGAAAATCAGACAGTTGCAGACACACTTGATTCAATTTGGAGAAACACAGGGCTCAGCAGTCATTTTATGGAGTGTCGTAGTATTCGATGGACAGGCTCATTAGAGGTGGCACAGGCCACAAAATAATGAGGGCTGACATTTATCAAGGACTTCACAGGTTGAATTTTGATTTGATTCAGGACAGATTAGAATTTAAGGTTAAAATGTGAAGATTGGGAGAAAGTTGTTGAACAGGAAGTGTATTGCACTTGCTATTTAATCAGCATCAGTTTGTGGATCACCCTTCATAAATAAATTGAAAACATGAATAAATAATCAAACTGTTTATGTTCAATATATAAATGTATTTAGTCTTTTTCAGTATCCTCGCTGGTACGACAATGACCCTTCATAGTCACATGTTTTACTATTATTGTGTTATGTCTTGTCTTGATAAAGCATTGTCACTGTTCAGCCATGACCCTACTCATCTAGTGTTTCTCATTTAATACCGTAAAATGACATTCATATGTCTAAAAAGATGAGTATATTATGCAAAGTATTGCCAAAGTAAATATGCAAACCATCATTGTATGACAACTGAATGTGTGCAGATCTGAACCTGGCACCTCTGGCCCTTTGTCCTGTGTTTATATTGTGATGATAACATGCGCATCGTTCAACATGGTTTTATGTTCTAAAGAAGTCTTTAAATTAATAAAACTTGTATTTAGTCAATGAAAAAAATGCCAGTAGTGTTTGTTACGTGCCAGCATGAGATGTGTGTGCGCATATCTCTTCCTGTGTCCAGGTACCGCGCGCACTTCCGGTGGAGATCCAGCACAGCTGACTCCATACGGTTCTCATCAGCACATGTAAACTTGCTGCAAATGGCTGCCGCGAGTCTGATATTTTGTGGCATTTGCGCGGTCCAGTGGGACTTTTTGTTTGATAAATTAGTCCCAATATCGGTCTCAGTGGAATGTAATACTTGGTGGGTCATCCAGGATCACTTCTTTCTCAGAGAGGACTGTGTGTAGCCTTGTAACCTGTTTGGCCTAAATCTGATCTTCAGTCGTCCCGGTGAAGAACAGGTGAGTTGCCCAGCCGGACTGATTCGGTCCGTCCATTTAAAACTGCTTTGTTATTTTGCCTTCATTATTTTCAGAGCAAATCCCGGGCGGGTTTAAGTTCCCTGACACAGGTAGGCTTTTCAGGGCCTACGGCAGACATGTGAGTTTTGTTTGCGGGAAGTCTCTTAAGAATTCTGTAGTTGTAAAGTTTTGGTGTGCAGGTTAAACAGCGCAGGGTATCAGTCTCTCCGTGCTTCCTGCTGTATGCAGAGGTGTGTGTTACCGTGCGTTGGCGCTCTGTCTGTCATTATGAGTGTTTGTTTTGGTATATTTGTATTTTCCCTGGTTCTGGTTCTGTTTGCCCTATTCTCCTTGTATCCTGTTTTATTTTGAAAGTTGTGTTTTCCCATGTCTCTCGGATTGTTTTACTTCGTCCTGTGTTTCATCCTTGTTAATGACCTTGATTGTTTCCACCTGTGTTGCCCCTCTTTGTATTTAGGACCTGTCCTCTCCTTTGTCTTTGTCAGTTCCTCTGTTGCTCCCTGTGTTGGGTTGTGGAGTGTTGACCCTGAGTTCCTCCTCCCTGGTCGATCTTTTGTTTCTTTGTGTTTTTTTTTTGTTTCCCCCTTGGATCCTTTGAGTTTCTGTTTGGACAGTTTGGATTTTTGGCTTTAACTTTAATTAAAGCTCACCTTTGGTTAAATATGTTTTGGCCTTCTGTTTGTCTGCTATAACTATAACACTGTCAGCTGTTGTAATGACTGTGGTGGTAGCTTGTTTTTTTAGTATTCAGTTCTAAGTTTGGGGACTCCACCCTGCTTTTGTGCCCATTAAATCGTTGGTTATCTTTCTGTCTCTGACCTTTTTGTACATTTCTCCAGTGGGAGAGGTGAGTGTGTCATTTTCGCTTACATTGGTTTTAATTGCTTCTGTGATAATTTGCTTATGTTCCCTTATTGATAAATGGGTTCTACTGGATTCACCGGTTACATAAAACCTAAGCTTAATAATATGAAACTTAAATGAACTAATGTAACCATTAGCCTAATGAATGACACAACTATTCTTCTCTCAATCAGTGTATTTCAGATTCACAGCACAACCCTGGCATGCACTGAGTGTACACAGCTTATCTGTGTTAATTATTCTTCCTCTTCCCAACCCTGCAGCTCCCTCGGTTGCTTTGTGTTACTGGTCTAGGTGTTTCTTCAGGTTATTCATGCTCTGTCTCGGTGTAGATTTCATGCGGTGTCGCACATAGATGTTATGTTGTTGCTCTTTTCTCTGAGCTGAAAATAATGACAGTATGTCCATGTTGCAGCTGAAAAATCTGGCGCAGTCATCTCAACCATCAAATTCCAGAAACAGGATTTAGACAATTTGACTAATGTTTAGTCAAAAAACAAAAAAGTTTATATTTGAAATGCTCTGTTGTCATGTGTGCTATTGTGTATACTATTACCAAAATTATATTACTGTATAAATAGTTTACTGTAAAGTGTTACTTTTGTAATGCTGCTGTTGATGTAGGCTTGTTTGTGGCTGAGCCCACACTAGGTAAGTTGCCGATACCTGAGGAGGCTGCCAGTGTTGTTGGCTTGTTGCCTGTGCACCATGCTGGTTCTTCTGTGGCAGAGCTAGCACAGCAGCCTGCTAGTCCAGCCTAATGCAGACAGTGATGTAGGCAAGGTGAAGCCTGTTCCTGTCCCTCCAGCTAATAAGCGTAGCGATGCTGCAGAGAGACCTGTTCCTCACCTGGCTCTAGACTGAGAAAGACTTGGATTTTCAACTCAAAAGGGAGCTAGAGATGCAAAAGTTATTAAGATGAGTCGGTTCGAGTTGCAGTGTGGTTTTGGATATACCGTCCTCTTATTCTCAAACACCTTCAGCATTAGTAAACCCCCCCCCCCCCCCCCCCCCCGTGAGACTGGGGTAAAGTCATAATTTGATGTGTTTGAACATATTTTTTTCTCCTCATCTGCAGTTTGCTTCTGGTTCAGTTTTCCTCACTGCTGTTCTGAAGATCCCACCAACTAATTCTATCTTTTTTTTTTTTTTTTTTTTAAATACTGCGACTAAAACTTTAAGCTTAAGCCCCGTCTGTGCATCCTGCATTTGGGTCCAGGCCTTGTCTGAACTTTTTGAATCCTGACACCTTTGTTCTTTCCCATGTCTTACCTGTGGGTAAGGCTTTTGCATGTGGAGTTAGTGCTGTAGTCTGAGGATTAGGAATGGACTTTACCTTCTCCTCCTCCGAATCCATGTCGAGTCAAAACTGGTTCATTGGAGTGAACTGTGCTCTCCATTGGTAAGGCCAAGGATGTTGTTACAGAACTTATTGATGTATCTGTTCTTGCCAGACAAACCAAGAGGTGTTTGTGGGGCCCTGGCAAAGGGTGTCATCATTTTCTGGTTATTCTGTTTCTGCTGTGTGTCTAGGTGTTGCTTTGTGTGTGGCTTCATTCAAAATGATAAAGTTCTTTCAGTAATATTAATGTTGGTTGACAGTGTGGTGTCAGTGTTCCTGCTCTGTTTGTTGATGTTTGTCCTCATTTCCAGGAGGACGTCTTCACTGGGGTGCCATGCTGTCCCAGAAGCAAGTCCAGTGTTACCATGGTCAATGTTGAGGCTCTCAAAATAGCGGCGGAGACTTTGTGCAGGGCTAGCTGTTTCTACCTCCTTTTCTGTGTGGCAAGTAATGGGATCTCTTGTGACTTAGTTTTAATAAATTACATTCACAGTCCCTGTTTTGCCTGCTTGCCTCTCCCTCAGAATCCAGGAAACAATATTGTTGCTTCCCCTCATCCCCTGGACTAACCAGAGAACATGTTGTTGTTAGTTACTGATCCATATTTTGAACCTTTTAACTTAACTCCTGTTGCGATCTACAAATAACATTACATAGCTCTGTCTTGACTTGTGTGGTCTTAGCTCCTTGTGGAATTCTGAACTCTGAAAAAGGAAAAAAAGCACATTGTCTGGAGGAATTGTTTGATGTAACAGCTGTGGTTGATGGACTCGGAGATTTAGCTCATTTTCCATTTCTCTCTGAAACATCCAGTCCTTAATCTCTGCTGCACTTCTGCTTGTTTTTTTGGCGTGTCAGTTGATAACGGCTTTCAAATAGGATGTCAGCACATTCAGAGAGGAACACAAGATAGGGCTGAAGTTGTTTTTTGGATCAGGTCTAGACATCTGTTCTTACCTAAATGCTCCTATCTGTTTCTTTCTTTCTTGCATCTGTTGTTTTTCTCTCACTCCTTATTCTTTCTTTTCCAGCCTGCACCATCTCTTTCTCTCTCTTCCATCTCCCCTTGTGCCCCAACAAGTGTCTTATATTTCCAATGATGATTTGGCTCATAAATCTTGATAAAGCCACCGGCGGTTCCGTTTCGGTGGAACAGGAAACTCTTGCAGGAGAAGGGGGAGACAGAAGATGAGCAATGGTTCTTGTTCATAAGTTTGTCCCGTTTTCCACATTGTGGCCTCTGGGGAACAGCATTCTTGTGTATTGAGAGCACCTTTTTCATTGCACTTTAACTCGAAGGATCTGCAGAGGTGTTGTTTGTAATCATATCTGTATTTGTTCAGCTGCCCTAATATTTGAATCCATTTTGTTTTAAGTGAAGCATCCTTTTAGTGTTCCAGCCATTGTTTTTAACCTTAATTAAACTTCAACAGGAGGATAGTATTTTAGATATTATAAAGTAGACAGACGAGACTTAAGCTGCAGTTCCCGTGAGTGAATATAAAATTAATCAAAATGTAAAAAAAACATTAAAAGCAGTTTATGGAGTTACAGAGGTCCTCTTCTTTCATGCAAAAAATATAAAAATGTCTCCCAATTATTTTACTAGAAGTAACACAGCTTCTTTCACAGCAGGGAGCAGCCATAAATCACTCGCAGAGATGCTGGCGTTTGTGGGGGAACACATCCACATAAACACTCCTCCCTGTGGCAGCAATGATGTCACCCTGCAGGTGCAGCAGTGACGGTATAACCACTAATGACCGTTTGTCACTGCCTGGAAAATCTCTAATTGGTCCATGTCGTTGTGAGGCAGCGTTGGCATGTCTTGTCTCAGTAAACCATTGTTTTTTTTTGTGGTGGGTTTTCTTTCCAAGCCAATGTTTCTGTCCTAATGACAGAGTTCCTCTGAGCAATGGTTGCTCTTCCCTGCTGCTGTTAGATCTTCTGGGATGAGGCTGCTGCTAATAGTATAGTATTAGGGCAGCTGCATTACTGAGCCTTTGATGTGCTGCACGCCTGATGGAGACTCTAAGCCTTGGCTTGGTGACCATTATTTCCATGGCTGGAAAAATGCTGAAAGGTGTTGAGATGTTGTCTTTGTAGGGCATTAGTTGTGTTGTTCAGGAGATCGCCCTTTTAGATGTTAGAGAGGCTTTCTGAGGTTTTGAAAATGAACCTTGCCTGTTTTCAGGAGCAATTTCAGGTTGGAGAAGGTTTTCTTTTTTTTGCCTTACTATCTTAAATTTAAGTCTGTAATCATCATTTTGTGTAGATCTGAATGGCTTTGTTCCCACTGGTCACTAATTGCTGCTTGTTATCCTTCTATTAAATTGCCAGCTAGTAGGCAATTTTAAAAAGACTTCCACATTTGTAAGAAAGAGTAGTGGATAGTTACAACAGCAAAGGACTGTGTTACCGTGGTGACATGTCCAGCTGGACATACCAGCATGCACTGCTTCACTCAACATCATAGAAGTTGCAGATGGTACTGTTATTATATCAGACAAACTTAAAAAAATGTTTGATGAGTTGTATAGAAAACTCTCTCAGGTTCAATAGAACCAGATAAACAATGTGATTGCCCTAAGTTGTTGTGTCGTGTTGTTACATCGTGGTCCACTTACTATGATTTCTCCCCAGAAATGACTCTTCACCATCAGCTGTTGTCCCGGCCATGACCTTGCTGATGTCAATATTCATTTTGTTTTACCATTGATGGCAGTCAGCTTCATATTACTACAGTGTTTGTTCTGTCTTTTTTGTTTATGTTCCATTGAGTTATCAATGTTTGTTCTTTGTTTACCTGCTGCAGAGATGCATACTGAAGGTGGAATCCCTGCCAGGGAAGCACTTGGCACGCTCTCTTTTCTATAATGAGGTTTCGTAGGAGTAAATCCACTTTTCTCAGGAGATGGGGTTGTCATTAATCGTATAATTTACATGTTGGTATAGTGTAGGCTTTTGGCACTCTGATGATTAAGGGCTTTGTACAAATACATTTTTCGTGACTAGTAAAACTGATGCAATTAAAGTCCTCCTTAAAGTCCAAATATGTCTTGGTTATTGGTGCTTGGAGGTTTGACCTTCACCTTGCCCGATGATGATTTGACACTGAAAACTTGTGATAAAGGTAACTTTTTAACATCACTTCAGAAGACATCGTTTATACATCGTATGCATTTGGTCAAACATATTTAATTTCATCTTTTGTTTGTGATAACGGGGTCAAATTTTATTTCAAACTTTACGGAGTGAGTTGGTGAATATTTAAATAATAAGCCCAAGTGGAGATAATTGCCTTTTAGAGCCCTCTGATCTTATCTTTTCCTCAAGAACAATAGTTTTAGACTCCAAATAATGTAGTTGAAATTGTATTAAGATCAAGAATGTAATAACAAATTGTGAAGTTCTGCAGTCTTCAGAGAGTAGGAGCTCAGCTGTGTTGTCCACCAGGACATACAGAAGACATGTCTTTACAGCCAGCCTTACAACTTGGTGTGTGTGTGTCCAATGATTAAAACTGTTATTTATGAGGTTGAAGTGCTGAGTGCATGAATTCTCTACTGGCCACCAAAGAGACCACTACTACCATTCACTCCCTTTATACTCATACAAACACACACATAAGGCAGCATGCTGAGTCTCCATACTTGTGCCCTCCACCAAAACACTCACACACTCCTTGCAACAAGGTGAATTTTGTGCAGCCTTGTGCGTTTCTCATTTCCTTTCCAATGACGTTTTTATTAAAAGATAAATTGTAGACAGAGCTCTGTGTAAAAAGAACATATTAATTCAGCTGTTGCTTAATTGCATCAGGGATTTAGGCGTGCTCTCCTGTCCAATTTGCTCGTACAATTCCCTACAAAAGCCTGAAGCTTGCTCCTAATCTGCACACCAAGCAAGTGTTTTTCCCCTTTAAAAGACATTGGATTTATGTTGGGATTAATAGAATGGGAGAGATCTAGCATCACTCAAACACTCCAGCTCCATCACTGAATTCAATTTAGCATATTTTTCTGTTTCTGTCACACCGCACTGAGAGTGTACAAGGCCTCTTATACTGTACTCTTTTCACACTCTCCTGTCTGTTTGCCGCGAGTTCTTTTCACACGTGTGTGAGGTTGTTTTTGTGAGGACTGACAATGTATTCCCTGACCCCTTATTCTGAACCATCAACCCTAATTCTAAACATTAACCTGAGAGGGCTGAGAAACATCAAGCAAACGGTCTCAAACAGCACTTTTAAGTGGTGTTGATATTTAGCTCCAATG
The DNA here is from genome assembly GCF_900634625.1 of Parambassis ranga. NCBI lineage: Eukaryota > Metazoa > Chordata > Actinopteri > Ambassidae > Parambassis > Parambassis ranga. The sequence continues at coordinate 13,088,533 of NC_041030.1, read as the reverse complement.
TCTAGACTCAAACTTAAAGTGGCCTCAGACATAAAGTCGCACCAGACTGATCTGCATCTTCAGGCTGAAAAAATCCTTTAAATAGGAGGAAGAAAGATCATGAAAACATTTAAGCGAGTACCATGCCGCACATAGATGTCTACTATAGACAACAAGCATAAACCCATCACCAGCCATTCCTCATTGGACACATGATGGTCAAAGCACCTTGAACTCATATGTTTTTGCAGAGTTGTTTAGGTCCCTATAGGGCAGGTCTGGGAAGTTATTTTTTGTGAGTGCCACAGAGACTTCCATTGTCTTAATATAAGTACGTTTTGTAAGTTATAAAAACAATTTAACTCATTCAGTTGTCACAAAAAAGGAACATTTTATATATCAGGATAATCATTGGGCTTTTTTAACATTTAAGGCTATGGAAAATGAGCTGGCACCTAGAGGCCACAAGTGTAACTGCATGTTTAACATTTCCGTATAGGCTTCATTTCTCAGCTATGAAGGTTGCTACTAAAACTGGGCATACTGTGCTTTTTTTGCTCTAATTTTGACACAAATTCTGAGTGGAATGAATCTTTGTTGTGCGTCTTTAACGAACGGCAATCAGATGATCGGTTGAATTTCTGAAATGTTTAAGAATTTTTGTCGCCCCTCATCAGGGTATCGCACAGTTTAAGCAGAGATAAGACCCGATTATGTTTTGCCCACTGCGCATGCGTTGGCCGAACACGCTCGATGTCAGCCTGCGCCAACCAAAAACTGTTACAGGTGATAACAAATATGGCGGCAACCACGCGGCGACTCCGGCCACACCAGCCTGATGTCTGATGTGTGTCCCCAAAAACAGCAGGCTGAGCACACACACACTCACACACTGAAGTTTCCAGTACATTCACTTGCAGGAACTTTGATGTGACATAACACTTTTTATTAATTACATTGTATCACGACAGACTGGTCCACCTTCAGAAAGAAGTCATCATCATCAGTACCATCATGACTCAGTATGATCGCTTCTACCACACAACAGTATGACTGTACAAGTCCCCCCGGTGTGTGTTTCTGTGTGTGTGTGTGTGTTCACCAGCAGAGACTTTCTTGCTTGCAAAAACAAAGAATCAGAATAATTCCAGCTTTTAATTACCTTGTGTGCTTTGCAATACAGATTTTTCTTACATTTTTGAAGAGCATTTTAACATTTTAACATGTCTTTCATACAGTGATTTTGTCCTCTGTTCTGTTCTGTTAGTTTTCTTTTTTCTTTTTAACAATTAAAACGTCTACAAAACACCAACAATCCTCCTTTTTTCCACGGTGGCAGCAGTAAAACCTTCTAAACACAAAAGACAAATTGCACAAAACCAAAAAAAACAGAAAAAAATAGACTGCATATAGCAAATCACAGTTTTATATTTTCTTTTTTTTTCTTTGCAGAGAAGCAGTTTTAGTGGTATTACATTCTTCAGGGCGTAGGGGCTCCAGAAGCATCCAAGCACAAAGGTAATCTCAAAGATGACCTTTATGATATTTCAGCTCTATTAGCTTGGACTGTGATGTTAGGGGCTGTGAGAGAGAGGGGATTAAATGTAATATGGATCATAACACACTGAAAAAGTTGTGATGTGGAATATGGTATAGCCCAAACTATGTTCAAGTGAGACGATAAGCAAAGAAAAAAAAATAGTTCATATTGCTGATATACCTGCATGAAACTCAGGCTTTAGTAAGTTATGATTTTTTTGAGTCAAAAATAAATCGATTGATTCCATAAATCTTAGCTGCCATAACACCAACCACAGTCCTACACGTCTTCGATAAGTCATTTATCATGAATCAGTGACAACAAATCAATTGCTGATTCCCCGTGTTGAATCTCATTGCATTTGAACCAGGATTTGTCTAGAGTCTGATCCTGGCCTACAGATCCCTCCTGACTTGCTTCTGCATCAATCAGCCTTCTACACACGCACGCACACACGCACGCACACACGCACGCACACACATACGCACACACGCACAACCCCTGGGAGAATGAGCAACACTGCTCTGCATCCCAGTGGCTCCTATATGTCGTTTTGTGTTTTTGTTTGAGTCCCATTTCTCTACTTTCCACTTCTAAGACAAAAGAAGAAAATAGTACAATCTAAATACTGACACAGTCTCGGACACAGCAGTTAGCAATGCTTATTTCTTTCAGCAGCTTATTCACATTTGTACATGTATTTTTGTTCATTCCTCTCGCTGTTATTTCATTTTACAAAAAAAAGAAAAAAGTAGCACTTCTAAAGACCAAAGTTTAAGACTATCACATACAGTATAGGCAGCATAGAAGAGGAAAGTTGGTTGAATAGTCTATTTTACAGTAGGTCACTTGAATAAGAGAGAGAAAGAGAGAAGTCTGTGATTGTCAGTCCCTCCATGTCTGAGGTGTCCGTCCACACAGCAGTCGTTGTTCTTGCTTTTTTTTTTCTTTGTTTGACCAATATCTTTGATCTGAGGCATCGATGCGAGGACAGCCAGTCTGTGCTGAGCAGTCATCCCAACAAACATCACTCTTCCATTCTCCTCTTATAACTCTCAAAACATCACCATCGTCCAATTTGACAGAGTTCATTAATATTTTTTTTTAATGGAAACACAGCAGGTTACGTACACAAACAGTGCAGCCGGCTGGGATGTTACTTCGTTGTTGGCACGCACTGCGTTTGTGTCTCACAGTTTTTTCCCAGCTCACACACAGACTCTCACACACCCTGCCCTCTGTTATTGCACAGAGTTATTGTGTGGCATGTTTGTGAATGGTGGCAAGTGTGCTCACTCAGTGCAAACTCTACTTGACTGTACAGCAGGGATGGATATTTGAGGACCTCGTTAGCCTGTGCTGTCAATGCTGCGGCCATGTACCCACTCGCATTTACGCTCTGACAGGTGATGGCAACTTGTGTCCGAGTCGATCTACAAAAGTGACAAACTGGGGAAACATCCACCCCTGTTGTAGAGCACGCTGTACATGAGGACAGGCTTAGTAGCTGTTAAGAGGGAGCCTGACGTAAAAATACATTTACACTCAAGATTATCTAACACATAATCAGCTAAACCAGTGTCAGCTTCTTGTTGCAAAAGGCAACCATATAGAAAGAAATGTACAAAATGCTTTTTTAAATTTATAAATAATAATACTATAAATCAATAAAATCAACATTTTTCAAATTCACAAACATCAATACCATCAAGTGCTGTTGTTAATAAACAAATAAGATTCCAGATTGATGATTTACATCGAATTAAAATGGCTGTTAGTGAAACCGCAGTGATTATGACCGTTTCATACGTCTGCAAGAGTAAAATATGTCCGAGTAAAATATGTCCCAGTAAAATGCAAAAAAAGAAACGTGTTTCCTTGCATGCACGTGAGCTGTATATACAGAGTGTGTGTGTGTGTGTAAGTGTTCAGATATGTGAGCTGTTCTGTAAGTGAGTGAAGTGGTTCTCAATAACGGGGATGTGTGGTACATTATTGAGTTTATTTTCAGTGTAAGCTGTTGGTGGGCTGCCAGTAAAGTGTGTGTGAAAAATGTGTGTGTGTGTGGTTGAGGGCAGCCATAGGAATGTGATGGGAGTTGTGGCTTACAGAATATCTGCAGGCCACAGGAATGATGGATGTTTGCTCTCACTTTCTCCCCGAGGACATTCACACCTCTCTTTCCTTCTCTTCCGCCTTTATCTTTCACTCTTTATATGACCCATTGGTACCTTTACTCTACCATCAACTTCTCCTTTTTACCCCATTGCTTCCACTCTTAACTCTCTCCCTTCCCCTCCATTTCTTTCCAATATGCATTATTACTTCTCTGTTTTATTTCTCTTCTCCGCTGGTACTCTGGCACTCCCTTCTTTCTCTGTTTTCTTCTCCTTCACCTCTCCTATCCTCTCCATCCCTCCTTCTCGGCCATAAAACAATAAGTCTTGAATGTCTGTGAGGAGACTGTGCTAATGGAGCCCATTAGGCTGTAATGAAATATACATTACACCATTACAGAGGACGGGGCCTGGCTAAAGCACTGCACCGCTCAAATAATAAAACATGCACAATTCAATTTCCTTCTCAGGCCCGTTTTGAGTGTCTTTCTGTGTGTGTGTGGATTGAGGGATGACGGGATAAGGTATACACTGTGTGTGCGTTCTTGTGTGCACCCCCTTTAGCACAGATGTGGTTTTCAAGGATGTCTGAGTGCTGAGAGCCTTGATGATTTAATATGGGTTGACCAAATGAACCACACCTTCCACAGAGCCGCCATCCGTACATCTTGACCGTGATCTGACCACTCGGCCTCCCTACACCATCCCCCCACCCCCACCTCCACTGCCCCCAACCCCCAACCCCCCTAAACACCATGATCTCGCGATTGTTGGACAGCTGTGGACAAATTAATCAATTGACCTCCGACATGAGCGCTTGACATCACAAGTGCAGCATCTGTCACTTTAGGGTGTGCAGTGGGAGTAGTCATCATGTTACCCTGTGCTGTATGACAGTAGAGTCCAGGCCTGAGTAAAGTAATATGTGACAGATAACAGTGGTAAAATGCAGTATGTGAGTCCACATGTGTCTCTTGAATGAGCACGAGACAGATCAAGCTATTTTACAATTTTGATATTCAGCATTCATAATTACGTCATAGTAAAATACTGCAGCCTTCTTCAAATATTATTTTGTCACTACAGTTCAGTTAAGCCTCAGTTGGCATTGTATTGTTACTGATTGTTTTTCACATCAGCAAATTTGGCCAACCAGAAATGATCTTTTCATCTCACCTCCTAATTTTATCTGACAGGCAGGAAAAGCAGATTGTGTTTACTTTTCCTCTTTCTTTTTTGGTCATTATTCTACTCAATTTACTGTATCACCGGTGTAGTCTTGTTGGATGAATGCTGACATTAATACTTGTTGAGCGACAGACAGACAGACAGACAGGGTGAGAGGGGAAAACACAGTGTCTCTATGGCTCGATGTCTCACAGAGCCATTTCTTCTGAAATGTCTCGCCGATTTTTCTTATTTACATGCCAAAAAGTGATTGAAGCCTCCGGAAAAAATCTTCCCCTCGAGCTGCGCCTCCATTGAAATTTCCGGATGTTCAAACGAGTCCTGTTGTCCGACAGGCAGCAAAGGGATGAGTCACTTAATTTAAAGTCCTGTTAATCAGGTTTCATCAATTTAGCCCCAGTCAGTTTAAAGCATTTGAAAAGAAGAGAGAAGCCTTTTTTCCTCCAAAGTTAAATTACTCTTCAAGAAGGAAGGAGGAGAGGAGTCAAAATGCACAAAGGAGGGGAAATTAGCAGGGAGGAAAGAGGCGATTGGGGATGGGTTCAGGAATTTTTTTGATTGCCTTGTAAGAGTTTGATAATAGCTTCTCATCCTTTACAGCGGCACCGTTGCACGCACGCACTTGCACGAGCAATGCGCACTTTCATCAGAGGTGTCCAATCTGGCTCACCCCCACATGCATGCAGCCTTAGATGCACATACACACTCAGACAACAACCATCCACACACAAACACACACCTCTCACACACCCAAGCACTCCCTTCATCCTCCTCCTTTGTTCAGCCTAATATATCCAGGTACACCGGCGAGGCCTTGGCCAGATTGAGGAGCAGCCCGTGGATTTCTTTAATGTTGAGTCTCATGTGCGGCTCTCTCTGCCAGCAGCCCAGCATCAGGTCGTACACTTCTTTAGGACAGGTCCTCGGGCGCTGCAGCACCCTGCCCTGGGTTATACACTCTATCACCTGCAGAGGAGGAAGCAGACAGTAAAAGATCAAGCAGCTGTCTCAGTTCAAACAAAGGCAGGAACAAGCCCATCAGTTCAGGCTGACATGTTCAAACTCTGGCAAAGATGATGGAGGAGCTGCTCTGCAAAGCTGCGTCACCTTGCTGCAGTGCATACAGTGAAAATGTCACTGTGAATAAATTATTTAGTGAACTGATGAAGTTATGCAGAAGAGTATTCATCCAGGCAGGTCTGATGCAGTTTTTTCACAGCTGTGTTAGAGGAGAGTCTTGAGCTATACATTTGAAAAGTACACCTGATGTTTTAAGATCTCATTTTGCCATTGGGAAAATATTAATATTGCTCTTGGCCGATAATGCATTTAATCTTTTTCTAATTTCCTCAAATATTGAGCTCTGTTACATATTACTACATATCTAAATAAAAAAAATACATAATACCTGATAATTATCATAATGTATCCAATCACTAAGCATTCATTCTATAAGAGAGTTATCATTTTACCAATCAGGCAGCTACACCCACTCCTCCCATCCACTGATTGCTATCACTTTGTGCAATCAGATAAATAATTGATCTCTAATTTTGGAACAAAGCTCTGTATCATGTGTAAAAGATATGTGACCGGCAGATTTTGGATCTGGAGGTGAGTGCACTGTGAATGAGCAGATAATTGATATCTGGAAAGAAGAGGCTAAAGGGTTAATTTTACAGATGTAATCTGAGTGGAGGACATAGGATCAGGTTGGTGAGGTTAAGGTTAAGGTGAAGGGTTGGAGGGCTGTGACACTGATGTGCTTTCCGGAAAGTGTCCTGATTTTTTTAACAGGATAGCTTCTCTTCATGTCTCAGGCTCTTTCATCTTATTTGATGCTTTCTGACTGTATCGCATATATATTCATAAGCCTGTATCAGTATCATTTTATGGCACTGCTATGAATTTATTACTTGTAAATCTAATCTAATCTCTAACATGTTTTTAAATATATAAAAGTTTTCAATTTAAAGTGAATCTTGTCATAATCTTAGGACAATGCACTCTCAAACATGTAGTCGTTGTGTACTTTGTTAGTCAGTTTCAGTTTTACTGGACCACTACAGTCAGTCTGGGAAAAAAAAAAAAAAGAGAAAAGAAAGAAATCTGGGACGTTTCTCGAGTCCCTTTGAAAAATGGGGTTTCACATTCCCCTCCTCTTGATGCCTGACAGCAGTGAGTTACTTGCTGCTACACTTCGAACAGTATGCACAGCAAAGGAGGCCAGGAAAATATTGTATTGCAGTTGTGCTCCTGTTTCAAGTGTCATGTGAATGTGAATATCGGGCTTGTCAGGACTTTGTTTGAATGACACAGTGAAAGCATAAACAGCTGGCTGGTGTGTGAGTGTGTGCCTGAGCTTTATGTGAGGAGGATGACTCAGACCGAAGCATACCTATGAGAAACCTGCGCACCAAACTGATCAAATATTTAGATTCACTTTCTCATAGCTGCTGGCTCCAACATCTTTTTTGCCATCTTTTATTAAGCTACAGGAGCTTCTAAATTAACATTTAGTTGTTACATCTGACTTGTTTTTCTTTCACTTTACATCACTGTGTTGGTTTGCTGTACCTCATTGTTGGAGAGCTGGTACCAAGGCTGTTTTCCATACGTAAAGATCTCCCAGAGAACAACTCCCAGACTCCAGACGTCACTTTCTGTTGTGAACTTCCTGTACATGATGCTTTCAGGGGGCATCCAGCGGATCGGCAGCATGGTGTGACCTCCGACCTATGAAAGCACAAACAGAAAGTATAAAAGTTAATAAAGAGTACAGTGGACCCATGAAAGAATAAATGTTTGAGGATGTAGCTATGCATTTTAAATATGACATGCACATTTAACTTCTCCAAAAATGCTGCCTGAGGCATCTTAGCAAGATCTGATAATAGCTACTGATACATTTTTTCCCCAACTGTAGAAATCATCTGACCACCAACGTAATCAGTGGATAAACAATGAGTCTTTTTTGGATAAAAACATATTTGTGTGTGGCAGCCATGTTTTTGTGGTCCGGTATTAGCTGTTGAAACAAGCCTTAGTGGGAGTGTCCCATGCGAGGAAAGACTTAATAAATTAAATAATTATTTAATTAGACCTTGAAGAGTAGCGTCAGTTGTTCCAGAGAATCTCTAAGACATCGCGCACAGGCACTCAGAAACGTTTGGTCATTTCATTACGCTCTAATCTGGACTGAGCCTTTGGAGCCTGTTGTATTCATTCGCTGTTTTTACTCTTCATAAGCACTGACAGTTCATTCCAGCTGAGACTCTCACACTGTTACTGAGTCTGATTAATGTGGCAGCAGAGGTCAGAGCGTGACCTTTTTAATGCTCCGTCACTGATAAAAGGTAAGTGAACACATTAGACACAAAGACGACACTAACGTGTAATTGCATGACTATTTTCATAAAAGCAATGATGGTTTTACATATTCATTATTTATCAGTTTCACTCAGCCATAAATAAAGCAAGTTGTTCCTCTCTTAACCTCTTAACATGCTTCTTCCTCCTTTACCCTTGGAGGAGGAAAAAGTTTTGTTACACACTGGCAGGTATTATAGTATACATTCTTTATGAGCCTGTTTCTGCTTATAATTAAACCTGCGTAATGCAAGGAAATCATTTAATCATACACAAACAGTGCAGGGCGCACGCAACCATCTACTGGTCATGAAAAAAAGGCTTAGCATGTTTTGATATAAGATCTTTGTCAGGTGACATCAATGACAACCCAGCACCAAATAGGCAATTAAAAAGACACAAACAAAGTCAGTGCATGGCTGGTTGTGATCCACATAATCTGCTCTAAGACTGGACCAATCAGAGCAGAGCTGGATGACACTGTCTGGTAACCACAGGGGGTCAAAGCATGCCACCAAAGAAAAGGCAAACATAGTGTGCTGATACCCCCACAGCGGGGAAGTCGGCCAAAAACTATAGAAAAAACGGAATTAAAAAGTGGTGATGCTTTAACACAAATTAGATTTATGTGAATACAATCATTCAATGTGATAAAATATTTTGGAAGACTCTCACCTCAAATATAATGAGTATATAAAAAAAATACTTTAATCTGCAACTAGAAGTGATTTTCTGCTGGGTATCAGCTGTAATGGTGGCTTTGTATGTGGATGCCAGAAGCTGAGCCCTGTGTACTGACATTGTTTTTCCTCTCACTGCACCTCCCCTCTCCTCTGCTTTCTCCTCCGAGCATGAATTTACAGACTGGTCTGCGCTCCATTGCACTACACAGATAGCGCAATCCATTTTCTGAGGTTTATGTCTGTTATTAATGGCTTGGTACCCACACTTGTCCTGTTTCTCTGTTAGTCAGGCGGTTATTTAATGGAGTAATAAAACATGCACGGTCACACAGATAGGCATCGGGTTCACTTTTTGTGTCTGGGGCAACATATCTGCCTGCATCTCTACAGCTTTTACTCTTCATAACCAGGCAATCACTTCTCTCTCTGTAACACTATGTCTCCCTCTGTGTCAGTTTGTCATTTACATTTCTCTCTGTCTCTACGGTATGCTAACATACAATATAGAACACAATTAAAAATACTAGGAAATAGTTTTATGAATTACATTTTACACACTGCAACATTTTCATGTGTGGACATCCCTTATTATAATACTTCACTCCTCGTCATGTATAGTACAATGCAACGTCAGGCTGCTGATAAATGTTAGCTTGGCCAACGTGCAGCAGAATGACCTGTAAATGGGAATGGGTGTAATGTATCACAGAGAGGACTTTCTTGTAACCAACCATTTTGGATGTGTTTCTGCAGACAAGGGCATCAATTACTTAAAAACCAATATATGTATAACATTTCAGGAAGGGCACAATATAGATATCCATCATCGTTACAATTTGTCTGTAGAGATAATCAAAAGAAATCACCAAGACTACTGTGCATGTGCAGTGTGTCACCTCTAAGCAGACTACATAGTGCTGTGTATGTCCATGGTATCCACTGCTGCCTGTCTCCATGTTGACAAAGGAGTATAATCCTTGCTTTAGTTAGAAGTAAATAAAAACGGCATGAAGATGTATCTGTCAAACTGTAACTAACTAGACATGCGATGCTGTTTAATATTGCTGTAAAACTGGCAATAACACTAGAAGGACTAACTGACTAATCATATTTCTCCGTTTTATTGTTTACTAGAAATAAGTGACATTAACACAAGTTTACCAAGTAGATTATTGTGTTTTATTTTATTCAACAGTGCATCTGAAGCTGCTTATATCCATTAGTCTTTCTGTGTTATTCATCATGGATGATCATTTCCCCTGATAGTTTAAAATATTAATATTGGGCCCTTGAACTGCTGAGCCACAGCTTTTTTTTATGTATGTCTGTGTATGCGTGTTTACTGCAGAGACACTGAAGAGCTGAAGTGAAGGACAGTCTGGACAAGGCTGAATAAAAGGGAAAACAGTGTAAAGTCACAAGAAGATGTGGAAAGGGAAGCCTTAGATTTCAGAAGAGGAGGGTTGCATCAAATATTAAGAAAGTGATGTTTACAGTGGAGCAGTCTGAGGACCAAACAGCTGCTCCCTTATCTCTCTCTCACTTGTTCTCACCTTGATTCCTCACATCCTCAAAGCCCGCCTGTCTGTCTCTGTCCTCTCTCTCTATCTCATAAATATGTATCATTTCAGTTAGACTGCTGTGTGAGTGGTCCAGGAAAGCCTCGAGAAAACAGAAAAGATAAAGCAGAGGAGGGATGCAGGCTGTCTGTAGTGACCTCACAGGGGCTGCTGTATCCATGGAAACTGCACCACATTTAAAAAAAACAACAATTTGGGATGTGGTGTAGGAGGAGCTTATGTGACAAACTCCGCTATTCAGTTCCACTCTAAAAAAACATACCTTCTTTCTACAGAAACACAAAACTTCTTTCTAAGGGGCTGCGTGTAGTTCAAAAGAAGTGAAAGTCAAACTGATGAAGAATCCAGTGTGGAAAAACAGGGCAGTGTTTCTCTGCTGTTTTTCATAATGGAACATATGAGGCTGTTTTGAAGCACTCACTCATCCAATGCAACCTCCGAACAAAGTGATTCCTGAATTTAGACTCAATTACTACTACTACTATGTTTTCCCTTTGTTTGACAGGTGGTTACTGAAAAGGGACAGGAAGTAATGATTTTGTTTTTGCAGTACCATGAGTTACCACTAGGACAAGTTAACGACAAGTAGTGCCATATCCAGCCATATTAATATATATGTATATGTTGTTGTACATCCACATTGAAGATCCTCTCCCTTTCCAAGCATGTAGGAAAACCAGAGGAGTGTAAGTGTAAAAGGTTCTCTCTGAAACCAGCGTTTGGTTTGTCCCTTCTGGGACACTGTAGAATGTGGGCTTTGTGGAAGAGGCCCTCTAGGAATGCAGCTATAAGGGGGTTATTCTAAGGTACTGAAACACATCGATTCATAAAATGATCATTCTAAATACTATGTTGCTAATAAAGCCTTGTGAATCTCACAAATATAACATTAGAGGTCAAAATAGCGGAGGCCCTACCTTGCTCGGTCAAGATCTTTATAAAGGTTTTGTTCAATGAGTCAATGACATCATCTTTGTGTTGATTTGTATCTTGTGCAGTCAGCAGAGCTTTATTTGCTGCACAGATAATTGTTCCATTCTGGCCTCTCCAGGTGCTCTATTAGGATGCTGTTTGTCTGTGATGGTCAGGACCCAGAGATGGGTTGTTAAGAAAATACACACACACTAGCCAGATGACTCTGCAGAGATTGTTTAGCTCTGTTTTGTTGCCAGTGTTTTTTTCTACAGGCGCGTAAAACAGTCAGGCTCCAACGTTAATTTTCTTTCATCCTACACGATTGGGCATAAAATCACTTTAGGGAGAAAAAAAAGAATAAATGTGCAGCAGCGTGTTAAGAGTGTGCGTTCACCTAACACGACTCTGACTGTGAGTGGAGCCCCACCCACACACCCACACACACAGGCTGTGTGGAAAGACTCCAAATTTGGATTTGTGGCATCCTGTCTGTCTCCTGAAGCGCCTGTCAGGTTCATTGTGTAACAGGGGATCCAATGACGTCATCTCAGCCCCTTCAGTCCTACGCCTCTGCTTCTATTTCTCTCTCTCTCTACACACACACATACAGAAACATGGAGGTGGGGGGGATCCAATTCCTCTATGACTCATTTTTGCTCCTGTCTGACGCAAAAGCATGACTGGGTCCAAGCACTATACCCCCCCCCACCCCCACCGCACGCACACCTCCTCCTGTTTCTCCTGGATGCTGGAACATGGCTGAATCACTGTATTTTACCCACCATTCTGTACCTCTCCTCTGGTTTGCTGTTCCTCAGCTGCCTGCCTGTGCCTCTCTGTCCTTTTTGTGCCGTTTCTTGCTGTTTTGCGGCGTCTCTGATATACTGCATCTCTGTGGTTGTCTAAAAGCGCTGCTCCTGTATTGTTTGTTTCTCACCGACTACCCTTCAAGATGTCTTCTTTACAGGCAGCCTTGCCTCCAGACCTCTCCTCTCCCACTTTTATCGTTCTGTTACTGCTTTTCTCTTTTTGTATATTTATTTGTGTCTAGTTTTCTCCCTCCCTGGCCTCCCACTCCTTTTTCCTCCCTCTCTCTTTCTCTCTCTCTCAACCCATCCCTCTTCCTCCTTTCATCTCTTTGCCACCTTCCTGTCTCCATCTCCCACACTTCCATCTCTCTCCTTCCCCCCCTCTCGTTCTCTACTACTGCCTCAGCATACTAAACAGAAGTTCTCTGATTACTTTTCTTCCTGAGAAACGTTGGATTCAACTCAGAGCCTCACCGCCACTGCCTTCCCCTGGTTACTATGACTACAGCCTCAGCACTTAGCTTTATTGAGGAGGGGTGAAAGGAAGGAGGAGGAGGAGGAGGAGCGGGGAGGTTGCTGTGTGTCGTCACATGGAGGTAGTACAAAAGAAAGCCACAGAGGAGAGACCTTAATCTTCTCTACATCTTGGAATTGAAGCCAAACAACCAGTTTCCAAATTTCTAAAATTAATCTGAGACAGATGGAAGGAAAGATGGAAAGTAGATTGTTTGTGGACCTTGAATTTTTCATCCTTTTTAACATTGTGGCTTTTCCCTGGGTGATGAAATATTTCTGTGTGTGGGAGCAAGAAAAATATATTTGGAGGTTTCTGCTATTAACATGCCAATGCCATATGCTTAATGGTTTCTAATGAACTATAATTATTAAAATATGCTGGCAGCTTTGTGTGTATATTAGAAAAATGATGAAAGGAAAGCTCACACTCTTTCAGAGTGCCATCACTGATTAAAACTGTCCTACAGGTTATTGCTGTATATTATTTTAGCTGTCTGTTTTTGCTGTTTCCCTGTTTTCTTCCTCCTCCTCCTCTGAGCTCTCTGTCACTGTCAGTCATGTCAGTTTGTCACACAGGATGGTAGAAAGGGCAGCAAAAATGGACAGTCACTATAGATCAATCAATACGATTTATTAGATTTGTGCGTTATGGAGAGGTGACAGATTGCCGTACAGGATGGGAAAACACAAACACACTCTTGGCAGCTGTCTCTTGGTCCCTGAGTTATCTTGACGCACAACAAAAAGCTGCTAAGTGTCTCACAACACACTGGTATTATACACAACCATGCTGGAAATTGTTATTTTTTTTAACACACGTTTGGTGTGGTTCTCTTTGACTTGCTAGATTTGGAAGCTTTTGTTATGATTATGACCTTTTTGAGGACTTTTGTGTTATGTAAATAATAATAATAATTATCGTGCCTGTGGTTTTTATGTAGCTGTCTCATCAGCCAGGTGTTTAGTGAACAACAAGTTTAGTTGTGAATACTGAACTGGTGTATGTGGACTCTCGGTGGTGGTAAATGCTGCAGTAATTACCAAATGAGCATCACTTACATTACATGTGCTATGACGTCAACTTACCTAAAAAAATATGCTAATTATTTTCCTTTTCATTCAAGCACTTACAATCAGCTATGCACTGTACAGATACATATGTTTAACTTCACTGCACTGGACTAATTAATGGACCACAGTGTCTTACTGTAAGCCTTCAGGAGTCCGTCAGTCATGCCCATGCAGGGGGAGTAGCAGAGAGGGGGGTCCATGCAGCAGGGAGGAGGGAGGCTAAAAGAAGGGCCAGAAAAGATATCGACACATACACCTACCCTGTAGTAGTCAGTGCTGTAGACGTCCCTGGACATGCCGAAATCTCCGATCTTTACCAGCAGGTTTTCACCCACCAGGCAGTTCCTTTAGGAGAGCAAGCATTCATTATTATAGCTTAACAAAACTTTATTTTTTTAGTCTAAAATGTGCACATTTTTTCTCTTTGTCTTTCTGTCACACACACCTGGTGGCCAGGTCACGGTGCACAAAGTGCTGTGATGCCAGGTAGACCATGCCAGATGCTATCTGCTGAGCGATGTGCAGCATCTGAGACTGGGTCAGCTCCACAGGTCTGGTGGTCTGGCCCTCTGCCATCAGAACTGCATCTGGACCGTGAGCCCTGTGAGAGAACAGATGGAAAGTTATCGTGTGTGTTTGAGCGGAGAACGCATTTAGAGGATTAAGTTGGATTGTTTTTTTAAAAGTGAACTTCTGCTACAATCTGCTTTTATTATTGATCATAATGTTTTAGAGAAATTCACATTTTTCATTCTAACAGTTGCCATTTTGGTGACATTTAGGTAATGAAGAGGAGAGCCATGCCTGAGGAACTTGTTGAGGTCTCCATGTTTCATGTACTCAAACACCATGATGAGTGGGTCGCTCTCCACACACACTCCATAGAACGTGACAATATGTTCATGCTGCAGGTTGGTCAGCAGCTCTGCTTCACGGTGGAAATCCTTCCTGGCATTTTCACTGGCCTCTTTAAGGGTCTGTGCACACACACACACACACACACATAAGTGACATTTTAATAAAGTGACAAATGAAAAACTCCCACATTATGCCACGTAGACTATTACCAATTAGTCATTTTCACTGAGGATCCAATCTCATCCAATTTATTTGGCTGATGTCCAGCAAAGAAAAAAGAAAGTGTCGTGTCTTGTAAAAGTGAGTTACAGCAACACTGAAATTACTGGCACAGAGCGAAGGCTGATACAATGGCAGAGCAGGGATGTTTTATATTAATGTAATCCATTACAAAGTACAGCACTGTTTACATTCATTATATTCCCTGGTTCCCTTTGAAACTAATCTTTGTCCCCCTTCCATGAATCAGGGAATCTGTCAGGGAAGTTGTGTAATACAAGCATCCATGACAGAGACAGAAGAAGAGTGTGTGAGAGTCAGAGAGAGAGAGAGAGAGAGAGAGAGAGAGAGAGATGCAGGAAATGAAAGTGATATGGGCTCTGTATTCATTTCACATCTAAAGATGAAAAATATAGAAAATTCTTCTTGTCCTACATGAATAATTGATTATCTTCCTACAGTATATGACATGGATATACGTGAGCGCTCCACCTTGTGTGTGTGCGTGTGTTTCTTTGGCTGTCTGTGTATTAACAACACAGACAGAAGCTCCTATTACAAGGAGTCTAAAGGACGAAGAGAAGTCACCATTAAAGCTCACGAAGAAGGAAGCGACCTGTGACCTTTCATCCAGAACGCTGAGAGGCCAGAAAATGAGAGGCTTGGTTATGTACATTACAGAGTGTAACGTGATACTGCTTAAAGATGATGTGGTGGATTATTACAGTATAGATAGTTTATGAAAGCCTCCCGTTGCATTTTGAAACATGATAGCATGCATATGTGGGAAGTGTGATTTGAGACTTTTATATTTCAGTCTCAGTTCATGTGATTGATTGTACCGAAGTGATTAATGGATAGAAATGATTAGAGGTGGTGTGAAGTGCAGCTTTTGGGTTTGCAGACTGTGAAAAAGCCATTTATTTGCAGTTTATAACTTGTTAATATAAAAGTTGGAGATCTATTAAAGTATTTTCACAGTTCCATCACAAGAGCTGTTAAGAGGCAGTAAGTGTGATAGAGAAAGAGGATAAACACCCAGCACTACCTGGCAACCCAGACTTTGTTGTTATGATGATTATCTGTGAAGTATGGAGCCCTTAGGAGCCCCAATAATGCATGAGCATACAAGATACAATTCACCTCAGTGTTAATACACAATTATAAAACCCTGTGTGACAATAATAATCCTTATAAATGGTATGATAACCACATGAGGAGAATGCCTGGCTTGCAAAATTAGGTTGTATCTGAACTGTCTACCACACCGTGCTTAGAAAGAGGTGAGTGTATGTATGTGCTCTTCTCTCATGAGCTATTGATCCAGGAAGTTCCTGAATATTTACAGATTTACAGAACAATAATGCTCTCTGTACCTACATACTCCTCGCTATCTCTACAACATAACACAACAATTGTGAAGGATTCATAATAACGCAGTCGCAAACAATAATGTACAGCGGGTGTCTTTGGCCACAACATAGAGCATGAATGTTTTTTCTCTCTCATCATTTCATTGATGATCTTATTGAAGGCTACTTATCATGTGTGCTACTGATAAATCATAAATAAGGTCTTATTTACTGCACCTCTCGACTTAATCATCTAATTCATCATCCAGTTGTTCAAAAAAAATCCATGGACCAATGCGACAAATATTAATCATTCTATTGAGCAGAAATATTTTAATTTCAGGACAGGATTGCTCGGAGACTTCCAGGAAACACACTGAGGGAGCTGCCATTCTCTGACTCTCGATGCCGCATTAATTCCCAGTCCAAAAGCCATAATATCACACTGTTAGTCATCCAGCCTCAGCACATTCAGGTCCTTGGACAAATAAAAAGCAATCAACAACCTCTAGCTCAGAAATGTAGTGACTCATTTACATGTGTGAAAACAACATTATTGAAAGTGCTTTGTGATTGATGAGAGGCAGGAGTGTGACTGTGTTTGTATATGTGCATGTGTGCACGTGCAAATGCATATTTTTCGTGTGTATGTGCACTGGTTACAGCACGTGGGTGATCGATGGAACGTCAGCATTTAATATACAGTAACAGTACAGCATGCTTTTGTATTATGGATGACTGGCTGATTGATAGCAGACTCTAAAACCAGGACCATTTAGGTTCTATTAGTGAGTGTAGGTTACTGTAATGTGGTGTGCAACCGAGGACATGTTCCTGTAATGTAGCATGCATGAAGTTTAAAGGGACAGCACCTTAAAATATGACACGCCTTTTTATGCAGAACAGGAAAGATGAAAAATCAGTTCAGTTAAGTTTGTAGGTGTGTAGCCTCATTCTTACACAGATGTGGATAAACATGCTGTTTATGTGATGTTGACTCAGAAAGAACTGCCACAGATCAGCCCTGCATGTATTATAGACATCCTTGAGTGATGTTAGAGCAGGTTCATGCAGGAGGCAGAGGCTTCATGATATATATCAACTCTCCAGGAGGAAAGCAGCTCCAGACAGCACCGAGCAGTTCTGTTCTTTTTCTATGTGTTTCTATCCTTAAATGATTGACAATGCGATAATTAAAATCACAAAATGTGTGCTCTAAACACACAACATGACATGACAATGACAATAGAGGTGAATGGTGTTTTGCATGTGGAGGTACCAGCACAATAGGATCAGAGTTATGTCTGCATCTGTACTGTAATCTTCTTCTAACATGTGAAGAAGACCCATTACTCTAAGCAAGAGAGTGGAGGCAGTGTCATCGTTTATTTGAAGTCTTTCCATCAGCCTTCATCACACCTCCTTTTTGTTGATGCTGCAACAATGCAATGTGCTGTAAGCAAGCCGCACATTAGCTAATTAACAAAATCTGATCATTTGAGAGAGTTGCAGTAATGACTCTTCAGTCGATTGTAATATACATTTTTAATGTATATTAAGTTATAATTACGCATCGTTTCACCATATTTGACATGTAATCAGCACATACATCTTGTTCCTCAACTGAGGCCTCTGCTTCCTTAGGATTTTCAGGTGCATATTTTCCTCAGTGCTCACACTGAGCTGAAGCTAAGCTGGCAGCATGCATTGGCAGGCGCTTTAGAGCTAAGCTGCAAGGAAACAGGAAGTGTAGGAAGAGAGAAGACGCTGGAGGATTTGAGAGGAGGAAAGTGTCAGGATAAAGAGAGAGAATCGAGAGAAAGTGTACTGCAGGTGAAAATGGAGGTGTGGAAGACAGAGGAAGTGAGGGGGGTGAAGAAGGACAGAGGAAGAAGGGGGGTCTGTCACAGGTCATGTATTGTTAATGAGAAGTTCTTCACTGTTTGGATCCTGTTTCACTGCAGACCAGGAGTGAGAGGAGCCATGATGGAGAGACTGATGGACAGATAGATGTGATGGGAGGATGCTCCCTGGGAAACCATTCAATTTGACCCTGGAAGTCAGCGGTTTTTGAGTGTAATTCCACCTTTTTTCCTCACAAAGAAAACCTTGAAATGCATGGCTTTCTAACAATAGCAGAGAAAATAAAGGCCAACGTGGGTTCTAAACACTGTACTGACGCCATAAGAAGGATTTCATTTCAAAATGCCATGTATCCATTTCAGGAATGCAAGATTATCTGCTGTAAGCTGCTCAATATTTTGAATCTATTTCAGGTATCAAATCTCATTGCAAAATATTGTGGAGAAGGCAATAACTTCACCTTCAATAATAACATGGAGGGCTTTATTTTGATGCCATCAATCATCCTGGAAGAAAAGAGATTTTCTAAAATATCTTATATTGAAACCTTGTGAATTGAAATACATTCTTATGACAGGATGAGTTTTTTTCTGCATATCTGTTCTGTTAAATCCAGATTATGGTTTAAGATTAAGAAACCTTTATTAGTCCCACAATGGGGAAATTGCATATGAGTTTATATGAGCTATGTGTGGTCACAGATATTTTCACAACAATCCCATTATCTCACAATATTTAGTAATTACATATTTAAGAACAGTAAGGAAACAAAAAACTGATGAATTCTGGGGGGTGGAATTTGCTTTGTTAAACAACCATAGCAACTACACACTGTCTGTTAATTTTCTAATTTGAATTATTATTTCCCTAAAAATGGACAGTATGTGTTTAGACTTACCTTGACCGCCACCAGTATCTTCTCCTGGTCAGGCGACAGGTTGTAACACTCAGCCAGGAAGACTTTTCCAAAGGCTCCCTCTCCCAACTCTCTCTTCAGCACGATGTTGTGTCTCTTAATATGCTGAACAACTGTTAAACAAGGAGAAAGAACTTTTAATTATCTGGCTATATTGCACGGCAGAAACACATACATAATACAATTTATAATTTACACCGTAACTGTTGAATCAGCTGTAGACTGTACAATAAATGCAGGTATTGTGAAATCAGCAGAGTACATTTTATTCTTCTTGTGTATTTAAAAGAATGAAGACATTAATAATGTGACCTAGCTTCGTTTGACCTAATGTATATCTGTTATATATGATTTCAGCCCAGAGTTTTTCCTCCTTGAATGACAAAAGAAACCTTTCACAACTTGATAAAAGTGCGTTTTCTCCCCGTGCAGTACCCATTACCAGCTCCCGGACAAAAGAGCAGACCCATTTCTCACCTTGTCCTTATTCCACATCATATGATACGACATGATAATAAATCCCTGGAATGTGGTTAACCTCCATTCTTTTATATTTACAGTAATGTCTGTTAATGACTGAAACTACAACATGCAATGTAAATGACACAGTGATTTATTATTCTTTTTTAATTACGCGCTAAGACCAACATCGTTAATAACAATTGAACCTAAGTGTTGTTATTCAGTGCAGTAACCCATCAGGTACTCTGTTGCATTGAATATCTTACACTGAATATTGTTTCATTCATACAGCAAATGGACCCTGTTAATCACAGGCTGTGTGTCTTCTTTCTGAACAAATAGCTGCAGGGTGTGCTAACTGTAGGCTTTCTGTAATCATACATACATTAAGCACACACAGACAGATACTACATTTCCTTTCATCTTATCGTGTCTGCTAATTTTTGCTTTAAAATAAAATGAGCGTGGGGAAGATTATTATTTAAGAGAGTAGCTACCTCTCAGGCTTTTTTCCTCTCTTGCATTCATATTCTTGATTATCATTTATGCATCTTATACACAATCCTGGAGTAAATAACCATAAATTAGTTTCCTGTAACGTAAATTGCAAAAATATGTCTCTGTTTTAATGTACATAAGCTCTCCCTGCCTTCTGCTCACCGACAGTCGGATCAGAGTCAGAAACCCTGCTCTCTGTTGCTAAGTAACTCGTGACTGTGTGCCAACTGATTTCTAGAAAATTTGGCTTCTCACCAGGCTTATGATGCAAGGTTTTATCCTACAGAATGATTAACAGCGTGGTGCCCTCACTATAACCTAGTTAAACCCCGTCTTTTGATTGTGGGCCAGATGTGCATATTATCCTGTTACGCATGCACATGGGCACATCTTGAATTCACACACACTCAGAGACACACACAAAGAGGACAACAAGAGCTGAGATTTATGTGTGATGTGATTAAGAGGCCAATTTGAAGAAAAGCTGTCCACTCAGAATATCACATTAAAGCTCTGTCAGAAGGAGCAGCATCGATCCACACTGTAAGCTACTGAGCCCACCATAACCCAATATGGTGCAGGCACAGAGAGAGAGAGAGAGAGACTCAAAAAATACAAGATAAACACAGCTGGTCTGCATCAGAAATTCTAAAGTGGGTTCACCCTCTACAATTTCTGCCTGATAAGATGCTGATTATAGAGTCATTTTACCTATTCAGAAAATGCACAGCCACCCTCTCATTTTGACACCTTTGCTAATTTACACTGGACCAAAAAAGCTAACATAATAACCCTAACCCAGAATTGGAGGTGTGAGGTGTAACACAACAGCAGCTCTCTCTTTCACAACCATATCACTTCACAATCATTCCATCTCTGTACCTTTCACAGAATGCCAAGGCAGCAGAGAAAGGCTTTCTGTGAATGGCCGAAAGGCACCGATCTGACCGGTCAGAGACAACTCCCCTTTACACCTGTGCTATGTAACAAGAATGGAAATAAACATAATAAGGTTTGAGTGGGATCTGTTGAGAAAGAAAGTGACTTGTGGGTCTTGCTGTGGAGGTTTTCACGCAGTGGCTAAAATATTCAGACATGTTGAAGGGTGTTCAGTTGTCAGCCCCTTATACAACCCAGGTCCTGCTTTTTTTTTGTTTGGTCAGAAGTGTCAGAGACAATGGATAATTTTGCCTCTGTCTCAAGGTCTTATCACCTGGGAAGGGACATGAGGACAAGGCGTCAACACTAGCAGAGGTTCATCCCTCTTGGTGAAGATTTTTTTCCCAAACATGAATGCAAAATGCAGACTTGCTGTTGCAAATCACTAACATGTGAACATGATGGAGGAGCATAGCATCGTCCAGTCCAGTGTTTATTAATGACATTATCATGTCTTCCTTTCTGGCATTAGGTCTTCATCCCAAAAACAGCAATTCCCAATGCAACAGCAGCACACAATAAACCCACATCCCCACAAGACAGCTACCCACCATTTAACCAGCTAATTACCTCACCGCACCATTTCCTACCACGGTTGTATAATAAGCATTCACCCATGAAAACGCCTGCACCACTTCTCCATAATTAACACCCTCAAATAGCAAGTAAATTGACGTGTGTGGACCAATGCTTCCCCGCGCATTTTTTTTTCTTTGGCAGGAAGGTTTGGAGGTTCTAACAGCTCTTCCTGTTGTGTTTGTGTTGTGTGTCACTGTGCATGCAATATGGACCTTTCAAAATTATTATTAAAGTTATTTTACTTCTTCTGGGCATATGTCAGTGATTAATTCTGTGTTCCAGCTGCCTTTGCAGCGTTACCCTTGCTTTCATTAATAAACTGCATCTCTGTGTGTAAGCAGTGCTACCATCGGCCCCTTCTCCTCAATCAGTATCCTTAATTAACATCTACTCAAATATAAATCCCCATCTACCAAACTTTACACACTTACTCTCTGATGTTTTTCTTAATTAGTATCTGTTTCCCATGCTTATCATATCCACTAATTTTCCCTCAATTAGCATCCCTCAATCCATTCTCATTATCTTACTTTCTGATGTTAGTACCCTTCTGTGCCATCCCCATCCTAAATGTAACATCTAGTAACAGGTTCTGCAACACTGTGGCTCCATCAGTCTTTTTTCATCTATTGTTTATAACATTCACTTCAACTGAGATAATATTTCCCATCAACCATCCTGTCTTCCATCTTCTGTCCTTTCACATCTCCCCACAGAGGCCTCTCTCACACCTATCCTCCATAATCAGCATCTTATAAACAGGCAAAGAAATTAATGTCTCGGGACGTAATTATTCCCCCGTTTGCCATCTGCCTCTTCTTCTGTTCAGCTGTCTCTCATCTGCCTAAAAATCTTTCCATAGCCCTGGATGTTGACATAAAACAGGTTGAACAGCTTGGGAATTGTGTGTTTGGTAGTTTGAACCGAGCAATGCGATAGGTCAAAGACACAACTGTGTTTGACAGATTCTTCGAAAAGAGGACAACCAGAAACGTCAAACCTTTTCCCCATCAAATTCCTCAAATAATAAATGTCATGACTCTGGTTTATCCTCCCGCTATCCCCTATAATATGCCTCCCTCTAGTCAGTCAGTCACCACTCTCATATATGCCCTCCTATCAGGAGGTGTAGCTAATTGTGACCTTAGCTTTCATAAGTGTGCAGTGTGTATGGGTGTGTGTGTGTCGGTGTATAGATGGGTGTTTTCAAACACTTTACGCACGTGTTGACTTATGAATAACATTTTCCACAACAGTGTTAATCCCTATTCCCTGGATACAACAAATACAAACCCTAAATGTTCTGCTGGAACACAAGCTGTGGAAGAATTGAGAGATACTGCAGACAATGCCAGAGAGAGAAAAAAAACACCATTTTACTTCAGGGCTAAAACTTCACATTCCTGGAATTTTTTACACTAATTTCATTATTTTATGCTTATATGTTCAGATGTCCTTTAAAGAACAGTTTTACATTCAGCAAGATAGTGCTTGGTTACATGCCATAGATGGAAGGACTGATATCAGTTTCATGTCTGTACATAAGTAATTGGAGACAGTCGTCGCTTAGCTTAGCTTAGCTTAGCACAAAGACCGGAAACGACAGACAGTTAGCCCCCAAAAACTTTCTTTTCCTGGCACCAATTTTGGAATTTGAAACCTCTTAAAAGTAGAATGTATCATTTTATGTATATAATAGGTGTATGATATATATAATTTATTTGCTGATAGGCAGATTGTTTCCTTCTAAGCAGCATGAAGTTATTGTCTCTGGCCTTAAGGTTGAGCAGCTGCTTCTGCCTCTTTTGCTTTCCAAACAGACTGTTTACCTGCATGTCTTTAGGACCAAGAATATTTAATTTGTTATGTTTTTTCTGGGAGGATGCACAGAAAAGTTATTGCAAGACAATGACAACATTTTCCTTGATTATCTTAACAGATAAACAGAGAAAATTTAAGATTTCTTTTGCTTTCTGGATGTTTGACTCATCAGTATATCTAAAGTCCTGGCCATGAACATGCTAGCAGCCTCAAAGATAAGAGGGCTAAGGGAAACAATAAAAACAATAGTTGCCACCTGCACATATGTGTTTTACTTTAACTCTTGCACATGGCATGTATTCCGACAATGATAACTCATGCAGTGTTATTATTGTTAATGAGGTGTTCACTTCAAAAAAAGCTGCACATCTGAAACACAGCTAACATTTCCCGTAATTACACGCCAGTTCAGCATCTCAGCAGAGCGATTGTTGCTTTATTGCTGCCAGGAAGAGGCTTGATCATTTAAGGAACAGCGTGTACCTGCTGCTGATTCCTGCATTCAACATCACAAGTCACAAGATGGTTAATGCCACACTATTTAAAAAAGAGTTCAGTTTCTGGCACACAACCCAGTGCCACTTTGCCAAACTGTCTCCATTAAAGACTATTGTACTGGTCTGAAAAGGCTGCGTGCCAAATAATCGGTCAGATGCTACCAGTATTTATGCTGCCTGTCTGCAAGTCAAAGAATCACACAGAGTAATAGTTGTAATGACTGTAATATATTAAAACACACGCAGCCATGTGCACACACACAGCAGTATGTTATTGACTTTCATTGATCCGCTGCTTTCTTTCTTGTCTTAAGGCTGTAAATCCCACTCAATCTTTTACTTATACTGTATCTCAAGAGGTCAACCTCCAGTTCCCCATTATTATATGTCCTAAACATTGCTCTCAACAGAAGGAGCACATGCACACGCACATGCACACACAGCCCTATAATTTACAACAAGACAAGGCCAAGCCTAGAGAGGCTTTTATTACTTGCCAATAATCATAATGTCATGTTGATGGACCCGGTCAATATCCTTGTGTGCACTCTTTCTCCTTGTGTTGCTTCCATTTCTTGTGTGTGTGTGTGCATCTTTTTTTGCCTTTCTCTGTCCCTTTGCTGAATTTCATGTTATATATTTAAAATTGATTCGTCTAGGCTCAACCTGAGCTCTTGTATGTTTTCCTTCCTGCAGCTATAGTAGGATAATACACTGTACGTGAATGAGTCAAACACGGAAGTTCCAATTTTATTAATGGACCTGTGTCTGTGTGGAACACACACACACACTCAGATGCAATTATTTTCCCACTTTTCGCTCAGAATCGACAGCTTATCATCAGCAGCTTCAAGGTCATTGCCATGACAGCGAGGAGAGAAGTTGCCATGGTAACTTATGTGTGCCACACACATACAGTTCATGTGCATACTTGGGAGTGTAGCTCGTAATCGAATGGTGAATCTTTAATTTGAGTCTGTTTTTGTTTACTCACATGTGTCGGTCTTGAGCAGGCTGTTTGTGCTCCTGAAGTACTGAGGGTTTTCTATCACCGGGATCTTGGTCATGCCGATGATCACCGCATCAGGACCCATCTCTGAGGAAGATGGAGTGTTGCTGCCATTGGAGACGTGGTGAAGAGGAGAGGCCGAGTCATCATCATTGCTGATCACTGAAGATGGTCCTACGTTAGCAGAGAGAAGAGATGAAGTGGCATGAGATAGAAAATCGTTCCTTTATAGACTGAGGAAGTAATTAAGGTGTTGACAGTGACGGGATGAGGATCCCATACATCTTTTAAATGTCAAGATTTCACACGGCAGATGTCTGGGTGTGTGTTAGTGAGACAGAAGGAGAAGAGATTTCAGTCACTTTATGCACAAACAAGTGCACCAACAAAAAGCTTCTAGAAAAGATTGCCTGAAAGTGTATGCCATTATGTCCATTTGAACCATTATCAAGCTTCACCCCTTGCTGTGACTGTAGCCATATCACCCTGCTGTTAACTGTGGATTTTCAGACTGTCCATAGAGCAGTTTGCCCTCAGATGTGATTGGATGACACTTGAATCAAACCAGTTTGTTTCAAGCCTAGCCTGACTTTTACAGGCTTCTGTTTATGTCTCACCTCATTAGCACTACACAGTTCCACTAACAGTCCATTGATGCCAACAGAAAGGATTTTGGCTCACACAGGAGCTCTGTTAGACTGTCAACTGTTTGCAAGTGCTCATCCTCAGTAGATTGTTGTAATTCATCTTTAGCTGCAGACCATCACAACAGATCTGATAAAAGTGAAATATTACTGATATGCTGTGGAGTGATTTTTGTTTTAAAATATGAATTAGTTCTAAAGAACTGTTGCTTAATCTGGATTTCCTGGATTATATTTCATATCTCTACCTAAAACAAACACCCACACAACAACCTGACCTTTTTCCTATAGGTAGGAGGTCGAAGGAGGTCTGACCTTGGGGAGACAGCATGAGCCTGATTGCCAACACGCACACACTGACACACTTTGAACTTTGTGAACTCACCTTTTACAAATAGGGGAAAAGGTGTGTGAGTGCAGCAGTGTTGTTGTTATGTTTTGTCCAGAAACATGGACTAGGTGCTACAGAGGCAGTGTTTGTGTTTGCAAGAATGCAACAACATGAATCAACAGAAAAGAGCGAAGGGGTGTGGTTACATGAGTCAGACACTGAACACATCTCTCTAACAGAAAAGTTTGTTTTGGCATCAGAATGGGAATGTCATTAGTTTTC
The DNA here is from genome assembly GCF_900634625.1 of Parambassis ranga. Classification (NCBI taxonomy): domain Eukaryota; kingdom Metazoa; phylum Chordata; class Actinopteri; family Ambassidae; genus Parambassis; species Parambassis ranga. The sequence continues at coordinate 13,062,496 of NC_041030.1, read as the reverse complement.
AATTAACGCAGTGAAAACATTTTGTGTTGCTTGTCAGTTATAATAAAACCATGTGACACTGCTGCTAATTTTCTATATCTATAGACTCGGTGCCAAAGCAAATAATACACGCTTTCTTTTTCTCTCATGTTAACTGTGTCACTGAATTGCAGCTTTTTTGCAAGTGCATGCAGGCTCACATCAGCCCTGTCTTTGTTTCCATCACCTTCAGTCCCTAATTACAGTCTCATTACTCACACCGTAATACTCACAAGCTGAACATCTTAAGCCCCAAAAATACACCCAAACACGAACACTACTTAGTAACAGCCTTGTTTTAAAATCATAGTCATTATGATTTAGCCTATTGTGATGACCCCAAGGGCAAAGTCTGGCTTGCAGTGGGATTATTTGCTGACCCTGCAAGCACATTGTCATTCACTTTTTAAAAAGGGCAGAGAAATGTGCCTTTATTTTGCCAGACATAGCACGCATGTAGGCTGTGTAACCTTTTGTACAAAGATGACAGTAGTTAATAAGTTAAATCTGACAATTCATACTTTAAAAAAAAATCTTAATTCATACTTATATGTATGTATATATGAAATATGTACATTTTTAAGTCTTGTATATATAATTTTGAATCACTCTTCCTATTTAAATGGCTTTCTTTGATGCCTGAGGCTTAGCACTGATCCCACCGAGAATCAATACTCCACACTGCAGTTCTCTGCAGCTTCCACTCGCTCTCTGCTCATTGTTTCAAGTAGCTGAGAGTTGAGAGTCCCAGCAGTTTTCAGAGATCATCTATGAAATACTGTAGGGAGCCACTCATAAGTGAAAAAGCTCACCTGTGCAAGGTCATGAAGTTTGGCAGTGGTGGTGACATTTTCAAAGTCCCAGTGGGCCGCAGGGTTTCAACACCTACACACTTCTCACTCCTCTGTGTATTTTTTTTTCTTTTTATAGAGGTCTGTATCATTGTGGGTCTGATGCCTCACATTTTATGTTACTGTCTGCACTCTCATCACGTGAGAAAATAACAGGAGAAAACAATTACAAGAGCAACACACAAAACAACTCAGTGATAACTGCTTGTAATTGATCTTAATCACCGGGGCACACTACACTACACTGTCTTAATAAGAGCTGGTGAGTGGTCGCTGTTTTTTATGTGAATTATAAAACCTGTATAATGTTCCTTTAAGGAGCATAATGGGGTGCTTCCAACCAAGTGTTGATCTTTCATCATCTCTTCAGCCCGGTGTCAGGTGAAGAAAAATAATACCGAGACAAGTTACAGCATGGGATTCTTCACAGACAGAGAAGGATTATTCTGAGTTGCACACAGGTAGTGATCGTGCAGCACATTTCTTCTCTGGGCTTCTTTAAGATGCCAGCATAAGTTGAGATTGATTTCCCATGAGCACCAAATACAGTAGATGCCTTCCCTCTCATGTGGTCGGCTGCTGAATTATAATACTGGTTGACATCATTCATTTCCTCCGTCCCTGGCCTCATATGAAGCTCTAGTGCTGTTGACAGGGCTAGATTGAGAGGGCAAAGCTGAGAGAGTTTGGTGTGTTTGTGTGTGTGTGTGTCTAAAACCAGCTGGTATGTGTGTACTGGTGACTCATGTGAGGAATGAAAAGGCCTTGAGAGAGAAAAAGAATGAGAGTGAGAGCACAATGGTTTGTTTTTCTGTCGGTGGAGACGTGCTAGTTTATGTTTGCTGTAAATGTGTGTGTGTTGGTGTGTGTTGGCTGTGATGTCTGGCTAAATCGTTCTGTGTCCAGACGCAGCTAATGTTTCAGATGCAGTAAAAGTAAAAGACAGATGGAGGTGGTGGGAAAAATGGATGCCATACAAGTTTCAGACGATCTCCAAAGTATTATTAAATGGAAAAGTTTGAGACACCGCAGCTTCAATAACATCGTTAACATACGTCTCCCAGTATTATTTTGAATCTTTTTAGAATTTTTCAACAAATAAATGTAAGCACGTAATGCTAAATAAATACATTTTTACATTTCATGTACGTTTACACAACAAATTCACAATAGGTAGAATAAATCAAGGTTTGAAGGGGCTCTTTGGTTTAGTAAGAAAACTTTTGTCACAAAAAATTCAAAGTATTTTTATTCTCAGAGACACACAGTAGGGCTGTTTTATGTTGCTCAAAACACAGTAGCATTGATATGGTGTATTGAAACTGTCAGCTGAATCCTTGAAAGAAATCCTGACTGATTCATAATCAACGAAATTACTTCTATTGTTTTTTTCCTTTATCCCCTTTTTTATTTAAAGCACCAAGGATACAGGAGTAAGTTTAATAGTTTGAGTTCCATCTGAGGCCAAAAGCCAATAACAGATTCTTATGTGTAGATGTTATTTTCTTAGATGCTACCACTTTGAACCAAATGTACGAATGTTTAATAACAAAGGAAGCAGCCATTTTGTCACAGGCCTGTACACAGAGGACGTGGTATCTAAATACTTTTCATTTGAGAGACTCTCGCATTCAGAACTGAAGTGTAGCGCTGTTTGTATCATTACACTTAGCACACTGAGATTATCTCTGCATAACAAAGGGAAAAACATGATGCACATATAAGCACAGGTTGTTGTCTGTCAGTGTGTGTGTGTGTGTGTGTTTGTGTTGGGAGAGGCTGAAGATCATTAACACAGAGAGGTCTCAGGGTCAAATCGTTATAAATACTGTTAAGCTGAGGGCCAACAGGAGGATGAATGTGTGTGTGTGTGTGTGTGTGGAGAGAGAGGGAGAGGTGGCAGAAGGTCCACTGGGAGTGGCCGGGTAAAATGGAAGGCAGGGTGAAGAGAGATGGGGGAGGTGGAGGGAGGAAGGGAAGAAGATGGACAGCAGAGGTGAGGGTATAAGTGGGGTCAGGTCAAGACCCAATGCTGTTAATAGACATGGAACTGGTGTTTAAACTGGTGGAGACTGGAGCTCCTCAAAGTCTGCTGTGGAGAAACTCAGATTCAGTCAATAAGTTGCTGCTGAGAGGTGGATGCCTGTATGTCATTTTAATCTATGTCATATGTTTTTAACAGTGGCGAAAGGCAAGGTTTATTGATTATGGGTTTATAAGAGATTGTGGTTTTAGCTGTTATTTAAAAGATTAGTCTGGTTTATTACAACTTGGAACTTCTCTGTGCAGATGCTGCCCTCATTTTTAGTCAGTTACACTTTTCTCACTACAATAACTGGTCAGACCAGCAAAATAAATACATAAATGAATGAATAACAAAAAGAGAAGAATGTGAAGAGTCGGGTAGTCGGACAGTTTTTGAGATTGAAGTTTAGCTGTCACCTCATGTGGTACAAGCTAACAAAAAAACATAAGTACAGTGCTGTGGGTGAAAGCTGAAAATGCTGCAAATGTCTCATAGATTCAGATAAGTAGCTGAAATTACTGGTCCAAATTTGATGGTTTTTGTTGCCTATGTGTTCACCTCACACCGCCAACCATCCATACAGATGTTAGCTGTAATGTAAAATCATATAGCTCGTATAATTATTGACAGACTTATCATGTCTGTGTTCTCCTCTGCTTGTTTCAGTCTCTGTTTGTGACCATTCAGTTCAAAATCCATTTTTTTAATTGAAGTTTTTAGTGAAGTAATGTTCAGCCCATGTGCGTTAATTTGTGTCTTCCACCATTAATCATGAAACAGGCACTCAGCACCAAAAATAGCAGGATTTAAATAAGCCATCCAGGTTTGCCACTGGGTGTGATTCATTGATGCTGGTGTTGTTGTTGTTCATCTAATTCTCGATCAGGTTTGTGTACCGACACAAATGGCCTTCTGTCTGGTTAAACAGCTGTTTCTGTCAGGACAGGACAGGCAATGCTGCCATCCAATCAGAGTACAGCTCATGAATAATGACACTGTTAAATTAATGACCTGTATACGCAGCAGGGTTTGTGTCGAGTGCTGGAAATGAGATGCTTGGTGAAACTGAGCAGATGTGTCCTGTCATCATACAGTACAGGAAAGGAGGGGATAATAGGAACTTATAGTGCTTGGTAGAGTGTGTAAAAAGCAGGCGTTCTGGACACCCATTTTATCGCTAAGGAGAGGAGAAGTGCAGCTAACACTTATTTTTCCATCTGTGCAGTCAGGGCAGAGTGTAGCAGGAGAGGGTGCTAGAAATTAAATCAAGTGTTATTCAGCCAACCCTGAAGCATTCTGCAGAAATTCAGAGTTATTGCAGAGTTACTTGAAGGGAAATGGCGGTGGCGGAGCTTCGGGAGATACTACATATAATGTAAAACAGAGATGAATTTGTCCACGTGGACAGTCCATTCTTTAGCTCTTCTCATCGCTGCTGTGACACCAGTCGACCCTCAGAGGGTTTGAGCTTCTGAGTTTTATAGCAGGAGTTGAGTTTAAACGATGGCGGAGAGTGATTCTATTGATCTCTCCTGGGTTCTGCGGGTACACCTCAGACAAACTCAAGCCATTTACTGCTGCACGTTGCCCAGGGCGATAGATGTAGAGAGGCTATTATAGGATTTAAGGACATCGGGGCCTGTCAGTCAGTCTCTTAGAACAGCTTGGATGTCTTGTTCCCAGAGAACAGGACAGCAGGAACAGTTGTTAGAAGATAATAGTAAAGATAATAGTGGATTTTTGCGATCTGAGATAACTAACAGCAGTCAGTGAGGACAGAAAGGAAGATTGGCTGAAATGAGGGGTTCAGAGGCACTTCAGCAGTGATGATGGGCAATGCTGATATCAGGTAGAGGTTGGCCAAAACAACAGACTGAACATGTTGCTTGTTCCTATACTGACTTGCTATTTGGTGCATTTATTCCCTCCATCTTGGCTCTTTCTGTGAACACCACTTACAGCACCAGCAGCAAAAGCAGCTCAGTAATGACCGGCTTTATGTTATAAGTTGATCAAAAAACAGCAAATTATGCACTCAAACGCAGAAAAAAAATCCTTCATTTAAAGTCTCTCTTCTGCTGCCGTCACTCAGGCTTCAGGGCAAAAGCAGAGCTGCCGACAGACTCGACCCACAAGGCCTCTGTGACCCTTTAAGCCCTTGACAATACTCTGCAAACACACCAACACACACTCACACTCATGACTGGTAACATAAACCCAGTGGTCTCTAAACTGTGCTGTCAGTCTGCTGAACACAGGAAGTAATCTATCGATCCAGGAAGAAGAGGGATGGAGGGATGCAGCAGAGAGAGACAGACAGAGGACGGACAGGAGGAAGGAAAGAGGAGCTGAGGATTCGCTGAGTAGTTACAAAAAAAGACATAAACATGCATCAAACAGATGTGTGTGCGTGTTCTGCTCATTGGTTTAATGTAGGGTAAGGTTCACCTGGAAAAACGTGACATCATGATCAGTCAGAAAAAAAGAAATGTGGGGAGAGTATTAAGGCCACAAGAGCACAAAAGACAGAGTAAGGTAGAGGGGGAATGGTTAATGAAGTGGGACAGAACAGATGGGTAAAATTTCCTCTATGCTGCAGTTAGGTAAATGTCCATATGAATCTGCCTGTACAAGCCAAAATTCCTCCTCCTCTTAGCCTAATGCAGAGGCCTATCACATTCCTCTGTTCTCTACCAACCACTGGTAAAAATAGACATTTCCTCCTCTCTCTCTCTCACACCGTATCTCCTTTCTCATCACCATGCATGTGTCTACCACCTCGCTTCCTTTCGTCATCCTCTCCTTTGTTTTCTACATCCCCCTCTCTTCCTCTCTCTCTCTATCTAAATCTTTCTTCCTTCTAGCCCCCTTAAGTCCGATCTTTTCTATTTATAATATTCAACCCACATTCACCTTCTCATATGACACAATGGAAGACCGGTTCCTCCTACTTAGAGCACTCTGTGGTGGTCAGAGATGTGAAAACTAAGAAGCAGGGAAGGAAGTGACAGAGAAGGAAAAGAAAAGCTGTGTTTTTCAGTTCTGTAATATCAATCCATTAGTGCAGGAAAGCTGGCAGCAGGCATCTGTTCAGGATGGGGAAAACACACTGATTAAATACCCTAATGATAATATTAAAGAAGAGAGAATCACATTTAAACTCTCCTTTTTCATCCTCTTCATTAGGTCACATTAACATCTATCTGGTGCAGTTGATAAGTATAATCATTTTAATAAATCATAAATAAATGTCAAAACTAATACGGCTGAAAAGTTTATTCTAATTAGAAATCTGAAATCTGTTTGACATCTGTGATATTATTACATAGTTAATCTGAGTATTTGCAGTGCATGTGTGGACAAATGGATGATAATGTTTTCTGAAATTAATTTGCTGGTCTTTAACTTATTTGCATTCAATTTTGAACGTTACCATGAGCTTTATCAGCCTCCATGCTTTAGACCCTGCATGGTGATTTAACACAGATGCTCTGAAAAGCACCAAGACGAGCCAGGAGATCTAAAACACGACACTGGGAACAAGCACTGTGAGGTAGATGATGAAAGATGGACGAAACAGACCATAATATGATGTAAAAATACCTCATTGTTGTCTATGTTGGATTTCTATTTTTTGAGTGTTGTGATATTTGTACTTTTACTTGAGTAAAGGATCAGAATACTTCCTCCGCTGCCCTAAACCCATCAAAGCTTATAGCGCTCAAGCCTAACCCATCTTAATACATTAAAACTCTTAAAATCTGTGAGTATAAAAGGGAAAAAAAGAGGTTTGCTCTATAATTAGACTGGGCCAGTGGGAGCTTGACAGTGACAGAGACACTCTTTTAAGTGTTGAAAATCCTTACAGTCAGACAAGGAGAGAAGGAAAAGCTGTGATGACTCCAGACATTATTGCTGCCAACGGTTAAGAGAGGGGCCGCGTCAAAGAGACAGGTGAAGGAGATGATTTGTACAAAAGAGGAAGTACAAAATGAATTTAGATGTGGCGTTTATTTCAAAGGCAGAATAGCCACACGTATATATGTATATCCATTTATCGGCTTTGACTAAACTCTTTGATAAATAAAGGAATAATTCAGCTGGAAACATTCACTTACACACAAACACACACCTAAAAGCACTTTTATGTTCAGATGGAAAGGACACATTTACACATGAGGAACACCAATAAATGATTTTTTTTATTAAAAAAAGAGAGACCCAGTTATTCCTCTGAAGAGGGCAGTATCTTTTTCAAATGAGCCTTTTATTTACACAGAACGTAGCTTTTAGAACGTAGCTTTGATGCAGTTTGTGAGAGAGGTTCATGGCCAAAAAGTCCTTGTATGTGGCATCTGTTCAGATTCTCCTTTATGTTGACTATAATTCAGATTGAGAAATAGTTTTAGAGGTATGAAAGTCGTCATTTTCAACATGCCTTTGCCAATGGAGACACGTGAAGATGAGGTACGGTAATGCACACACAAAAATACAACAGATATGTGATAAACAACAAAAACCAAAGGAAAACAAATCAAATTATAATAAGGAAAAAAAAATAACATTCACTTCACAGTCACGTCAACTTGCTGTCATATTCCACAGTGTTAGCATTTTTTCAATTTACAATGATTAAACATAAAAAGAAAATGAACAAAAGAACAAAGTTTAACATAAAAATGAGAATCCTGAAATAATGGGAACTGTCAGAGTTCTTCTGAATTGCACGTTTGTATGAAATGTCATCTTCCTCGTCTCTAAGCCTGTTTCAGTTTAAATGCTCTTCAATTCATTATTGGAATATTTTAAAGGAACAATTTATGTAGAAAAAAAACATGATGACGTTTTCATTCTGTATTGTAGCTTCCTTCAATAACACACAAGCATTGGAGCGTACCACCACAGTCATCATAGTAATCATAGTGACCAGCTACATAATCCTGTTGTTATTTCTTCACCTTCTGTTTTAGTTAATTGTTTTCACTAAAATCATATTTGTATATAATGTTGTAATTGTACCTTTAAATACTGTCTTGTCTGGTTTTTAACCAAATAAGTGTTGACTGATATGACTGTCACCACATGACATTGAACACAAAACTACACACACCTTACAAACCATTATAGATGATAATGACCAAGTTGTAACACGTTTCCATGTTACAGACATTGCTTTAGTTAAAATGCAAGTTTTTATCACAATTATAGCAACAGGCAATAATCTGGACTGTGAATATGTTACATTCATGTTGCTGATGAAGCTGCAGTTTTTGAATATTTCAGATAAAAGCATGAAAATATAATGTCTTGCCTTTAACGGCACACATGCTCTCTCTCTCTCACACACACACACACACACACACAAGCTTCTTATCATTAATTCCCTCATTGCCGGTTTAATTGATTGTATTAACCTTTTGTTTTTATGTATTTATTTTGCATTTTTAACATTTGTGATTATTTTTGTCTTTTCCTCAGCCCCAAAGGTAATGTAATGTTGGCTTTTATTCTAATGATTGCTTTTTTGTACATAAACAAACAAGTGAACAAAACATCCAAACTATAAAAGCCCCAGCAATCAAATATTCCTTAATTCCCACATTCAGTTCCATCTAATCTAGTCTTTAGAAAGCTTTGTTAGTGTATCCTGTCATGTTACACTAATTTATCACTTCCCCCTTAAAAAAAAACACTGACACAACAGACGTGGTTTGCAGACACTTTCAGATGTTGTGCAGTTTAAACAGTCACAGTTTGAGGTGAATTTTTATACATCATTTAAAGTGCAGCCCCCCCTCCCCCAACACCACCTCCACCCACCCGTTCTCTTATTAATGGATGCAGTGGCTCCTCAAGTGCACACTCTTATGATAATGAGATTTAAAAATGTTGTCCATTTGAAAACAGTGTGTGTGTGTGTGTGTGTGTGTGTGTGTGTGTGTGTGTGTGTGTGTGTGTGTCCAGATTAAATTTGCAGACCAGTTATCTGTCTAAGGTTTAGGATAAACAAGGTTGTACTCTATTAAACTGTGTTTTACTGCAAAAGTGTCTTTGTTTTAACCCTGTAGTAGCTGCCTTAATCAAATATTTCTAAAACATCTACAATGACCTAAGTCTCAGCGGCCAACACGGCCTCTGTCTGCCTCTCTCTCTCTGTGTGTGTGTGTGTGTGACAGACCTGTTGGCCCACATACAGACTTCACATGTGCACTTATGGTGGGCTGGTAGAAGACATGTATGTGTCATGCATAAGTGTACGTATTATTAATTTATGGATGCATTTTGGATACATGCATCAATGTGTCTCCATAATGTAGAGCTGTTCATGTAGCTTTAAATATACACAGTTTTAAAAAGTGCATTAACAGGCAGAAAAGTCTGTCACAGTCCAAACTCTGGACATTTCCTATGTACGTTCCTGTGTCTGTATTTTAACTGTGTGAACATGTGTTAATCATATTATGTGCATGTACCATCGATTTTATATGTCAGTGTTCAAGTACTGACAAGTTGTGAGATCTCTAATGAGACATCTTAAACATCTTCCACTGTACAAATCCCTCCTTACACACACGAAACACAACCCACAACATCTTCTGATTTATAGAGCTGCAAATTTCCACTAAACAGTCCTGCTGGCAGGGGGAGAAGGAGGAAAAGCAATCTGTTTTTGTAGCGGATGTGCTGGATGTTTTGACAGGTGTGCTGAGTACCTGCAAAACTAATTTGATGGTTACAAAGCAGTTTGAGAGCAGTGTGCCTCCCAAACAGACAGGTAGTGCGCTCCACCACTCCTGGTGTTAACGGTCCATAATAAAGACTTTCAGAAACCTGCCTAACTCATCACGTAACTTCTCCTTCACACAAATGCAAAGCAAATGGATTTTATCTTTCAAAAGCAATATGTCTCTGATCACTTTTATAGCTTGTTCTTGCAGCAGCGCGGACCACACTAACAGGAAGCTGCTGCCACTTTCACATTAAAACACTTTTTGTCTTCAAAGCCTTTTTTTCTTTTTACTGAGCTTTAAAAGTTTTCAGAACTCTAGTTCAGCAGGATCTCTGTGACCCAGAGCAGTGGCTGAATGTCAGAGGATTTAGATTCAGAAAAGTGTTGTGAATTTAAACAAGGCCCTGAGCACAGCATTGTTTACAAAGTACCTGTGTGTGAAATATCTAGGTGAGTCTGTCAGCATCTGCACCAGTGGGAGAGATAAACAATGAGAGCCGAGGTGCCTAAATATGCACCGGCATGCAGTCCAGACAGGAGGGAGATACTGTGTGTGTGTGTTTGGTGAATATGTAGGTTAATGGTCATCTCTGTCCTTCTGATCTAAATAATTCATCCAATGGGAGGCTTTTATGTGTCTCTAAGGTCTCTCTGTGATTGGTTGATCAGACTGTTGCATCCCAGAGCTCTACCTGCTTCTCCTACCTTTAGAGGCTGATAATGGACTCCATCCACCTGACCACACACACACACACAGTGTGTGTGTAATCTATACAGAATCTACTCCATCTCTTATACATTGTTTTGTAGTTGTTGCTGCAGATATTTGGACACTCTTCTCCATCCTCCTTCCCCCATTTTCCAGTTTCTCTTCCAAGTTTTCACTCCTATTCTAACACACACACACACACACACACACACACTCATTCATATGTACACAAACACACAGAGCAATTTTTCTCCCTTTCTTTTAGTCACTTGTGTGTCCGTCTCTGTTAGCGTGAGACCACCTCCACTGGGATGTTCTGAAACAACACACACCCTGAAGAGAAACACAAAAATGTAAACAATAACAAAAACAAAACAACAAAAAAATGAAATAATAATAATAATAATAATAACAGATTAGAGGTGTCATTGCTGATTTATCAGAACCACATTTTGTTGTGATGATGGAAAGATGGAAAAGGACACAAGGCTGTTTGCTGGATGCTTTAAATAACTTGTTATTGGTCATTTCATACTGAAGAAATAATCAGTGTTCTAACAACCTTGTGCTGTTTTGTCCACCCTTCATGTACTGTAGCTGCATGTTCTGTGAGTAATGACAATTCTAGGTGTTAGAACAAAGAGGTTTAGTAACTTTGTTATTCAAAACAGAGCCAGTGTGATTTGTTTGGCAGCAGCATACGGAGAATATAGACAATAGACTCAGAAACCAGGGCTAAATGTGCACAGGAGATACAATTTCCAATAGGCTGTTATGGCAATTAAGCAGCAGCACTAAGCTGTGACTGTGCTGGTGGGGGTGACAAAGACTGTGGAGCCACCACCGCTGCACACAGCTTTTGCTGAGTCAGGTGAAGTGTGCGGTATATGATTACAAATGGGTGCAATTTTAACCTTTCTTTTTTTAACAAATGCACAGAAACACTCAGGCCACCCTAGAGATCACAGACACAAGCTGAACCTATGCTGCCACATCATCATCATCAGCAGGGAATGACAACAGCCGCATTTGATGCAAGCTACTATACAACAGTAAAAAGCAGTGCTTATTGAAAATGGTTGCTCATGCCTCTTTGTGTCGCTAGATTATCAATGAGCACTTTGCCACGGTGTTCTGGTTTTTCAACGTTTGTTGTTTTGACCAAAGACTGAACATTGCATCTTCTACTGCTTTGCTTTCCTGTGTTGTTAGTGCATCTTTCAGGAAACTTTTTAAATGTAGCAGTCTTTCTGCCTGTGGATGCTCTCATTCATCCAGGTCATAGTCATGTCCAGGAGTTTAAATCAAGGCAACTGAACTCAAGGATTGTTTTTTGAAGACGTTTCGACACCTGGGGGTGAAACCTGCTGGGCAGAGATGAAAGGTCAGAGTTGTAAACAGGTGAGAGCTGATGCCTCAGCCCTCCTCCTCTGTTTACAGAGGGTTTATCTAATTTCACATAGATGCTTCTTTGACTTCTCTTTCAAACCATCTGTCCTCCTTGTCTAGAATGTGGACATTCTTGTCCTCAGAGGAGTAACGGCTGTCTTTAAGGTGTAGGTGAACTGCTGAGTCTTGTCCTGGGGAGGTGGCTCTCCTGTGCTGTGACATCCTTTTGTGTGATGGTTGTTTAGTTTCACCAAAAAGGTCAGATCTGTTTACTGTTAACATGTTTCTGAGCCATGTGGAAATGTGATCAGACCGTGATTTGCTTCTATATGCATTTCTATTTTTTTCTGTCACATATTTTCCAATATCCACAAAAATACATGATGAATCACTAATAAGGCTTTGAGATGTAATATAATATCACAACAACAGATTATACTGTGAAAAGGGAAGTCCAGTAACTTAACCAGTCCACCCACTCTCTCTCTCTCTCTCTCTGTGTGTTAATGCTGAGAACATTTATTTATTAGTTATGCAGCAAAGGTCACCATCACTCTGACACTTCACACAGAATCACAGCAGCTTCCCAGTGAAGTGCTTATTTATTTGTGAAATAACAATTTATTCACAGTGGTGATGTGACCTTTCACCAAACATGAACAAAAAACTCATTGATCCTACACGTCTGAACTTTATAGTCCTCAACCTTCCCACCGTGCTGCAATCTAATGGACGTACTCACACCTCACACCAGACTGTTTAACATATCAGACTGCCACAAGTCTGCACACACACACACACACACACATACATGTAATTCATTAAAGATAATCAACTACATGTTTTGAATCACGGACTGATAGCAACACCTGGCTTGTCACTGGGGGGGTTTCTGAAGCAGCCAAACATAACAGCCTTATCTGCGTTGGAGGATTATGTGTACATTACCTGTCAGTCTATGACAGAGTCTGAGCCAGCCAAAAGAAATAAAACCTCTCTGTTGGATGTGACATTAAGGTTCAAATGCATGCCAAATATCTGAGAGAAAATAAGAAATGTCACGAGCTGATGTCTGTCGAAGGAAGCCATGCCTCACAAAACATCAAACAGATGAGCAGACTGTGATAGATGTGAGGTAAAAATAAGAAGATTTTTACAGGCATGCCACAGCAGCTGAATCAGTTTAATTTCATGGAGTGACTTTACGTTTCTACTGGTTTCCTGATGCTGTGCAACAAATGTGTCAGTAATGCAAAAAACATCACATGCTGTTTGGCATCATAGCTTCCAGCGAGTTTTGCTTTTAAGGTTGGAGCGACAACTGCTAAAAGTACAGTGACAAAAATCTTCAATGACATTTATATTAAAATCTCAGTGAAAACAGCTGGATTTGCTCTTAACCTTATGAAATGGTTATTTGTTATTTTGAGTATTTGGGATTCCCTGGCCAAAAGTGACACATTTGAAGAAGTTACAGAAGAAAATGTTCAGTACCTAATCATAACCTGTCAGGGTAAGCTGAGTCATCTGTAGGAAAGTTACATGAAGAAACTGTACTGACAAAAAAACCCACTTAATGCATATGCCAGATATGACACACGGTTACATTTATGCTAATGGAATATATATGGAAGTATTCCTCGACATATATTATTATGTTGTGTTATGTTGTGTATATTCATGGTAAATATATGATTGTATTGCACGATGTCATCCAATCTTGGAGATGATACAGCTGAAAGAAGGCAGGCTAAGGAAGTAAGCTGAGGATAGTACATGCAACGCAGCAGATTTTCAGTTAGTAATCCGAGGTTCAAGTTCCCCTGACACTGCAAGGTGCTTTGTTTTTGCCCATGTGTAGGTGTGCTTATGGTAAGGCCTTAAAGGCAGAGTGACAGGCCAGGTAAAGATCATCTTAAATCACACAAATTCATAACATTAAATATATTTTACAGTCCATTCGCATTGCACGGCCGCCATTTTTGACAACCATTGGCACAAGTTCACATATAAGAACATAGTTTCCGGTTTTAAGGACTGAAAAATCGAACTTATGTTGTATTGTCCTGGTGAGGATGAGCTGTTTTTACATTATGAGCCATTTAATAATAATAACGAGGATAGGGCAGTTTAGGATGGTACTAGCACCCCCACCCACCCTCATCAGCATCTCTATTTGCAGCACTATAGGTAAACTTGTTTTAATGACAGATACATGCAGATTGTGTTCAATCATAGATCAACTGCAAAAATACTTGTCATGTCCTGCTCCAGGTCATTGTGGTCCAAGTCAGAAGGATGTGTAATTAGTGCAGTGGAGACAAAGTCAAACCAAGAAACAGCAGCAACAAAGTGATGGCTGACGCGTCTGTCAGGGCGGGAATGTAAAGGAGAAAACCATTCCAGGCAGCTGACACTTTATGATAAAGGACAGGGTGAGGCGAGCCAAAAACAACTAACTCCTCTCCTCTCTCTTAAACTGGGTTTGTCATTCGCTTTGTGGAAAAACTCTGAGAGACGTTTGCAGATTGGCAGTTAAATAATAGTAAACATGCCAAAAACAACAAACTCTTACTTTACTACTACTGGGGCAGTGACAGTAAAGACAGCCACCCTGCAGTCTGCACCCCTGGAGGGAAGTTTACAGAGCTGTAGTGGTGACACAGTAAAAAAAAATAAATCCACCAGAGACCCATGTGGGGCTGTAATTTGTAACTAAGCTGAAAGAAACAATGATCCAACTGAATGATCCTGCATGTTCACAGGGGAAGTTTTAGTGGATTAACAATCCCAGGACACACAGCAGAGGAATGTAGCAACAGGGAGGTTTATCGGTATCACAGAAGGTTTCCATGTGATGGTTTATGCATTCAGCAAAGCAGAAGTGGGTCAGCCTCCTAACAGCAAGGAAGGAAAGGCAAAGATTTGAATACTTTTTAGATCCCAGTATGAAGATGAGAAGATGCAGCAGTTGAGAAGCGCCTGCTGATGTTTCTGATTGCAGCAGATGCGACGCATATTATGATGCTTTTATTTTCTCTCGCCTTAAGCTGAGTTTTTGTTTGCCTATAAAAACGGGCTTCATTTACCACACAGATGGCTGATATGGATATATACACATCATCAAATTGAAAATGGAAGCCATTTTACCTCACAGTCATGGTTTTATGATCTTTAAGATGAAGCCAGCACAAAAAAAACCCTCGCCGCCCTGATACTCTGCTTTAGAAATTCATATTTCTGAACGGATGTGCTGCTGATCAGCTGTCGGGTGCTATATTAAATCAGATGAGTGTATTCTATTGTTTTCCTTTATATGGATGAGTACCTGTTCTGAGGTTTACACCAGCAGCTGCCTGTTGTTTGAATTGTTAAATATTCACAAGAAAGACATTTTAGGATGGGGTGTGCCAGATTTTATGGCTCTCATGTCTCAATGTCTCATGTCACCCAGATTCAAAGCTACAGATTCAACCTGGAAAATCTATATCAGTGTCACGTCTGGCTGCCAATCATTGTCGGCCCTTGTAGGAGGAGTGAAGAAGTTTTTTTATGCAATGACTCACTTCATAAACAAAGCCAGTAAATGGAGCAAAAGATCTCTCAGCTTAAGGCAGTGTGCTGCAGTAATGAACCTGGGATTTACGATTTGACGTCTTTTGTCTGCTTCCATCTCGGCTCGTCTCGACTCCTGACTTTAGTCGGTACCAGGTGCCTTTATGTGTGTGTGTTTGTGTGTGTGTTTCTGATGGTAGTCATTCACTCTTCTCCCAGACTCAGCTAGTGATAATGATTTCGTTTTTGGAGCAGCGCAGGTTGGCAATGACGCAGGTTGCTATGGCAACAGCATGCAATGGGCAACGGAAGTTGACCGTGTCACGCTGTAGAACCTTCTGACAACTACACACACACACACTCACATATATGTGTACTTTCTGTCTCCCTCACACTCTTTTCCGTCTCTCACTTTTCTTTCAAACACACGCACATAAAAGTACTGACAGTGTGCCAAAGCTCCATGCTGTCCTTACACAACCTGCAACTGCACATTTCTCATTTCAACCTCAATTTAAGAATAAATGAAAAATAAATAAAAACTTTCCTCTGCACTTCACAGTAAGTTAACAGCCTTTCAGCACCTGCTTGGTTTGGCTCATTTTCTCCTGCTTTTTAAAATGTTAAAACTGGAAGGATAAAATATGCTGAACTTACAACCTTGATGCTTCTCAGACTGCATCACTTATTGCCTGGTCATTTATTTGTGAGGTAAGGCAAGCTTTAAGCTGCTGTGTTGGTTTCACTCTCCTGCCTGTCCTCACTAGAAACAGGCAAGACGAACTGGCTGCTTAGCGTGTAGCAAGTGGGACAGGTTTGCCTTGTCACCTTGTTATTGCAGGTGTTTTTGCCTAAGCAGAAAAATGGGAGCTAACCAAGTAGTTTTGATGCCTAAACCTACTCAAACCGAGACTGAATATTAAAGGAAAGTGAAGAATGGGACCAAAACCCAAACATGTTGTGGATGAAAGACATCTGTAAATGATGACCTTCATCCCACCACGTTGATTTTCTAATGGATAAATCAATACAATGATGGATAGATTAACTGATGATGAAACATTTACTAGCTGCAGCCTTACATGTAATTTGAATATACGAGTCAGTGCTCTTTCATTGGTGTAATACAGTACATACTGAGCAACACTCACAGTTTTCCTTCATTGTTTTGAACGTATTCCGTTGACGTTTCCGTCTAAATCAGCATTTTCTTGAGACATACGTTTCCTTTTCTGTCCATGTCAGCTTCACACTGGCCTTTTGCTTGGTTGTGAGTGTTTTCTGTCAGTTGTCTTATGTCAGCTAACAAACACACCGACAGCTCAGCAAAAGCATAGGTCTTGGCAATGGACCATGAACTGGACTTCAGGAAACACAGTAATAAATCCAGCTGGCTGCTCTCTGTGGCTGCTAACATTTAATGTGCTGTAGTCAGTGGTGGTTAAGCTCCATCCTCTTATCTTATCATCAATCAGTCAATCAAGTTTTTTTTCTGCCCCAACTGCTGATGTGCGTAAATTGTAGGTATTGATTGAATTTAAAGGAACTGTGATATATTGATTCACAAGCACAAAAACATCATAACGATGAAAGTGAAGCTTTAATGAGACACTATGCAGTCATGAACACAAGCGAAATACAGAGAAACAATACCTGAGTGATTATTTGCCTCTGATGTACACACACACACACTGCTTAGTAGGGCTGCTGACATTAGCATTAGGCAGTAATGGGAAAGCAGGGCCAAGAAGACAGAGGCATCCTGGCTCATAGTCTGGACAGGCAAGCGATCAATTGATCCATCAATAAACTTCTATCTATTATACTGCTCTTCCCAATTGCTCAGTCCTGCTACTTTGTCTCTCTCTCCTTTGTCTCCATCCTTACAGAAACTGCTACACACACACACACACAGTGTACAGTACAAAACGCCAATTCTCATTCATATTCAGGGAAACTGGGGACTTGTGTGTGTGTCTCTTGCCTACTTGAGTGTCTTAATGCAGTAAGACTAGGCCCTGACTGATGGCCAAAGCCTCATTAACATAGACTCTATCATAAATATTCACTGCACTGCCAAGAAAAAGCCACATTGATGCCACATGTACACACTTTCTGGCAGCACTGACATTTCCTAAGAGACCAGCAGGACCGTGAACAGCGACACACTGTCACACTGTCTGAGCAGGAATATCACACTGACATGTCGTACATGTTTACACGGCAAATATGTCCACATATGCAAATATCTGAGGTGGGAGCTCACATGGCTTCTCATGTCTGATGAGTCAGATCAGATGACTTAAACACACTTTGATTTTTCCATCAATTTTATAATAATGATCAGTGCATTGTGAGCCGAGTGGCACATGGCGTACTTGATTACGTGGAGTTTTACATTAAAAAAAATAAAAAATTTGAAGGTACTTAAAAGTTAACATATTCAAATTGTTTAGACAACATGCTCTCCCTTACTATGATAAATAAAGAACAGTAGGTGGCGACAATGCTCCAGCTGGTAGCTACCTACTAGCGAAAATTGAAATCGGGAATCAACGGAAATTAAATAAGCACTAATTTTTTTATATATATAGTTTAATATCCGCCTTTGAAGAAAAAATCCTAATCCCAAACATACACGGACCCTCCTATATATCTCCCCTATATTTAAATCCTTCACCAGCTTCCTCCTGCAGAGCTGGATCTCCTGATTCACACAAACAAGATGTTCTCTAGTTTGATCTATCCTGAGGGGACAAAGGACAATCTAAAAATAGAATTTATAGGAAAAAAATTATTTACATTAATAAATTATATCTGCCGCCAGAAAACTTCATGTCCCAGACTTTGGTGTCTTTAATGCCTCCAATATGTAGATAAATAGGTGCTGTGTAAGCTCTATGACCCCCCTGGGTTCCTTGTATGATCATTTAAAGTCCATTTAGGTTCTCAGATATGCATAGTATTCAACGGAAAAAAATGAAATGACTTCATAATGAACATTTCAAAGAGCTCCCCTTTTGAGCTGGAGAGTAATCAGATTTTAAAAGCCCCCCATATTTCAAACTGGAAACGAATTCTGTGGACTCAGCTGCTCCGTCATAATTCCATCTGTCTCCTGCTCAGTATGTATGTATACACAATGTCCCGTTCCCACACTGCACTCACAGTCTGAGCGGTCTAATTTTTCACTGCTCTGACTGTTTGCAAAGGTCACGGTGACCAATGCAAGACAAGAAATGATGTACGCTGCACAATGGGCTCCCTAACAGAGATGAGACATCCTCTGATGGTAACCATCTTCAAGAGCTGTGACTCTGACCACCAGAACTTTCCACTTTGTAAAGTAGTGGTTGTTCTCTCTGTCTGACTTCACACGAAGGCTTTCACATCCTCTAAGAATGTTTTTAGCACTGTTCTGCTTCATTTATTTAGAAAACAAAACACTTCCATTTTCACAGCTGGGCCAATCAGAGATAAGACAGTAAATTCTGAATAATGTAACAACAACAACAGGATCCAGAGAGACCTTTTTGCATATTTAAGTTAAAGTGTAGGCCGCTGTAATGTTGTAACAGATGGCTGCAATCTGTGCCCTCACCTTTAGATGTAAGTATATTCTACATGCTCATCCTTTATTATTATAAAATAACCAGATATAATTAAGATATTCAACAATTTCTAAATAATTCTAGGTTCCTAATTGTTACATGAATTTTGCAACATTTCACAACTGATTAACCACCGCACTATTTCTACTAATATAGCATTACATATATAACACCCTATATATGTGAAAATAAGCAGTAAAAATGATCACTGTTAGAGAGCACGCAACAAAAAAGGAATAAAAAGAAGAAGTACACACGATCTGCAGGCAACATTTTACTTTGAAAAAAAAAAAAAAAGTTTATATTTTCAAAGCCCTTCAAACAATCGCTGCCCTGAGGATCTGCCACAGGCATTTAGACATTTCTTCCTCCAGTGCTCAGAATCTATTAACAAACAAAACTGTTCCTTTTAAAACATGACCCCGGACACCAACTGAAGGGATGAGGAAACAGTACTAAAGACAGGGCTCACATAGTGCTAAACAGGAGGCACGGCACAGGGTCTAATTCTCCCTCTTTATAAATGCATTATTATTATGTATTATTAGCCTTCACAACAGTGCCCACTGACTCTAATGACTTGCTAATAAGCAATTTAAAACATGCTTATTAGTCAACACTAACATCATGGTTCTCCTGTCAATGAATTGTATGATAATATAGCTTTAATGCAGCTTTTTATTGGCAGGGCACATTTACCTCAACTAACCCACTGACCTGCACACAAGTTGTTTTAGTTGCCAAGGAAACGTCTGTGTGGAGAGAGACAGCTTTACCCTGGCAGGCATCGTTCAGCCTGTTGACCTTATGAATGTCTGAGAATACTAGGTACAAAAAAAACCAGAACATTTTTCTATTCATGACAAATGTTTGAGGCGTGAATTTTTATATGCTAATCTGAGTGACAGGTGGATGCACTCACACGTCTGCCCTCTTTCAAATGCTAGTTTTAGTTATTATTATGCACATAGGCACATTTGTTTTAACACAAAGCAGCAGCTGCGTGTTTTAAACCAGAACCATACCTGAAAAAAAACCAGAACATCTGAGCAGGCTTTGGATTCTAAATGTTGATGCTACAGACACATTACAGTCAGCACTCTAAAAACATGGATGATCAATACTGTGCCATCATCCAAATACAGAATCACAGATGCTTTTATAGCCTCTCCGCTTCACTGTGGCTGAGTTCAGTCATTACTTCCTTCTTTCCAAAGTTTAGTTTTTAGGTGAGGTGGAACTCAAAGAGCTGCAGGCAGAAGATGCTTTTCTGCAGGGAGAGGAGGAAGAAGAAGAGGAGGAGGTGGTGGTGGTGGTGGTTGTAGTGGTTGTGGGTACGCTGAGCATGCCCGGTAATGCCTTGGGCCTAAAATGAAGCTCTGCTGACCTTGAGGGTGTCATATCGATCGATCGACAGTGAGGAGCAGCGTGTGCATGTGAGAGAGAGAGAGAGAGAGAAAGAGAGACGGAGGCGTACAACTCCCCCAAACAAGGAGAAAACTGAAACCTGCACTAATGATGAATCATTGATAAGTGGACAAGAGAGGACCTTCTCTCTTCATCTTTTTCTTGTTCCACTTTTTTAACAACACCTTTAAAGAATCTTGCCCCCCCCCCCTCCTTCTTTCAATCTGTCTGTGTCTCATTTTCTCAGTTTTTCTCACTCTCACTTGTCAAATGTCAGTTTTAGCATCCACTCTCTCTTCTTCTCCATCTGCCTCTCTCTTTCTATACTTCGCATATACTGTCTCACTTTCAATCTACCCCCCCCCCCTGTTTTGACATTTCTGGTTTGCTCATGCATCAGGTTTCTGTTGACACTTCCCTCCCTACAGGTGCTTTGAGGGCATGAATACATATAGAAGCTGCTACATTCTTCCCTGTCTGTGCTGCGGTGCACTGTCTGATGTGTTTCCACTTTCAGGTGTCTGCGTTCTTTTGAATGGTCGTTATGTGTAATTTTGTGGAACCTGTCAGGTTTCCAACTGTCCAATTAAAGCTAGAATCCTTTTGTTTTTCTCACTTTCTCGAGAGCTTTATGTTTCGATTTTATCCTTGTAACACTGCACGAACATTATTTGTGCTTTCTGTTGATGCATCTTACAAAATGGATCTGAAGTTCAACAAGACAGATCTTGTCCATGCACTTATTTAACAAACATGCCATACCCACAATACATTTTCTGATGCGATTTGTGTCAAAGAGAAATTATTCAGGACACTGCTCTAAATGTTGCTAAGGGAAATGCAGCCTTTACTGTGGTATTCTGGGCCCCAGAACGGACAGACAATGTGGCAGACCACAAAATTAGCTCCACCAAACCTGATTTGCTTTCTCTCTGGGGCTGTATTGATCAGGAAGGTTTAGTCTTATTTGGGAGCAGGTTGGATCTTAAACGATGCTGACAAGTTCCACAGAAACTAAACAGGGGAGAAAAATTCTCCTGTTCAGTGTCTCTCTCTTTCAAATACCGAAGCTTACACATTGCTATGTGCCTGACATATTTATGCCATAATGATTCTAGTAATACACACCTAAAGGGTTTATTTACACCTAAAAAATGTTCAGAGCAAACACAAGTAAGCACAACTCTTTATAGACTGATTGTGCTCCATTGTTTTATAAAGATAAAGGCAATATATTCTCCTAATATTCACTTTTTTGCCATTTTTTTAATGGTGTCTAAGATTTATTTCTAAAACATTAGTCTACTGTTTTGATCCAATCGTTTCCAATCTCACCACCTGTTTATTATCAATCAAGAAAATCTATGTTTTGATAAATACATGGTTGTGTGTTATCAATAGAGGTAAAAGTCAACCTTTCTGTTTTTAGGTTATGTGTTTATATTTATTAGCTGTTTACACAGCTAACAGCCATATTTAGCATTTCAAAGACTTGCTAGTTAGGGCATTTACAGATATTGGTTTTTATTTATTTTTTCTGATTTATCAGCATAAATGGTCATTTCAGTTAGAATAGATGTATGCATGAGTCCAGTATTTAGCTTGGTGACTAAATTGTTAAAATCTGTGCTCACTTCTACCATAGAGTTCTGGATCTGCTGCCAGTCTCCTGAAGTGATAAGGTAGCCATAAAACCAACGTGTCTGTCTTATTTCCTGTTTTTCCAGTGGCACATTTAGCAGCTAATGAAACAGATTTATTTAAAAACTGCTGGAGACCAAAGCTAAGCTACACAGTGGAGAGGTTTTAGAGAATGAATGCTGTTTGGTCTATTTGTACTGGACATAAAGGTAATATAAAGGTATAGTTTATGGTGGCTGAGAAGGCCTGACAATGGAAGTTAACCCCACAAGAGATGTGGGTGGCTGAGTACATAAATATAAAAAAATGAAGGCATTTATCAACAATGTTCATTTAAGACAAACACATTGCAAATGTAATAATTGTAGGCAGGTGAACAGCGCTTCATTCACAAACACACATTTGCGTTGGCCTTCTCGAGCACCATATCTGTTTGGTCCCAAAAAATAAGCCTAGTGATTTCACAAAAACCCTGTCAGCAGCATCACCATCTACTATACACTAATCTCTCACTCATCTGCAGCACAGGAACACAGCCATATACAATAGGTAAAGTCATCTTGTGCGTGTCAAAGTATATCATGTGAAGGAACCTGTACCAAATGTTGTCCATGTGTTATTGATGAGTGAGGAGCAGAATAATGCAGTCGATATAAATAATGTAAAGCAGCTCCAGCTTTTTACCAGACTATCAGAAAGAGATGGTCAGCAGTTCATTCAGGGTCAGTGAAGCAGGCGCTGCTTTTTCATCACACAACTGTTCAATATGGTACAGGGCCTGACACGCTCTCTTCACACTTTTCTGATCACAAGTTCATCATCGGCACTGACTGTGTTTGTGTGGGTGTGTATGTGCGTCTGTTTATGATTTAGATTAGCGCTGGTGGTCTGGTGCCATCTGCGGTTACATTTCTGTTGCTGAGATGAACTTTGGTCATCGGTCTGGTAGGAAATATGCACAAAAATGTCAGACAAACAGCAGTTATGTGGGCACGACTGTTGCCGCGGATTACTCGCAGCTGTTCGACCCTCTGTCTGACTCTGGTGTTTCATGCTGACGCCACTCGGTTCCTCTCTCTCTCCTCACGCTCACCCCAATGTCACTGCAGGGCACATACATCTGGATGTATGTGGCGCATAAGGATGAGACCGCATGGGGAGAGGAAGGTCAACAGTGGAAAGAGAGAAGGACGAAGACTCAAGGGGAGCAATCAGAGGGGGAAAACTGAAATGTGACCTAACATCCTACACAAGAATGGAAATGCACACACATGTAAAAGTGCTTAGATGCACAAGAAACCAGGCACACACACACATATATACTGTATAGTATATATATATATGTACAGTCATGTGAAAAAATTAGGACACCCTTTGAAAGCATGTGGTTTTTTGTAACATTTGTAATAAATGGTTATTTAATCTCCGTTTCAACAATACAGAGAGATTAAAGTAATCAAACTAAACAATGAAAACTGAAGAAAAGTCTTTTCAAGATCTTCTGTAAATGTCATTCTACAAAAATGCCTATTCTAACTGAGGAAAAAGATAGGACACCCTTGCCCCTAATAGCGAGTGTTACCTCCTTTGGCTGAAATAACTGCAGTGAGACGGTTCTTGTAGCCATCTACCAGTCTCCGACATCGGTCTGAGGAAATTTTACCCCACTCCTCAATGCAGAACTTTTTCAGCTGTGAGATGTTTGAGGGGTTTCTTGCACGTACAGCCCTTTTCAAGTCACCCCACAGCATCTCAATGGGATTCAAATCTGGACTTTGACTTGGCCATTCCAGGACTCTCCATTTCTTCTTTTTCAGCCAATCTTTGGTTGATTGACTAGTATGTTTTGGGTCATTGTCATGTTGCATGGTCCAGTTCCGCTTCAGCTTTAATTTTCTAACTGATGGTCTCACATGTTCTTCAAGCACCTTCTGATACACAGTAGAATTCATGGTGGATTCTATGATGGTGAGCTGACCAGGTCCTGCTGCAGCAAAGCAGCCCCAAACCATGACACTTCCACCTCCATGCTTCACAGTTGGTATGAGGTTCTTTTCTTGGAATGCTGTATTTGGTTTACGCCAAACATGTCCTCTGCTGTTGTGTCCAAATAATTCCATTTTGCACTCATCTGTCCAAAGCACATTATTCCAGAAGTCCTGGTCTTTGTCAACTTTATCTCTGGCAAATGTCAGTCTGGCCTTGATGTTTCTCTTGGAAAGCAAAGGTTTCCTCCTTGCACACCTCCCATGCAAGTTAAAGTTGTACAGTCTCTTTCTGATTGTAGAGGCATGTACTTCTACATCAACAGTAGCCAGAGCCTGCTGTAGTTCTCGAGATGACACTTTAGGGTTTTTGGAGACCTCTTTTAGCATCTTGCGGTCTGCTCTTGGGGTGAACTTGCTGGGGCGACCAGTCCTGGGCATGTTGGCAGTTGTTTTGAAAGCCCTCCACTTGTAGACTATCTTCCGGACAGTGGAATGGCTGATTTCAAAATCTTTTGAGATCTTTTTAAATCCCTTCCCAGACTCATAGGCTGCTACAATCTTTTTTCTGAAGTCCTCTGACAGCTCTTTTGCTCTCACCATGGTGCTCACTCTCACTTCAACAGTCAGGAGCACACCAAACTAAATGTCTGAGGTTTAAATAGGGCAAGCCTCATTCAACATGCAGAGTAACGATCTACTAATTATGTGCACCTGGTGTGATATACCTGTGTGAGATCTGAGCCAATTTAAGAGGGAATACATGTGAGGGTGTCCTATCTTTTTCCTCAGTTAGAATAGGCATTTTTGTAGAATGACATTTACAGAAGATCTTGAAAAGACTTTTCTTCAGTTTTCATTGTTTAGTTTGATTACTTTAATCTCTCTGTATTGTTGAAACGGAGATTAAATAACCATTTATTAAAAATGTTACAAAAAACCACATGCTTTCAAAGGGTGTCCTAATTTTTTCACATGACTGTATATATGATGCAAAGAGGCATCAGAGAGCTTATTTCCATTTGAGCAACCACATCCACCACACACAAAACCGCAAATACAAACACACACACATGCACACAACGTATATATCACTGCTCCATCCATCTTGCATCGCTCCTCTCTGGGGGGCCATAAATCAATCACTGCCAAAATACTGCACTTCAACTGTGCAACAGCAAGAGACACACAAATGCACACACACACAGATCTGTCTCTACATTAGCAATCAGTTTTTGTTTTGCTAATCTGAATGTCAAATGTGGACCTTCAATGCATCAAATGCTAATGGTTCAAGCGGTGCCAAAAAATAGTTATTTATTCCTAAAACAACAGTATCTGTAAACAGAATGAAATTACTTCCTCTGAAAGCTGCATTCTTGGGTTGCTTATCGTGCACATGGGTATTTCAGAAAAGCTGAATTAAACTCAAGTCAGCTGAATCGAAAACACCAAAATTTTCTACACTCAGCTCATATACACAGGTTTCACTATAAAACTTACTTAATGTGATTTTTACATATACGGTATATAATTAGTCTGTTGAAAACAGGACTGATAGAAATGTTATCGTTAGTTGACAAACAATGCCAAGCATTAAACATGAAAGAAACATCAGTTCTAGTGAATCAGTATGATAAATACTATAGTAATAAACAGATTAGTTACACAGAAGTTATTCCTTGTGGTTATGACCTGTTTTACTTCACCACAACAAAGACTGCAAGAGCTCCTTGTAGTCTACATGCATTATAAGCGTTATTCACCAGCAGAACTTAGACCCAATAAAACCCGATCAAACAGCAGCAGGATTCATGGATACACAATGGTCTCCAAATGAGAATTACTGTTGAGTTCATTCATTTTTATGACTTCTGGTTTTTCTCATGTATCCATGAAGCATTCACAAAATGTTTAATCAACACATCCACAAACAGCACATGAAACGAGTGGCATCGTTTAAAATAAAAGTGAAGAGTCTTACCTTTGATGCCAAACTTGGAGTTTCCTCCAAACTTAAGAATAACCAGCATTAAAAGGAAACCAGTGAAGGCCACAGCGGCGATGCCCACCACCACGTACACCTTAACAAAGTGACAGCAGAGTTACACATCTATTGGAAACACACACACACAGTTAGCTTTAGGAAAACAGTTAAACATGACTTACAGCAACTTTGTCTTCATGTGAATCTCCTGGGGGAGCCCCTGTTGATGTTGGGAGAGACAGAGGAATCAAGAAATGATGTGTGAAGGACAGGGTTTGAACTTAAAAATGTCATGTTAACATATATTACTCCAATTCTTAATAATATGATTTACTGGTGACCTGGACCATTGAAACCATCAATCAAAGATCCTGATTGATGCTTAACTATTTTTCTGCAACTGAGGGCCCTGTTAATCCTGCTGTGATGCTTGTGAAAAGGAGTGAGCAAATAAAAGACAGTACCTGGGTTTGTATCTGCAGGAGGGAGGAGGAGTTGGAGGAAGAGACAGAGACAAACATTAGATCCCAAATATACAGACCTACAACTTTAAATGTAAATTCTTTACCATGCACTTTACATCATCATGCCTGCTCTCTGAGATTATTTCACATAATCATTTCACAAACAAAACAACAAACAACATACTGTATATTCACCATGCACAACAACAGAAAATAAAATTAAATAAAAAATTTTAAAATAATAGCTGCTGTGATGCTTGTGAAAAGGAGCAAATAAATAAAAGACAGTACCTGGGTTTAGATCTGCAGGAGGAAGGAGGTGTTGGAGGAAGAGACAGAGACAAATTAGATCCCAAAGATACAAACCTCTAACCTCAAGTATAAATTCTTTGACATGCACTTCAAATCATCATGCCTGTTCTCCGAGTTTATAAGCTGTGTTTGCTTGTGAAAAGGAGTGAATAAATAAAAGACAGTACCTGAGTTTGTATCTGCAGGAGGGAGGTGTGGGAGGAAGAGACAGAGACAAATTAGATCCCAAACATATGGACCTACAACCTCAAATATAAATTCTTGTCTTCACATCATCATGCCTGCTCTCTGAGCTTATTTCACAAACAAAACAACAAACAACACATATTCAACATGCACAACAACAGAACAAACAAAACAAAACAGACATCACATCAGTCAGGAAGTTGCTTCTGGCTATTTCAGTGTCAGTGGATCAACAAGCTGCTGACTGTTTATCTTTGTTTAGCATTAGCTTAAGTAGCGAGCTTGTAGTTGAGGAAACCTTCTGATAAACCTGAAACTAGATCCTGGTTATAACTATTTGTCTGCAAACAAAGGGCCCTTTTTCCTTTTTGCCACCTGTTAATCCTGCTGTGATGCTTGTGAAAAGGAGTGAATAAATAAAAGACAATACCTGGGTTCAGATCTGCAGGCGGGAGGAGGAGTTGGAGGAAGAGACAGAGACAAACATTAGATCCCGAACAAATACTTACCTGAAATGTACATTTTTTGACATGCTGTCACATCATCATGCCTGTTCTCTGAGCTTATAATCATTTCACAAACAAGACAAGAAACAACATATATATTCAACGTGCACAACAACAGAAAAAATAAAACAAGCAAAACAACAAAACAGACATCACATCAGTGCTAATCCCTATAGCTGCAAGAATGTGCAGGCATGTAACGCACCCTCAGCAACTTGAGAGAAAAAAGAGAAAGAGACAGATATCTAACATGTGATTTGTGTTAACTGATGAAGACGATGTTCAACATAAAACACTGAATTTGTGACTATGAATTGGAACTGGAGGTGTTTCAATTGTTAATTTAACATTAAATATAAGACAAAACTAACTTACCATAGTAATACGGCTCCCTTTCGTTTTCTGCACAACAAAAAGTAAAAAAAAAAGTTCACTTTAAACAGACATCTACACACAGAATGAACATTCATCTTTCTATTCTACATGCAAGATTCAGGGACATGTTATTTACAGTACTGTCATTTTGACCTACTGCTTACTATAAAGGGTAATTCACAGTGTTGTACTCCTCATGCCACATGTCACTTATGTACTTTCAGTCTCTATTAGACAGTCCTGCCCACTATTTATCATTCAAAACGTGCAGATCCTTCAAATGTTGTGACTACACTGATAATTGCTTATTCCCAACTGAGCGCTGCTCCATATGGCTGGCCTTTATTTGCATTCATGCCAACAACCAACTACTCATCATCTTTCTGTGCACATTATCCAGGTGGCAAAACACACCATACGCATACACTGAGTATTCAGCTGAGTGGATGTGTCTTTGTAGTCATTTTAAAATAATAATGTCTCAGTAATAGGATGTTAAATGTTTGTAAGCTACAGTAACATTATTACACCGTCTTTTTTTTTGCTGCACATCTAACAGTGGAAACACTGTGCAGTGTTATGCTCACCACCGTCCCAGGGTTTGCGCATGAAGTGAGCCTCCACCTCCTTTCGGTCTGAGCCATATATGTTTTTAGCCACCAGCATGTAGTGGCCATTGTTGAGGTGTGTGGGGCTGTCCAGCTGCAGGCAGCCATGGTACTCTATCTCTGTGACATCATGAATCATAGTCTTGACGTAGTCGCCCTCCTTCACTGCCTTATCATCACGAAACCACTGTAAGTCCGGCTGTGGGTTTCCTGAAAGAAGTTATGAAGACGATCACTTACTTTAGGATTGTTGTGATTTTCAGGAAAGTGAATGAATTTCGAGAGATTCTGCAGAGCTCTCTCCTACCTGAGACGCTGAAGGGGATGCACCAGTGATGGTCTGAGATGGCATCACTCAGCTTTGTGATTTTGGGAGGAACTGAAAGAGCAGAGAGTTCAACATAATAAAGTACAAACATAAAAAAAGCAAGACTGAAGATGATAAAGTAAACACTGATGGGCGCTTTGACACATGAATTTACACAGTTTAGTGCTGCTTAGCAGAGAGTAAACGTACAAAGTATGTCCAGCACCAGAGAGGACTCCTTCCCTCCTACAATGTTCTCAGCTGTGCAGATGATCTTGCTGTTGTGGTCCAGAGATGAAAGGTTGGACAGTCGCAGCACCGAAATCTGACCGGATGTCTCGATCTGAGAGAGAAAACACAGTCATATGTTTAGCATGAGGAGTCAGTTAATACAAGGGCTGATTGATAAATCAACAGTGAGTATTTTATCTGTGTGTGTGTGTGTGTGAGCGCTAACCTCATAGTTGGTGACTAGTGCCATGTTCCAGATGAGCTCAGGTGACGGCACGCCTGAGGTCGTACAGGTCAGCCGCATATTCTCCCCCTCCATTACTGTCACTTTGGATGGGGTTAACGTTACCTTGGGAACCTCTACATACAACCAGGAAGTAGGAAGAAGGAGAGAAGCAAGAGGAGGATAGGTGTAGAGAGGAGAGGAGAAGAAGGGGTAGGAAAGGAAGTAAGCAAACTTAGGATTTTATAGCCAACTCTTGTCTTCTCAGTTAAAACACAAGGCACGTAACAACCACAATAAGAGTGGAAGAGCAGGCAAACACACACCCACTGCCACAGAGAGAAGAAAGACACACAAAGAAAAGACCTCGAAATCAATCCCCTCCACCCTCCCCTCTCTCTCTTTCATTTAAGCACACTCACCCCAATCAAACAGTCAGACAAAGAGACAGAGTTCAAACACAGTGATGGTTACACTGATTACTAGTGCATGTCTTCAGCAGCCCAAGTACTAAATTGATTGGACACAGTCTGAAGCCTCTGTCAAAGCAAAGACACTGGTGACTGTGTGTGTGTGTTCGTTCGTGTGTCTTACAGAGCTGACCAGGAGGTGACCCGAGCATGACCAATCCAGTTCTATCAGAGTTCTGCCACCCTTGTCCCATCTCAAAAAACAACATATAGGTAAATTAAGAGAGGAGAGGAGAGGAAAGGAGAGGAGAGGAGAGGGTGTTGACAGCTACTGTAGATAAAACTGGACAGATTTCTTATCAAACCTCTCTCCTCTCTCCACTCTTCCAACCTCTTCTGTCCATCGGCAAAATGCTTATCACCAGGGCAACCCACTTATCACTATGACAACCCACTCAATCACCATGAGACGCAGAAATAACCAGTCATTTCAGTGTTGGTAGGCCAGCTGCCATATCAGAACCACATATCTTAACAAGCTCTCAGTAAATCAGCCTTCTACTGCCACTACACCCATCTGCAGGTCACACACACACACCCACACACACCACACACACATCCCTGGCCCTACTGAAGCCAAGAAATCAACCCACTTTGGTTTTGATGTAAGTGCTACAGTCATGGTGTGTCTTTCCATAGAAAATGATTCCCATGTTCAATTATTTACACGCACAGCTTTGGTACTCAAACCATGCATGACACTGTGAGTGATTGTAATCCTTCAGCTGCTTGGATGTGTTCAGAATCAACAAGTAAGACTGAAGAGGAATTTATTGTAATTAGCACAGTGGGTGAGCCTGTGTCTGTGACAACACACCAGTCATTATGTGGAACGATTTCAGCATTACGTACATCAGTGTCTGGCCTGTGCTACAGACCACCTGCAGCTAGTGGTGAAACATCATGAAAAATACTGGCAGTGGAGTGTCTGCAGAGGGGGAGCCAAGGAGGCAGATGTATATGCAAACGTAAGAAAGATAGACAAACGTGGTTTTTCAACAGGAAAGCCCCAACCCCTGGTCTGGCAAATCATGCTCAGTTGTGTCACATGGCCTTCATTATTGAACAGAATTTGCAATGTTAATAGGCAAGTGTCTGCAGGCATCTTGGCAAGGCCCCATTTTGAGTTAACAATTGGGAGAGAGCCAGGAGTTCAATGGTCTATTTTGCCTCCTTTTAATTTATATTACAGAATTCTGGCGTTGCCAATTCAATTCTTTTATTATATTTAAATAATTGACAGATATTCACACTGGGAATCAAAAATCTGAGTACAAAGCAGTTAAACTCTGTATAACATCATTACATCTTCAATACACCCACTCACTCACTTTAATTCTCCTAACATTTACCTGCTCTATTCACACATGAGCTCCCTTTGTTCTGTTTGACTTTGTACTAGGGATCTGGCAGGATAAAGTCAGTTTAATGTCAGGCCAGGCTGGTTTGAACAAATGCATTCACACATACAGCTTCTCCAGGTGATGACCGGAATATTTCAGGGTTGCAGTGCATGTGTGTGCTACGAGCTACCACAAGTCTGAGCAGAGCTTCTCCATCCTCCATCTGGGAAAACTGAAGTGGAGGAATTAACTCCATTCCAAAAAGCCTCATTTTGATGCTTTGATGATGAACACATGAGTGCAAAGAATCCTAGAAGAACTCACATCTGCCAGCTGAGAAGCCTGTGACATATGACTCATAGTAATTTGAACTCATCAGATCCCTTGTCCTTTGCGTGGAAACACCTGGATGTGTTGTGTGTAATCCACTGATGTAATTCAGGTTTTAATGTCACATGTCTGAGTCAGTACAGTTTACATTGTCCTGTAAAGTGCTGCTGTGTGTTTTAAATTAGAGGAATGGACGATGCGATATTCAGAATCTGATATCGAACAATAAAACTTTAATCATCCGATCTGATTGGTGCCGCCCCTTTAAGAGTGTCGGGGGATTGTTTATGGTGCCGCACTGTTTGTCCCTGCGGACTTCCTGTAGTTCAGACTTTGTCAAGTTGTCATCTCCACTCACGGTCGTTGTATTTTATTTTGCAGTACCTTGAAAGGGCATAATCTGTGAGTAATATTGTTTGTGTTAATTATTTCTCCGACTTACCTGTTATGTTGTCCCACGTTGATTCACTGATTAATCGGTTGTGTGTTATAAGCGCGACTGATGCTAATGCGCTAGCCTGTTAATGGGTTTTTCTATATTATGTTAGCGTAGCGCTAATCGCTACGTTCCCACTTTATGTCGTGGCATAAATAATGATTTCAGTTGTGTTTATGTATTGACAGTAAAAGGAACTAACGAAGTCTGACATACTTTTCTTTATTATGTTTGTTTTACAGTTTCACAGATCGTTTTAAATTATAGCATCAAACTTAGCTATCTGAAGAATTTGCAATGTTTTATTGGGAAACTGTAACTATCTGCCACGTTTCAATTCTAATACATTTGTACAAGGGCACAATACGATTTATTGGCTTAAACTCTCGTGTAAATGGTTTGTGGATGTCTTTTTCATCCAGGTCATAGTAATTTCCAGGAGTTTAAATCTAAGCAACTGGTCCCCCGAAACATTCAAAAAACAATCCTTGAGTCCGGTATAATGTAAAATGTCATGTAAATGTTTAGCTTAACTTGGAGGGCCACGCTATATATATATATAATATTTTAATTCACGCTTGTTAAAAACATT
Source organism: Parambassis ranga (assembly GCF_900634625.1). NCBI lineage: Eukaryota > Metazoa > Chordata > Actinopteri > Ambassidae > Parambassis > Parambassis ranga. The sequence goes on along the minus strand of NC_041030.1, from coordinate 13,030,204 downwards.
AGAAAAAGGTATCAGATTGGAATCGGTATCTGCAAATCGGTCATAATCATCGGTGTGTGTATATGCTGTAACATGGCATTGTGCGACCTTATTTTCTTATGTTCCGGTATTGTAAAGTTGTATTTGTACCTGCAAAATTGATTTTTTCAGCTCTCATTTGACCATTGACCATTTCTCCTTCATGAACCATCACTTGTCTCTCGTTTTTTTCCACTGTTAGTGTCATGAGCCCTGGTTTTGGTTTTTGTATTACTTGGCATGTCTCGGTTATTTTCCTGGCTTTGTTTATATTATCTCCTGTTTTATTTTGAAGTTCCTCGTGTCTTCCTGTCTGTTTTGTTTCCTCTTGGGTTTGCTCCCCATCTTTGATTACCTGCCCGGCCCTGATTGTGTTCACCTGTGTCCTATTAGCCTTGTGTTTTTAAGCCTTGTGTTCCCCTTTTTTTTTGTCAGTTAGTCTGTGATGCCAAACCCCTGTGTTTGTCCTCTGAGGTTCTAGAGTTTCCTGCATCTTGGTGTTTTACCTTTGTTTCCATCTGGCCTTCATTTGCACTTGGTTTTGAGTGTATGTTGTATTTGCTTCTGGATTTTTGAATGTTTCTGATGAGAACAGCCTGTTGAATTTGGGTTGTCCCTAGAAGACATTTTTTTCTAGTTTAACATCTCTTTTGTTCTCACATTTTAGTTTTAGTTGACTTTTATTTGCCTCTAAAATTTTTACCCTCTTGCTTTTTATTTCTAGATGTATGTATCTGAAATGTCAAAGCGGGAGCTCTCTGTAAACAATGACTTTAAAGGTAGATAGGTGGGTAAAATTGTAACCATGAAAACCTCACTTATCAAACCTTGAAGGATGAATGCGTGCAGAATACATTATGTTAGTTATGCGTACGAGTCCTTGACACTCCTTGACTTCTTGAATTCAGATTGCCTTCTTTCACCTGGAGCGTGTACCGTGAACAGGCTGTGAATTACGAGCACAGCGTCAGGGATATGCCCAGCTGATGTGACACTGAATAACTGCTCACAGCTCAAATTTAAAAGGAAAACATCCACCGCTCTCTAAAACCTGCACACAATGCGCCACAGCATGCTTCATTTTTGGAAGTCTCATTTTTGCGGGCCACAATAGGCAGCTACATATTGATGTTTAGAGTGTGTAAGGACATAACTCTCTCCTCTCACACCACAGAGGTAGTGGTGTTGAGGTGGAATCAGACAGGAGGAGAGGAGGAACTGTGTTGGAGAGTCACACAAATCAAAATCTGTATTGTTCTGGTGTTCATACACGGTGAAATTGTGAAAGGGATTTACAAAAGAATGCAGAATCTGCATCTGAGTGCAGATCTCTTGCTGAAGATGGCAGTCAATCAAACTGACACCTGGATCACTCCGACTGTAACATCAGATTGTTTGAAGGTTTTAACTCCTGGGTGTTGATCTCTCTTTTTAATCAGTTACTGTATATTTGATGTCAGACATTATGCATCTTAATGACGCAGTTTGTTGACAACATATATGGACATAGACATCTTAGGCTGACACAGGTGACGGGTGTTTTTGCAGACCTAACTAACCCGTAGGGCTAACATGTTGGGTGCATCCACCCTTCACTTAAAGTGGCCTCCCCTTTACTTAATAATCACTTTATATAATTTAAATATGGATACAGCTGTCATGAACTCTAAAATATGGCATCAACTTTCAGCACTTCTCTGGTGATGGATGGTGTTTAGTTTCATCTCAAAGACAGGAAAAGTAGTGTGTCAATATTTAACTCATGATCAAAGTTGGCGCCATGGATTGGGACAAATGTGACAAAAAGGAAATAAAAGCTCTTGTTTGAGCCTCATATCTCTTTTCATAAACTGCCTGAACTGAAGTAAAGTATGAAGGGTGGATGGACATCATTTAAATTTGAGACTCAGCTGGTTCAGCTATGCACAAGTTGTATTCTAACTTTACACACACAACTTATCTACTTACTTTGTTCTCTTTCCCATAAAGAAGAGTTTGTAAATTGTTTTGAGCTCTGTTGTCCCCATTAATCCCTCCTAAATGACTGCTGCATGGCCAAAAAAGGAGACACTAACATAGCTAGAGCGTCATGTGCATTACTTTTTAACACACTTCAAACACATTCAAACTGCTTCAGTCCGTCCATACTGAGGTTTGGTGTCCTAACGTCTGTGCTGATTTAATTTATGATTACAGCTATGTGTGAAATTTCTTGTTATCTAACCTGTAATTGAGTGTTCTCCCTGTATGACAATAGGAAATTCACACAATGTGAATAGCATTTCCTGCCCACACGCACTGAGGAGCCATCTGGCCTCTCTGGTCGGTCTATGGTGCCATGTGCCTACATGCTGTATCTTTACATATAGAAGAGTGTGAATTTATCTCACCAGAAAAGTGGAGAGAATATCACACTATATTATAACTTAGCAAAACAATCAAATGACAAAAATGGAGAATGAGAGAAGGAAAAAAAGTGTTGATCCGGCCAAACATATGAACTGACAGAGACACAGGCAAACAGAGGGGGAGACAGATGAAGACAGAGTGCACCTGTGATGAAACCTGGAAAGGTCTGGTAATCCATCTGCTGTCATTTCCTGCAGCACATGGAGAAACTCACCTTTGCTCAGGACAGCTGCTTTCAGTTATTCACGTTTTGGAGCATTCAGCAGAAACTTAAAATGTAAAGAGAAGGATGCTTGGAAACACTTAAGTGTCTTTATGCTCACATTGACAAGCGAGTCGCTAAAGTAATCGTTCTACTTAGATGGAGTTGTAAAAGTGGATTGTACAAGAGTGAAGAGTTTATAAGTTTTATATGGCTCTGCTGTTGTATTAATCAATGTAAACGTCTACATTTTTGCCAAGTGATATGTGTTTTCATATTGCACAGGACTGCAGTAACATTAGAGCAGCGCTTCTTAGTTAAGTTTTGTATCAGTCAGCAGTGGGAACAGTGTGTGTTTGGCAGCCTCTTTGGGTGGAGCTCTGACAGTAAACAGTCCACACAGAGAGAGAGAGAGACAGACAGACAGACAGACATATGAGGCTGGCCTGAGAGATCAGTGTCAGCCTGAGGGCATCATGGGGCATTTCCTCTCCTTTGTGCCTCCCTCATAATATCACTCAGAAATGTTCAGACATACAGACGGAAGGACACACATGAAGCAGACAGACAGATGGAAAATGAGAGGGGAAATGTGTGACGACTAAAGAGAGAGAAAGAGGGGGAGGCCCGCAGTTTGGCCAGTCTGAGAGGTCTTTTGGTGTATCACTGTTAGCCCTGGGGCATTATTTGGCATCCCTGCCCCACCATGTCTTCCTACTCATATGTCACTCTGCCAGGGGGTCCCCTGCCCACCTCTCTGGGGGGCCCTGCAGTAACTGCACTAATGCCAAAAATAACCTCTGCTAATGGAGGGGAGGCAGAGGGGACAGATCAATAGGAGTTATCAATGACATTGTTAGCTTCCTGCGAGCTAACTTATTGTTTGTGTCCTAAACGTCCCGATTGCCCCGAGCTATTTTTGAGCAGATCGTTTTACTTGTCAACAAAGCAGATGGCGGAATACTTTTTGTTTTGGTTTATTAGGTTAAAAATCAGATTAGATTTCAATTCATGGCTTATGAAACTGTTTTGACTGCTATTATTGCATGTTTTATCAATTTAAATCACACGCCAATGTTCTCACATTACAAAAGCAAACTAGAACTGACTGGACTTATTCCCCCCCGAAGGCTACAACAGGCCAAGTCCTGACTTTTGTTTGTTTGCTCAAGCTCTACATTATTATTAAATCTCAATTTCAGCCAAATATGTGGTTCTAAAAACCAACAAATCAAGGCTTTTTGTTTTTTCCAAGAATGGGAGCAGGTCAGACTCAGACTTTCAGAGACAGGGCAAGCTGTAATTTGACCCTGTTTATGAATAGAAGAGTGTCCAAAATAGAGAGAGTCATGAAAAATTCATGCAGTGGAAAAGAATAAAGTGTCAATTAAAGTGCTGACATTTATACATTTAAGCTTGATAAACACTCCCATAAACATAGAACATAAAAGGCCTGTGGTCTGTGGATGGATGTCCTGGAGTGACATTACAGCTCAGCTTCACACTAGTAAGTGATTGTAATCGCTGCAGAAAGTTTCAGGTGTTTCAAACAAATAAAGGTCTGTTTTTTTTTTCCTTAATTAAATCTGTGGATATGTCCCTCATAAAATGTCCCTGTTGCTATTGCAGTTGAGTTTTCATTGCATATTTTTCCAAGATAAAGAGAAAATGATGATTTAGAGAAAAAAAGGGAAATGAAATCTGGTGTGTGACAGCAGGTCACGGTGCTGTAGAACACATGGTGCAGATGGTCTTTACAACACTTCATTTTACTGCGATACATGCTGTGAATTTTCTCTACTCAGCATCTTTAAGACTCACTGATGTCATCTGTGTGTTGAATTACACACATTTTCCTTCTAAGTGTAATATCTTGCTGCTTCTATAATGTCCTGCGCAGACCTTTCCATACCTATACACAAGTGCCTTAGATGACCCTAACCAGGCTATGACACCACCATCTCTCTCTCACACACACACAGTAGTTGGTATATCACACATTTTTCTTCTGCCTGGCAGCTAATCCATGTGTCATATGAGAAATATCCCTACAGGACACAAAGATATATCAGCCCGTTTAGTGTAGATGGCATTTTAGTGACACACAGCAGAGACCAAACTGCTGGTATGAAGGCGACGTTCTCACTGTGCACGCTCGCTTTCATTTGGTCATTTGCTTGCCTGTTCATGTGTAAGACATTGTAACTTTCTGCGCTGCACAGTGTCAGGGGAAATTACAGTAAGAGCTAAGCAGAGCTGTGTGTGAGTGAACTACAGTGTATGCATCATTGTGCCTGCAGCCTGTAAACTCACATACCAGCAGGTAGTGCATCACTGATTACTGCAGAGGCTGTAGTCAGTGCATTCAGTGCATTCAGTGCAGTGCAACTGTGGTCTTTGTGCAGTAATCCTCCACAACAACACCAACAACAACAACAAACCTCACTTTCTCAAGTAATTCAGACCCCACACACCCTGAGAGATCTGATACAACACATAGCAAACTTATAATACAACGTTTTATAAAGCTGCTAAACAAGATGTGTCTCACACACACACAAACACAGAATCAAAACCAAGATTGGGAAAAAGCTTGGTACAGGAAGTTAGCTTTTTTTCCTACAGGTGTTTCACCGCTTTGCACTCTGCTCTCAATGTTTTTTCCAGTCCCATGCATTCTGTGTGTGCGTGTGTGTGTCCTTACCACAGTTTGGTAGTGTCAGTTTGGACAGTGGCTTGCGTGTTCCTCCATCCTCAATGCAGTTCAGCTCCTGAGTGTCTGCTTCCTCTCCTAACCACAGCTTGATCCACATGTTCTCGCAGGAGCAGTGCAGAGGGTTCCCTGACAGGATCCTACACACACACACACACACACACACACACACACATAAGAGTCCTGTGAGGAAGCTGGCATTTTTTTTTGCTGAGAATCAGAAAACAAGGAGAAACAGCTAAACCAGTTCTACCAGTGTAACAGAGGAGCCTCTAAAACAAAAACCAGAGGTAATGATGATATGTTGCTTCTCATTTAGCATGCAGTTTCCTTTTAACTGTGAATGAAAAATAATCTGAACAAACTAAAATAGACTGTAAGAAAATTCTGCCTTTAGACATATAACTTTTTTATTTATGTATCAGTCAGTGTAAAAATATTGAATTCATTACAGTCACATGAGTCAGATTAGAGGCAGCGTTTGGGGCTGTGTTTGGGTTTAGTGACAGGTGTCACAGCCTACAGCGGTCTTCTATTATATATTTTCTGGCTCCAGGAAATTCTAATATTGATGGGAGCGGTAAACCAATTTTTAATCTTCAAAACAGACACCTATATCTGCCATTACAGTACTATAGATCCGTTGTTATCTAAACATTGAGCGACTGTAAGGTAAAGCAGACAGACAGACAGACACAGATAGACAGATTGATAGAGAAGGCCCCTCTGAACTCACAGATAAGAGATGTTGAGGTGTTTGAATATCCTCCAGGACAGTGATGACAGGTTGTTATCTTTCAGATTCCTGGAAATTAAATGGAACATCAGAAAATGTGTAACACCACAACACAGCATCAGCAACAAACATGTCTGTTTCCATGTACATCAATAAGACTGTTATTGTTCTCATTAAAAGATTTCCCCTCTAAGGACTGAGACAATTAACCTTAAGTGAAGCCTTGTTTAAGTATAATCAGACTTTAATTATGATGACACAGTAACAAGATTTGACAATCAATTATAAGTCCTGTTAAGTGATCTAGTCTCCATCTCAAACATGACTATCAAATACAAAGGCTTGTGAAGAATTCTGCATCACACATAGAAAAGACATGTCAGTAGAAAGTATGTACTCACAGGTACTGCAGCTTGAAGTTGTTCTGAAAGGCCAGCTTTGAGACGTACGTTAGCCTGCTGTTTGTCACCGTCCTGATGAAAAACAAACACAGCATGAACAAGACAACACTCACAACAACAGCATTATTATCCAAAACTAACAGGTCTCTGTGCAGCTCTGCATGTTGAAAGCCGTCCTAGTGGAGGATAAATATGAAGCAAAAGCACGACCTGGCCACATATGCTGTTCTTTTTAAAGCCTTATTTCTGATTGACAAAGCACATGTTGAGTATTTGATAAATCACCAGCTTCTTCATGGATATTTAAGACTTATTAAATGTCATACATCTCTGGTTTGCCTTTAGCCTGATGTATAAAAGAGTAGCACCAGTAAAAACTGTATCTGAGCTAAGTGAAGTCATTATAGGACTGACGTGATATTAGACACAGTGCAGTTGTGTGATAGTGTGTTTCTCAGACACACTGGATAGTTACTTCTAGTAGTTACTATTCCTCTCCTTTCTGTTCCGGTTCCCACTGGGTCCACCACAATTAAAAGCATATACTAACAGTGCATAATGTGCTTTGTGCTAATTTACTGTATGGGATATTGGATGAGGTTTCTGTAGTGCCCACTTAACACATTTTTTTAAATGTGTGAGTAAGTGCTTCTCGGAAGACAATTCTTTGTTACATTAAGAAATAAAATGAGATTAGCCTTAGCAGAGCAAACACTGTGGAACACTGATAAAAAAACAGTCAAACTAGAGTTGAAGCAGTAGACATGGATGGAGGATTGTTTAAAACATATATGCCTCATATGAAATTCATGGATTTGGGTCAATTAAAGCACAAATAATCTTTTTTACGTACATAGCAGCAGAGAAGCAAATGTAAACTAAATGTGTGCGATCTGTTGTGTTTGTGTGTACAGGTCAAAGTGATTTTCTTGGTCATGTATATACAGCCATTAAGCACTCACAGGTTCCTGAGATTCTTGTAGTAGTGCAGGTCTTTGTCGTTGATGGAGGAGAAGCTGCTCTGGTTTGCGATGTAACTGTCAGGAGAAACAAGTGTGTGTCAGGAGACTCATTTGTTACCAGAAGGGAAGCATAAACAGAAACATTTCAGCAAGACAATAAGCCCACATATAAAAATAATGGACTCTGCAGCAGATGTACAGAAAAGTTCTGGCCTCTTCCTGCAGCATTTGAACAAAGCACTTAACCTCTTTGTGTTTAAGGGCCAAGCAGGAGATGATTGCACTCAACTCCCTTGTGTCAATGAATATAACAGTGTGAACAAGTTCTGAAATGCAGTATATGTACTTTTCAGATACTGCAGGGATCGGATATCTGAGAACATTTAGAGCTAAACAAAACCTCCAGAGCTAACAGAGAACAATCTCTGCTATTGAGGGAACAAGCTGTGACATTCAGAGCAGGCGCACTTTGTCCTGCACACAGTCTAACAAAACTCTTTAAATATATAACAAAGTTATAAAATATAATAAATGTTTTTTTCAGGTCATAAACTGAAGAAAATAGAAACTTATTTAGATCAAATGTCATTAAAATCACATTTTACAAGGTCGTCTCCATGCTCATCCACACACATTATATCATGTAGTCACAGTGTCAAAGAACACAAATATCCAAATAACTAATAAAATGCACGAAAAAGTTGCAATCAAAGTATATTCCTTCCATAAAAGCTTAAAATCGACACACTATTAAGTCTTACAATTGCTCCACTATCAGCACACTCTTTCATAAACATCTGTGATCCTCTACAACGATTACAATATATTGTGACAAACAGATTCATAAAGTACAATAAATCAACAATTAGGTCAATGTCAGCAGTTAAACATCTAAATTAAGTACTGAATAAGAACGCTGTTGCCAGATACTATGAGTGGGCACAATATACTCTGGTTTTTCATCAGGTGTAATGAACCCTTCACTGTCTGTTTTAATGAGCGGGGAGGAGTTAAGCTGCACCCACATATGTGCGCTGGCATTAGACATTTTTCTTTTGTGTTAATGTCATTATTATGTTATTATCTGATGCATTTATATAAACATTACTCTGTGTTGTTTCTAACATGTTAATCATAATATGTTGTCTTTGTCATGCATTCATTAAACTGAGCCACCTCCTCAAACAGATGCTCATTTGTTTGACTCAGCAAGAAGTGACACAACACAAACTGCATTTGAGTTTTCACACCCATAAACCCATTCACATTGACAGCACGTTCAGTTGTGGACAATAAGGTTTTGGAGTAGATGTCATAAAATCAGGATGTCTGATCAATTAACACAGACTGAGGACATGATAACCCATCTGTGTGTGTGTGTGTGTGTGTCTTCTCTGTTTTTGGCAAGGTCGTTTGGAATTAGACGTCGCACGGTCATCAGTAATTTGTCTGTTTACATCAGCCAAGCACTCAGTGAATGCTTTTCAGCAGACTGCTGGCTCATTTAAACAGGGTCCAAGGCTTCTCCAAGGCCGCCTATAAAGATTGTCTATCTCTGACAAAAGTCATTATCAACAAGGCTGTTATCTCTGCAGAGCAAGTTGTTACAAAATAATTTTAATTTCCTCTTTAATTTCCTTAAGCTGTAACATCAGACTATTTCTAGGCCGGATGACGTGATATTAATTATCAGTGGAAAGAAATAATGGTGCAATTTATGTAAATGCAGGCAGAGATTGGTGTCATCAGCAGTCCACCTCCCCAAAAGAGAGCAAAATGTTAACTCTGCCCAGGAAAATGTTGCTTTTATGTCTGCAGCAGCATCGATTCTCTCCGCCTGTGTGGATCATTTAAATACACTCATATTAGCCATCTTGGGAAGTGTCTGTGCTAATATTTGGACTGTGGTGTCTGGTGAGTGTGCCTGTCTCACCACACACACACACACACACGGACACGAGCACGCACACACGCACGCACCAGCACACAGACTGGGCTTTGTCTGTTTCTCAGATTAAAGACTTTAGATTATAAAGTAATTTTTTAACTGGGCTGTTTCCACGACCGGTGCTGGAAGACTGATGTGCCCCCACGATGGCAGTGAGTGAGTCCGTTATGCAATGTAGGTTACACATGATGCGTGTCTGAGCAAAACCCGCGCCGAACAAATGCACAGACTCTATTTCTTTCTAAAGAGAAGTTCGTTTGAGATTACGCACTAAATCTGTGCGTGAGTTGAAGATTAAGTGCCAAACATAAGGGAAATGTGTGCCGCTTCTGGCTCTTACAGCTCCAGGCACAAAGTGGCAGAGGATGGATGAATGATGCCATTCCTTTATTTGGAAAGTGGTGGAAAACGTAGCCACGATAGAATGATAAAGGCTGAATAAATGTGAATATTTACGCATTACGCATGGATTTGATGCCTCTGAGGGATACTCACATGTCGGTGATGTTCTCCATCTCCGCCTCGCTCTGAAGAACGGGGAATGCATTGATACCCCGCTCGGGATCCACGCAAGAGATCCTGCTGCCGCTGCATGTACAAGACGATGGGCAAGCCTCCGCGGACATCCACGGATCTCCAGAGCCTACCGCCACCCCGAATACCACGACCCAACACCACCACCACCAGTAGCACCGCCACGATCTACTCCCCGGCGAGGAGAGAGCCCCGCTCCAGGGTCTCAAGACGCTCATCTCGGGTGCCAACTTCAGCTATAAGGCTCGCTGAACAGCCCCACGGCCCGGCCCAGGTTGGCTGGGATCAGCCCGGTTCGGCCAATCAAGGGGAAAAAGAAATAAAAGGAAACTCCGATACTGAGGTGGTGGGTACAGATGCAGGCGGTGCAGCAGCTAGAAAACCATCGGCTGCTTCAGCGGTGACAGACAGAGGTGTGAAAAAAAGAAAAAGAGGAGAGCGTCTCGTCCCTTCCCCGTGCGTTTCCTCCAGAATCCCCCGTCAGTCCGCCAGTCAGTCAAAATCTCACTGCCACAGTGTGTGCAGTGTGTGCCAAGGAGTCTCTCTCTCTCTCTCTCCCTCTCTCTCTCAGCTGACAGGCACTGACCGGAGCCTCCTCAACACAATGTTCTCTGCGTGTAGATGGATAATTTTCTGGTGGTGCTGCTGCTGCTGCTGGCTGGGTGGGTGGGTGGATGCATCAGAAACGACCAGTCCAGTAAGAGCACCTTAACACCGTCGCCGCGACGGGTACCAGCTTCACAGTGGAGCGTGTATAACGTGATACACCACTGATCCCCCTCAGGAAAATGTCCCTCTGCTTTCAGGAAGGTCTCGGGGAGGGGGAGTCAGGTGCCGAGCACAAGTGTTCCTTGCTCAAGGGCACCTCAGCAAGCTGTAGTCTATGTGTGTTTTCAGTTCGGCTATAAATCCTCATCTGTTTTGTGCCATCCAGGGTTGAAGTTCCTCCCGGTGCGCACAGTCTGTGACAAGCTTTACTGGCCTTGCCTTGAAGGAGGTGTGAGCGTCCTTATGTGACAGAGTGGGGCGGAGGGTGGTGGGTGGGGTGCTGCATTTATCAGGTTGCATGGCTTCTGATTATTGTGCAAATGAGATATAAGGAGCTATCAATTTGTAGATTCTAATTGTCATAATCATTCTCATCAACACGGGCATCATCATCATCATCACCATCATAATTATCATCTGGCTGTTATGCTGGGTGGGTGTGAACCTGTATGCAGTTAATCAATGAAGAACAAAGCTGCCTGAATGAAGCCCTGCCTCCGAGGTATTCACTCAAGATGCCAGATTTTAAGTCTCATATTAGAAAGAAAGGTTTCCCATTAAACAACATGTGACATGTTACTGAGCTGATAGATGATTACGCTGTACAGTACACACACAGGAGGAAGTGTACAGCAGCACATGAGAGGGAGGGGGGGGCGCAATCACCATTGACAAGTCTTTAGCTGGGATGTACTAGGGCAAATGTCACCTTATTAAATCATTAGACCATATTTCATAATCACATGAGCTTCCCAGCCAAACCAGAACTGAATCAATAATATGTCAACTTAGAGTGGAGGCTGCATGCTTGTCACTCTGCTGCTATACATCTCCTGCTGGATGCATTTCTAACACAAGAGTGTATCTGTCTTTATCGCCGTTTAGCTGTTGACAAATGGAGCTACTTCTCTTCCATCTTCCACCTTGTGAGTGAGAGACAGAGGATGACAGCACATCTGTCTGTGAGCAGCAACATCCCCAACACACACAGCTTTGAGGAGCCTCTCCTCCTTTCCTCTTCTCTCCTCTCTCCTTTCCTCTCCAATGTCCTGTCCCCATGTGCAGCTCTAATATGACGTTTGTGCTGACGCACAGGCAGTGCCACTGAATAGAGGAGCGTAATTATGGAGCCCCGTCTGTGTGCAAACCAATCTGGTGGGTGCCTGCCTCAGAAACCGTGGTGTACACATTCTGCACAGAACAATGTGGGCGTACCAATTAATATAAAAACAAACACAGTCTGACAGAGTATTCCAATTACTCTTTGTTCCTTTAGAAATTTGACAGAGTTTGTGACCTGTGTTAAAGGTCTCTGACATTTTAAACATGTAATCAGCCTCTTGTATAAGTCTGTCGTCTGCAGACAAAGCCTCAGTCACAATGTGTTTTATCCAGCTCCGTGCACCTATCATAGCATGCCACACATATTTAGCTTCTTGTTCACATTATGCAGCCTGTTTGATGAGTTAATTGCACGGCACAAATCACCACTATTTAATTATCTGTGCCATACATACAATGACTGCTGCTGCTCATCAGATTCAAATACAGGTTTCCCTGGACAGACACTATGGGTGATCATCTTTAAAGTTTTCTGACCTGAATCCTGAGTGATATGTTGTCTGTAAGCAGGAGTTCTTAGATTTGGTACGTATCTCTGCAGTAAAACGGAACACAAACCAAATCTGATATGTGGGGGAACTATAAATAATTCAGTTTGATTGAAAGTGGATTTTCTCTTTAATATTGAGAAGTATATTGACTCAGTGTGTAGATGGCTGCTTTTTTTTTCTCATGACGTCACCAAGCTCCCTGAGCAGCTTGGCATCTTACTGTGCAGACCTGCCTCTGGCTGTGTGATAACTGCTGCTTCGTGTCCGTGTACTGATGAGCAACCCTTGAGCTCACAGCTACCTAATTCTTCTTCAGAGTCACTTTACATGTGACGTTTGATTTTAGTGGCAAATGTCCAAAAGTTATACAGTCTCACAGTGATGGCTGATTGATTAATTAATCAAATATTCATTAAGACATAATGTGTCTGTTTTGACAAAAAAGGTGCTCATTGTTGCATTTCAGTCACCTGATATTGCATTATAATCAAGATGGGGATGCACAATATTGAATTTTTGCCAATATCTGATTTTTTTTTTAACTCCTTTTGGGCTCTTTGCAATCGCCATTTAATTGCAAATTCATTCTTCCCTATAGTGGAATTAACCTATTGAGATGGTTAATTAAATTTGTTGTGTTGAAAGAATGCCAGTTGGCTCTTCCTCATTAATACTGAGCTATCATTGTAAATAACAACCGAGTTTCAGACACTTGCAGACGTAGTCGTCCCTCTTTTACACCAGCCTCAGGACACCATTGTTGATGCACACACAGGAAACACATCAGTGTCTGCAGATGTCTCCACCTTATTGGCAGATGCTTATCTATTATTTTACGGCTAATATCTGCTGATAACATCACTCTTGCCAGTAAAATGGCACACCCACCCATAATTATGACTTTTTATTGTATAATCTCATATGCATCAAACTACCTGTTTTTGAGTAACATGATCCTGTGAAGTTACATAACAGCCACCTGTTGTTGGGTCACAGCTGCTGCTAGAAACATTTAGGTATATCGTGTGATCACTAGGAGGCGGCATGGTGGTGCAGTGGTTAGTACTGTCGCAACAAGGTTCCCCTCTGTGTGGAGGTTGCATGTTCTCCCTGTGCCTGAGTGTTTTCTCCAGGTGCTCTGGCTGCCTCTCACAAATATCTAAAGACATGCTTGTTAGTGTGAGTGTGAATGTTTGTTTGTCTGTGTGTTGCCCTGTGATGGACTGGTGACCTGTCCAGGCTGTACTCTGCCTCTCACCCGTAGAGAGCTGATATAGGGCCCCCCGTGACCCTGCACTGCAGGACAAAGCGGGTTGGATGATGGATGGATGTGATCACTAGGTTCACACAAGAAAAATATGCATTCATTTGAAACATCCATCCATCCATCATCTGAACCCGCTTTGTCCTGCACTGCACAGTCACAGGGGGCTGGAGCCTAACCCAGCTATCTACGGGTGAGAGGCAGGGTATACCCTGGACAGGTCACCAATCCATCACAGGGTAACATACAGACAAACAACCAATCACATCTATGGACAATTTAGGGTCACCTTGTCTTTAGAATGTGGTAGGATGCTGAAGTACCTGTAGAAAACCCACCCAGAACATTTTATGATTTATTCATGTGGGCCCACAAATGGGGCTTGTATGCTGCTTTACCCCAAAGCTATGAGTAACACAGGTTCATGACTGGGACAGCAGCAACGGCGAGTGAGTATGTGCAGAAAATATCACACAGGCGTCAGCGTACTTCCTTTAGTAACTGTGAGGGGATTTGGCATGAGATCTATTGATGAACAACCCTGAGTCTGTCGGAACGATTTCCCTGCTTTGTCCTTGTTTCATTGAACTTGTTGGCTCAGGGTTGATTAATGGTTTTAACATGTGGATTGGCTACATCAAAGTTTTAAAAACAGTAGTGGGGCCCATAAGCCCTTAGACCTTTAAGAATAACTTTGAGTAACAGGTTTTGGAAGTGATGTTCTTTTTATCTGAAACTTTTGATTTTAAGATTTCTTTCCAAAATTGGTCGAAGGGTCTTTATTACTCCTTCTTGTACTGTGATTGGACGTTGCATTGATGTGCAGAGTATCTTTACATTCCCACCGTTTTATTCCTGACAAATTATACTCTAGCGCCCTCTAATGGCAGTTGGTAAAACATGAAGGTGCAGATAGAGGCAGCATCATTACAGGAAAGATACAAGCTCAGCACCTTTAAATTTTACATTATTTCAAATTACAAACACTGTACCTATAATGCTATATATGCTTGAATAAGAGAAAGGAGCTGAATATAACAGATATGCAGAATAACAAACAAGGAAATGAGGCCTATGAACTTGACGTAGAACGACCTTATAGGTTGTTCAATGCCTGGATTAAAGGAAAAGTAACCAGTTTTAGTTACACACACCCCAAATATAAACTGACATGTCTGTGTGACAGGAACAGGATCAGACACATGTGGACAGTGTGTTTGTAGACCAACAAGACAAAAAGTTTTTTTTTCTTTTGTTGTTGTTTGCCGAACACACAACATCTCATGTGTGCTGTGAGGATGTAGAAACCACCAGGCTTTCTCTTGTCCCTTTGATCTATCATTTATGTCCTCTCTCCTTATTTAAGCCCCTCATCTTCCTCCTTTTTTGTGTGGTTATAGCCTGCTGGAGAAGAAAATGGAGGCACTCCAGGGATGTTTGGAAGAACACAAAGAGCAGATTGGCCTGATTACATACCTGCTTTTAGCAGCAGGTAAATTTACTCTGTTAACACCTGTTAAAGTGTAACTGAGGACCCTAAGTGGGTTAGAGGCTCTTGTTTTGGTCGATAACAGTTTTTAGGTAACCACTTAAATTCACACTTGTGTTCCATAAGCATTGAGATTTTTATCAAAAACAATATGTATCTGTAATATAACTACTTTTTTTCCTCATTTGGTACTTTTGATCTTGCAGCCATGTAAGATTAGTTTAAGTAGACAGAAAACACATCTATTTCTAGTCTTACTTGAGGGCTTGGCATGTTTGCTGTTTCATTTACTGCTGTTTCATGTGCTGTAATTGTTATTAGAAAAAGAGCGACATCTCAGTGCATTTGTTTGTAGAAATGTTAATGTAAATGTGATTCTCTTTTTATTAATCAAAAGATAACAACACATTATATTGATTTACATAACTAATATTGGCCTTTTTACATAAATGTGTATGAATCGTATAATTCTTTTTCATGAAGCAAACCCTTGCAATTATTCTGATTAAATTAAATCAGCAAGTAAAGTACCGTAAAGGGAAAGCTCAAAGATGATTTGTTGTACTTATACAGACATTATGATGTACAGTGTAAGGATGCAGCAATTAGCTACGTGTACCAAAAATAGGACAAAAGTGTTTGTTTGTTTGTTGTTTAATGTAAAATAATAATTGACTAATTATCTAAAAATAATACATAAAATAACAGGTTTTCAATATTACCACCACCCCAGCTTCATCTATCTAAGCTCTCAGTCCTGTTGGTCTTTCTAATCCTGTAGAATATACTGGCAGCAGAATTAAACTCTTTCTGCACAATTTCAGAGAAATTAAAGGTACTGCCTCCACAGACCTCCACAGGCCATATTCAATTTAATTTTATTTGTATAGCGCTTTTTACAATCAGAATTGTCTCAAGGCGCTTTACAGAAACCCAGCTTGAATTCTCTTATGAGCAACAGTGGCCAGGAAAAACTCTCTTTTAACAGGAAGAAACCTTGAGCAGGACCCGGCTCATGAGGGAGAACCTTCCTGCTGATTGCTGCCCGGAGAGAAGAAGAGGTACACAGGACAGAGAGGAGAGAGGGAGAGGAACAAACATGCAGCAAACATCACACAAACATGACAGGTTATTGATGTGGTCAAGCAAGCTGAAATTATTGTGTTTTTATTTTGTATATATCATGAGTTAATAAATAATAATGATTAAAACAAAGATTAACAGAGACTGATTCAGGCAATACAGCAAGCTGGAAGCTGGTTCCATATCCACTTACAGGGCTAATGCAGCTCCAGGCCAGGCCTTACTCTGGTGCAGTATACTTTGGCTGACACCTCGAATCAGCCTCTATGCTGTATAAAAGTATTTTTACTCACATCCTCTGCACTCTGAGTAATGAATGTCACTTTTTGTTGTTGTATATGCAGCAGACTTTTAGCAGCATTTACAAAATGTGCCCTGGATCCACAGGTCACCAGGAGCCAGATATGTGCAGTAATTGAGTTGAAAAAGACAGATTGATATTTTGTTTCTGGGGCACTGCAGTCAGTCTGACGTTAACACCCTCTTCTATCTGCTTAACTGGAGGATGTAATGCAGGAATAACTGAAACGAATAGATTGATTTTAAGTAAAAGTCTTCTGAGCACTGTGGGAGATAATTCATATTAATTCTAAATTTGTTTCAGGCTTCATTGCCATGGTGATAGCAGCATGTGTTCTGAACTTCCACCGGGCTTTCGGGCTGCTGGTCATCTCCTTGGTAACCATATTCTTCCTAGCCTGGGATTGGATGATGAAACGCTGTGGTGACAGGATGTGGGAGGGTCTCTTTCCTATTAGAGACTCAACAGAAACCAGTTCTGGATCAAACAGGGAGTTTCAGTCAAGTGGGGCTTACTGGGGCATAATGGTACTCAATGGGGAAAAAAATCATCATAATCAAAACCATTATAGAGGCGATACATTGAAAACTCAGTTGAGGCAGTGTAATGTGAATAATGTGAAAGACAGTTCTGATAAGACGTGGGTTTCTTGTCTCCTGGCAACATCGTTGTCCTCAAACTGTGGAATTCTATTGTTAGTGAAATTGGCTTGAATACTGAATTCAAACAGAGCGACATAAAAAGGAAAAAAACAGCATGTGACAGAAGAGAGAACTGCTGCAGTGAATGTAATGTACAATAATTGTACAATGGCTCAAGGACACTTCATTGGCAGTTACCTCAAGGGAAACGGTACAATAAAAGGATAAGAAAAGAGGTCCAGTGGGCAGTTAACTTCTTTTATTTAAGGGATGTCACGATCTATAGTTTTGTTATATTCTTGGTTTTCTGTTTTTAAGGTGTTCTCAGTTGTTTTCTGGTTCATTTAGCTTCTTGCCTTTTGAGATTTGTTTTTCTTGTGTATCCTGTTTTAATTTGAAAGTTTCATTTTTATTGTGTTTGTTTTACTTCCTGTTGTGTTTCCCTCCCTGTGTTGGGTTTTCCTAACGAGAGGACCCAGAAGCAGAACAGAGGCAGAGGGTTGCTTAAGTTCAGTTTAATGAGAAAAGAAATAACAAAAGGCGAATCCAAAAGGGATCAGTTCACAAAAGGCTATGCTGTTCGGCGTGGCTGGCTAGGAGCTGGCTGGAGGAGCAGTCAAACAGGTTGGTTTCCTGGCAAAGAGAAAGAGGGAAACAGTCACTGAAAAAGGCTGAGAATGCTCAGATCCTCGATGAGGAGAATTAGTTCTCAGGAAAAGCTGTAACTGACGAGTTACCAACTACGTAGACAATCCAGCGTCGAAGCAGAGAAGAGCTCCGGTATAAGTAGAGAGCAGAGATGAAACGAGGTGCAGGTGTGCCAACCTCCAGCCAGCAGGTAACCACGCCCAGCACTTCTGAGGAGAGACATGCCTCCAAGAGGAGGGAGAAAAACAGAAGTCAGCACAATCATGACAACAAATAAGGCCCAATCCCCATATCATAACAGTACCCCCCCCCTTAACGAACGCCTCCTGGCGTCCGACCAGGCTTGTCAGGATGCTTAGCATAAAAAGCCCTCAATAGTGCAGGACTGAGGATGAGCTTGCGGGAGATCCAGGAACGCTCCTCTGGACCATACCCCTCCCAATCAACAAGGTACTGGAAGCCCCTACCACGGCGTCGAACATCCAGAATCTCTTTGACCGAGTAGGCAGGGTGTCCATCGATCAGCCGAGGGGGAGGGGGAGGGGGATCAGAGGGAGGGCAGAGTTCACTAGAGCAGAAGGGTTTGAGCAGGGAGACGTGGAAGGTGGGGTGGACCCGGAGGGAGGGGGGCAACTTAAGGCGAACAGAAGTGGGATTGATGACTTTGTCAATGACATACGGTCCAATGAAGCGTGGAGCCAGCTTGCGTGACGCCACCTGGAGGGGCAGGTCGCGGGAAGAGAGCCAAACCTTCTGACCCGGCTGGTAATCCGGGGCTGGCTGCCGAGACTGATTGGCTCTTAACTGGCTACAGGTGGAAGCACGGAGCAGAGCAGCTCTAGCGGTGCGCCAGACTCCTCGACAGCGGCGAACATGGGCCCGGACAGAGGGCACAGCCGTGTCCTCCTCCTGAGCGGGGAAAAGGGGAGGTTGGAAACCATTAGACACCATGAAAGGTGACATACCTGTTGAGGAGTTGGTGAGTGAGTTATGGGCGTACTCCACCCACGCTAACTGAGAGCTCCAGGAGGCCGGATTGCGGGCAGTGACGCAGCGCAGGGCTGTCTCCAGGCTCTGATTGGCCCGCTCCGTCTGGCCATTAGACTGGGGGTGGTAACCAGAGGAGAGGCTGGGGGTAGCGCCAATCTGTTTGCAGAAGGCTGTCCATACCTGGGAGGCAAATTGAGGACCCCGGTCTGAAACAATGTCCACAGGCAACCCATGAAGGCGGAAAACGTGTTGAGTGAGCAGGTTGACAGTCTCCAGGGCCGAAGGGAGCTTAGGAAGGGGAATAAAATGGACACACTTAGAGAAACGATCCACAACAGTTAGTATAGTGGTGTTACCGTCAGAAGGGGGCAATCCAGTGACGAAATCCAAGGCTATGTGAGACCAGGGGCGGCGAGGTATGGACAGGGGATGGAGAAGACCAGAAGGTGCATGATGGGAAGGTTTGCTGCGGGCACAGACAGAGCAGGCATTAATAAACTCACGGATCTCTTGGGACATCTTCGGCCACCAGAAGCGTTGCTGGATGAAGTGGAGGGTCCGGCGAACTCCAGGATGACAGCTTAATTTAGAGGAGTGTCCCCACAGAAGCACTTGGGAACGCAGGTGGTTGGGGACGAAGAGCCGTTTAGGAGGGCAATCGTGAGGAGGAGGATGGCCGACCAGAGAATCCTTGACAGTAGTCTCTATGTCCAGAGTAGCAGCACCGACAATGCAGGAAGGGGGGAGGATGCACGGCACCTCAGGGTTGGGAGGGTCTGGTGAGAACTGCCTGGAGAGAGCATCAGCCTTAGTGTTTTGTGAACCAGGGCGGTAGGTCAGGGTAAAGTTGAACCGACTGAGGAATAGAGCCCATCGAGCCTGGCGGGAATTGAGGCGCTTAGCAGAGCGGATGTAGGAAAGGTTCTTGTGGTCAGTCCAAATCAAAAAGGGAACCTCAGCTCCCTCCAGCCAGTGGCGCCACTCCTGGAGAGCCAGGACCACCGCCAACAGCTCCCTGTTACCCACGTCGTAATTCTTTTCAGCAGGGGACAGGCGACGGGAAAAATAGGCGCAGGGATGAACCTTGTGATCCTCTGAACTCCGCTGGGAGAGGACCGCGCCTACTCCAGTCTCCGAAGCATCAACCTCGACAATAAACTGGCGAGAAGAGTCGGGGTGGATGAGAATGGGTGCAGTAGAAAACAGAGTCTTCAGGTTAGAAAAGGCCGTCTGGGCCTCCTCTGTCCAGAGGAAGGGCTTAGCAGGGGAGGTTAGGCTGGTGAGGGGAGCTGCCACTCTACTATAATTTCTAATAAACCTTCTGTAGAAGTTGGCAAAGCCCAGGAATTGTTGTAGCTTTTTCCGGGTTTGGGGAATAGGCCACTCCACGACAGCTTTAATCTTGGCAGGATCAGGGATGAGTTGGCCTGTGGCGATGATGAAACCTAGGAAAGAGATCTTGGGCACGTGAAACTCACATTTCTCCCCTTTAACAAACAGTCTGTTCTCAAGGAGGCGTTGGAGAACCTGGCGAACATGGAGGACGTGTTCAGACAGAGAGGGGGAGAAAATCAATATGTCATCCAGGTAGACAAAAACACAGCGGTTGAGCTTGTCTCTGAGAATGTCATTAATGAGGGCCTGGAAAACAGCAGGGGCATTAGTCAATCCAAATGGCATGACGAGATATTCAAAATGTCCTAGAGGAGTGTTGAATGCTGTCTTCCATTCGTCTCCCTCCTTAATGCGAACCAGGTGGTAGGCTGACCTGAGGTCGAGTTTGCTAAAGATCTTAGCATCATGGAATGGCTCAAAGGAGGGATCTATGAGGGGAAGAGGATATTTATTCTTCACAGTGATATTGTTCAACTCACGATAATCGATGCAGGGTCGGAGGGATCCGTCCTTCTTTCCCACGAAGAAGAAGCCAGCACCGACAGGGGAGGAGGAAGGTCGGATGAGGCCTGCAGCCAAGGATTCCGTGATGTACCTCTCCATGGAGTCTCTCTCTGGCCTAGAGAGTTTATAGAGCTTGCTTGAAGGTAGGGTGGCTCCAGGTAGAAGGTCGATCGGGCAATCATAGGGTCGATGAGGGGGGAGCGAGGTAGCCTTAGCCTTACAGAACACTGGGGCGAGGTCGTGGTATTCAGGGGGCACCGAGGATAGGTCAGGCGGTTCAGAGACAGCAGGGGGAGGAGAATGAGCGGGAGGGCTTGCAGCTTGGAGACAGTTAGCCAGACAGAAGGGGCTCCAGTTTAGAATAGTACGGCTGAGCCAATCAATATGAGGGTTGTGAGTGACTAACCAGGGAAGGCCCAGAACTATAGGAAAAGCAGGAGAGCTAATAACGAGGAAGGAGAGCGTCTCACGGTGATTACCCGACAGTAGTAGAGTAACAGGGGAGGTACGGTGGGTAACTGAGGCTAGCAACCTGCCATCTAAGGCATTAACTACCTTAGGGGAGACTAGAGGTTTAGTAGGTAGATTGGCTTGGAGGGCAAAAGCTGAGTCTATAAAGTTGTCATCGGAACCAGAATCTACAAAAGCTGAAAGAGGCAGAGTTACATGGGGGAGGATTAAGGAACCAGCTAGCGTAAACTGAGTGAGGGAGGTTGGAGAAGGGGAATGGAAAGGTGTATGGCTCACCAGGACTCCCTCGTCTACTGGTGAGCCGGCACTTTTGGGCAGGAAGGCAGGAGATGACCAGGCTCACCACAATAAAGGCAGAGGTTCTCCTGTCTCCTCCTGAGCCGCTCACCAGGGGACAATTTGGATCTGCCTAACTGCATAGGCTCCTCTGGAGGAGGGGAGGAAGCAGTAGGTGGTGGGAGAGCAGGTAAAGAAGACATGGAGGAGGCAGGAAGCCTGGGGTTAGGAGGAGAAGCTAGCCTAGGAGGGGCGAAGCCCTTCTCTCTCTGTCTCTCCTTCAGCCTAGCATCTATCTTAATAGCCAGAGAAATAAGAGAATCTAAGGGGCCAGGGTCCTCCCTGAGGGAGAGTTCGTCTTTAATTTTATCAGATAGACCCTTGTAAAATATTCCCTTAAGAGCCAATTCATCCCACCCAGACTCAACAGCTAGGACGCGAAAATCTACAGAGTAGGCCGCAACTGAACGTGAACCCTGACGGAGATCGAGCAGGCGTATAACTGCCTCTTGGCCCTGCAAAGGGTGGTCAAAAATCTTACGCATCTCTGCCAGGAAAGAGGGGTAAGAGCGAAGGACAGGTGAATCACTCTGCCAGAGGGCAGTAGCCCATTGACTAGCCTTGCCCCGCAGTAAATTAACCATATAGGCCACCTTAGCCTCATCTGAAACATAGGAAGATGGTCGCTGACTAAAAACCATAGAGCACTGAAATAGGAATTGGTTACACGACCCTACATCACCAGCATAAGGCTCAGGGGGAGGAACCGATGGCTCACGTGTAGTAGGTAAGGCAGGCTCAGCAACCGAAGGAGGGTTAGCAGGTGGTGTTTGCTCCTCACGGTCTCTCACGCGTCCTGAAAGCAGGTTTAGCTGGGTTAGCATGGAACTCACGCTGGCTGACAGGCTGCGGAGGTTGTCCGAGACGTCCTGAATCTGGGCCTCATGTCTTCTTAACACGGCTTCCTGAGCGCTGAGAGCTTGAGCGAATGACTCCGAGTCTGCTGGGTCCATGCTGGCTGGATTGTTCTGTTGGGTTTTCCTAACGAGAGGACCCAGAAGCAGAACAGAGGCAGAGGGTTGCTTAAGTTCAGTTTAATGAGAAAAGAAATAACAAAAGGCGAATCCAAAAGGGATCAGTTCACAAAAGGCTATGCTGTTCGGCGTGGCTGGCTAGGAGCTGGCTGGAGGAGCAGTCAAACAGGTTGGTTTCCTGGCAAAGAGAAAGAGGGAAACAGTCACTGAAAAAGGCTGAGAATGCTCAGATCCTCGATGAGGAGAATTAGTTCTCAGGAAAAGCTGTAACTGACGAGTTACCAACTACGTAGACAATCCAGCGTCGAAGCAGAGAAGAGCTCCGGTATAAGTAGAGAGCAGAGATGAAACGAGGTGCAGGTGTGCCAACCTCCAGCCAGCAGGTAACCACGCCCAGCACTTCTGAGGAGAGACATGCCTCCAAGAGGAGGGAGAAAAACAGAAGTCAGCACAATCATGACAACAAATAAGGCCCAATCCCCATATCATAACACCCTGGTGATTACCTGATTGTTCTCACCTGTGTCTTATTAACCCTTGTGCCGTGCTGTGTCTGTCAGTTTGTCCTGTGTGGTCACTCCTGTGTATGCTCCTGTGTTCTGAGGTTTCTGTTCTGGTTTTGTTTTGTATCTCCTTTTGTTTGTAGTTTCTCTTGGGGGGTTTCTGGATTTGGGCTTTTGGACTTTTGGCTTTATGTAAATAAAACTAAGCTTTCTTCAGCCATATTTCTGACTAGAGACAGGTGTCTGGACAATGTTTGGTTTGGTTTAACCTGAAAAACTAGAAACTACCTGGTGGGTTAGACTTAGAAAAAGATAATGATTTGACATTTGCAGGCAAATTTCTATAGTTGTCAACAAGTTTCTCAGCCATTTTCTTTACAATCATGGAGTTAAAAAACAAAGATGATACGAAGTGACCTCAAGAAGAATTGCCTGGTCTCGTAGAACATCATAAAAACACACAGATCCATACGCATTTTACAAACTATCACTCCTGCTATCACCATTTTTGGGTACCATCACACTGAGTCCCTGGTCCCCATGTACACATAGAGATGAGGCTGAAGCCATATGCACTCACGTTCCTTTTTCAAGAACTGTACCGATTCCCTTGTGAAGACTGGCTGTGAGACAGACAGGAAGCAGACAAGATAATATATGTAAATGTCACAGTGAAATGAATTGTTAGGCATTTGGAGGTTTCTTATTACAATGCTCAATATTCGGATAGGCTGATATAAATAGTCATTTTCAAAACCTTGAGAAGCTGCTTATTTACTTTATTAACTGACACCCTTCTTAAAATGCTGTTGACTGAGTGACTCACTCTGTAATCCTCTCTGGAGTAATGCCTCAGCTGAAACTTCTCTTGGAAAAATTTCTGCTTTTTGTTCTTAATATATTTCACATGTACAGACTGTCTCCTCCCTGCCTTCCTCCCTGCCTTCCTCCCTTTCCCTTCCCTTCTCTTTCTGCCACTTCCCTCCCCCTCTCTCTCTTCAGGGTAATATATGTGTGGTTCCTGGTGGCCGTGGTGTGCTGGCTTACACTGGACACAGCACAGCGGGGGACAAGACAGCCTGCTGCTGTTCATCTTCTTAATGCTGCTGTTCTCCAAACACCCATTCAGGGTAAGGGACGCACATGCCTGCTCCACACACACACACACACACAGAAACAAATTTAGTTGCAGTGGTGTTGGCAAACATTTTTATGTGGGATTGGACTACAGTTTATCTTTGCTCTGCTGTTGGCTTGAGTGCACTGACATGGCTCGGGAACCAAATGTAGATGCACATATTTTTTCAGTTTTTTCAGTGCCTTGTAACTCTTTCTGTTTTCTGCAGAAATAGGAAATACTTTTGGCAATAGTAAACTTTGAGATTTACTAGTCACTAGTTATTTTTTTTTACAAACATTATTATTTACCACCTATTCATCTTTAAGGTAGGACACTACAGTATGATTCACAAAGACATGGCTCCTTTAAATGATGGAAGAGGAGGCCAGACCCCTTAAACTTAAAGAGCCACCCATGTCAGAGAAGAAGAGAAAAAAGGCAGAGAAGAGACAAGAAAGAACGAGCGGAAGAAAAAAAGCAAAAGAAGAAGAAAACACGCTGCTCTCTGACTTAAGTCTCCCCCAGAAATGTGTATAACTCTTAAATTAAATAAAATCTCTTTTTTCCATACAGTGGTAATACTTTACCTCCTATAAAACTAAAATTAACCAAAACCATACACATAAAAGATAACAAACAATGTGATAAAAACGAGGAGTACATATATAAACATAATCTGTACTGATGGTGCTGATGGTGGACTCTCTACAGGTGATGCCTGTTTTTGAGCTCTGTTATCTTCATGCTCTACTATATTGGCTTCATGCCCTGGCTTATTTGCAAGGTGAGGAAGGAGGATACAGTAAAGAATAATGTTGCTGAAATGCCAATTAATTAATTTCTAACTGCAAATGAAGACATAAAGACTGCTAAATTTAGCATTTTACATTTCCAGTGGTGCAATTAGTTTCCTTTCACTTATATACTGATTTATCCATCAGATTGGATTCATAATGCAGGTTACCATGGGAACATATCCACCAGAATCAAGCTGGATGGTATCAGCTGGAAATATATTCCTTGGGCACATATGCAACTGCAGCCATTAAAAAACACTTCACTAAAATCCTGGTTTATTAATAGAGAAAAATTATCTGTCCTCACATGTCTTCCAGATTGAGTCGTCTCTCCTGATTGGCTCATACATTAGTGATCTAACTATCAAAGATCCATGCTGTAATGACCGGAGGTTTTGCTGCCAATTTCTGAGAGCATTATGGGAGCCTTTATTTCATTTGGGGTGAGGAAGCTGAGGAAGTGATGAAGATGTGAAGAGGCATTGGGATTTATAGAGTTAGGTCAACATTAAAAATACAGATTTAATATATTATCAAAGATAGAAACCAAACTGAGGCCTGATATCATCAACACTGAGTTTTGTGACAATGTCATTTCACTTCCTGGTTTTGTCTTGAGGTTGCGGTGACACACTTGTTGACTGCATACCTACTGGCCATCACACAGGCATTTTGGCTAGAAAAGAAGCTGCCACTTATAAAGTTATAAAGTGTGTGCTCAAAAAGGACAGAAAGTTTGTTGCCTTGCCCTGCTGACCTTTTTCGACTCTGTCCTCTCCAGGCTGGGTGAGATGTGTGACTG
Organism: Parambassis ranga; assembly: GCF_900634625.1. Lineage (NCBI taxonomy): Eukaryota > Metazoa > Chordata > Actinopteri > Ambassidae > Parambassis > Parambassis ranga. Next base: position 13,004,582 of record NC_041030.1, on the reverse strand, counting down.
TCCAGAGCTCAGCTTCTCGGTGATGGCCCTGACCACACACAAAAAAATAAACTGTTTAAATACACTGAAGCACTAACCTGAAGCACTTTGTCCTCCTCCTGTAGCTCATCTGTTCCCATGTGTTTATGCCTCTCTCCTTCATGATGGGTGTTTCCTGGGAGGACGACTTCATTGTTGCTGAGCTGAGCGGCAAAAAAACATTTCTCAAGTAGTTTGTGGCCTTTCAGAAGTTGTCAGAGTTAATAAAGAGGATGAAGGCAGGAGGGCCAGAATATGTGAACAACATTAAGCAGTTCAACTCTGTAAGTCTCTGCTAATATGGAAATAATACTTCTGCTTTTCTTTTGACAAATAATCAACACACATTCTGACAAGACCAGTTAAGACCTGTTATCAGTGAATAACAATAATAGTGAGGATATTACTGGTTTCTTTTGCCATAATTTAGATTTTTGTGCCAAAGAAACGTTTAATTGTTAGTTTGGAAACAGAGTAATACTGTTAACCGCACAAGGAAAATGATACAAAAGACATTCAAACACTGTGTTGTGTTTTGGAATCAATGTCAATATGTATGCCAATACATACACAGACAAATATACTATTTTTTATCAGTAAACAATTTTAATGAATTACATTCCTTTATCTAGGTCCACCAAGAAGCCATTGCAACCTATGCCTTGTGTGGATTTTTTAACTTTGCTTCCCTGGGAATGACAATTGGAGCCCTGTGTGAGTGCCACATTAGAAACACTGAGCAGCAGCAATAAACAGACAAATATCAAAACTCACAATGATTCTGGCTGCTACAAAATTCAATTTAAATTCTGAATTGTACTACTATATACAGTTCTCCAATATGCACTAATATGTACAGAAAGAAAAATCAATTATGTCCTTGATTGTTTTTGGCTGGCAGTGAGGAATCCATCTGTAAAATAACAGCGAGTTACAGTGTGTGGGCTGAATGAGAAGTCTGTTTCAATAAGCTTTTAGCTGCATAAAAATACCCCTCGGAAGAAAAATGAAAAATCGGATATTCTCCCTGAAATCTCCAACACACAGAGTACAGCACGTTTGCAACACCCACAAAGAGTGCAATCAAAACAACTGTTTAACATGTTAAAGCAACAAGCCTTTGAAAATGTCACAAGAAGAAAGAAAATAAAAAGGGTGTTTTCCCAACAGGTCCAAGAAATTTAAAAAAAACAGCTGCAAACTTACTTTGACAGAAATACACTAAAACACACACATTTAATTTCAGGGCCTCATACATGTCAAATGACAAGGTCGCCCTTGATTGTCTGCAAGTATTAAGATTTGAAAGGACTTAAAGTCACAGTCTTGATTAAAAAGTTACAGAAAATGATGATGAAAAGTTGTCAGTTGACACAAAAATGTAAAAAGGGACATTTTCAACAGTTTACCATAAAATCCTACCATTGTTCTTCCTTCTTTTCTGACATATGAACTGCGGTTTCTTTGTTGCGACTTAAACATCATTGTTGTGTACTTGCTGCGCTGTCAAAGCTTTGTTGCATTCTTCTGTACAACCTTTTGTTTGTTTAACACATAATTGTTCTTTTTCCAGCTGTCATAGCTCCAAACAGACGAGCTGACATCTCCAGTTGTGGTCTCAGAGCTCTGATTGCAGGCAGCGTTGCCAGTTTTATGACAGCTTGGATTGCAGGTGACCCCTGGCTTCTTTTTGCCTCTGTCCTATATCCCTGTAATGTATATTTAGCCTTTTGGTCAAATTGTGTATATACATTTTTACTAAAGTTATTATAAGAGAAATGCACTGTTCAATTCAGTCACTCAGGTATGTTTTTGGTTTCCAGGTATGTTGTACATCCCTGATTCTCAGTGTGCACATTTCATGAGTGCACAGTTCAGCCACACTAACATGACGAACAGCTCACAACTGCTCTGCTGCATGCAAGTATACAACAGGTGTGTGTGTGTGTGAGATCTGCATATTTGCTGTCATGCTGTGTATTTTCTCAGCATCATTTACTCATTCTGATATTTCACTGCAGTTATAAATAATCACAAATGACTTTTTTAAATTAATGCAGCTGTGATTCAATCTGTGCGTATGTGTGTGTCATGGATAATTTTAACTGCAGCCTGTTGCTGTGAATCATGGGAACTAAAATATCACAGTGCTACAAATGTGACAGTATTTTCATCACAACTTATAGGAAAAACAACATTTATAGCAGCATGTTTAACCCACAACTCACAGCATACAAGTGTTAATAGTATATACCAAAATTTATACTCATAGAAATGTGTTGTGTGTTTGACTTGATTTTTCATCACAGTAATCACTATGAATTTCACTCAGACAGGATGGGACTTCATCACAGCACGTTATCCATGACAAAAAAAAACCCAATCATTCTCATCAGAAATATCTGTGCAGCAAATACTTTTCTTTATATCATGACCCATTCCCCATATGTGGAGTGAGTCTCCAACATGGCCACTAGATGTCGCTGGCTGTCCCCCACATACAGAATATTCTGGCACCAACAGGCCGCCACAGGCCCAGTCAGACCCTCTGGTTTGACTGGCAGGACCAATTGTCCAAGAAACCGGCTCATTAATGCTGACAGAAAGTGAGACTCAGACTGCCCACTGAACAAAGAGGAGGGTATCACGGCTGCGCTCTGTGCAATATCTGCATGTGTGAGACGAGCATGCAGTCACAGAGACGGCAAATGACAGTCTCTTCATTAAATCCACCGCAAGCAAAAGGTCAGATGGCTCCCTTCTCGGTGGGCAGGAGGTGTGTTCCCATGTGTGAATTTCACACACCCACAGAGAGAGAACATTAAACTCGGCCACTTAAGACTCTGACACATAGGGCATTTTTAGGCACTGTGTTACCGTGTCCCCTATAAAAAAAATGTTAAAAATCCAAATGAGAACATTTTTTATGGTCATGTTTGTCAGAAATGTCAGAAAAACAACGTGCTTAAAATCTGGCACTGTCAGATCAACAGGGGTAAACAGCTTGTCTGTGGTGATGTTTAGTTTCTTTCTCTGTGCAGAAATAAAAAGTTTCAAAGGTGAAAACAAAGTGCAGCATATCATTTTATTAGCTGTGTTTTATTTGATAAGACATATTTCTCCACCTATGTGATTTAATAGCTAAAAACTGGCTGTTTAATTTTTATTTCTTTTATGTATGAAAACTATTACAAAAATTATGAATAATGTAACCACATATTAGGATTAGAATTGCACTACACTTTTCATATACATTATACATTAATGTATATTTCTCATATACAATAAGCCAAATGCTGAATTTATAAAAAAATGACAGGTGTGTAGACAACACTGATGCATTTGTGTGTATTTATATGTAAATTCTTATTATCAATTGGTAAAAATAACAGGCTGGCGTCAAATTATATTGACTTTTGAGTTGAGAACAACAGCAACACTTCAAATGTGTCTGTATCACCTGAGATCTTTCAGTCTAAAAATCAAATTAAGATCTGGGTCATACATTTTGGTTATGAGTTATTTTTGTTGTTGTTATATATTGTGTGTTTCTTATCATATGGTGGGTAATAACGTCTTTAGCTAAAAAGTTTAGGATTCTTTTTAATACATTTTTTATTGTAGTGTGTTATTTTGTTGAAATGTTGTTAAATGAAAAAATGGAAAATATCTTAATAAAACTTAAATGTAATTTAATATTACCATACCAGAAGTTTAAGAACAAATTAAATCGTAAATACTACAAATCTACTGAAAAACCTACTTTTTAAACTCTTTTCTTGATGTTTGTCGACACAGAAGATACAAAGCTGTATAAAAAGAGGGACGGTATATAAACGGAGTAAAAGAAAAGGAAGGTAATGATAAGGGGGCTGAGACCAGTGGATATTGGCTTGTCATGTAGCAGCACTCTGGCAGAAGGAGAGGGGGATGAAGAGTAGGAGAGAGAAACTGAATAATAGAGATGAAGTTGTCATCTACCAGCTCTCCAAAGAGCGCACAAAGAGGAGGGAAAGAAGGATGCTGCTGGGATAAAGGAAGCATATGGAGGTAGACTGAGGAACAGTGAAAAACAGATTGATTCAAACTGGAGTTTGGTAGGATGCAGAGATTCAGAGAGGCACTTAGAAAGGAAGATAGATAGATAGATAGATAGATAGATAGATAGATAGATAGATAGATAGATAGATAGATAGATAGATAGATAGATAGATAGATAGATAGATAGATAGATAGATAGATAGATAGATAGATAGATAGATAATCAACTTGTTGACAATCTTATCCAGCTACACAAACATTTATGTGACTGTTGTGTCTAATCACTGTTCTCTGTGATATGCCCTCTGCTTAACAAACCTTAATTGATGATTTAATTGCTCGTTGACACATAATTACATGGACGTGTCTTGGCGCAGACTGACAAATTAAACAGGAGAATCCCTGACAAAAATGTGCACAGATAAACAGGCGCTCTGGTACATTAATTGTAGTGAACAGGAGACAGGCATGTTTCTCATTAGAAAATTACACACAAAAGTGGTGATCATGTTAGCCACATTAACATGATTTATACATAAACACACTCAGAGGTTACAGTATGTAGATCAACTGCAAAAGTTACAGTTTCTCATTTTTTTGTGTACTTCAATTTAGTGTTTATAGATTACAGGATACATCATTAGAGCATTAAAAAAAGCATTGACAGTATCAGGTAATCTACATTTGATAGTCATGTATTCTTGATATTTGTTGCCTAATAATATATATAGCTAAGTTTAAAATGAGAGGGGTACACAGAGAGAGGGGTACACAGTACTTTTTGTTTGGAGGCTGGATAATGGTCAACTGAATAAAAATAAAATTAAAAATTAAATTAATTTTTTTCTCACAGAGTATCAAAAATGACTCAAAAATGACTTGTTATCAGATCATTTGCTTAAGTAAAAGTAGATATTTATGCCCCAGTGTTTAATAATATGTGAAAGGCCTTGAATTTGTCTTTTAAGCATCAAGATGAAATGGACTGAGTGTGGAGTAAAAACGATGCTGCTGATGCTCTGAGCAGTGTGAGCAGGGTTTTGCTGTTGCAGTTAATTGAGGTTAACATCATCGACTGTTCTGAATAAGACACTTTCAGTGTGGAGTATTAACTCATTATTAATTAATCGAATTTGGTCATAATTTTAATGAGAAAATCCATCACACATTCACAGAGCTCAAAGTAAAACATTTACTGTGCAGGTTTGTTAACCAATGGCCATACGTCCAATTTCTTTAAATAAAAAGTTCAAATAAAAAGGTGAACAAAGCTAAACATACTGTAATGTTTATGTTAAACATTCTGGACTGACTACTGCTAAACTACAATCCAGTTCTATGCCAGATGTCTTCAGAAATTATGACCAAATGTAATTTTTTTTTTAAATAAATGTATTGATATTTAAATTAATTAGCAGGCTGTGCATTTGCTATGCTAAGCTTCCTATGGGGTTCAGTGTTTTACACACAAATCTGACAAAATCAACTAAAAACATTTGACAATTTGAAGTAAAGGTTGATAATGAGCTGTAAAACATCAATATATAAATAAATAGATGCAATTATTGGCCTTAATCCTTTCATATCTTGACCAGGTAAGATTAGAGGATTGAAACATTCTAACAATATTTTCACATTTCATGAAGGAACTTATGGCTGGACAGGACTGAAGGGAATGGAAATGAAAAAAAAGAGTGGGACAGTAGAGTGGAGACAAAGATTAAGCCACAGTCGGAAGAAATGAGGAAAGGAATCCAAGAGAAGCTGTGATACGATAAAATGATGACATTGTACATCTGTTGCTGCACATTGTTATTGGCAGGATGATCTTTATGTCTGCCGAGACTTTAGGATAATCATCTGCTGGTTATGGTGAAAATGTTGGTGATTTAACCGTTTAGATCAAGTCACATTCAGGAGTTGAGGGTGTTTCTTGTTTGCCTTTTCTTCTGAGAAATAACGCAGCCTCTCCCCCTTCAACAACACATATTTCAGACGGCTTCTTGGAAAAACCTCTGCTGAGCCACTGCTTTATGATTAAATGTGTGTTTAGCCGTATGTGCCCTCCATCCCATGTGCTTTCTGTCCTGCTGTGAGAGCTCACACAGACACACAAGTGTGCGTTTGCTGACCAATGCACACGGTCTTTCTCTGTCAGTCACACACACATACACTCGCTCCCCGCAGACCTGGCGGGTGGTCTGGCTGGGACAGAGATGGACACATGCTGGGATCAGAGCAGCAGTGTGTGATTCACATTTCTCTCTCTCTCTCTGTCTCTCTCTCTGTCTTTCTTTCAATCTCTTGCTTCCTTCTTTCTCTTATCACTGACACCCCACTCCCACCTCTCCCTGCTCTGTTTACCCCCCTGTGTCTTTAAAAAACCTGAGTGTTTCAAATGTATTCCGCACACAAACTCATCAGAGAACTGTTCCTGAACCTATAGAGGCAATTAGATACTTGTGATTGAAATCTGGTGATTTTTGCACTCTCTTGCTCCCCCTCAAAGAATCATGTGTTTTCTGCCTTGATCCCACACTCCCCTCCTTCCTTCTGTTCCTTTTTTCAAGTAGCTTGCTGGGTACCAAACTCCTCATTACTCTAATTTAGAGAGAACGTCGCTCCCCTAATGGGCCAGGGACCCGAAGAATATCAAGTGCTGTTTAATTCTTTAATTCTATTCAGGCTTTACATTCGTGCCATCCCACCACCAGCTCTTCTGTCCATCTTTCCATCAATTCAGAACCCATTTAGTATCCCTCCATGAACAGCTACTAAAAAGATGCTTTTCTTTAAGTGGAGGAGAGGGAATGATGTGAGTTTTAAAAGCATATCAAAGCATCACATCTAGTCCCTCTTTTTTATGCCGCCTGTTGTTCCAGGCATCCCACAAGTGTTTACATGTTGTTGCTGCTGCTCATGCTCTACTGAATGTGTACTTATTTAACCCTATCGTTTGCCGAAATAGCCAAATCTCCATGGTGACCGAGGTAGCAGAGAGCAGGTGGAGGGCCCTTGAGGATACATTAGGACCTCCTCGCAATGAGGGGATGCATCTTCGCTGTAAGATAAACTGTGCGTCAGGCCAAGGGTCTGACCAGGGCTCATTGTCTCGGGCCTGGATTTTTCGTCATGTCACACTACTTCTAAACATGAGCCACACTTATAGCAGTCTGAACAAACACATAATATACATATGTAAATACAACTATAAAACTGTAAGCCGTTGTTTTAATTAATTGGACACTTGGATGGATGCAGGGGGCTTTTTTTGGTAAAAATACAAATATAATCAGTTAAATGCATGGAGATAATACCTACATGAAGGACTGTATTGTTGTCCTATGAATAGTAATGATCTAAAAGAGAACTGGATGTTCAGCTCCATTTTACTAAGAACAAAAAGAGTTCAAGGGCATGTATTACTTTTCTATAGATTTGTATTAACCTCTTTCAGAACAAGTATTTGTGATCTTTAGTGTTGTTTTGTGAGCCTCTCTTCAAAATAAGACCAACAAAAGACCTCAGTGTGACCAGGCTATATGAGAAACCATAGTTAATTTGCCATTATGTTTAAATACGTATAGGAAAGGCAGCATGCCAACAAAAATGTAATTACAAATAAAAAATAAAATGATACTGTAAAGTAGAACATTTTGAGCGGAAGGGTGTGGAGACAAGAGGTACACATCATTTCATTGAGAGTGAGAACAGGATGTGTATTGATGGATGCAACTACATTGAAATTTGTTTATAAGGTGCACAATGACTTTAACATGAGCTTTTTTTTAATCTCTTATCAATTGCCACTCACAGTCAGAGATATCATGCGGATTTTAATCTATAAGTCTCATTTAAGTTTAACCATATTGCGGAAATTTAGATATTAGCTGTGTCTGTCTTTATAATCTCAGTGTGTTTAGATCATTTTGTACAGTCGCGCCTCTCATCTGAAAACACAGTACACTATATATATAGATATATATATAAATATAAATATATATCAAGTCTAAAGCAAGTGTGATTGCTTCAAAAACCATATTTTAAATCTTACAATTTATCCATCTACCCATGTTTCCATGGTAACAATGAGGCAGACCTGCTGACCGGTGGCAACAAATGACAGGAAAAGCTCATAATAAATGGCTTATTATGTGTGTTGTGCTGTCACAAGTGGTTGTTGTTGTGTGAGTAATGAGATGGAAAAACATTTGTAAAGACTAGAGTAACCTGCCGGAAATATGCAGCAAGCAGTGAGGACATCTCCCCTTTCTGTGTCTCTTTAGAAAGCTACAAGGCCAAGAAGTCAAGAAGGCTGTGGTTTGCCATAAAGACAGTCAAGAAGGCTATCATTTTGTTTTGTGTGAAACCTTTCAATGAACTACATGTCTTGTCTCACAAGACATACTTCACCAACACCAATGTGGTCGTCACCTCTGAAACCTCTAGTGTGGTGGACTCAGAGTCTGCAATTCTTCTAATTCTGTATTTTTACGGTCTCACACTTAAGCAGTTTTTAAACCTTTATGCAAAATATTCTTTAAAATTGATAAATGTCATACAGGTGTAATCTCACCACACAAAAGAGAGGCACTTGCCAAAGTTGTGCATCAACTATTTTGCTGTGAAAGAGAAACACAATAAAATGAAAAGAGAGAAAATTTCAAGGTTGTGTTTGACTGGACACTTATCTGTCATTTTCCCAAAAGTATCCTGCTGGGTCAGATATTGGTGTATGTATAGTGAGTGATGAGCTTGTGCTTGTCAATAAAATTAATTTAATCAAAAATCATGACACATTAGTCGTTTCAATAACTGTGACCTGTTTAGTTTTGTGAATTTAGACACTGCACATAAACAGATAACAATATCAGTGCAAAAGCACAGTAGATGCATTGACTATAATGCACAAGCACGCCCATCTTCACTATCCCTATTAAATGGACTTCTCTACTTGCTTCCCTCAAACCCCCCTCTTCTCTCTCCTGTCAGCAAACACCTCTCCCCTTTCCCTCAGCCTCTTCTCAGCTATGCCTGCTCCTTCTGTCCATCCTTATTATAGCTCCCTAAAATTTCTCCCTTCCCCGTGTCATTCTCCCCCTGCACTCCCTCCAGGCTCATCAAATTGGATTTCAGAGTGAGAAGTGTCTCAGTTTTCTTCAGTAACAGATGATTGAATTGACGAGCTTGAAAGCAGAAGGTTTCAACAGGAGATTGAGAACATTGTGGGGATGGGGGAGGTGTGATTTCTAAGGGGCAGCAAGAAAGTGAAAGGACTACCAATAAATATACAGTAAATAAGTTACATCGGTAGGAAAAGCTTATGATAAGATGATTCATACAAGAGCAGACGGGGCTGATGCATGTTTCCCTTTTATTCCGACTTGTGTAAATAGAGGGTGATGTTTTTCCCAACCAGACAACTGTATATAAATTAACCTTGTTATCCGGTCATTTAAAGAGTAAAAAAATACCTAATGATTACTATTAATGTTAAATTTAAGGAATTATCAAGTAGATGCAACATTTTAATTTGTTGCAAAACTCAGTGAAATACAATTAGGCAGCATTTACGTCAATAGAGAAAAAAGCTTGGCTACACGGCAAGACATTTGCAAGAGTGTGATAATGCATTTTAATGGATGGGCAACAGTTAGCAGCCAGTTGGACCATTTCTGATCAGGCCCATTAATAAGACTTGATTATGTCCCCATTGACATCTAAGGCTTGTCTCTCATGTGTGTGAATGTGCATAAATGAATTACTAACTTTGATTGTTTGTATATATTTTGCTTCTGCAGAAAAAATAACCCAGCTCCTCCCTATTTGTTTATAGTTACATGTTTTAGTTTTAGTTACATGTATGGGTGTGCATGCACAGATGACAGGGTAAATACAAGCTAAGCTAGCTACTTACGGATTAATTATCCCTATAGATTTATTTTGTATCAGCATTAATTGTCAGTTTTCTTTGTACAACAAACTAAAAGTGGCAAAAACTTCATACATCATCCAAAATCATACCTCAAGCTCTAAAGTTATACTGAAAGACCTCTGAACAAATGTATTTTAAAGCACTGGTACCCAAAATCTGTCCTGATGCTAACAAGTCACACTCACACACAAAAAATCCCACCAAGAGACAGGTAGCATTAGCACCTTTCATCTGCTGACGAATGAACCCACAGTCTAAGGGGGAGTGTGGAAGACAAAAAAAGTGCATGAACCAAAGTTTTAAATTAAATTTGAAAAAAACCAAACTTAATCGGATCAAGGATGAATTTTTAAAAACAAAAATTAGACTTAATAAAATGTCTTAAACTGAAAAAAAACATTAAAATGAGGTCCCTGTCTAAATCTAAAGGAGCAGAGAGAATGTGAGAAACAGCATGCATGCTATCACTATTTGGTTAGTGACACTTTTGATTGTGGAAAATTGTGATTGTAGAGTTGTGTTTATTATTAAAACTGCACCTGCACTTTAGCAAAAAGTAATTTACATCACAAAGGCAACAGTATTTTCTTATTGTGTTGTTATCCAGCCACGTTCTGTATTAGTTGTAGTGTATTTGTTGCAGTACCCTCAGAGCCTGCAAGGGTTAGTCTTTATTACATTATCAAGGTTAACTGACAAAAAGAGTCTCTCTCTCCTTGCTATTTTGCCCACACTTTAAAGATGATACACAAGTCAGTTTGTACAAATCATTACTTTGTTGCTGCAGTAATTTTTACATTAACTTTCTGGCAACTGTGCTGCCAGATTGTTACTGTGTTTTATAGGCAATTTTTAACAGTGTAGATTTTACATTTATTGGGAATTCTGGGATTTTTTTTTGGAAAAACATGCATACAGCACACACAAAGCTACTACCTTGCTTTTTAAGATAAAGAACTGGTGTAGGGAGAGATGAGTTTTTTGACACTCACTTTGTATATGAATCACTGACAACCTACACATACCATAATGTACAAAAAGACGCAGCACTGTGGTTACAGATGTACAAATGGGCAAATAGAATGCAGTCATACACAAAGTGAGCTGTAGATTAAGGTTCAGCAGGGAGCAGGGGACAATGGAAGATGAAGAGGGGATGATAATATTAAAAAGAGGAGGCAATAACACAGGGTGATTGGCTGTGGGCGCTTCATCCCTGTATGTCAATCACTACAGCAACAACACTGGCAGTTGCCAAACAGCCTTTCCTTCCCTGGGTAGTTGTGTGTACATTCATATACTGTACATGTGTGAATGAATGTGTCATACCTATCCTTATGAAGACCGGCTCAGACTGTGAAAGGGAGGCAGATGACACTTAAGCTGGGTTTGAGTTCAGGTTAAACTTAGACTTAGATCAGGGAAAGATATTCAAGGTGATTGAATGCTAGTCAGCGAGCGCTTAAAACATATAAGAATGTGTGTGTATGTCCTCAACATGCTACTGTGGTTCATTTTGGGACTAAAGTAAGTCCACAGGAAAATCAATGTATCACTGAATTTAAACAGCAGTGTGTGTTTGTGTGTGTGCAAGAAAGGGAGCGACACTATTTATTGAATCTGATGGGGAAGTCTGTCACTTCGACCTTTATGGCTCTGCCAGGTTTTTCTGCAAATATGCATAAAACACAGAGAAATATCCTCTCAAACACCAGTGACCACATCAATTGTTTCTTGTATTTTCTGTATTTTACTTCCCTCTGTCTGATAAATGTCTCATCTCTTCTCTCATTTCCTCTTATTTCCTTCTTGTCTCAGTAGTTTCCCATTGGTGACCTTTCATTTTATATCCTCCACAGGAATTAATGCCATGCTCTTCTAGTAAACACATACACAAGCAGGTGTGCATACCCATAAATTAACACCCTAACGACATATACGACTGCAAAACATTCACCTAAAAATGTGACCCCATCCCAAAAAGAGCAACTAATCTCTATGAATAAATTATATGAGGAAGTCAGCGACAGACCCGGACAACTGATTGACTGACTTGCTGCTTTGAGTGCCGCTGAGTTCAAAGAGCCACGGTGTCCCGATCAGAACACGTGCTTGATAAACTGACTGTCATTACCCATCCTCTGCAGTCTTTTCCAGGCCATGTATTTTCTTAATATTAACTAGGGGTAGAGAACAAGGCTTCATGATGTTCAAGAGGTGTAAGGGCACAGCAAAAGCACTCAGCACAGCTTGTCAAATTACCTTCCTAATGGCTAGCTTGTCAGGCTGCCTCGTCTGTGCAGAGAAAGAAAGGACAAGTGGGGAGGGGGGGACAATTCTCTTTCTTGTCACAGCAAAATCATTCATTCATCTCTTTATATGGTACCTTTGCTTTCTTTTCTTTTAAGTCCTGTTTCTCAAGTACATCCTGCTCATATTCAAATGGTAGTAATGAATTGGCAGCATGAGAACAGAGTGTAGAGAGAGGCCAGCTGTATTGTGGGCCTGTCAATCGTTTGTCTGCACTCTTTCGGTCTTGCCGCTGTAATAGGCTTTCCCATTGAGGCTAGTTAACCATCATTCACCTGAATCATCAGTAAGAGGTCAAAGACTGGTTTAATTGTTTCTCCTTAATTGCAAAATTACAGCTTCAAAATCATTACGGTCTTTTCCAGTCTTTCATAGTTCCCGGAAGATGACAGTGTAATTTATTCATTAAAGGTAGGTGGGCTGTGACGTTTTACAGAGAATTCACACTGACAATCATAATATATGTATAGAAAATGAAAGGGAAGAACATGACCTTTAACCTTTGCCTGCTTCTGCTATTCCATTCTGTTTCTGTGCATTTTTGTACATTTTACTGCAAACAATTATACACTTCTGACTCTTCCTTATAATAATAATCATTGTAGCTTCCTTTTTAATGCTTTTAAACCATTAACATGTTTTTCTGTTAAACATAGTTATATAATATATCCGTCTATACATCTTTCACGTGTTTAAGTAGTTGTTTTCTAGGAAAGCTTGGAAATTCCACAAGTATGCCATGTTTGCTTCAAGTAATTCATGCATTTCTTCAAAATGGTGGTTAATAGGCTCCATCTGACCTGCAGTAAATGGGCAGAAATTGCAGTTATCATCTGATTCAGTAAGTCTTTACAATACAAAATGACCCTTCTTTCGTCACTTTGCTTGCTCAACGGGGAGATGTCTCAAAGGAATCTTATACACCAATTACTACAGTTTTGGAAGACAAACTCACTGTTGAGTACTCACTCATATCGGCTTCAGATAAATGTTTGAATATTTTTTGGGACTGAATAAAGACCGTATTTGTAGCCCCTCATCTAGCACATTAATACTGAATGAACAGGAGAAAAGATAAAAGCAGGATCAGCCCTGGTGGAGAGCAACTAAATGCATTTACACAAGCACTGTGTAGACCTGGAGTTTCAATACAATGATTAATATTTCTCTAAATATCTGAATAACATATTAGCATTGTCTTATTATTATATTAATTCTAAATGGCGACCTGACTTTTATGTTTGACCGTCATATACAGTGCATTACTCGCAGTATGTAAGTAGTGAACTATGTATACAGTACCAATTACAAACTTCAGTGAAGCTTGAAGTCATGAAAAGTTTTACACAACGTAAAGTAGATCCTTTCTTCATTCCATTTCAAACTTTAATAATCATCCAAAACAAAGTAGAAATGTGCTTCATTGTTTCCTACGTCCAATTTCCTCATAATTTTCGATTCCTTTAATGATTCACATCTTCAAGCCACACACACACACACACACACACACACACTCATAAAGAGGTATGTTTTTGCCATGAAGAGAAACCATTTGCTCATTTTGATGGAGGCCTAAAAGAGAGGTTGAGCTGTCTAAGTGGATTTTTCATTACTGACTGTAATAGGGCAAAGAAAATTACAGCTGCTACAGCAGGAGGGGCATTAGGATTGCTCATGTACTTTTTACATGGATATTTGTAATGACCAAAGAGGTTCAGTGCAGCTGTATATGAGCATTAGAAAAATTAGAGACAGTGCTCTCTGTCTCATGTGTGTGCTCTTTCCATTCTGTTTCAGTCTCCTCCACTTGCCTGCTATCAGCAATTTGGGAAGGTACATCCAAACTCACAGGGGAATGAAAATGAAAAATGCTTATTTTATCTCCTGCCACCGCTTCGGACTGAGACAGGAGAGGAAAAACTAACATAATCGAGGAAATAATATTGAAAATGGAAAGCTATTAGGGCACTCAAGCACTTTCTCATGCTGCCTCAGAAATGTATCATTTATCATGTGCAACTGCTTGACAAACTTTTAAAGACTCAAAAAAATGTAATTTCCTGACAAGAGTCTGCAGAGCTCCAGCCTTCGAGTGGACCATGGATGCACAATGCAAACTGTACATTCATGAGAAACTAATGAAGGTCATAAGATATTTGTGAAAACTTCCTGCTGTAAATGTCACAATGTATCCTCTTTACCTGTTCCCTGACCACATCTATTCTACTCATTTATACATTAAAGGTTATTTTTATGGTGGATGGAAAAACTAATTAATTCCCGTCAGTAAAAACCTCCTCTGTACTAAACATATGAAATATGCAGCACTAATTTGAAGTGGGTTTCTATACAACTTCAACTGCTACTAAAGCTCAAAAGTACATTATAGATTTTTCAAATATTAAATCTGTATTTATCCCCTTTAAAATACCTCTGTGCTGTTTTTGTAATATCTAAAATGAAGAATGATCCCATTTTAAGTAGTGTCTCCTCTTTGAGCATACAAATCCCCGCTGTCAAATCATGTGAACAGAGCAGGTGTTGAAAGGGTACAGACCACCTTTCTGAATGCCTGCATGAACACCTATGTTATCTGTGGTATGCAATTTTCTTATAACCACAGTGCCACAGAAGTTACTGACATCAAACTTTTGTGGCAGAATTACTAAGACTTGAACTGCACCTGTACATACAGCAGTAACAGCCGTGTAACTCATTTCATTCAAACTTTGCCCACAGACTTAACAATCAGCTTGTGCATGTTAAGAGGCTGCTTGAGCTGCTTATAAGGATGTGAAAGAGCTGGGCACCCATAGTCTGAAATTAAAACTGTATTTTATTTAATGTATGTACCTTTGTGTCTAAAATCAACAAATCATACACAGCTGGTTCTGATCTATTTTTGTTGAACACTATTCCTTGAGCATAACAGTACTTCATAGATCCCCTGATTTCTTCATCTTTCCAAATTTTTTTCCTTCTCCCTGCCGGCTGCATAGGAAAAATATACAGCAGCTGAGATTCTACACTGTATAGGGAGGACTAAGTGCAGTTTCACTTGCATACCCACTGAGACAGCACTCTCCTCTTGTTTCATTTACTCTATCACCCAATATTTATTCCACTTGTATCTCCCTATGGGTTGCTTCTCTCCCCTCCTCGCTCACCCCTCAACCGTATCCAGCTTCATTAGGACATAACAGGCTATCAACATGCATAGCGGGGTCCTGATTTAGACGTTCAACCTGATTAGCCCTAACGAACCGAGACCGACCACCTGAATGGAAGTGCACACAGTGGCATAAGACAATAACATATGTGCATTTTGAGAGACACACAAGCTCTCCCATTTACCAACATGCATTCCCTGTGGTAGCTTCAGCAGTCTGTTGTGCTCATTATCACATCGAAGTCACTGAAGTATGAGAAAATGCCACCTAATTATACCATATGACATATCAGAAATAACACAAAGTAATTTGTATATTATGGATTGTTGACATGTCTCAACTTTGAAAGAGATTTCTCAAGAACAAGATCAGATACTTTTAATTACCATTATGGTTAAACGGTGCACATCCTAAAGGTGCATTTATTAAATAAGGTACAGTCCAGCAGTCGAAATTGTCTTGTTATTCATCTAATCTTGGAGAAAGCAATACTCATTTGAAGATGAAATGAAAAGATAAACTTAGCAACATGTTTTATTAGTTAAAGATTATAAAAAACTATGGAAAGCTGCAGAGAATTTTTACCAATATACAGTAAATACAGACAAAGAATTAAATTTGTGGTATATGCGTTCATCAAAGACCAAAACACAGACGAGGCTCTGTAATGAACAGAAATAATCGAAGCTCATGGCCTCCCCTTTATCTTCCTTTCCTCTCATTCTCCTCTGAGGGAGTTTATTAAAGACCCACGCTGCCCTTGGCTATTCAATCACTTTTCAGTCAGAAGTAAGGGTTGTACTGAATGAATGCAAAGGCTGGCAAATTCATTACCACAATCAGAAAATGAACACCTCCCAACCTCCTTCCCCCTCTTCTCCTCACATGCTTCACTCTTCTCTTCATGTTGTTGCACAGAGCTGCTCAGCTCTGGACGGTCTGCTCTAATGTGGTATCTTTTCTTCTTTAATATGTTTTTCTTTGCTTGTGCATTTTAAACAGAACACAGCACAATTATTAGATGAAAGAAACCCTCCAATGACAAATAACAGAAGGTCACATTCACATTTAGCAGATGGGATGAATTGCAATACACTGCCTTCAGATAATCAGACCTACAGTTCACACCTTCTGCTCTCCAAATCAGATGCAGAGAAGCAGGCTGATCACCAGTCCTAAAAAAATACCTTCATTGCATGGAAGACAACAACTCAGTCAATGCTGTTTCGGTTAGCAATTTTTCATCCCTGCTGTACAACAATATACTTTACTGCTGTCTGTAATTTTCTAATTTTCGCCCACTTCAGTTCAACCTCTGGGTTTATTTTTTCCTGGCACTCACCCTCTGCTCTAGCTCCTGGAGCACTTTGTCATTGACGGGGTCTGCTTTGGTCACCACAGCTTTCCTACCCTCTGCTTCAATCACAATGGTCATAATACAGCACATGTCTACGAGCCCTTCCTGGCACCTCCTCATCCCAGCGTCCAGCTCACCTCTCCGGGTTGGGTCACGCTTCAGGATGCCCTTCTCTGCCACAGAGAAGCCCAGCAAGTTTGTCAAAACCTCATTAGACAACTCCACATCCAGGTAACCAGTTCCATCTGATATTGTCGCACAGACACGCCAAACACCATTGTTGCTGCTCAGTTTACCCAAGAGAGTCACAATAAAAGCTTTGACATGAATCTCGGTGGTGTGGAACTTTGGTTTGGACATCAGCTCCTCCAGTAAGCACAAGTACGTAAAGGGTGGAGAGGACAGAGTGACAGCAGGGACAGTGGAGGAGCCTGAAGTTTCGGTTTTAAAGGTAGAGCTTTCTCTGTCTTTACTGGGTCCTGGTTGAAGAGGAGGCTGATATCCTTCCCCTCCCATCCTCCCAGTTTGTTCTGCCTCATCAAAAAAAGAGTCCATCATTTCATCCATAAAGTTGTTTTCATCATTAGTAACAATGTTTGCTTCATGTGGTGGCTCTAAACCTGCTGTTGCTTCAGAAAGGACTGGCTTGGAAGTCCCAGTGGTTGACTGCCCCGAAGCTTCTCTAACACATCCTTGATAGTCTCTTTTCTGTGTGGTGGATCTACTCTTGCTAAGTCCAAGTTGTGAACCAGAGTCGCCCAAAGACTCTTTTGTTGCTCTGTCCAGACTGTTAGAACTTCTGTTTACTATGTTGTTAGTATGTGGTGTGTTACCGGTGCCGGACTGTGGAGTAACATTTTGATTTTCCTGAAAAATCACACTGTCCAACTCATCCAGGGGAAGATCGTCAAAGTTATCATCAGGAAAGTCTTCGTCTGCCATGCTGTGATCTTGGATTTCTTGATTAACCACATCAGATTGTAAGAAGTCAGTATAGTCAGAATCTTCTTGTTCATTGTGATGGCCTTGGACTGAACCACTCCTGCTGCTCTGGATCAAACCACTTCTGTAATAGTTGGTGGAGTTTTCAGTTCTGAAAAACACAGGCTAATTAATATAGCACAGGGACTGTGTTTATTTCTTAACTAGACAAGAAGTTAGATGGTGTAGGAGATGATGCCGAGGATAGTTAGGTGGAAACAGATGATTCACTGTGAATGGGCTGAGGTAATTGTAGCATCTTATTCAGGGTATGCTCTCATTTGGGTTAATGTTAGAATATTGCTGTGTCTGTAAATGTTATCATTGTTGAGGGGTAAACAGATGCCAGTGTGATTGTTCACCTCATGAAAACCAAGCGCATTCAAAAGAATTTTGTAAATAATTAAAAACTATAACATTATTTCTTTTCATTCAGCGGAAGTGTCTACGCCAGTGGTTGCAAGCAAAGATACAAGCAGCAACACCAACAATCACACAGAAGTAGTTTGCTTATAGACGGAATGTATTAAGTGCTTCCTGAAGAAGACAATATTTGCCGATCATCACACTGTTAGCTACCCACCTAGATGAAGCTGTTGAAGCAAGACTTCTGACAGGGGACCTTCTTGAGGACTGAGTGGAGGTCTCACTCAGGGTCCCGTAGCCACTGTCTACATGTCCAATCTGAGGCACCACCTCTTGGGCCTCTAGACCAGCCAGCAACTCTGTGTCATTGAGCTCCAAGTGCTCCACTTCCTGAATACCTTAGGATTATAACAGTAACTTCATAACTGTGATAAACATAGTTTACTAATTGAGGTTGCAACTATACATACAAACTCTTATCAATATACCTGGTTGTTGTGCAGGTTGACCCTCCTCCTGCTCCTCCTCAGGAAGTCCCAGTGTCCGACAGAGCACCCTGCCCTGTCAGAGCAGTACACAAATCAGTCTGCAAAGTCATTTAATCTTATTCACACCATTTTTTTAAACAGTAAATTACAACAATCCACAAGTTATTGGTTCCAAATAATATTCTTCAATTTGATATATTGTTAAGGTTTACCTGGTTATTCCTGTCCACCAAGTCCTCCACCTCACCACCCAGGATCTTGATGTTAGTTGGCCCCAACAGCAATACACCAAGTCTACAGACCATCTTTCCCTGCAACAGCAGCTTTGCACCAGGCCTGGGGGGGGGGGGGGGGGGTGAAAAGTATTTCTTAATTCATTTTCCCTATTTGTGCAGATAGATGTTTTACAGATCAAATTCTAACCTGAGTGCTGTGCCGAGTGCTGGAATAGACTGATACTCCATGGCCTCCAAGCTCTGCACACCATCACTCACCTGTAGAAAAGAGGCAACTTCTTTAACCATGAAAAAGATAAAAAAAAATAAAAAATATATTGAGGATACATTACAAAATAAATTGTTGCTCTACCATGCCTTCTTATATTAGCTGGCTGCCCAGGAGCTAAAGAACTTGGTCTATGTTAATCTGATCTGCTTTATTATTCTGTCTTTTGGCACTGATTCCACCACAGTTTTAGCCGTTGCGTCCCATGACTTCTAGAATTATAAGACTTGCTCAAAATGGTCACAGAAATGGTGAAGAAACTTAAAGATCCATGGCTACGTTTCTAAGCAACACCAGCACTGTACTTAAAAAAATGGAGCACTTAAGGTGAAAATTACAGTCCATGTCATATATTCCTGCAATTTACTCTTTCATATGCTCTCACTGATTGTGCCTGTCCACTTTGATTCAACAAGGAAGAGAAGCAGAAGTCTTTATTATTCTATCAAATCAAACATACAGAAAAAAAGCCTGTTCTCAGATTAGCACTGGAAACACTGAAAAATACGCAGTATCATATTTTTACTTGGGATAACTGCTGTCACAACCCCTTCTATTAGCAAAAAATAATGTAACAGCTCTGTCCTTGACAAGTGGAATTTTTCCTATATAAACATCTTTATAGTTAACTTTGCCCAAACTTTGCATACTACTACTTCTAGGCTAAGAACAAACAAGGCTGCCTTAACTGAAAGTGAGTCATATTGAATATTTTAAGGTGAATATTATTGTTAAATATACTGGAGTGATGTTATAATTCATGGCAGACGTGTTACATCAGCTATAGTTAAAAAATGCTTCTGACCTGAAGCAGCAGCATACGGTTTGGTCTGGCTTCCCAGGGCCTCTGGGTGGCCTGTGTGACAGCAGACACCTCTTCGTTGGAACAGTCTGTGCCCCTCCACTTCTGTAGCTGTCCATATGCAGGCTGACTGATGTCCAGTAATGAGTCAACCTAAAACGGAGTGAGGTTTTGCCTGCATATAAATTTCTACTATAATATCTACTTAAAATCAGTTTATGACCCAATTAAAACAAAATAAGTACATTATATTGTGAATTACAAGACCTAACTAACAATCTGTCTCTAAGGGTTCCTGCTGGGTTTCCAATTACCATATAGAAGAAGTGGAGATCCAGTGGTGCTTTGTTATAATAAGGATTCTGTCTATACACCAATTACTCTATTCTGTATTACAAAAACACAATGCTGAAAATGTGATTAACATGTCTTATATATTTATATTTGATCGACAAATGTGTACCTGAACACAAAAATTGCCACTGAGCTCAGTCTTCTGAGCCTGTGCGAGGCCTTCAGGGAGAACAGCGAAGTCCAAGTCTCTCAGGTCTGTCAGCAGCCACTGGTCCAGCACCTAAAATTTAAGAAATTTTCTACTGTAATTTTTCTGATACTGTAAATTCTGTGACATGATAAATAAGCAGTTAAATTTGTCTTCAGGAAATGATTAGCTATCTTACAAGTGAAAATTTTGATTAGAAATACATATACATTTTACATAGATTCTGAGGTCTAGGACTAAGTTGTGTCATCAAGACCCAGCAGTTTTTTTCCATCCTCTTTACGATATGGTTGGTATTCATTATTAGTCAAAAAGACCCTTGGGACCATGTGGGCCACTTGTATGAACTGCTAGGAACAGGGAGGAGATGAAAAATGAAGCATTATCCTCCTCAAGTATCTATTTGAAAAAAGATAGACTTTGGCCATGCAGGGACACAGCTGTTCAGCAACAATATTTCGGTACACTGTGGCGTACAAATGATGCGTCAATGCAAGAAAACATACCCCACATGACGCCACCACCAGCTGGTACAGCTGACACCAAGCAGGATGGATTCATGCTGTTTACACAAAATTTTTGCCCTGCTATCAGCATGTCGCAACAGAAACGAGGATTTGTCAGACCAGGAGGTGTTCTTTTACTCTTCAGTCGCCCACTTTAGCTGATCATTACCTACTCTCGTATGAGATGATCTTGTTCTCAGCTGACAGTAACGGAGATACACATGGTCTTGAGCATTTTTGTTTTTTGTTTGTTTGCATATTTGTGCAGGGATTGACAAATAGGCATGCTTCAAATATACTGGAATGTCCATGACATTATTCAATTTAATTTGGGTTATTCCTTGGAGTGGTAGAAACTATTTTAAGCAAACTGTCATTTGTTTTCCATCCTTGTTTAATCATGTGACTCACACGTACTGTAGGTCATAGGATAATATCTAAGCTCTTGAAGTGAGACTGTAGAACCAAGGAGACCATAAAAATGTCTATCATTCACACCCTGTGTACCTGCTGGTTAATTTGCTGCTGTGACAGATGAGCTGGTCCTCCAGCCTCTTCACGGAGCCACTGCACACAGGCTTCAAGCCAGGCAAAGGGCACCTGAACATGCCAGGTGGACTGCAGCCAGGCTTGGGTAGTCTGTACCACTGACTGAATCTCAGGAGCCATCCTCTTCCTCTTTGTGTATTCAACCTTAAGCCACTACCTGCTATTTTCTTTACAATTATCTGCTATGATACAGCCACACTAGCTCTTTGTAGATTTTATGTCAAAACTAGTTGAATTTAGTGGTAAATTAAGAAAACAATTCCAGTTTGTTGCATGCCTGACATATTATGGCATTGAAATCCCTGAGCTTAAAGGTTTTTTGATGGTAAGGGGGCATCGTCCTTTAGTAAACCCTCCTGACCACTTCTTGCCATTTCTCAACAAGAAACTTATCTCTCGCAGCAGTTGAGCAGATATGAACACTGTGAAGGAGAAAGAAACAAAGACTGAGTTGGAAATGCTGACAGTAATAGCACGCGAATTACAAAACCAGATTATCTAAGTATTAAGGTTAAGGAGTGTTATGACACAGGGGGCCCGAGAAGCCGGGATATGTCATAAAGTGTTTTGTAAAGTCGCTAAGGCGCCAAAAGTTAACTAACACAACTTAATGAATTAGCCACAATGATGCTACAGTACCTTAGCTTTATGTCCATACAACAAGAAGAGAAGAACTTTTACCCACAACATGGGATCTTAAACAAAGCAGCTGCAGCTTACAGTATTCAAAACATTCACTTCAGCATTGCAAAACAAACCTTGCCAACAGGAATAACTCGAACTAGTAGAGTAAATTGCGGAGCCGTACCCGGAAGTGGGGGAGCAAAGAAACGCCCTCAATTCTCATGATTGATGTCTTCTGCAGCCAATTGTAATGTTTGTGTGGTTGATTCGCTTTCTGTTCAACCAATGAACACACAGTAGTTCAGCTTGTATAGTTTGAGGTTCGGTAGAGAAGGAAGGGGGACGAGCGAGGTGTTTGCACTGCAGGTTTGTTTTGACGATGTTTTTGTCATTGTTCTAATTTATTTGCATCCCATTGTAGATGAAATGAAGCGGCACTCTAAAAATATGTGTTTGAAAATTTATAACTTCAGTAGTTGCTTGTTGTTGCCTCGAGTGCATCGCTGCACAGCTAGCTGGCCTAGCTAACCACATTCGTGCTTCAACGAAATTATAGCAACATGGCGAAATGGGCTAGCCGCTAGCTTTAGTGGCTCGAGGTTGTCTTGGTGTTGGTCCATTTGTAACGTTCTGTAGAAACACTCCTTTTAGATAAATGACATAGCGTACACCATACGAAACCAGGTAAGTGTCTGAAAACAGTGCATGGAACATTTGTTGAAATATATGCAAATGAGCTAACACATTTCCCTCCAGCTTCAGCTGTGGTTAATGTTAGCAACGCTGGTAGCTAACACGCACTACCAGCTTAGTCAGCGGTCGCTAAGTTAGCTTGACCTAGCTCTCTTTCGGTTTTTCAATAGAATCATTTAACTACTGAATTTGTATTGTGGCCCAAAAATCTGCCTGTCGCCTAAAATTGGCGAAGTTGTCGAGTCTTTTGGTGATTATCGGGGTGATTCACAATGTCTGTCTCCTCGAATTTAATGAGGACGTTAATCGCGTCGATTGATTAACTCATCTCCCCATTGCTGGTCTCTTCCTTCACTCCGAAATATTGCGTAATGCTCTATTCGTTCTCCAGCTAAATAATCTAATTTGTTATTTTGATTTTTCGATATGTAGCATTAGATTAGTGTAACTTTCAAATAACAATGATCAGTGATGAGTCGCTGGGCACTCACAGGCTAAGCTTTAGGGCGACACGGAGATTCAATCATAGAACCTAATTGAGATGTAAACATACAACATATTCCCAGCACAGCCTTTTTCGTGTGGTTTTATTTCAGTATATAAAGTAGCCTCTCCTCCTCGACAGGTCGCAGGAGTTGTTTGGTCCTTTCCTATTAAGGTCCGCCTATCAACACGCCCTTGTCTCTGTAATAAATATCGGTGAGTCCCGGCTTGCTGCCAGTTTCTTCTTTTCAAACTCCTGTTCTTGAGTACTCAGATCTCCACCACATATCCTGAATTTTCTCATTTTCTGCATTTACAATGCCAACAGACAACCTCAGCTCACAGGGGCCAGTTCTGTGCTTCTCTCTGCCTGCCTCTGCCATCTGTATCCAAGACCAAGGTGCTCACCGCTTTTCATCTATCAGACAACCATGGACTCAGAAATTGATCAGCAGGAAGAGACCTCATTCAGCAACACAGAGACTAATGGTAAAAAGCTTCTTACAACGTAGTATATTTTTGGTACTGTTGTTAAAATACATCTATTTATTGGCATGTTGAACTATTTTTGTACATAAACAGCAATGCCGGTGCTTTTGTAGTGATTATTCCAAATTACTAGATTAGTGCAAGATGCCTGTATTCATGTTTCTGTCATTCATTTCTGTTTCATTCACTAATAGCAAATGTGTGGTCACTTTAGAATCCTAATAGGCACTAATTTAGCGATATGTTATAAAACATTGGCACACTGATGTGTGTGTATATTCAGCCTACAGTATGTAAACAGTGTTTATAAAGGATGTGTTGATGAAAGATGTGTGATTCTTAGATTCACTTGTTGTTGTCTTTTTGATTATTTAATTTTATCTTGTTAAAGGTTGTGTGTGCAGAGTTGTCAGGATGTGTTTTTATCTCTTTATGGCAGGTAAGCGCCCCGCTGAGGATGCAGATGAGCAGAAATCATTCAAGCGCTCCAGGAACTCGGATGAGATGGTAGAGCTTCGCATCCTCCTGCAGAGCAAAGTAAATCAGCTTCCCTTTCATTTCACTTTTCATGTAGTACCCTCGTGATTATTTGTAAAAATTTTTCTTGTTCTTTTGGCACCCCTTCAGTAAGATAGCAGTTTTATGCTTTTTTTTTTAAATGTTACAATTCATGTCACAAATGATCACATTTCTGCCCTTTGAATAATTTATGTCCACATTTATTACAGGTATTCACAGTTTAATTTTATGTCACTGCCAGATGCACGTTTTATCTATTATAGTAACATTTTCATATGTATCTATTCCAGAATGCAGGAGCAGTAATTGGGAAAGGTGGCAAAAACATCAAAGCCCTTCGTACAGACGTGAGTATATCTATTTTCTGCATCCTGTTTTATTTTGTTTAGAATTTTATTTTGTATTTTTCTTCTCACTGGCCTGTCAAACCTACCCAGCCTCTATAACACAGTATCTCTCTATATTTACCCCTGATAACTGATGAAAACATTTTATGGCATTGGTATTTTTTCTGTATAACTAAGGAGTATGGTTAGTTGATGCCAGGGTTATTAGCCCTGTTCATGAGACCTTTTCTCAAACCCTTTGAGATTAGTATTTCATCTTACTTGGACATTATTATTGTCTCAGCTAAACTGGCCCTAGGCATTAAAGCCTAATCTCATAACCATTTGTTTCTCCGTAATGATAATTTATTGCAACACTGCTGTTGCATCAGCACTGATGCTCTTGTTAATATATATTTATGGGCACAGTGCAGAGTTCATAAGGTTACCTGCAGTGCAAGCTAACATTTTATCAGGCAAAATGGCCAGTTTTTTATTAATTCAATGTCATTGGCTCTTTTTTTAGCCCTCCACAATTTGTTCTCCCCTTCTTTCTCACTGTCTCTGATTTATTCCCCAGCATTGAACTTTTCATGTTCTTAATATGCCATAACCCATTTTCCAATGTCACCTTTTTTCCTTTTCTCTCTTTGACAAATCAATCTCTGAGAGAATCAAAATGAAGTCACGTTTGAACAATATAGAGCCTGTATATTAAAAATGTATTCCTCTTCCCTCTTCCCTTTCCCTTGTTTATTATTGTACTGTTTACTTTTTTGCCCACTTCCTCCTCTGTTGCCCATGTTCTGGATGGCCCCTCCTGCGCCCGCCCACCTGACACCCCGGTTGGCCCTGCCCATAATCGTGCCCTGTCCTTAAATGGGCGCCTTACTTGATTGACATCTGTGCTCGAATGGCCCTGGCCCCTGCCCATGCCACGCCCAGTACAATGCCAGTGTGTCAGTCCCAGACAGCAGTGGGCCTGAGCGGTATGTCCCTAAGCTCCTCCCTCTCACTGCCTGACTACAGGTCAAACAAACAAGAAGAAATGAATAATAAATAGTCATCCTGCCTCTGTCAAGTCACTGTATTTTAATCTACCTGTTCTCACAGTTTATTAGCCTGAGTCAAATGCCTAAATGCGTTCATGTCCAAATCTGCCTGTTGAGCCTGTAAAAGCCATGTGAACATCCTTATATGCCATTTAAAGTCACGTCAGCATTTAAACATAGGCTGGTGTTGTCAGGGTTTTTTTTTCCACTACCTGCCACTGTCTTTTTAAATCTTTGCTATAATCTGTGCAATATGTCCGTGTTTTTTTTATTTTAATTTTAATGATCATCTATCCTCTCTTCCGCGTTTTCACTTCCCTCCCCCCTCAGAGTGGATATACTGGTGTTCTTGTTTTGTTAGTTTCATAAGCTCACTTGCTTTTCGCCATCCCATTCTTTCCCTGTAATGCCCTCCTTACTCTGAGACTCAGATTGTCCATCCCTTCTAAAACCTAAAAGGCAAGCTAAGATACAAGTGTGGTGTGTGTGTTATTCCTTTCCTGTCTTCTGCTTCATCTGAACTTGGTTGATGACTGCTGGAGCTATTGAAAGTAGATGATAAATCCCTGTCCCCCACATCTTTGCGTTCTTTGGTTTTATATTTGTTGCTTATACCATTCCCTTTAAAAAGCATCAACTTGAGCAGTGCCAGTCTTCATTTACCATGGCATAATCCGCTCCGTTACTAGTCCTCAACCTCCTACCATTCTGCTTCCATAAACAACCTGTGCTCAATTTTTCCTCATCAGTAAACTCGTTTTTTTTCTGGCACTAGGTGGGTGCAGACAACAAACGTTTGAACTAGTTTAGCAAATTAAGAAACAAATTTATTGTCCATGCAAAGTAAATATGGGGCATTTTGCAAATAATGAAAAAAAGGGGGACAGAAGACCTTCTTGGTCTTCTCTGGTCTTTTAAGTTATGTTGATCACCATATTGGTGTCATTGTGGTATGCATCCACTAAACTGCTTCAAGACTTTTAGATCTCTCTGGCACTATTGGTGCTTACTCCTGCTAGATTCTCCTCAAAATTCACCTTACCCGTCTTGCCCTTTCAGTGGTCACCAAATGCAGTCACTTTTCTTTGGGTCCTTTTTAATTTTGTCTCTTTACTTCCTTTTCTCTGGACAAAGGCTGTTTTCTTTTCGTTGCATTATGTGGGTGCCAGCTTATTACCAGCTACAGTGCAAATTTGAGTCACCTAGCATGTAAAAGTTAAAAGGCACTGGACCTTAACATTTAATCTAAACATATCAGTCTCGGTAGGGGGTTTTTAATGGGGATTGACTGTTTTTTCTAAGGTTAAAAAAGTATTTTATGAATTCTATGTTCTGATATGTTGTTCCCTCCCTTCTGGGACGCCTTGCGGGCACCCCAACCCCACCCTCTCTGTTTGGCCGTGCTTTGTTTTGTCATTGGTGGATGAAATATGAAGCATCTTGAGCATCAGTGCTGACATTGAGACCGTTGGAGAAATCCTGCTGAAGATTATCCCAACATTAGAGGAGGTTAGTACTCTAGTGTCTGAATCTCATTTATAAATGTATGTACCCTACATTTACTGAATGTTATTGCTGTTTTGTAGCTGGAGTGTGTAAAGTTAAAAGAATTCTACATTGATTGTGTTTAAAGTAAAAATATATGGGCATGCATATGGTAATGATGCCAGTCTGTCAGCTACCTGACTCTTTGAGGGGATAAAGTTGCCTAATAGCAGCAATGTGCTAAATGTTCCCCACAGTACCAGCAATACAATGGCATGGATTTTGACTGTGAGCTGCGTCTGCTGATCCACCAGAGTCTGGCTGGCTCAATCATTGGGGTAAAGGGAGCCAAGATCAAGGAGCTCCGAGAGGTATATCCAATCAGGAGATGTGTGTTGTGTTTTCTGTACCTAAAGCTTTTACAACAATAGTATACTAAATAGATACCCAGACATAATGCAAGTCATATTGGAGTCTACAGTTCTATATTGTTTGTTTATTGTACACACATACTATGTAGTGCATAGTGGATGTCCCTTCTCAGGCATTATCATATCAAAAATATGTAGGAGTGATGAAATGCTTGTAGTCTGTTCTTCTGTGGTTCAGTAAGCCATTTTATTGTGTAGTAGCCTTCCCTTTTTCTTTGTCCACTCATGTGCGCTTGTGTCTGTGTGTCTCTAGAACACAAAAACTAGCATCAAGCTGTTTCAAGAGTGTTGTCCCCAGTCGACAGACCGCGTAGTGCTTGTTGGTGGTAAAACGGAGAGGGTGGTAGAGTGTATCAAGACGATGCTGGAGCTCATTTCTGAAGTAAGAATCTTTTTACAGTGTTTGGAAAGCTTCTGTGAATGTCTGCATGTGATTCCTTGCAATACAAATATTGTTTTAATATGATGCATTTCATATTCTTGCGTAGTCTTAATGTCATCCACGTTTTTATTGTTATGTTTTTTAGGCTCCCATAAAAGGACGCACACAGCCCTATGACCCTAACTTCTATGACGAAACGTATGAATATGGTGGTTTTACCATGATGTTTGAGGAGAGGGGGGGTGGTCGCAGGCTTATGGGAGGCTACCCCATGCGTGCAGGCAGGTCCAGCGGTGGAGAGCGTGGGTTTGACCGAATGCCTTCAAGCAGAGGGGGACGGGGGCCAATGCCCCCCTCCCGTCGGGACTATGATGAAATGAGCCCCCGCCGAGGTCCTCCCCCACCCCACCCAAGCAGGGTTGGCAGGGGTAGTGGCCGTGGACACAACATGCCTATGGGGCGCCCACACAGAGGAGGGTAAGATATAAGCACAAGGGGTATATTTTTCTCTTTTCTCATTTTTTTTTTTTGCACAAATGTCTTGTCACAAGTCATGTCCTATTTTATTGAGTTTGCTTTAATGGAAATATTCCAGCTCTATAACTAATACAGACAAGTTTGACATACTACTTCTGTAGTGTTAAATGATTGAACGGTTTTACCTTGAGAGTCCTTTATCTCCTGTTAATCTCGTGAGTGTTTGATATTTGAAACCTATTCTACATCACTTTATTTTTTTTTCTGTCCCCCCTTTCCTTTTCCTGAATCCCCTATATAAAGTCTAGTCATACTATGGGGGCTGTCTGGGCACAGATTCACCAGATTTGATTTACATGTTTTGTATTGGATGTATTCTGCATGTAATGCAGTGTCACTCTTTGAACAGTATCTTCATGGTTACCATTTCATTACACATATGTGCTCATCACTGTATGTCTGGGTGTGTTTTTGTTTCCTTTTCCCATCTTCATCTTGCCCACAGAGATGATCGTTACTATGACTCGTACCGTGGCTCAGATGAAAGGTCAAAGTAAGTTTCTGTTCCAAAAGGCTGACTAAACCTCCCAACTAATCTTAACAGGGATACTTTGACATGTTTCTCATTTTGTATTACCTGCACTTGCTGTAATCTACATCATTTACTGAACCAAAAATTGATACCATTGGGTGATGTTTCCCATTTCACCCTGTGGTCTTTTGTTTGGGTTTACCATTGCTGATAGGTGTTCAGTATAACTTATAACATTTAAAAAAACAAAGTGACAAATGATTTGGCAACAGATTATTAAAATATGTGTTGAGGTATCCCTATACCTACCTTATTTTCCTTTTGTACTATTATTAAATATGTCTGGTATTTACTTTTTGTGATAACCTGTAAACAACTAACCCTCCTACATTTTTCGCCCTCTTGTTATACCCTTAACTTCCAATACTTGCATCCATTGTGCTAGTTTGTTGTTGTATGACAGCCTTTTTCCTGTGTTAGCAACCTATCCTGTCTGCTGTTCACTCCACATTTCCCAGGTGTGAGAGAATGTATTTGTGGTGGTGGTGGTGGTGGTGGTGGTGGTGGTGTGTTTGTGTAAGGGTCATATGCTGATGTGAAGCTGACATTTGTCACTTGAGACTGCTGAGGAATGACATGCTTTCTCAAGCTGCCCTGTAATTAGAGACAGAAGATTTCTGAGATGCATTTTTTTCATATGAACAAAACATAATCAACATACTTCCATAACTTCAACCCACTTATTATGAAACATCCTAAGTTTAGTCCTAGTACTCCACATCTGTATGATAAGGGAAATGTTTACCAACATTTACTAGCCTGATTGGGGTGGCGGTGACCAGGCTTCTTGTGACAAGTTAATTTTTACCCTTACATGACTACAAAAGAAAAGCAAAGTCTTAGGTGCATTTAGACTGTAGTGTAACATGGTATTAATATCCATACATGCATGTTCATTAGGACCAGCAAAAGTACCAAGTAAATCAACACATTTTTTCAGCTAATTCCTTTATTTGCGCTTAGTCGTGGAGGGGGAGGGAGCAGCAGCCCTTGGCGCTGATCATCATCACCACCACCTGTCACTCCTCTCACCATAACACTGTCAGAGCTGTTCCTGTTACTGTGTGGGAAGATGGCTGAGAGGAAATGTGTTTATACTGTAATCTTGCTCAGCGTGTGTGTGCAGTTTGACCTAGACCAGAAATTTTGTTTGGAATGTTGTCAAGCATTTTTTCTAAGCATTTTCTATTTCTCTCCACCCCATCCCACGTCTCTCTCTCTTTTTCTTGCTTTTTTTTTCTTTCTCTCTCACTCTTTTTCCCATCTCTGCCCCCCTTCCCATCACCAGTGACAGAAGAGGCAGACCGGATCGCTATAGCGATAACATGGTTAGTGACCCTTTGCTAAATGCATGCAGCTCTGGTACTAGCGTCTCATTGGGTGCCAGTGCCTCAGGCTAGCATTTGGGTTGGTCCTAGTACTAGACAATATGCTGTGATTGTCCATTGTCCTGTTATGACAATAGTAGTTTATTGACAATGCAACCATAGCTAGTTCCTCTTGCACATGCGTATGCATACACTCATCTGAGACCTGGCCTTGGATCCAAGCTAGTTTTGGCATGGTGTAAACCATCCCACCAAATGACCATAATCACCACAGCCGGAGACACCCCATAATAATCAGCTATAATTGCCCTCTTACTGTGTACTTTTCACGGCCAGCCTGTTTTTCCTGCAAAGAGAGGGAGGATGTTGGGGGTGGGGAGGGTGGGGGTGGCCATGGTTGGTTGCTAAGCACTAATAACGCTTTGTTGACAGACTGGAAGGTCTCTCTCTCCTTCTTTCTCTCTCCCTCTCTGAGAGCTGGCAGGATACTGCCTGCCGTTGCTCAGCAACAGCTTTTTGAATTGCTTGTTGCCCTGGTGACAACAGCAGCTGAATAGCAGCTGAAAATGGGGGCTGATGGAGATGCAAGGAGAGACGGGAAGGGGGGAGGGAGGAAAGGAGGAGGAGTCTGTTTTATGGATGAAAACTGGGTGGCTTTTAGTTGAGTCTACTCATGGATGAGGCTGCTGCAGTCTCCATACATTTACACGAGATCTTTAAAATGACGGAAGAAATCGGTTCTACTTTATCTAACCCTGCCGTATTTCTTTTTGCTTTTTACAGAGCGGCGGAGGATATGGTAAGTGCTAAGCCTTTTTGACATTTTGATGTGCTTACAATAGTGTTGATGTCTTATAAGAATACAGGCCTCAGTTATTTCATTATAACAGTGTCAGGTATTGTCATTGACATGATGACAAGATTTGTTCAGGAGTAAACTGGCCTATCCCAGGCATGTTAATGTCAGCTGCAATATTCTTTCAACAAATACTGTGCTTTTAATTTAAACTTTAGATGACATTTTATATTATACCTGTTGACAGTAGATTTTAAGGATTTGTGTGCAGAGTTAAGTGTGTTCCTTCAGAGGAGCCTTTTAATACATGTAACCTGTAACGTTTTACCTTTTTTTTTTTTCCTTTACAAATGCCATAAAAATATATAGTTTTCTTTGTCTGTTAATTCTTGTTTCTTGCCTGCTCAGACAACAGTTCCTCCTGGGATAGCTACCCGTCAGGTGAGTACTTGCCGTATAAATCCCAGTGATTTCAAGGAAGAAAATGCAGAGATGTGTGATCATGTTGGCAGCCGAGTATTCATTTCTACTTGCGTGCTTTAGTTTTGTCCCCTCCTGCTTTCCAACAGGTGGACGTGGCTCCTACAATGACATGGGTGGCCCTGTCATCACCACACAAGTGACCATCCCTAAAGACGTGAGTAAATGACACACACCAAAGGAAGGACCCATTTTTCATTCATAAGTCCATAACATGACTGGGCTTTAAACTCCATGTTACTATACATGACCATTTGAATGACATGTACCGTAGTCAGGCATGCCATGTTGAGTGAGCTCAGTGGCTAGTACAGTATTCTTGCTGTTGAGAAGTCGTGCCATTTTCCACACATTGACTTTTTCACCTCCACCCATACTAGAGACAGTTATAGTAGCCTTTCAGTACTTTAAATATATAATTGTATGCATTTATTTCCCATACCCATGTGGTTCTCTGTCGCCTGGAATGTTTCTCTGCCACCTTCTGTGTGTTTGTGTTTTTTTTTTTTTTTTCATCCTTGTTTTCCTCGTGGTGCCCCACTAACAGCTGGCCGGCTCCATCATTGGTAAGGGAGGTCAGCGGATCAAACAGATCCGCCATGAGTCTGGAGCCTCCATCAAGATTGATGAACCACTGGAAGGTTCTGAGGACAGAATCATTACCATTATTGGTACCCAGGATCAGATCCAGAATGCCCAGTACCTTCTACAGAACAGGCAAGTTTCAGTATGATCTGTACATTACAAAGAAACATCTATATATTTATGTTCTAGGTGTAGTTAATCACTATCTGGAAATTGTACCTCTTAAGTTCATTAATGTGATAACTAAATATGGTTGTGATTTGTTCTCTACGATTAAAAACCTGCTGTCTGCTGAAAAGTACTTAAAATGCTTATTATATTTACCTTTTTAAACCATAGAAAGAAATGCAACCTAATACTAGTTTGCCCACTTTTTGTGAGGTTATGCAATTCTGTTGCCTGCTGTCTCTTCTTCACTAACCCCCTTCCTTTCTTCCCCATGCAACCTGCAACTTGTTCAAACCTTCCTCTTACATGAAATGGCTGTGAAGGTGTAGGCAAACCAATAGTTGTATGTATTGCATTTAAAAAGGTCAATGTGATTGACATGTTTCTTTGACTGTCACATTTGTCCGCTGAATATGATTGGTAGAAGGGGGAAAAATGGAATGTCTATTTGCCATCTAAGCCGTTTCACTGTGAAGCAGGGAGTGGATTGATTCTTCCCCTGGCTGCTGCTGTGTGGAAGACTAGTGATTTTGTTGTTTTTAGTTAGATCAACCGACAACAAATCACAGTCTGCCAAATAGCACAGGCTCCTCCTCTTCTGTCTTCCTTGGCAACCAGTAGGCACGTATAATACACACTACTTCCTTTTTGATGCTATCCGAGCTTTGCCCGAATGCTAATACAGCGGTAGACCTGCTGCCCTGTCTCATGAGTAGTGTAGTGTTGCCATGGTAACTAACCCTGCCTCCCTCTTCCTTCCTTCCTCCCCCTTCAGTGTGCTGCACCTGCTTGGACACAAGGGCTAACCACACCCCTCTTTTTTTCTCCCCCTCTTTCTTGCTTTCCCTCAGCCACTTGTCACATCTTAGCCCGTCTCTGCCTGTCTCTCTTACATGCTGTCTGTCTCTCCCCATCCTCCTTCTCCCAAGGCTTTGTTGTCCCATAATTGCATAGCTATATATTTGCACTGTCGATGGCTTGTAAATTGTTTTTTCTTCTTGTGCATTTTGTTTATTTTTTTTTATTCTTTTTATTTCAGTGTGAAGCAGTACTCTGGTCATTTGCTGTAGACCCAGGAGGCTCAGATTGAAGCAGACTCAGATTGCCCCTCCTCAACCTTTCTACCCCTGTCCAACACATCCCCTTCAGACTATTCTGGATTGTGGGTGTCTTTTTTTGAATTTTATTTTTGTATTTTTTAAATGAAGTGTCCAACATTCCTGTGCATAAAGAAATTTAGATGTCTTCTAAGAGTGTAGTCCATTAGTCTATCAGATACGTGTTGCTTCTTTTCTAACACATATATCAAAATATCCTTCATACTTCTTGCAGACAGAAACAAACATAACCTTTATTTTTTGATGGTTTTGTTTTTATGTACAAGTTTGTTGCTGTGTAAATTTGTCCTGTGTGTATGCGCGCATGTCAGTGTGTGGGTTGGTGTGCTTTCTGCCTTCAGTCTCCTCACACAGTTATACCACATTACCACTCTGTGCAACATGCAGAATGTAAGCTACATTTGATTTTGTTTTTCTTTCTTTTTAAGAGTTGTTGGGAATTTTACCCTGTATAATGGGTTTTGGGATGTTTAAATTTTGGAATTGTAAACACAGCAGATTCAGGACAGTCTAATTTGTATGATTATTATGGCTGTGTGATGAAAAATTTGAGTAACCCCTCACAGAAACTATAGCTAGAAATTTGTTTAAGCGTTTTATTGGAGATTTGACAAATAATGCTGAATTTAACTATTTTGTCCCTGTTATTTTCTTGTTTGCTCTCCATGCTGTAGAATTCACATTGTCAAATCATGTGATGAATAAAAGATCATGCCACTTTTTACTGAACTATTTTGAATGTTTAATGAGTGTGCCAGTCAAAACGTGATTCTGCACCTGGCAGATTTTTGCTGATAAAATGTGTTATTATAAAAAGTTAAGGTTTAGGTGGTAGATATTTATGTATACTAAATCTAAGATGATGTTTTATGTTCACTCTATGTATGCCTGTACACTGTATTCTAAATTGGACAATTATTATTTCCATATACAAAAATCTATAGAATCAAGAGAGCAGTAAAAAAACACTAAAGGAAATATCTACAGATTATAACCTGGACCCTGCCTTGATTTACTGTGGTACAGGGTGAAAAATTACTCTGATGTAGCTCAGCCCTAAACATATTTGGTTTTTACCGCATGTGTCTGTCAAACATTTGTTCCGCTACACACGAAACGTAATTATTTTTTTAATACGTTGTTCCGGTTTCCTCTCGACGTTTTGCGATTGGTTTATCAGCCGGTGACGCAGCAGCAGGCACGTCTCCGATTGGACAATAGGTGGAAACCGGTAGTGAAAACAACCGCACGAGTTTATAGAAATACTACCCGTACAGTGTTTGGTGAGTGAAAAATATCGCTGGGTTTCAAATGAATACATCGTTTTTGCCGAGCTTAACGATATTACATGATAGAAAACTGCATTTTTTTGGTGCTGAAAGACACATAGAAAGTGTCTATTGTAGTCAGCGACTAACGTGAAGGTTCTATCACGTTTTACCTGCACTTTGCTCCTCCACTTTTCAATGAGACTTAAGGACTAATTAATGTAGCTGCTCTGCTGACTACTTCAGGTGTTTACAAAAACAAAAAACAGCTGAAGCATGTTTGAGCGCGTGTTTGGGGGTAAAGTTACCAAAGCGAGAGCATTGACAATGGACTTTATTTAGTAAAGTACCAGCTTTGTGCGTCATCATGATCAATAACACAGACGTTGGAAACTCGAAAAACTCGATTAACAATTGTTAATTGCTCAGTTTGCTCTTGTATGTTGACCTGTTTATATATCTATTTATTTCTATGAAGTGCCCACATAATAAGGTCTTGTTTCAGCGTTTGTTTTTGGACTTGCACAGTAAAATTAGGGGATAATCTTTAAAATAGCCTTATGACCCTGTAATTAACCATTTATATACAGTCTTACATATCGACACTTGTTTCTTTTGGAAAAAGTTTTACTCTACATTAGTCAGAAGTCAGAACATATTGTGGGGTTGTGTGCATGTTTATGCATGTTCCTATGCCCACATGGGATGTTGTAGTTGTGTTTCTGCTCCATACAGTTTCTACCATGGAGACACCACTGTTTCCCAGAGAGTCTGGCCAGTTCATAGCAGAGCGGAGTCGGGATGTGTTTGTAGAGGACGATGGTGTGCAGAAGGTGGCAGAGATGCTCTACGCTCTCCGACACAGTGACGATCTGACCGCAAGTGGTTGGAAGAAGGCAAACCCATTGGCTCCACCACCCACCTCTGACCAGGGGAGTTTGGCCAGGGGCCATCCACAGTGCTAAATCATTTTTGTATATTATAAATAAGTAAATAAGTAGTAATCCATGTGCCACAGTGGCTGGATAATAAGGTGAGGGTGATAACAAATCTGCCACATCATTTTTTCCTCAGAGAAATAAAAACAATGTGTCCATCCTTTGTTGGAAAAGATACCACACTAATACAAAACATTAAACCATTTAAATGTATTTACATTTATGCTGAGTGCAGGCATTAAAGACATTGGACTGTCTTACATTTTGTTCCCTATTTTTCCATCTTAATAATTTTTGCATTTTAACAATACAGGCATTGAACTGGGTGTTTGTGGTAGACACCATGAACTTCTCCTTTTGGCCAGAGAAAGAAACCCAACAGTGTGAGGTGACCTTTAAGGGCACCACATACACAGGCTACATGACTCTATGTGCAGCCATCACCAGGGCCATGGAAGAAGGTGAGCACATCTTCATTATGTTCCTGCATTAAACAGACTTCATTCGTAGTGTCAGAATTATGAGTTGTTTGCAGTAAAGGTTAAATCGTGCCCTCACAATTGTTAAAGTATGTCTTTGCCTTTTGGTCCTCTGGAGGAAAAAAACATGTATATTTAGATGTCCCTTTTTGTTCCTTTCTTCTATGTCGTTTTGTTATTTGCCAGTTGTTGTGTATGTGCCCTTTCTTTGAACTTGTACCGCTGGGAAATTGCTTGTAGCACTGCGTGTGCCTGTGCATCATTTATAATTAGCAAGAATGACTCCGGATATGAACCAATTATGTCTCATATGGAATAGTGCTCTCAATGTGTGGTCGCTGTGGCCTTTATAATTACAAGAGAGTCTCTCAGAAAAGTGCAGGTAGCATTGCTCCAGAGTGTGAATATCAAGGGTTGACAGCATGAGATCAGAACAAATTATGTCTTTTGAGCCTTTTGTGAAAAATGTCTGCTGTGAAGTTAATATTCTTGTTATTACAGCACATTATAACTTCATAACTTAGTAGCCTTGAGAGTCCTCCTTCTCTCCAGCAGTTCATGTCTAAAGAGAAACCCCACTAGTTGCCTCTTGTCTCCACTCTCCACAGGTATACCCATTACTAATCCAAAGTACTTCTCTCAGATGAGTGTGGAAGAGTTGGGACACATCCTCCGATCA
Source organism: Parambassis ranga (assembly GCF_900634625.1). Classification (NCBI taxonomy): domain Eukaryota; kingdom Metazoa; phylum Chordata; class Actinopteri; family Ambassidae; genus Parambassis; species Parambassis ranga. The sequence goes on along the minus strand of NC_041030.1, from coordinate 12,967,661 downwards.
GACAATGAGACACCCATGCCAATGCTTCATGAGCGCCACCAGGTTCTTACCCTATAAAAAGCAGCTGTCATAGCATGGAAATAATTATTCACTTAATCTGTAGGTCACTTTCAGTATTGTTGTGTTAGTGTAACATCTTCAGTCAATTAATGTTGCATGTGTGGATTTCTACTTTCTACACTAAAGTGTAATTATGTGGCACTTGACTCAAGGCAGCTTTCTTACCAGTTACATAGCTCTAAACAAAAGATTTTTATTGTAAGGACAAACCTGTGAAATCACTGTGCATCATCTGAATAGACTCCAGTGGTAAGTAGGTGAATTGAAAGGTTCCTTTCTGCAACTGCCTTGCAGCAGCTTTCTGTGCATGCGAGATGTTCTGCATTATGTCAAGTAAAAAAATATATATATCATAGGTCAACGTTATTATTAAATCTACTGTATTCCATTTATATGTAGAAATTGAAATTTCGCAGCCCTTCACCTCTACTCAACGCTGTTGTTAAACGTGATGTACATGTACATCACTCTTTCTGACCAGGTGCTCACTGAAGGCGGCCGTGTGCTGCTGGAACACGGCGGAAGCTTCCGTAGCTTTGTCAGCCAGGCCGGAAACAATGCCCGGAAGATGGTGGAGCTCATTGTGGAGAAGATTCCTTCCTACAGGGATGAAGCTGTCTATGAGGTAGTGGGTATACTGTGAACCTGCATGCAAGATATTGTCTTACAAAGATGCAATTGATCTGGATGTTGTTGGCTAAACACATGACAGAATGATTAAATCATTCTGTTTGTGGGCTAACCTACTGTAAACAGAGAAGATATGAAACATCTAAAAACATAGGTGACATGTTTAATTTGATGTAAACGTATGCATTTGGAGAACTTATGATAAATTGTGATGTGAGAGGTCCACCTCCTGGCCAATGGCAGTGTGACAACTTTCATATGTGTTTCTAGATGTGGCATCTAGAAACAAATAACAACAAATACAGAGATTATGTCTCTGTCTCCTGCTTGTTTAAGGGAAAAAGAATCTCGTTTTACAAGCGAGCTCAGATCCTGGTTGCAGATTTCTGGGGCATCATGGAGGCCAGGGGACAGGGAGACATCCTCAACATGGACTGGCTCACCATGTTTGCTGACTACAGAGTTCCTCAGGCACTTGTCTACTTAGGAGTGCTGCGATACTCTGATACACTGATGCAGGCATTAAAGAAAGGTGAGACAGAAGTGTGTGTGTGTTTTAGAATTTGCACTCATTTAGAAATCATAAGCAGTAGTCTCATCTGTGTGTGTGTCACACGTGTGTTTTTTTCTCAGGTGAGCTGCTGGGTTCAGGTGACCAGAGAGAGGTGGAGATACGAGGCTGTTCGATTTGGTCTGTGGAGCTGATCAAGGACCGACTGTGCAAGCTGGTGCAGGAGAGAGACGGACAGACATGCATTGTCAACTCCGCAGTCATTGACTTCTACCTGTGGCCGTACGCCAAGCAGCACCACAAAGAGATGGCCCACATTCCCATACACCACACACGCTGTATTTACTACTGATGAGCCGGCTGGCAGCCGTGAATACTGTCGGCTGCACTTCACAGTGTGCGTTCTTGGTGCGGGTGCTTTCCCCTGGGCTAAAGCCAAGCATGTCTCTGTGCCAGATATATATGTACAAACAGGCTTCTTTCTAGCTGTGATGTAATGCTGTAAACAGGTGTGAAGCTTTGATGTGGCTTCTTTATGTATGTGGGTGTAGCACAGTCAATCCAAATGTTTACTGTGGATAATATGGAACATTTTCTACCAAACCTGTAACTGTAATACAAAGTCATCAAATCCTGCCATGTGTAGTAATACAGAACATAACATGTCCAGCAGGAATGTGCAAAAAGAGACAGAAAGTAATCAATCTAGCACGACATTTATCTGAAGCATTTGAATTCACCTTTGAATGATTATGTGCACTGTTAAGTAAACAAGAATCTAGGGCAGTAAAAACAAGTTTGGCTGTCAGAGAAGCTAACATGAAATGTGATTACCTTAAAAGGTACTATTGTTAAAGCAATTCAAAGCCTTAATAAAACTAAAATAACATTGTTAATTTTTTCACCGGATCACTACTATAGCGTTGTAGAATATCTAATAGCATACATATAAAATTTAGTGTGTGTAGTGTGAGAGCTGGTGCCGACTGGTGTGCGCCTCACTGAAATGGGAATGCTGGATGTATGGAGGGGCATCAAGTTCAGGACAAAAATGTTTCAAGAATTTTATCCAAAAGTATGAAAAGCAGTAAAAAGTAGTGCAAGACTGGCCGACTGAGGTGCCAAATCCATACTCACCCATCACAAATGTACTCTGCATTTGTCAGCGGTTTTACACACTGAACAGAGCAGCCAGGTGCTGTACAAAACTGGACACAGAGGTCCAGGGGTGGCCACCACAGTGTCAAGGCTTAGCAGCTGTAGAGTATATCTATGAGAAGGCATCCATGATAACAATGGGATATCCAAAACTGTTACTGCTCTCCTTATATTAATAAATAAATAAAAAATGCAAGGAAAGTTATAACTAGCCAAGTATGTCAGACTCGGGTGCCGTTTGAACAGTAAACAAATGTGACAGCAGTGCTCCTGTAGTGTAGCTCTGCCTGAAGATTCCACTCCTGGTCTTCCTCGCAGACTCTTAGCCTTTCAAAGCTGAACGTGTTTAAAAGGCTCCTCCATTCACTTTAATGTCACTCATTTTAGAAAACGTTGAATCATTTGAATAGTGACAATAGACCTAGAAATAGTTCATTATAAGTTTAAGCGTAGTGAAATAGCTGAATAAATGATAGTAGAATGGTTTATGCTTACAGTATAAATAGTTTACAGCAGGAGATTATTCTCCATTCATTCCAATGTTACTTTGCAGCAATCAAAGTAATAAATGCAGCTTCTGGTTCAGCAGGTGGCGCTGTTGTCTTCAGGTGTCGCTCGGACGCTCTTTAACGCTTCCTCTGCTCTCTCTTTGATTCATGCGGCGGTTTCCCGGGCAACCAAGAAGCGACAACAAAACGACAGTGGGCGAAGTTCAACAACAGTAGGCAAACACACACAGCCAGTGTCAGACTGGTTGTTTTCGTAACTTTCAGTAAGAGTTTCAGCTCAGCCGTGAGACGCGTGGATCAAAGTGAAACTTTTACATCAGGACGCTCCACTGTCATGAGTGAAGTGTGTGTCCGGGTGGCGGTCCGTATCCGTCCCCTGCTCCCTAAAGAAGTCCTGCATCACCACCAGGTGTGTGTGCGAGTGGTGCCGGGCTCCGAACAGGTAATGCTCGGCTTGGACCGATGCTTCGCCTTTGACCACGCGTTTGGACCCACAGTCAGTCAGGATCAGGTGTACGAGTCCTGCGTGCGGCCCCTGGTGGAGTCACTGGTGGACGGCTACAACGCGACCGTCTTCTGTTACGGACAGACAGGGTCAGGCAAGACGTACACACTGGGAGGAGGGAACCAAGGTGAGTTCCACACACAGGGTTTTATGCAAAAAGGGAGTTAGGAGGATCGTTCACGGGACTGTTAATAGAATAGGAAAATGTATGATTGAAGACAGTGGGGCATATTTACTGTATGTGAATTCAATGCAGTGTTACCTTTAATATATATTTTTTTTCATTCATGTCCTCTCTCAGATGAAGAGGGAGGAATTATCGACCATGTGGCCCACAATGTGTTCCTCCTGCTGGAGCAGATGAAGCAGAGCGGTGATGATGTGCAGGTCGCCGTGCGGTTCTCATACCTGGAGCTGTACAAGGAGGAACTGCTGGATCTGCTGGAGCCGCACACCATCCCTAAAGAGCTTCACATCAGAGAGGATGAGAGGGGAAACACAGGTAAAGTTATGTGTATCTGGTGTTCATCTCATATGATCATTGCTATCAAACAGTCTCTGTGCACAGGCCGGACCTTCCAATGTGTTTGCTTGTAACAGATGTTGTGGTCTCCTGTGTGTTTTCAGTTGTGGTTGGAGCCAAAGAGGTGGTCATCACCTCAGCAGAGGAGCTGCTCAGCGTTCTGGAAATGGGGAATGCCCTGCGCCACACTGCAGCCACGGGAATGAACGAGCACTCCAGTCGCTCTCACGCCATCCTCACCCTTCAGGTCATCCAAAGTTGCCACAGCTCCTCCCGGAGGTCCATTAGATCTTCCAAACTCTGCTTGGTTGATTTAGCAGGCTCAGAACGTGCTGGAAAAACTGGAAACACTGGAACACGACTCAAAGAGTCTTCACAAATCAACACAGGGCTGCTCGCTCTGGGCAATGTCATCCGGGCTCTCTCTGACCAAGGACGAAGTCGGCGAGGCATTAATGGCAGCAGTGCACACATACCATACCGTGACGCCAAGATCACCCGTCTGCTCCGAGATTCCTTGGGAGGCACTGCCCATACACTGATGGTGGCTTGCGTGAGCCCTTCCCACAACTTTGTTGCCGAGACTCTTAGTGTCCTGCAGTTTGCATCCAAGGCTCGCCACATTCGCAACCGACCAGCATCGGTGTGTACGCAAGCAGTGTCATGCCCTACAAACTGGCACCCTGGTGAGGCTCGGCTCGGGGAGCTAGAATACGAATTGCAGACACTGAGAGGGTTAGTGAAAGAGAAGGAGAGGGAGATGGAGGTGGAAAGGGAGAAGACAGGGGTGAGAGGAGGAGGCGAGGGAGACGCCTCCAGTCAGAGCAGAGCGTCTGAGCCTGATATGAGGATGAAACAAGAGGAAGCACCACAGTGCCATGCATTGTTACAAGAAGCTGCAGCTCTGCTTGCTGAGGCCTCTGGGCCATCTCCAAGTGTTTCTTCTTTTAGGCAGCAAGTTCAGAATTGGCAGGAGAGACTGACAGCTGTCAATCACTCACATCAAAGTTATGATAAGACCTATACAGGGCGAAGTGGAGACCAAATGGAACATGTTGCTGTATTAAAGCTCAGAGAAGAACTCAAGAAATGTCAGGTAAGGATAAAACATGTCATCTCAAATGGTTATTTGACTGGTTCAGATTTATCTACTGCATTGTTAATAAATGCATTGGATCAACAGAGACAAAATCAGCTAGTGTATCTCATTACCTCCTCTGTCTTTAGGAAGCGCTCCACATAGGAGAGCAGCAGTTGGAGCAGAAAGATGCAGAACTGAGGCAGGTACAAAAAGAAGTTGAGAACCTTCTTTTAGAAAGAAACCCCCTCCTAAAAGCCTCTGAGGAAGAAAAGGAGCGTACTCGTTTACAGGTGAGGAGAACGACACCACCCTGCCTGGGAGCCTGATGGTGTTTTTGCTGATTATTAATTTGTTGTTGTTCATTTGCTTGTGAATGTTTAGAAAGAACAACTGGTGAATCAGCAGATTGTGATTGAGCGCCTTTGCAGCAAACTCATGACCTTTCAGGGAACAACCTCAGGGGCAGCCATGGAAGCAAGGGCTTCTGGGTACAAGGGCAAGAGACCCAACAGTGTCCCACTGATCGGACTCAGCCGTGTGTGTAGGCTTCCCAGGAAGGTAGGTGGCTTTTGTATTTGAATTATGTCTTAAAGGGTAATTCTTTGTGGCCTGTCTGTTTATTTGCTTTTAATCTTTTGCCTAACAAGAAATATATATGCCCCACTTCTGTAATGCTAATCCCCAGACAGCTCTCACCACCTCTCACTCATGTTTAGACTTCTCATCTTTTAGCAACAAGACTTGTACTTGAGCAGACTTGTTACATCTTATAATCAGGCCTGTTCTATAGGAATCCTGTCTGTAATGTTATCGAGCACATATAAAATCTAAGCCTGTGAGTGGTGAACAGGCTGGACATCGGGCTGTGGTTTTAAGCAGAATTATCTGTTAGGTGCTTACCACCATTGATAGATACATTTATATGTGCATTCACGCACTGTTGTCCATGGCACTGCATACTTGCATTTTTTTTTAGATTCACTCTAGTCCACCTGCCTACTCTCTGGAGAGGGTGATGGCAGAGTTCAAGATGCGTGGTCACCTCCTGCTGGCTGAGATGGAGGAAAAAGATGAAGTGCACCGTCCATTCATGAAACAGCAGGCACAGACTAAAGACAGTGTTCGTGAGGATGAGGAGGAGGATGGTGATTTGAGCAGAGTGGGATTTAGGTGAGAGCCTCTATAGTACAGGTCCTCTTTCTTTATCCATCCACCAATAATTAACTATGACAAGTTTTAGCCAACAGTATGTGTGCAGCCACAGAAAAGCACAGAGGAATCATTCAGTTTATCGCTGTTTAATCTTACATGACATGCAAACTTTTATTGAGATGTGCAGTATGATGACTGTTGGTTTAAATGGCCTTTTCTTTAGATGTGTCAGCATTTATTCTTCATTTTTCACAGCAGTGACCCTCCATGCACCAATGTGAGGCTCAGCAGGAGGGTGCGGGGTGTAGTTGGAGATGTAGTGACATGCTACAATTTTGATGTCAAGGATGACTGCATTTTTGCTGCCAGCCACCTGCCTATTCAAACAACAAAGCACTTGTCAGTTTAGTTGGCACAGCCTGAATAGACTTCTAAAAATCACACAGAATGTTAAGCTTTTCAATGATGCTCTTTTTATACATTTTTCAACCAGAAGAAATATCAAAATCGCAGCAAAAAAAATAGTTTGAATGCAGGTAATTTTTTTAATAATAATAATGGTTCCATCAGCAGACTCTAAAGTGCAGCTGATGACACGTCATAAACTGTATGATGCAGGATATGTGCTGGTAGGGAGAACAATTCGGTGTTGCTACAAAACATTCAGCGAGGCAACTGGACTTGCACTTGGACTTTACAAGTCTACTCTACAAGTCCAGTTGCCTCACTTCAACATAACATAATAACCTCGCTGACATCTGTGCTCTTGTGCACCTTCAAACTTGTCAAAAATCATCGTGTTTTTTTCCAGCCTCACAGTGCAAATTCTTGGACATGTAGGAGGTGAATGTGAAAATCAGCAAGGAGTATTGTGCTGTTATAGACAAAGAGTGCTTTATATACTCAAATATTGTGATGTCACCCCAGACACTCTTTAAACCGAACATGGACCAGCCGACACAAAAAGTCAGCTCTGACAGAGAAAATCGTAGCACCAGATAAAACCTGTGATGGAAGCCCGGTATTACAACCACATCAGCAAGCCACAGGTACACTTTTCTCATTCTTTTGTATCGCCTTTTGCCCTTCATCTGGTGTGACAGTCTCAAAAGATGTTTCATATCCAAAGGTTTTTTTTCTTTTTATAATGTCTGCAGCTTCTTTCTTCTTCTCAGGGAAGAGTGAAAACCAAAGTCAAATGAGAAAGGCGAGAATAACAGCCCGCACTACAGAGAGAAGAATTCAGGATCTGTCAGTCAACATGCGCATGAAGGAGGAGCTCATCAAAGTGCTTGACAAAACTGGTGTGTTTACATAATTACATACAGGACTGTGTATTCATGCAAGTTAAGAACAATGTAAAACACTGGCTGATTTGTTTGTGAATCAGGGCAACTCTAACATGTTTATGTTTTTTTTCCACACTGCCAACAACAGTAAAACACAAGAAAGTGTTTTTGTGTCATTTTATGTGACAGACAAGGAAACTCTGTTAGTGGACAGACTCAGCAGACACAGTGCTGGTGGTGAAGAAGCCAGCGTGCTGCAGAGACTTTCCAAGCAGAACCAGCAGGTCCGAGCGGAGATGTATCGAAGCCTGCAACACATGAGGCTGCAGAGAGCTCAGCTTCAGAGCAGCCTGAGAGAGGCCACCGATGACAGGACAGAGCTCCACCAAAACGGGGTTAGTGCTACAGATTTGAAAATCAAACTCAAAGTTTGTGAACAATCATCAGCTGCCATCAGCTCTTTGAAATGTTGGGGACAGCTGACGCTTAGAGAAATGCTTTTGTTGACAGGAACACGGTGCAGATTCGATCGTTTGTGGAGGTGCTCACCCTGAAGGGACAAACAAAAAGGTAACATGCTGTCACATGTTTATGCCACTTTAAATTCCTCAAAGGTTTATTTTTCATCATTCATGTTGACTGTTTCTTTCACAGACTGTATATAAAGTGGTTTCTTATACAACATCTGACTTTTTCTTCCTCTGTGTCTTTGCTGCAGCTGCATGACAGTAGTTGGTTGGAGAAGGAGGAAGAAGAGGTTCTTCAGAAGAGGGCAGACCTGCAGGTGCTGGAGGAGGAGCTGATGAAGAGAGAGGAGGTGCTGTTGCGCAGGGAGGCCTGTCTGCAAAAGAAAAATAAACTAGAAATCAAGAAGTTACGCTCCAGTCAGGTGGGCCTGTGCTTTTATTAGATTTGAGCTTGAGTAATGTGGATTAGGTGAACACAAGGTTGGTATTGGAAGAATGTCTCATTACTTTCCAGGCTCTGAGTCAGTACTTGCTGCATATGTCGACACAGTTGGAGTCTTTAGAGGAGCAGCTGCAGAGCAACAGTGTGAAGGAGACGACTGGAGGGGTTACAATACAGGAACTGGAGAAAGAGAGAGACATGCTGAAAAAGAGAAGAGACACACTGGAAGCCCAGCTGAAAGACCACAGAGTGCTCTCTGCCGAGGTCCTATTCTTAGACCTTTATTCATGACTTATGATTCTTCAGTTTGCATTTGCTTTTGTGCATTTTATTTATGTACGTCTCCATGTAGGAGGAGCATTCCCTCCTCCAGCTGGAGGAAGCTATTGAGGCTCTGGATGCAGCTGTGGAGTTTAGAAATTATTCCATCCAGGACAAAAAGAAGCGCTTGTTCATCACTGACTCATCTTTGCATCAGTCACAGAACACTGAACCCGCCCAGCTCTGTGATGTCATCAGGAAGTTGAAGGAGCTGTCACCACCCGAGGCTTTGCAGCTGCTGGTCAAATATTTCAACAAGGTAAATTAGAGTAGCTGTTGTAACTCTTAATAAAGAAATGTGTGTTTCTTTACCCCTCTTTCCCACCTTCATCATCCTCTCCAGGTTGTTTGTCTTCGAGAAGCGGAGCGCCATTTACGTCTGCGTTGTGAAGAACTGAAACTTCTTGCTGGAGAGCAAGAAGGAGTGCTAAAGCAGATGGAGGCCGCCATGCAGCGTCTGACACTGGATGCAGACCGCAGGCTCACCCAGCAACACCAAGACCACCAGAAAAACATCCAGCAACTGCTACAGAAGCTTAAAGGTGAGGAATTCAGGGCAAGCTAGAAGAAACCATTTAAATCGGAAATAGTTTGCCATGTACATTTCCATAATATTTGTATTTGTGCTTGTATGTGTGTGTTTAGAGGGTGTTTCTGAAGAGGAGCAGCAGTCAATACAAGACAGGCTGCAGCACTTGGAGAAGGAGCTTTTTTTCTATAAAAGCTCCAGTCGGCAGCTCAAAAAGAAACTCAAAGAGATTCTGGGAGATGCTGTGCACCCTGGTGATCAGCCCTCACACTCACAGGAGAACAGACAAATGCACAATATAGAAACAGGTGCAAATGAACGGCACAGTCATACTGAGGAGGTACACACAAGGACACAAATTCCAACGGCATACATAAAAATACACGCTGAGCAATCAGACAAAAATTCACACAATGATTCTCACATGAACAGACACGCACATCAAACTCAGCACCCATCTTCCTCTTCTGATTGTCATGCACTCGAAAACATAAAAGGGACAGATAACAACCAGACACACACAGAGTCTCCAGGGAGGATTAAAAGAGGTCAGCCTGGTGATAGTTTAGAGATGGTACCTGTCAGTTTGTCTCGCAGAAAGCTGAGACAGGTCTCTGCAGCTGACCTGCAGGGCTCTGGCACAAGGAGGCAACAGTCTGTAGTGGACTCCAGCATAGAGTCCACGCTAGAGGACTCCATAGATGCATCCAGAAGCACAAACTGCACAATTTACAGAGCTGTGGCTTTAAATAGTACTAAGCCATCACATGACAGGCTTAACATCTAGCTGCAGATAGGAAATAAAAGGAAATATGTCATAAATAACATAAAAAAACATGAATCTAGTCTTTAGGCATCTTGTAAATATGTTCATGCATCGCTTATGGGAAAATACATCACCAGGAGAAAAGATGGATGTGTGAAACATTTTACAGCACTGCACATTCCATGTAAAGTTCCACAATGTTGTCTGGGACTCTTAGTTTGAAAGCTCCTGTGCAAGAAGAAATGATTTTGTAATGACATAAATTGGTCTGAGATAAGTGTGTAACCTACACTTTTTTTGTTTTGTTTTATCAGAATATATTATCTGACATGAAAATCAGCATGTTCCTGGTGCGTTTCATAATACATTAGTACTGTTAAGAGACATTCTTTTGTTTATGTGTACTCAGCTGTGATGTAAATGTGCTTTTGTTTTTACTAGGGTGCAGTGTTTTGTTTCAACCACAGTGAGGTGCAAGTCTGTAAAGTAAACATAGTTTAAGTGTATTTTTGGGGGGGTCACGCCCATTTTTATTTTTATAGTTGTTTTATAGTTTATAGCGTTTTTAGTCTCTAATAAATATGCCGAAGACAGCTAAAGAAAATGCCTCCGTCAGGTTATTACCCGAGTTCAACGCTGGTGATGCTGTAAAGCTCAACAAGTACATTAGCTCATCACCAGTTTAATTCACTAGCACTGTTGGTTGAGCAGTAAGATAGGGGAAAGATAATAAATCTGTTTAAGCTATGCATTTAGTTTTCAGCATTTTGAGCCTTGTCAAGGCCTGGGGTGTGTTTGAGCCTTTGATACAATCTTTATGTGCACTTTATACTATTAGCTGTTTGTTGATTGCAATGTATTTTTTATATTTGTCCAGTCTAATGTATTAAAATTTCAAATATGCATATCAGACTGTTTTGTCTTATTTTGTGCACCCATGTTCCTCTCTCATTCAACCCAAGGCATATAACGCTGCACATGGACACAGTGACTAACACGGAAGCATAAACATGCAAAAAAACACATCAGATAGCAAAGAGATGAACAAACAAGTGTCCTCTTGCTTGTTAAAGCAGAGCACACTATCCTGAAACACACCTCTAACCGCAATCGCAGATTTGATCCTTATTGTCACCGCCGGGCTACCGTACTCAGTCAGACACTCGCCAGTAGCAGAGCTGCGCTGAACGACAGTCCCTCTACAAACAGGTGAAAGTCTTCTTTGGAAAGTTTTTTCTGAGTAACGTCTCTTTGGCATAAGTCAGCGGGTGTTTTAAAAACAAAAGATCATCATGAGCCCGTCAGTGTGTTATTGACTAGCACGTATCGCGACTTTTGCACTTATTTAAAAGCTAACCGGCTAAGCGCTGTATAGTTAGCTAGATTTGGTTGCTGCTATGAGACGCTAACCTAGCCGCACTGCTTGTAACGGCACAGTTCATATCAATTTACATTTATGTTTACCTTTATGTTTTGATTTAAACACTGCAATCTATTGGCTTATCTCATGTCTGTTGGCTGAGTTTGTAATTATAGTGATAGCAGTTTGAAAGAGGGCAGAATTATAAGCTAACTCGTTAATTTAGGATCAGCTTCAAGTTGTCCTAACTAAAATGTTATGCATCTCAATTTCCATTCTTTAGTTTTCCTTTCCACAATGGCATCGTCTGCAATGATCACCGTCCCCACTACCGCCTCCCGCTTTGCCCTGCTCCAGATTGACTCAGATTCGGACTCAGACACCTCCGAGCCGGGGAAGACTGCCACCAAAAATGGACGGGACTCCTCCGGGAAGTCCCGGCAGGGGAAAGCAGGAGTAGCCGGGGGGAAAGCTTCTCAGGGCAACGACAAGAAGAAGGACAAGAAAAAGAAGAAGAAGGAACAACAGCAGAGCGAAGCAAATGAGGTGAGTGAAAATTAGCAGTAATTGTTCAATACAATACATACTTCTGATCATGTGCGTACATAACTTTAGTGACATGAATAGTGATTGTGCTCTTCCGTTGTTTCACTTCGCCTAAAGTGAAAGTTTCACTTCAGTAAGTAAGGTGCTCTACCTTTTCTTTTGCTGGCAACTAAAGAGAAAGTATTGCCACTGTAAAAATTTGCAGCGCTGCAGGTATTGTGATGTAACAAGAAAGTGCAAGAAATACAAAAAACAAATACACACCCACGACTTAGTCACATAAATTAGAGTCTCTCAGAGGAAGCAGTGATTCTAATATGTTCATAATAGTATCAATAATGTTTGTAATAAACTAATGTTTTGATCAAATTGATCTCCTTCCTCAGTTGCGTAATCTTGCCTTCAAAAAGATTCCTCAGAAGTCCTGCGCCCCGCCACCCAGTATGACGCTGTCAGGAATAGCCAGTGAACTTCTCAACCCTTCGTCAGGTGACCCCAGTATACCTTCAGAGGGGTGGCAGCAGTGGAAACAGCGGGACGAGCAGGTAATGAAGAAGTACTACTCACATAAACAATGTTTAAGCATAGTGAGTCTAGTTTGATAACCACAATGATTTTTCCTACATTGCATTACCACTCTTGTGAGATCTGCAGTGGAAAAGAGGCTCCATTGGCATCTTATAAATATGGAAGTGTTTGAGCTCTAAGCAGGATATTGGTATTAAAGAAAAGAGCACATGTGTGTATGTTGCATCCCTGATATATCTGCATTTAATCTCATCTGTTCCTCTTAGATAACCACAGAGCTGTATGAGGCAGACTTGGAAAAGGCGTTGATTCTGAGTAAACTGGAGTATGAACAGCAGAAACAGGTATGTTGTGTGCTTACTACTCTTTTTTGGTGCAATGGTCCTTTCAAGGATCCAAGAATGTAACAGTCAGGTGGGGGGGGGGGGCAGTATGAATACACTCAGTCATCAGGCTGTCTCTCTCAGCTAGTGGAAGCCATGTTTCATCACAGTGTTTATGAATAGTCAGGACCTATATTGTTACATTTTGCTTAAACTCTGCTTTCATTCAGAGCAACACAAACACATCTTCGCCAAAGTCAAAAGGAGGAAAAGAGGGTGGTGGGAAGAAGGACAAAAAGAAAAATCAGCAGGCAAAAGACAAAAAGACAGTTTCCCTGCAGGACTTCCAGGCCGAAGGCAGTGCAGGTGAGAAGAACGTGCTGATTACTTATAGAAGGAAATGTTTGTCTTTTAAAAAATAATGTATATTTAGATCTATATGTGTTTTCTCCCTGCAGAACATTTGAGTAGGAAACAAGAGAAAGAGGTGAGCAAGGTTATTCTAATTGTCTACAGAACATGCAGTTTACAATACAAACACAAGTAGCTACTGATATGAACTCATTGAGTCTTTCTTCACTTTTTTTCCTCAGTACACACACATTTCTTCTGGGCTGCATTACACCGTAAACATTTGTAATACATTTAAATTATGTATCCACAGCTTGTGACTGTATACTATGCTTATTGCATGCCACAAGTGAATGCCTGTTTCATTTCTAGGACACCAGAGCAGCTAACATAGCACTAGGACTTGGGCAGGAGGAGCGATTCTTTAATAAACTGGAAGATGACGTCAGTCGGATTGTCCAAAGGGAGAAAAGACGGGAGCAGTACGCAAACAGCCAGGGTCAAGAAGTCAACACCTCCACAGAACATGAACCAGTAAGTGGATAGACATATTTAGCTGCTTGTGTGTGTGTGTATGTCCATTATATTGTAAATGCAGCACCAAAATGAGGTTTGGTCTTCCTTCTACAATCATCCTGTCTTTCTCTCTCTGGTCATTTTTCCTTTTAGGACCCCCGAGCAGAACAGCTGAAGTACGAGCTGGAGAAAAAAGACCAGGAAATCGATAAGTTAAAGAAAACCATCTCACAATGGGAGGTCAGCAGTTCTGGGCTGTTTCCAATCTGCAGTTTCATTAGTAGATTTTTACTGTTGTTTATTGTGTCTGTTCTGTGGAATAGGCATTCACCTACTAATTAATTTGAATAGAAAGTCTTTAACAAGTTGTCGATACTCAAGTTTATTTTTATTGGCACAGTTGTCAACAAATCTCTTCCTTCTCTATTCTTCAGGTGAAATACAAAGAGGTGAAAGCAAGAAATTCCCAGCTGCTTAAGATGCTCCAACAGGGAGAAAGTGAGTTGAACCTTACACTACACTCTCCTCCTCCTCCGCTCCTCTTTCCTTTCCTGACCTCTCAGGTGTTTCTCCTCTTCAGTGAAAGACAAAGCAGAGATCCTTCTACAGGTGGAAGAACTGCTGCACATTAAAGAAGAACTGTCATCACAGGTGTGTGTAGAGGAAATGTTGAATATATAATATAGCATTTGTCCATTGATGCATATTAATAATCTATTTTTCATTCAGGTAACACTACTACATGCTGCTCTTGAACAGGAAAGGTCTAAAATCAAAGGACTGCAGTCAGAACAACCAAAACATCAGGTGAGAATCCCAATAATGACTCGCCTTTATTCACATCATAACAAGTTAGAAGTGTAACTGTAATATTAGAGATAATATAGTACCGTATATAAATTTGCCTTGTGAGTAACGATGTTTATTTTTTGACACTTCCAAAGAAAAGTTACACACGGTACAGTACAATGTGTTCCTGACTCGACAAAATTGTGTTGTTTCTGGTCCTTTCTGGTTGGCAGGGAAACAAGAAAGGAAAGAAAGGCTCAGAGGTGGATCTATGAACATTTCTGACAGAAAAATAGCTGTTGAGCAAAATAACGAATGAAGAAAGCCACTACAGATGATCATCAGGGTACCGGTTTCTTATTGTTTTAGGTCAGGCTGTTTGTCAGCCTAAAATGCATGCCCCTCTAAACACACACACACACACACATACACATACATACATGCAGAATGCTCTCCAGATGTGGTACGTTCATTTACATGGCCGATCAAAATTAACAGAAGATTTTGACTAAATTTTGTGTTGAAGTAGATTGCTTGGTTGCCCTCTGCAGGCGTCAGAGTGCCACTGCATCTGCAGGCTGCGTGCCTGGTGTTTCAATAGGTTTGGATGCCAAACCGACGGGTGTAAAATGTATGTTTTTGTTTTTCCCTCACTGTTAAGTAAATAAAATACTTTTTCAGTGATTTAAAAAAACTTTTTTGTGTCAATATTTTTGAAAACTTAAAAGAAAGGTACAGGCAGAACTCTGCTTATAGGCTATATTGTAAAGATTAATACAACTTTGTTAACGTGTTAATGTAGAAGGAGAATTTAAAGTGAAATAACTCTGAACCCACTGGCATGCGTAAAATGACTATATCTTTAAGTGCACTTCGGGTACATGACTAGATTTTTCATTATGAAATTATTAAATCGCGCTGGCTTACTAAAAAAAGACTAAAAAAAACTCTTAATAATAAAAAGATGTGCGCACACCTCACTGCAGTGGGGTCAGTGCCGAGAGAGTGCCGTCACAACTTTCTGCCGAGTCATCGGGACAGACGCGCGCTTCCTCCCCGCAGCTGCGCGCCCCGGGTCCGCTCTTCATCCAGCCCGGTCAGCACGGACATGTCAGGCGAGATTAGAGATGAACCGAGAGCAGCGAAGGACTGCGATCGCTCTGAAACGATCCACGTTGCCGTCAAAAGTACCTCTGAGAGGAGAGACTTCACCGTTAGAGGAGACTGCACCGTCAGACAGGTCAGCCCGCTGGGTCTGAGATCATAATAATCAACGTAGATTGTTTATGTGTCGTAAATACAACGTTATTTGTGGTATTGCCCTTTATTGTGTGTTTGTAGTTTAAATGGGCTTTATCAGAGCGCCTGGGAGCCTCGGCAAAGCAGCTGGTGCTGATCCACTCCGGTCGGGCCCTCACAGATTCAGAACTCATGAGTCATCTGAGAGGACAGAATGGGCTTGTCAGCCTCTGCATGATCCAAAGGTAAACACCAATGCACAACTTTGTCTCTTTTTACAAAGTCTGTGTCTGTGCTCCAGAACAGTTCATGGCATAGTAACCTCTTAATTTATTAGTTGCATAATAAACCGCCACTGCTACAGAACTGCAAAATATTTTATTAATGTTCTGACTCTGAGGCACATTTGTACCAAACGTTTGTTCACTGGACCAAAAACCTTCCATGCATCACAGAAGACCTAAAACCCTGATTCAGATTCATACATATTTCACAGGCCTCAGGGATCACCTGCCCCGCCCCTCATTGATCCAGCTTCAAAGTCAGTCCACTCAGAGTTCACAGCTGCTCTTGACCCTGATCCTGATGCCTTCACCCCATCTCCCACCTCTCCCCTTTGCCTGGGTGAGTACAAGTTCTTCCTCCACCTCCATTTGTTTTCTGTCTCTCACATCACGTCATGTGTACATCCAGTCCTAAGTATTTGGGACGAACACTGCTGCTGTGGATTCATTACAATCTCACTATAGGGCACTTACTTACTGCTGTTCTTTTGATCTCATCTTGTTTCTGTAGTTGAAGGTCTAGACAGTCTGGGCCTTGCTAACAGCGGGCCTGACTTCTTCTCTGCACTCCAGCAACAGATGGAGAGCCAGCTGCTTGCTAACCCAGAGATGTTGCACCGTGTCCTGTGCAGCCTCTTTATTCAGAGCACTCTCTGCACCTCCAACCCTCAGCTGACCAGACAGCTCATTCTGTCCAACCCCCAAATTCAGGAGCTCCTGCAAACAAACCCAGAGGTGGAAGATATGCTGAACAACACAGATGTCATTGCACAGGTATTTCACTCTGTTTTGTCCCTCCAGCGATATGCAAATTCTACAAGTTTATATTACTCGTTCTCCAAACTCCAGGTGCTGGAGCTCATCAGGAACCCTGACTTGATAGAGGAAGTGATGCAGAATGAAGCATCAGACAGTATGCAAGCAGAGCCGAGCAACGCTGAAACCATAACTGTTCAATCTGATGGCCTGCAGAAAACTGCAGCAAAAACACAAGAGCAAAGCCTCAAACTCTCACAGGTGCACTTCTGAGTGTAACATTTTCCTGAATTATCAGTTTAGTTCATGTCAAACTAACCTTGTGTGTTCGAAACTCTCTTTAAGGTAAAGACACGTGTCCCTCCAGTGGAGATTACATCACCTGGGAATCCACAGACAGCAGAGGGAGAACAGACATCGCCCTTCTCCAGTCATTCCACAGATCCTCTCAGAGAACTCACAGCCACTGCCACACCTGCTTCAGCCTCTCAGAGCAGTACTACTGCAGGCACGAAAAATACAAATTGACACGCTTAATTGGTCGATCAGAAAACTAACAACAAAAAAATCTAATGCAAATGACTTTAATTTTATGTCTATTTATATGTGTCCTCCTCCCTGTTGTCTTAGGCATGCAGTCACTGCTGGAGGAGATCACTGCCAGTCCAGGTCTGATGGAGAGCCTCCTGTCTGGGCCGTACGTCAGCAGTCTTCTGAACTGCCTTAGCCACAACCCTGAACTCGCTGCACAGGTAACATATAAACACTACTTTCATCAGGTAACAGCAGAACATGTTCTCCCCCATGCTTTTCTTCTTCAAATTGTTTCAGATGCTGCTGAGCCACCCGTTGTTCTCAGGAAATCCCCAGCTGCAGCAGCAAATGAGGCAGCAGATCCCTCTACTCCTACAACAGGTCTGTTTATTCTCCTCACTGCTGTTTACAACTAGAACATCTTTATTTGATTTGACCCTGTGCTCTGCTATCATTAGCATCTTTGGCATAAATTGTTAATAATGTGTAGATGAAGAGTCCAGAGTTGCTAGCAGCCATGTTGAACCCCAGAGCCATGGAGGCTCTGCTACAGATCCAACAGGGCCTGCAGACTCTGGCTTCAGAGGCACCTGCCCTCATACCTGCGTGAGTAAAACCAGACAGTACACACCAACCTGAAAAGGGTCGACTTTTTGATTTTGTAAGCTTGCCACCACGTGTCTCTCCTTCAGGTCGGCGCTTGGACACATCGGAGACGGTGTTGAGCCTGCCCCACCTGAGTCTAAGGTGAACAGTCAATCAGGAAGCGGTCCTCAGGTTGCCATAGTAACAGAGCAGCAGCAGAAGTTTGTGCATCAGATGCTACAGGCACTGGCTACAGGCACCAATAACAAGGTACAATTTCCTTATAATCATGTTCCCAAGGAAATAAATCTGAACTGCTCCTGAATTTAAAATATTACCCGTGGACATCTGTATGCTTCCTCTGTGTAAAAAAAAAAAACATTTTTATTAATGAATTCCATGTCCTGTCACTGAGTGACTCCAAACTTAGTTGAATTTTAGTTCTAAGTGCCAAATAAGATACATCTATTTGAAGTTGGATTATTATTATTTTATTTTATGTCTATTTATTATGGAAAAATTCCTAATTTCTTCCATGTCATGTGGCAAACAGACTTAAAAACAAAGCTTAATTAATTGTATAACACATAACACATGTGAACTACACATTTTCACCCCCAGGGGCACTAATTATCTGTTATGTTATTGTAAGAAGACAGGATTGAAATAATTCTCCTGTGGTGTTGTGACAGGTCTGTCCTGAGGAGGCTGACTTCCAGGAGCAGCTCGAGCAGATGAGCTCAATGGGCTTCAGGGACAGAAAGGCAAACCTTCAGGCCCTCATCAGCACAGGAGGAGACCTCACCACTGCTATACAGTACCTGCTCAGTCTCTGACACACACACACACACAGTTTGAAGCTATTGTGCTAATAATGTCAAAACAAAGTAATACAATCACCTCCTCTCTCTTAAATCCACCCTACATATTGTAAACCTGTAGCAGCTGCATAAATATTCAGAGGCAGGATATGTGTAATTATTCTCTGTGCAGACACACCATGCAGCCCAGGTCTCTTTTCATGCTGCCACCTGGACACAGCCTAATGAAAGCCTCTGAAAAAAAAAGATGTCCTGAAAGCACACACAGACGATTCACACTCTCTCTGTCTCAGTCAACAGATTGAACCATGAACACAAATCTGTTGTGTGATTTTCCTCACTTCCCCTAGCTAGCCCTGCCCTAGCAGCAACAAAGGCAGATACTCCAGATACATTATGAATTCTGTCACCAAATGATGTTTGAAAATGCAGATGATGACTTTGTGCTAAATGTGCTTGAATGTCACAGTTTATCTTGGGGCTACACAGGCACAGAAACTCTGCTTATCTTCTCAACACATAAGACCAGGAGAAATTGGATTTTGGTACAAAAACTTTGAACCCCTTTGGACCCATCTCGTGATGATAAAGACTCTAATTTACTTTGCATAATTCATCTCTTCCTAAAAATGC